>NC_080772.1:20677500-21304642 GCF_020826845.1 Diceros bicornis minor | reverse complement strand
AATATATTTGAAAATCTTGAAGAAGTAGAATATTTTATAGGGAAATATAAATTAGCAAAGCTGACTCAAGAATAGTTAGAGGCCTGAATTAACGAACAATCACAGAAGAAATAGAGAAAATGTGCGTAAAATAATTTCATCCTGGCAAGTCTCTTGTTAGACTGTTGATACGCTTACTTTTAAATGTCAAGGAAAAGATTTCTCTGTTGTGTAAATTGTTCCAAGATTTAGAAGAATAAAGAGATCTCTTCTATTCATTTTATGAAGTTGATAGAACCCCAACACCAAAACTGGGGGAAGATAATCCAGAACGGTAAAGTAGACAACTTTATTTATAACTATAAAAATAAAAATTCTTGAAATAGAACTTAGAATATTATTCATAAGAGTTTGAGAAATGAGAAATGTGGCATCACCAAACAGTATGAGAGAGGTGCATAACAAAAGGGGGATAATTATACACTCTACCTTGTGCCAAAATATATTCCAGATATTTAAAGAGTTAAACATTATTGACATTTAAAAAAATCTAGAGTATATCATATTATGATGAAGGAAGCATCACAAACTAATAAGGAAGGGATACATTATTTTTAAATGGCACAGAAAAATTTGGCTACTGGCATTTAAAAGATAACCTTTGATACTTATCACACTTTTATACCAAAGTAAAGGCCAGATAAATTGGAGTTAAATGACAGAGCTGTTTAAAAATGGAAAGGGTTGCTTTGGAATAGATAGGTTGCTAAGGGTCCGAACTCGTTCTTGCTGATGCTGGAGGACTCTTATTTGCTGGGATCCTGTGCAAATACCACTGGAGAGGTCTCTGATCATTCAAGCAAAAATATCTTTCTCTGATCACTTCGTATCTCGCCCTCTTCCTTATTTTATTCATGGCACTCTTCACAATCTATGAGCATCCTATATAATTATTGCTTTGTTTATAATCTGATAAATGTCTACAGTGTATGCTGCATGAAGTTGGGGGCTGTATCTGATCTCTGCTGAATCTCTAGCCTCTAGACTGGTAAATAGCAGTCTGTCAAATAATATTTTTTAAATAAATGAATGAATGAGTAAATTAATTTTCTCTATAAGCCTCATGCAATTTACATGAAATTTAGGGTGTATTCTGCTGTTACTGTTTATTCATAAATCATGTAGTCTGTTTATACTTGGGATGGGAAGTAAATTTGCCCAGAATCAGGTAGGACAGAATAAACACCAATAGCTTGCTCCATGTGCTAAGGAGGTAACAAACCACTCCAGCCTCCTATAATGCATCCATCGAAAGACTCAAACCTGAACTCGAGCATGTGGACAACAGAGGGAAAAGCTTTTACTGCTATAGGAGGTTAAGAGAGAGTCTTGCATAATACAACATCTTGAGCATATAAAGTTAAATTAATTGCAATGTATTAGTTAACAACCAACCAACCAGTTGGTGGACTTGAATACCAGTTACAATTTAATATAGTCCCTGTTTATCCTCTAAGGGAAAATTTCTATTTATCTTCAAAAGTTGCTTTGTAGGCACAGTTAAATTTTATAGCATCAGGAAACCAGGGGCAGCTTGGTAACCTGAAGGCTACCTCACCAGGAAAATAGAAATCAGATGATCTAAGATGTCTGACAGAGGATTGAGACAGCCATTGTGAAAAGCCTCCTTTTTTATTTTTATCTTTTTTCAAAATTGACTTCTATATAAACAATGTTTTCTCCACTACTTAATTCTTCTTATTTCCAAACCTGTCATTTCTAATATTTGGCTTATTTAATAATTTTATTTTTGTTCTTAAACAAACCTAATGATACCGTAACTGATATCTTCTTGGATATGAAGAAACAATAATGTACATCACTTGATGTTTCCAGGAGTTTAATGGTGTACACAGGAAGTATCAGGCTGTTAATGTTTTTGGAAACTGAGGCCTCTGTTTTCATCCTATACTCTGGGCTGGAAATGAGTTTTCTCCCCTCCTGAAAGGCCTTCCATCAATAGAGCATGTGGAAAGTACTGATCTTTCGGGAAACGTTGATCCCATAGAGAGAACACAGTTGCCAGGAAGAACCATACAGAGCACTCAACAGAGAGAGAGAAATGCACAGAACATTGCCTGGCACATAATAGATTCTCCATAATATTTGTCTAATAAATGAATAAATGCATTCTCTGTTAAGAAATCAAGCAGGCAGCCAGAAAGAACTATGTATATTGAAAGGAAAGAAAACTTGGGGAGAAAATAATTGTTTCTGACTTCCAGCAAATTGATTTGTCAAGACTCTTTGTGATTAGTAATAAGGGTTCTGAAGAGAAGCAATTTCCAACATTGCCTAAGAGGAGAGCAATAATGATTGGAACAAAGCACAGGACAGAGAGGTGTGAGAGACTAAACTCTCAGCAGTGAGGTCAAGATTTGTCATCAGTTCTGTGGTGAGAGGGAAAGTAGAATCTGTTGTATATTCCATGATTTTTTTTTTCTTCCAAATACATTATTCATGTATACATTTAGTCATTTGTTCCTTTAGTCATTCATTAACTGCTCATTTAACAAACACTTTTTGTTTGCCTTCATATACCAGGCACTCTTATAGGCACCAAGTATATACGTCTAGTCATGCTTCACATAATGATGTTTTAGTCAACGATGAACTGTGTGTGCAATGGTGGTCCCATAAGATTAGTACCATACAGCCAAGGTGCATAGTAGGCTATACCATCTAGGTTTGTGTAAGTACCCTCTATGATGTTTGCACAATGACCAAATTGCCTAACAATGTGTTTCTCAGAATGTATCCCCATTGTTAAGTGACTTATGACTCTACATATGTGTATGTATATGTATATATATAAAATACATGCAATGTTTTATGTTATGGATAAAATTATAGCAGGGTAGGGGGATAGAGAATGCTGTGTGTGAGTACGCAACTATTTTCTATAGGATAATCAGGAGACACTTCACAATAGATGGCATTTGAATTGATGCCTGAATATGGTGAGGGAATGAGCCATATAAAAATCTAGGAAGAAGTTTCCATGAAGAAGCATCAGCAAATGTAAAGGTGTGGAGGCAGGGGCAAACAGCTCATATTTGAGAAATATGGCTGGAGCAGAGTGAGAAGGGGATGGTCAGTGGTAAAAAAAATGAAGTCAGGAGTTATACCATTAAGTTTGACATAGGGCATAGTAAAGGCAACGACTTTTACTCTGAGTGAGAAGGAAAATCATTGAACCTCAGAGGATTCTGAGCAGAAGAAACATGATCTGCTGTAGATGATAAGACTGTAGGAGGGCAATGGTGAAAACAGGGAGAATAGTATGGGGGGGTATTGCAACAATCCATGCAACAGCTTCAAGTGGTTTGGATCAAGATGTCTGTAGTGGAGGTGGTGATATTGTCAAAGTTTGGATGTATTTTGAGGTAGAATCAACAAAATTTGATGAACGATTGGATGTAGGATGTGAAGAAATTGAATAGAGTCAAAATTATTCTACAGTTTTACTTAAGCAACTAAAACAATGGAATATGGCTAGGTATCCCAATGAGATGTTGAGTAGGCCATTAGAAATGTGAGTCTGGGGTTCATGGGAGATGTTAGGGTTGAAAATATAAATTTGAGCATATAGATAGTATTTAAAGATACTAACCTTTGTAAGGTCACCTTGTGAAAGGAAGTGAAGGGAAAATTTTTGATTCCTGATCTCTAATGATATTTAAGATTTAATGGTTGAGGAGAAGAAGAAAAATTAGCAAACAAGCCTGAAAAGGCTTGGAGCAAGCAGTTAGAAAAACCAAAAGAAATTGTTATTTCAGAAGCCAAGTTAATAAAGAGTTTTATAAGGATGGCATAATTAACTGTGTTAAGTGTTTCTGGAAAGGCCAGTAAGATAAAGACTGAGAATTGGTTTGTCTTCATGAGCCTGAGAATCCTCCCTTATACTAAGAGATACCCAGTGTCTGGCCTGTTGAAACTACTTCTACTATCTCAGGCAGTGCCAGAACCAATGGGAGCCATAGTAGCACCAAATAGACAAAGCAGATGAAATCAACAAAACAAAGAGTCTGAACCTGAGCTGCCCTTGAAACCTTGAAAAGGAGACCAGAACCTTGTGCTAAACATAAACAGGGTGACGGCTTGCTAAAATAAAAGATATAAATAAGATCTAGGGTCTGCTAACAGAACAGACAAAATACAATCAAAATCACTTGTCCTACAAGGAACCAAAATAATCAACCTGAATGAGAAAAGATAATCAACAACAAAAGGTAAGGTCAATACTGAGATGAATCGGATGTTGGAATTATCCGAAGATTTTAAAGCAGCTAACAAAAATGCTTCAGTGATCAATTACAAATTCTTTTGAAACAAATGAAATAAAAATTCAGCAATGAAATGGAAATTACAAAAAAGAACCAAATAGAAATTGTAGGACTGGAAAATACAATAACAGAAAAAATAAAACTTGCTGAATGGTCTCAATAGTAGAGTGGATATGACAAAGGATAGAATCAGTGAACTTGAGGACAGATCTATAGAATTTACCCAATCCAAACAATAGTAGAATATAGAGGGTAAAAAAAAGAAAAAAAGAACAGAGCCTTGAGGACCTGAGGGACAAAAACAAAAGGTCCAACAGTTGTATTATCAGAAACTCATAAGAAGAGACGGTGAGACAGGAAGATATTCAAAGAAATAACAGATGAAAACATCTCAAATTTGGCGAAAAACACAAACTTACAGATTCAAGAAGTTGAGTGACCTCAAACAGTATAAACTCAAAATAATTCACCCCAGGACACATCATAATTAAACATCTGAAAACTAAAATACAGAAAAAAAATCTTAAAAGCAGCCAAGGAGAAACAATGCATTTCTTATAAGGGAACAACAATTTGAGTGACAGCAGATTTTTCATCTGAAATCATGGAGGCCAAAAGTACTGGAAGAAAAGAACGGTCAACTGTTAATTCTATGTTCAGCAAACGTATACTTCAAGAAGTAAGGCAGAGTAAAGACTTTCTCAGATGAAGGAAAACAGAAGAATGTGTTGCTAGCAGGTCTACCCTTAAAGATTAGCCAAAGAAAGTTCTTCAAACAGAAAGGAAATGATAAAAGAAAGAATCTTGGAGCATCAGGAAGGAGGAAGGAATAAAGAGAGGAGAAAAAATATAAGGACATACAATAGTCTATCCTTTTCCTCATGAGCTTCATAAATCATATTTTATGATTGAAACAAAAGTTATAACATAATCTGATATTAAAGACAAGAATATTTAAAGACAAAAAGGTTAAGCGACCTAAATGGAAGTGGTAAAATGTTGATACATAGAGTGATGAGTCACACATACATGTGAAACCTTATGAAAGCTGTACAAAGATAAACACTCAAAAATGCTACAAAAAATCCAGACAGAATCCTTCAAATATTGAAGCAATACATTGTAAGGAAAAAAGAGAAACAGAGAAATGAGAAAGAGAGAAAACAAATAAAATGACATACCTATACATAAAATCAAAATATACACTAATCAAAAGACAGAGATTGGTAGAGTGGATTAAAAAAATATCCATGACCCTACAATATGTCGTTTATAAGAAATTGACTTCAAATTTAACAGCAAAGGTAGATTGAAAGTACAAGGATGGAAGAAGATATACTATGTAAACATCAAAACAAAGCAGGAGTGGCAATATTTATATCATATAAAGTAGACTTCAGAGTAAAGAAAATTACTAGAGACAAAGAGGAACATTAAATAATGATAAAAGGATCAATAAATCTTGATCAACATAATGATCTTAAATGTGTATGCACAAGATAAGGGAGCCTCAAAATACATGAAGCAAGAACTTATAGAGTGGAGAGAGAAATAGACAAATCCACAAGATAATTGAGGACTTCAATGTTCTACCCTCAGCAATTGGTAGAACCACTAATCAGAAAATCACCAAGGATATAGAATCAATCACAGGAATCTAGTTGACATATTTAGAACAGATTACTCAGCAGCAGCAAAATACACACTTTTCCTAATGCCTGCAGAACATTCACCAAAATAGAGTATATCCTGGGCCTTAAAAGAGAACTCAACAAATTTACAAGAATTGAAATCAAACAGAGTGACTCCTCTGAGCATCATTGAATCAAACTAGAAGTCAATAACAGAAAGAGAAGAAGAGAATCTCTACATGCATGAAAATAAAATAAAACACTTTTGAACAATCTATGGGTTGAAAAGGAAGTCTCTAAGGAAATTAAAAAGTACATAGAATTTAACGAAAATGAAAATATAACCTATCAAAATGTGTGGGATGCAGCTAAAGCAGTACTGAGAGGGAAATGTATGGCACTAAATGCTTACAATAGAAATGAGGAAAGCTGTATGTCAATAATCTAAGTTCTTACTCAAGAAAATAGAAAAAGAAGAGCAAGCATAAGAAAGGAAATAATAAAGAGGAAAGAAACGTCAATGAAACTGAAAACAGGAAAACAATACAGAAAATCAAAAAATAAAAGTTGATTATTTGAAAAATCAATAAAAATGACAAATTTTATTTCTCTAGAAAGAGTGACAAAAAGAAGACTCATTCACCAATAAGGAATGAAATAAAGAATATTATTACAGATCCTGTAGCCATTAAAAAGATAAAAAGAAAATACTTAGAGCAACTTTACCTTCATATATTCAACATCTTAGATAAAATGGACCAATTCCTTGAAAATCACAAACTATCAAACTCAACCAAGATGGAATTGATGTTATAAATAGTCCTATAACCATTAAAGAAATTGCAGTTAGAATTAAAAAGATCTAGATTTCTAGGCCCAGATGGTTTTACAGGAGAATTCTACCAAACATCTAAAGAACAAATATGAATTTCACACAATCTCTTTCAGAAATTAGAAGAGGAGGGAACATTTCCTAACTGATTTTATGAAGCCAGTGTTACTCTGGTACCAAAACCAGACAAAGACAGAACAAAAAAGAAAACTATGGAAACTACCTTTCATGAACTTAGATGTTAACTTCCTCAACAAAATACTAACAAACCAAATCCAACAATGTATAAGAATAATTATATCATGACCAAGTGGGATTTATTGCGGGTTTGAAGGGCTGATTCAATATTTGAAAATAAATCAGTGTAATCACCGTATCGACAAGATAAAGAAGAAAAATCATTTGATCATTTCAGTTGACACAGAAAAAAATCATTTGAAAAATCCAATATCTATTCATGATAAAAACTCTCAGCAAGTATGAAATAGAAAGAAATGGTCTCAACTTGATAAAGTGCATCTCCAAAATCCTACAACTCATGTTATACTTTATGGTGAAAGAATGGATGCTTTCCCCTGTGATCAGGAACAAGGTAAGATGTGCATTCTCACCACTCTTATTTAACATAGCACTGGAAGTTCTAAGGCAAGAAAATAAATAAAAGGCATACAGATTGGAAAGGGAGAAGTAAGATTTTCTCTCTTTGCAGATGACCTGATTGTTTACATAGAAAATCCCCAAGAATCTACAAAAACCTAGGACTAATAAGTTCAGCTAGGTCACAGGATAATACGAGATCAAAACCAACAAAATCACTTGCATTTCTGAATACTAACAATGAGCATGCAGAATCTGAAATTAAAAACATGATACTACTTACAATGCTCCAAAGAAAAACATGTACAGAATCTCTGTGCTGAAAATTACTAAATGCTGATAAAATAAGTTAAAAAGGTCTAAATAAAAAGAGAGACATCCATGGTCATTGACTAGAAGAGACTATATTCTAATTATTTCAATTTGGCCCAAATTGAGCTATAGTTTTAATATGTTTCCTATCAAGCTCCCAGCAAGATTTTTTTGTTGATGTAGCTATGCTTATTATAAATTTATGTAAGAAGGCACAGACTCTAGAATAGCTAAAAGAATCTTGACAAATAAGACTAAATTGACAAAGGTACAAAAGCAATTCAATGAGGTAGGATAGTGTTTTCGTCAACCTCATACTTTTTACAAAAAATAATTCAAATTGGACCATGGGCTTAAATGTAAAAGGTAAAACTAGAAAACTTTTAGAGAAAAATATAATAAAAAATATTTGGGATCTAGAACTAGGTACAGAGTTTCTAAACTTGATCCATAAAAAAGGAAAAAGTGATAAATTGGGCCTAACAAATTGGATGAAAAGACAAATTGCAGACTGGCAGAAAATATTTGAAAACCACATATCCAACTAAAGACCGGTATCTAGATAATACAAACAACTCTCCAAACTCAATAGTAAGAAAACAAACAATCCAACAATTGACAAGAGACATACACAGACATTTCATCCAAGAGGATATACAGTGGCAAATAAGCACGTGAAAAGATGCCAGTCTCATTAGCCATCAGGAAAATGCAAATTAGAATCACAAAGAGATATCACTACAAACCTAGCAGAACAACTGGAATAAAATAAAAAATGGTGATAATACCAAATGCTGGCAATCAGGAGAAGACACTAGATTACTCATATACTGTTGGTGGGAAAGTGAAATGGTAGATTGTTGAAAAAAGTTTGGAAGTTTCTTATAAAATTAAATATGTCATTATCTATTATCCGGCAATTGCACTCCTGGGCATTTATCCCAGAGAAACAAAAACATGTTTATATAAGAACCTGCACACAATTGTTCAGAGCAGCTTTGTTCATAATAGCCCCAAACTGGAAACCGTGCAGATGTTCTTCTAGAGATGAATGGTTAAAGAAACTATGGTACACCCATACCATCGCAAAGGAAAGGAATGAACTATTGATACATGCAACAACTTGCTTGACTCTCCAGGCTGGAAAAAGCCAATCTCTAAAGTTTACATACTGTATGATTCCATTAACATAACATTTTGAAATGACAAAATTGTCAAAATGGAGAACAGGTTTGTGGTTGTCAAGGATTAGTGATAGGGGTCAGGGAGTAGCTGAGGGTGGGCAGGAGAGAAGTGGGTTTGGTTTAAAAAGAGCAACGTGAGGGATCTTTCTGGTGATACACTTGTTCAGCATCTTGACTGTGATGGTAGATACATGAATTTACACATGTGATAAAATTGTATATAACTATTTACACACACACACACAAGTATAATAAAACCGGAGAAATGTGAATAAGATCAATGGATTGGATCAATGTCAATAACCTGGTAGTGATATACTACAGCATCGTACAATAATACCATTGGGGGAAACTGGGTAAAGAATATAAATGATCTCTCTGTGTTATTTTTTACAACTGGATGGGAATCTACAACTACCTTAACAAAAAAATATGAGTGTTAATGCCAAGATTTTTTGAGTATCTTAGTCAAGAATGCTTAACAATTCAGTCAGGGAGTCATATAACTCATCAGTCTCAGATCAGTGTCTCTGATGAGTTGACAGTTCATCTTTAAATAAATATTTGAGGATCTTCACCGGTATATTGAGACTGCAAGAACTTTAACTTTTCAGTGTCAAAAATTTCTCTCTTTTTTTGAATGTTAGCAGAAATAAATGGGAAAGAAGAAACAATTAGTTTCCAAAGGTGACTTTGACCTGTGAAAACTGGCATTCATGACTGGACTACAGAAACAACATAGGGCAGATGCGGGCTGTTATTTAATAAGCACCAGCTTGAGAAAGTTGAGCAAACAATCTCCATTTATTTCAAATGATCACCGAAAACCAGAATAGAATAATAAGAGGATAAGCATAAGGTATTAATTGAGTCACTGTCTCCATTTCTTCCTGGGAAAATGCAAAAATATAAAACACGCACACTCAAAAGGACACATTGAAATCCCTTCAGAGATGCCTTTCACTTCATTGGGAGACAGGAAATGACTTAAATAGGTTCTACGGCATTCTTAAGAAATAAATTACCTTGGTGATGAAATGATGTAAATCTTAAATAGTGTGTTCTGTGAAAATATCATGGAGAAGAGCTCAATAGCTGTAGATCTTTTATCTAAAAGCAAACAAAAGAACAGCAATTACTCATTGCCTGGTGTAAAACTCTGAGCAATTGCAGATGCATAGTTTTTTAAAGTTCTTAAGTATTCAATATTTTGTTAGCAACATCTTTCCCAACATGGACACACTCTACACAAACAAAGTCATTGGTGCTTTCTTTAAGCCAGATTATCCGATAGACAAACTCTCAGAATAGTCTGTCTTAATCACAAAGTCATATGTCTATGAAACAGTCTTTTCTTTCCTTTTATCTATTTAGCATCTTTGTCATGTGAGAAACGAATTATTCACATTTATCTCTATTTCACTTTTATGTAGAGACCTGGCCTATATCACATATCTCTTTTTTTATCTTTCCTATTTAAACAGTTTGGTTAGATTCAGCATAATTTATCTTGTTTCTTTAAAAGATATTTTGTACTGCTCTAATCTCTGTTTTCTATAAATGCATGTAATCCCACATTCCTGCAATCTCAACTACTTTTCCAAGAAACGTTTTTCTACATAATTCATAAAATATCACTTTTTTGCTGTATTAGTTTGGGGGCTGCTGTAGCAAAATACCATGAATTGGGTAGTCTAAAACAGAAATTTATTCTCTCGTGGTTCTTGACGCTGGAAATCCAAAATCAAGGCATTGGCAGGGCCATGCTCCCTCTAAAGGCTCTGGAGAAGAGCCCTTCCTTGCCTCTTCTAGCTTCTGGTGGTTGATGGCAATCCTTGGTATTTCTTGGCTTATAGCTGCATCACTCAATCTTAGTTTCCTTTGTTACATGGCATGCTCTCTGTGTATCTCTATCTCCAAATTTCTCTTGTCTTATAAGGACACCAGTCATTAGATTTGGGCCCATCCTAATTCAGTATGACCTCATTTTGACTTGATTATATCTGCAAAGACCTTATTTACAAGTAAGATCATATTAGCACAATACGAGGGGTTAGGACTTGAACACATATTTTTGGGGGACACAATTCAACTCATGACAATTGTGAAAATATATTTTGATTCATGCTGATAGATTATGATAAGAAAGTGTATATTAGCTAATAAAGTCCACACACAACTCTAAGATTAATGAAATCTTTTTCTGATTGTAGTTTTCTTACATAATTAAACCAGTTTTAAGAAAATATACACATAATTTTCAACCTCTCTAACTTAGCTTGTAAGGATGTGACAACTTGAATGGAGAACAATTAAATCACGTTCAGAATCAAGCACAATTTATATGGTATTTTAAATAATGAATTGTTTATTTCTGTATGGGTGATTCAAGAATATGGTATAAAGTTGAAAATCAAAAAAGGAAATCACTTTTCACCTCTCATTTTCCATCTAATTTCCTTCCCTAGAAGCAAACACTCTAATCAGTATTTTGTGACTCCTTCCAGAAATATTCCTTGCTTATTTGCATATACAAGCATCTATCTATCTATCTGTCTATTAAAAATCAAAACACATCAACGGTAGTATATTATACACATTCTGCATGTTTCTCTTTCATTTAACAATAAGCAAAACTCTATTTACTCCTTACTCTCCTCTGGGTACTGTCTTATTTCTCTGGCCTCTTTTACAGCAAAACACCTCAAAAACGTCATTATCCTCGTTGTTTCCTTTTACTCACTTCCTCCTCCCTCATCACTCCCCCGACCACTACTCCACTGGAATGGTCCACACAGTCTAAAACAGCTGTCTCCTGTTCCACTGTCGCTGTCATTGTATCCTGCTTTCCTCCATATCTCTTATCTCTAGTCTTAGTAACTGTTGTACTCCTATCAATTTGACAATGAAAAATGGTATCTTGTTGTAGTTTTAATTTGCACTTCTCTTAATATGAGTGAAGTTGACTATCTGTTTAGATGTTTAAGAGTTATTTGTATTTCTGTTTTAATGTATGATCTGTCTATATCATTTGCTTATTTTTCGATTAGGTTTTGGTTTTATTCTCATTGATTTATGGGAATTTTTATATATTAAAGAAATTAAGGCTTTTTTCTGAGATGCTCTTTACCACCATACAATAATTCTTTCCTTCATTATTCAGTCAGTCTCATTTGGATTTAAATATTCTTTGCTTCTTATCGAGCTCTCCCCATTTGCTGTTGAAATATCCTGTCCTTCTATTACAGTGTTCATGCGTGAGAGGCAGGCATCATCAACCCCATATCTTTTTCCCTTGTCCTCCTTCATGCCAAGGTGGATGTGTCATTTACTAGTAAGGATACTTGATTTCCATAAGAAAATGTTAATCTTATTTTCTAATCTGTGTACATCAAAATATATAAATTCGCCATCAGTTAGCAACTTGGAATATGTACAGATCAGATTCTGTGCTAGAGAATGTAACTGCTTCTCTCTGCCATTCCTGTAACCACTCAGGTTTACTGTTTTGCTTTCTTCACTAGACAGCTTTGAATCACATGAGCTAACATCCTTTAGCAACTGTCGAAGACTTTCAGCTCATAATACTTTTCTCAAGGTAGGAAAGTCTTACCTAAATATGGAAGATTGTTGAAATGGTGAAATGTAGCATAATTTTCCAAAAAATAATAAAATCATTAAATAGCTATAGTGCATACTTTCCAGCTATAACATAAACGGATAACATATAAATTATAGATAAATTGGGTTAGACAACATCTGCAGCTCAAAGTAGATTTAATTACTGATTCGCTATTCAAAATATAGCAATTATAGATTTTCTTTCACTATCTCCTCCTTATAATAAGAAAAGGGTGATTTATTTACCCTGTAGATTTGTAAGAATACATGAAGCCCCTCGAAACAGAATATACTTGATGAGAATTAGAAGCATAGATGAATGCAGTCTTGTAGGAGGTCAGATATAGAGTGTAAATTTCAACTCTCTGAAAAATGGAAGGGAAGGTTCATAAATCATATTTTTGATGTAAAATTTCTGGTAGAATGAGATTAAAGGCAAAGTTTTATGGAACATTTTGTATTAAAATGGAAAGTTTTAAATTCAAACTGACTTTTGAATACACTAGACAAAGAAAAAATTCTATTTTAAACCCAATATATTGGAGTAAATAACTAATATACACATTTTTATATAGAAAAAAATTACTTAGAATTGATGTAATAAAAGTCAGGATTGGGTTTTGCTGAAATTTGATAAAGCTTGGAGTGATTTCATTAAAAGTAGAAGGGAAAGTTTCAAGTTAATTAAAATGGAAAAAATAACTCAATCTAGCCCAGTGCCGTTCTTATTTTTTTTTGAAATAATTCAATTAATTCATTATTGTGTGCATATGATATATGCCAAGATTGTTTGGGCATTAGAAAGAATGAATAAATCATGTTAACCATCCAATATTCTAATTCTTGAGACTAAACCTTTCAGGTTTTCATAAAACACTTACTTTACTATAGAAAATACTTATCCACCCATATAAAAGGTTCTTGTATCTCCATTCTGCCCATTTAATTCTTTCCTCTTTTTTCCCCAAGATTCAGGTCAATTCCTGCCCCTTCTTTAGAGCCTTTCTAACTTCTTTGGCATACAAGACATTGCACCAAAGTGTTTATTGCCTTATTAATAAATACTTGTTAGTTTAATATCAATGATGCTGCCAGCATTCAAAATATACTACAAATATGCCTTCAAACACAGTCATTTTTATGAGACTAAAAATGTGACTCTAGTACTATGTCATAAATGGAAGTCAAGTAGAAGGGGGAAATACAGATTCTCCTATAGATCAGCATAACTAAAGAGTTTCTATAATTCAATAAATATAGATAACTAAATAAAACATTAAGGATAATATATATCAACTTAAAAAGATTGATTCCAAGAGTCCAATCTATCGAGTAGAGTTAGCAGATTTAGCAAATAAAAATACAAGACACTCAGTTAAATTTGAATTTCAGATAAACACCGAATAATTTTTTAGTATAAGCATGTCGTCGTTTATCTGAAATTTAAACTTAAACAGACTTCCTGTATTTTATCTGGCAACCCTAATCTCGAGGTGTGGTTCTCCTGTCCTGGTTCATTCTGAAGGCCAATGTTGCGTTTACTAATGGAGAAGTTAGTGGGCACACTGCCACTTTGTGGCAGCCAGGAGCAACGACGTTACGGCTCTTGAGAGAGAAGAGGTGCTAGTCTAGTGATCACACATTCATTTTCATTATGCAAAAGGTATTGGATACCAAGATAAGCTAAAGTGCCCTTTAAAGAAAGAAGTATGGAAATTGCCGTGCTTCTCTCACATCACATTAGATTTGGTTGGCATGATGGCAAGATTTATCTACTTTCTGAAGAACTGATATTCCAACATGTCTTGATAAGGCTTTGAAGAAATGGGAAGATGATTTTAGTAGTGAATATTACCAGAAATGATATGTAAACTATTCTCATGTGACAGACAGTGATTATAAAGAACGGCTTACAAGAATATGATGTTTTGAACAGCCAACATGATTTTGCTTTTATTTAGTAATATCAAACCAATATTTAGTTTTAAAATACCTTTAAAGCAGTTTTACCAGTGAAGAGAGGAAAGGATAAGATAATTTCCTGAGGGTCACATATCAGCTCAATAATCAAGCTGCAGAGAAGAGTTAACAATTTCCTAACTTATGACCCTAGAAGCCTTTCATTAACCCAGAATCACTATTGTTTTCTGAAGTGAGTCTCTTTCAAGCACCTTAAAATATTATTTCAGAAATACTAGCCATACATGTGGAAGCAATAATCTTGTGATAATTTAAGGCATCCTTATGGAAAGTAAAAAAAATCCCAAGTTAAATTTCTCAGCTGTCTTCAGAATCTCCAAAGTAAACAGAACTTTCAAAAATTCATTTGCTCTGATCCTTTTTCCTTCTGACTAATTTACTTTCCTAATCATATTTTCATGTTCTTTGGAAAAAATGAGTATTCTTCGGGGATAGTGATTTTTTTTTTTAATCCACACAAGAATATATGGAAAGTTAAGTGATAATAAGCTACCGAACACTCATTTACTAATTATGAAAAGTCTTAATTAAGCCTGAATTTTATTCAACTACACTTAAATATTCAAACCTTGGCAATAAATAAAGGTAGAAAGTGGAGGTTTAAATACATGCCAAATCATTATTTCTATTCATATTAGAGACTGTATCTAGGTGAAGTCTATGTTGAAATATTTGAAGCTGTTTTTACCCTGAAAAATTTGAAGATATTAGGCCCTGAGTTTGTTAAACTTAAAAAAAAAAAAAGAGTTAATCTTAAAAAAAATCATGGTCTTACTAATCATCAAGCAGAGACAAACTCTGGTGGATTTACCAGAACCATAGTTGGCTGTAATACTTTTAAGAGCGTTTCAGCTTAATTTTGACGGAGGATTACCCAATAAATCAAATTTTCTGTAA
Source organism: Diceros bicornis minor (assembly GCF_020826845.1). Classification (NCBI taxonomy): domain Eukaryota; kingdom Metazoa; phylum Chordata; class Mammalia; order Perissodactyla; family Rhinocerotidae; genus Diceros; species Diceros bicornis. The sequence goes on along the minus strand of NC_080772.1, from coordinate 21,289,263 downwards.
TTTGTCTACAGACAGTAGGTGATTAGAAAAATATGCATATGTCACGTTATTTAGTTTAGCAGTCTGCCAAACATGCCAAGCAATCCGAGGATAGAAGGAAGAGGGCAAGGTCACTCAGGCCTTAACCACTTACCGGCAGAGTTGTTGACCTTATGCAATGCTTAACAATGAACTGGGTGTTCCAGAAAATAAGTGGTTAGCATAGAGAAGAGAGAGAATATGAGACTGGGTGGGAAAGGATTGTGAAAAGAATCTGCTCCACTAGCACCAGTTCCTTTGATATATCTATGTGATTTACAGTATATAAAGAGATGACGTCAATGAATTCAGACAAAATCAGTATTATGCCAGAATGCTTTCCTAAAATACAGCTTTGCGTCACAAAGTAAGTTGATAAATTAGTGGTGGTATTGGAAAAGATTCCTATTTTAGAGGTAGCTGGTCATAATCTCTGGGATTCTTTTCTTTCTTTCTCCATAAAAACATATAGACTCCTAGGGTTTAGGCTTTCCTTATGTTTTTGTATATAAATTCAAATGTGTTTTTATTTTTCTATTTGTTTTACCTACTGTTGTTTCTTTTTTGTCGCCCTTCTGCAATGTTTCCTCCACCTCTTTGGTGCATCTGAATAGTATCCAGTTCCATTCTAACCACTTCCTTCCCATTCTTAGTGTGAATGATGTCATAAAAATAATTGGTACATGAAGAGTTTCTCCTGGAACTTATACAACAAGCTACAGTAATTATCCCATCTTTGATGATGGAGAAAATCTTAAAGTGTACAAACAATCTTAATAATTGGCAAACACCCAAGTCATTTTTAAAACAAGGCTTCATTTTGTGAAGATGCAGTCCTAAGAGATAGTACATGTACTCAAATGAAATTATTTAAATTCAGTTCTTGATAAAATGGAATCCAATAAGAGAAACTGAAGGCAAGACCCTTCACTTAAAATGTATATATATATTTCTGGGTTTAAAAGAAACAGTCAAAATACAAGTTCTGAAACTCCCAACAATTAGGTATTATTTTGATTGCTAGTTCAATTTTGATAGCATGTGAATGATTGTTTCCTTGGGAAGAGCTAACACTTGAAACCAATACCATCACCTGAAAACCTGCCTTTCCTGATCAACTAATATGAATTAATAGTCACTAATATGAACAGTCTGTGCAAAGTTAATTTCAGTTCTGAAATGATTTAAAAACCATAGTGAAGAGATTCATAGTTTCATGCCCTGAAATGCTGGCAACATTCCTGGACCTAGGCAAGGCCTTCAGAATTATTAATAATGTTTAAAAAGTGGTCCTGGAACAAAAAATTCATATTCTACCCAGAAATACAAAACAGACCTTTCTTGTATTCATCTTGCTTTTCATATTGTTTCATCTGATTCCAATTTCTATAGCATAAAATCTGTTTTTGAGCATTACAGTTTTTCTCACCTGTTCGTGTATGCTTCAAGGCAAAATTTTCTTAACTCAAATTGTTGCCACTGAGGCCACTTTTAACGTCCTAAGTGTCTCTATTTTCAAATGCAGATATGAGAAAGGTGAGAAATTGACAACTGGGGAAGGGCCCTGCAGGAGAATTCCCACTCTTTCCTTGTGACGGCTCAAATGGCACCTCTTATGTAAAGCCTTGCTGGACTTCCCCACTCTTCCAGAAGACTAGCTGGGTCCTCCTCTGAGTTCCCATAACACTCCATGGGTGTGATTCCCTTACTACACTAGGAGCTCCTAGAGTGTGCTCCTCTTATTTGCAACTGCAGTGCCTAGAACATTGGTCATGACACAGTAGAACTGTCAATCAATGTTTATTGAATAAGTGAAAGGATGAATGAATGAAAAGATGTGCAAAATACTTGGAATCTCTCTGTACACTTACTAAAAGTGGAAACCTAAATTAGTTTTGGACCAAATACTGAGTGGTCTGGTTAAATATCCAAGAAAGAGTGAATTAGAGAGATTAAAAACAAAAAAACCCAACAACTTGTGAACCTAGTAAACATAGATTTCAAGTTAATGTACAGGCAAACTTTTGTTATTCTCACATAAATTGTACTCTGTAGTCTTTCCTATTTCAATGGTTTTCTAATACTTTGGGGAGTATGTGGTTATTGGTCAATACTCTTAGTTGCAAGTGACAGAAATCATCTCAAAAAACTTAAGCTCAAAGGAGGAATTTATTGGCTCAAAAAGGGTGGTGGAAGTGCTGGCCTTGGGCCTCAAACAAAATCAGAATTCTCTCTCTCTCTTTCTGCATTTTCTATTTGGCTTCATATTCTCTTTCTACAGATGGATTTTCCTCCCTTCTTCATCATATTGAATGGAGATCATGACCATATCGCAGCATTGGCTTCACACCCCAAGATTTCCATCCCCAGAGATGAAAAGTGTTCTTTCTCACAGGCTCTAGATACAAAATTCCGGGAAGCATTCATGTAGTCTAGCTTGGATTCTGTGCCTCTTCCTGAACCAATCACTGAGGTTGCAGAAATGGCTTTTCCATCCTGGGTTACAAGTCCACCTTTGAAATCAGGGGCAAGATCTAATGATTGAAAAAGAAGGAGCACATTTTGGGCACACAAAGACAATGGCTAAGACAAGGAGAGGTGTTACGTTTTCCTTTATATGTTTGTAAAGAACCTCTCAATAGTTCCAACCAAGCTGAGAAGAGTTTGTTCAATTCTCAACCAAGATGGCGAGTCATATCAATATACCAGTAGAGGACATCCATGGTGGTAGAGATGGTCCCAAATGGAGACTGGTAAAGAGAAAGCCCATGGAATGAGGGAAGATAGAAAAGTAAAAACTTGAGTTTCAAAGAAATAGAAAGCCGGGATTCCTTCCAGCCAAGAGTTCTTGTTCACAGGGTATAAGGACAGTTGCCGAGATGCTGCTTATCTCAGATACTGAGGCTATATTATAAGAAATATGGACTGCCCAAAATATTGCTGATTAAAAAGCATCAAATAATTGATTTCTCATCTTATATTCTGACCTTAACTTAGTTTGAGACATAATGGAATTTTGTGATATACACAGAGGAAGAAAGTCAGCCAGCAGCAAAAATGTTCTCAAGACTTTTCTACACTGATTACTGTCACATTGACAATAAGATTTAAGTCTAAGCTTTGAGGCTAGATATAGATAAATATAGTACATATTTAAGTATTTTGAGCTAAATTTTACTAAATTTCTACCTTTAGAAACTTTTTCCAAATTTATATTCTTTAAGAATGACCCAGTTTTTTCAGACTCCAAGCCAGAGTGGTGTGCTGTTTTCCAGAGCTGGCAGAACGGAGTGCCAGCTAAGACTTTTCTGCTTATTTTCAGTCATCTACTGGAATAGTTTATTCACATTTAAAAAGCCAACTTTACTGTAACTATTGTACTGTGGAATCTTTCACTAAATCTTCCTGCTTAACAGATTTCCTTAGTATTCCATTAGTAAGAGTGATAAGATCAGAACATAATTACACTCATTTTGAATTCTTTGCACACAAGTCTTGACTAGTATATGAATAAGAATTTAAAACTACTCATTTTCTACAAAAAAAAAGGTTGCTTTGAGAGAAATAAGTGTCTAATGTAGTTCCTTCTGCATAACATTCAAAATTCTACTTCAACATAAAATCTGTCTAGGTTATTAAAATCCAGGTATCAGATTGATCCATCCCTTGCAATATTTCATTTAATTTTTCCATTTGCAACATTAAAACCAGTAAGCATTCATCAGGGAAAGAACTAAGTCTATTCTCTCGAATATCTATTTTATAGGCTCTTAAGGAGATAATACCTTAACTTATATAATTTTCTCTAATAATGGAAATTTAAGGCTCTTTTTTTTTTATTGGTTTATAACATTGTAAAAATTTCAGGTGTACAACATTGTACTTCTATTTCTGCATGGACTACATCATGTTCACCACCAAAATATTAATTATAACCCATCACCACACACATGTACCAAATTATCCCTTTCACCCTCCTCCCTCCCCCCTTCCCCTCTGGTAACCACCAATCCAATCTCTGTCCCTATGTGTTTGTTTATTGTTGTTATTATCTACTACTTAATGAAGGAAATCATACGGTATTTGACCTTCTCCCTCTGACTTATTTCACTTTGCATTATACCCTCAATGTCCATCCATGTTGTCACAAATGGCTGGATTTCATCGTTTCTTATGGCTGAGTAGTATTCCATTGTGTATATATACCACAGCTTCTTTATCCATTCGTCCCTTGATGGGCACTTAGGTTGCTTCCAAGTCTTGGCTATTGTGAATAATGCTGCAATGAACACAGGGGTGCATGTACCTTTGCAAATTGGTGTTTTCAAGTTCTTTGGATAAATACCCAACAGTGGAATAGCTGGATCATATGGTAGTTCTATCCTTGATTTTTTGAGGAATCTCCATACTGTTTTCCATAGTGGCTGCACCAGTTTGCACTCCCACCAGCAGTGTATGAGAGTTCCCTTTTCTCCACATCCTCTCCAACACATATTGTTTCCTGTCTTGTTAATTATAGCCATTCTGACAGGCGTGAGGTGATATCTCATTGTAGTTTTAATTTGCATTTCCCTGATAGTTAGTGATTTTGAACATCTTTTCATGTGTCTGTTGGCCATCTGTATATCTTCTTTGGAGAAATGTCTATTCAGGTCTTTTGCCCATTTTTTAATTGGGTTGGTAGTTTTTTTGTTGTTGAGATGCATGAGTTCTTTATATATTTTGGAGATTAAGCCCTTATCAGATGTATGGTTTGCAAATATCTTCTCCCAATTGTTAGGTTGCCTTTCGTTTTGTTGATGGTTTCCTTTGCTGTGCAGAAGCTTTTTAGTTTGATGTAGTCCCATTTGTTTATTTTTTCTATTGTTTCTCTTGCCCGGTCAGATGTGGTGTTTGAAAAGATGTTGCTAAGACCGATGTGGAAGAGCATACTGCCTATGTTTTCTTCTAGAAGTTTCATAGTTTCAGGTCTTACATTCAAGTCTTTAATCCATTTGGAGTTAATTTTTGTGCATGGTGTAAGGTAAGGGTCTACTTTCATTTTTTTGCATGTGGCTATCCAGTTTTCCCAACACCATTTGTTGAAGAGACTTTCTTTTCCCCATTGTATGTTCTTGGCTCCTTTGTCAAAGATTAGCTGTCCATAGATGTGTGGGTTTATTTCTGGGCTTTTGATTCTATTCCATTGATCTGTGTGTCTGTTTTTGTGCCAGTGCCATGCTGTTTTGGTGACTATAGCTTTGTAGTATATTTTGAAATCAGGGAGTGTGATACCTCCAGCTTTGTTCTTTTTTCTCAGGATTCCTTTAGCTATTCGGGGTCTTTTGTTGTTCCATATAAATTTTAGGATTCTTTGTTCTATTTCTGTGAAAAATGTTGTTGGAACTTTGATAGGGATTGCATTGAATCTATAGATGGCTTTAGGAAGTATGGACATCTTAACTATGTTAATTCTTCCAATCCAAGAGCACGGAATATCTTTCCATTTCTTTGTGTCTTCTTCAATTTCTTTCAGCAATGTTTTATAGTTTTCGGTGTACAGATCTTTCACCTCTTTGGTTAAGTTTATTCCTAGGTATTTTATTCTTTTTGTTGCAATTGTAAATGGGATGGTATTCTTAATTTCTCTTTCTGCTACTTCATTGTTAGTGTACAGAAATGCAACTGATTTTTGTATGTTGATTTTGTATCCTGCAACTTTACCATATTCGTTTATTACTTCTAAAAGTTTTCTGGTGGATTATTTAGGGTTTTCTATATATAAAATCATGTCATCTGCAAATAGTGAGAGTTTCACTTCTTCCTTTCCAATTTGGATCCCTTTTATTTCTTTCTCTTGCCTGATTGCTCTGGCTAGGACTTCCAATACTATGTTAAATAGGAGTGGTGACAGTGGGCATCCTTGTCTGGTTCTTGTTCTTAGAGGGATAGCTTTCAGTTTTTCACCATTGAGGATGATATTATCTGTGGGCTTCTCATATATGGTCTTTATTATGTTGAGGTACTTTCCTTCTATACCCATTTTATTCAGAGTTTTTATCATAAATGAATGCTGTATCTTGTCAAATGCTTTCTCTGCATCTATTGAGATGATCATGTGATTTTTGTTCTTCATTTTATTAATGTGGTGTATTACGTTGATTGATTTGCAAATGTTAAACCATCCCTGCATCCCTGGAATAAATCCCACTTGATCATGGTGTATAATCTTTTTGATGTATTGTTGTATGCGATTTGCTAGTATTTTGTTGAGGATTTTCGCATGGATGTTCATCAGTGATATTGGCCTGTAATTTTCTTTTTTTTGTTGTTGTCCTTGTCTGGTTTTGGTATCAGGGTAATGTCAGCTTCGTAGAATGAGTTAGGGAGCTTCCCACCCTCCTCAATTTTTTGGAAGAGTTTGAGAAGGATAGGTATTAAGTCTTCTTTGAACGTTTGGTAGAATTCACCAAGGAAGCCGTCTGGTCCTGGACTTTTATTTTTGGGGAGGTTTTTGATTACTGTTTCGATCTCCTTACTGGTGATTGGTTTATTCAAATTCTCTACTTCTTCTTGATCCAGTTTTGGAAGGTTGTATGATTCTAAGAATTTATCCATTTCTTCCAGATTGTCGAATTGGTTGGCATATAGCTTTTCATAGTATTCTCTTATAATCTTTTGTATTTCTGAGGTGTCTGTTGTAACCTCTCCTCTTTCATTTCTGATTTTACTTATTTGTGCCTTCTCTCTTTTTTTCTTGGTGAGTCTAGCTAAAGGTTTGTCTATTTTGTTGATCTTTTCAAAGAACCAGCTCTTGGTTTTATTAATTTTTTATATTGTTTTTTTGGTCTCTATTTCATTTATTTCTGCTCTGATTTTTATTATTTCCCTTCTTCTACTGATTTTGGGCTTTGTTCTTCTTTTTCCAGTTCCTTCAGGTGCATTGTTAGATTGTTTATTTGAGATTTTTCTTGTTTGTTGAGATAGGCCTGTATCGCTATAAACTTCCCTCTTAGAACCGCTTTTGCTGTATCCCATAAATTCTGGCATGTCGTATTTTCATTTTCATTTGTCTCCAGGTATTTTTTGATTTCTTCTTTGATTTCTTCGTTAACCCAGTTGTTGTTCAGTAGCATTTTGTTTAATCTCCATGTATTTGTGGCTTTTCTGATTTTCTTCCTATAGTTGATTTCTAGTTTCATACCGTTGTGGTCAGAAAAGATGGTTGGTATTATTTCAGTCTTATTAAATTTATAGAGACTTGTTTTGTGGCCTAATATGTGATCAATCCTGGAGAATGTCCCATGTGCATTTGAAAAGAACATGTATTCTTCGGTTTTTGGATGGAATGCTCTGTACATATCTACTAGGTCCATCTGTTCTAGTGTGTCGTTTAAGGCCAATGTTTCCTTATTGATCTTCTATTTGGATGATCTATCCTTTGGTGTAAGTGGAGTGTTAAAGTCCCCTACTATTATTGTGTTACTGTCTATTTCTGTTTTTATGTCTGTTAATAATTGCTTTATATATTTAGGTGCACCTACATAGGGTGCGTAGATATTTACAAGTGTTATATCCTCTTGTTGGATTGTTCCCTTGATCATTATGTAATGCCCTTCTTTGTCTCTTTTTACAGTTTTTGTTTTAAAGTCTATTTTGTCTGATATGAGTACTGCTACCCCAGCTTTCTTTTCATTGCCATTTGCGTGGAGTATCTTTTTCCATCCCTTCACTTTCAGTTTGTGAGTGTCTTTAGGTCTGAAGTGTGTCTCTTGTATGCAGCATATATATGGGTCTTGTTTTTTTATCCAGTCAGCCACCCTATGCCTTTTAATTGGAGCATTTAGTCCATTGACGTTTAAAGTAGCTATTGATAAGTATGTACTTACTGCCATTTTTTAACTTTTTTTTTTTTTCTCAGTGTTTTAGTAGTCCTTCTCTGTTCCTTACTTCTTCTATACAGAATTGATGGTCACTTTAGTTTGACCTCTGTCTGAAAGCTGTACTCTTTAACTCCCCTCCTCCCTCCTTTTATGTTTTTGATATCATATCTAACCTCTTTTTTGTACATTTGTATCCATTATGTTCTAATCATGGAAATAAATAATTTTTCCTATTTATTGTCTTCTCTTTTCCCCTTAAATCAGTCCCTTTAACATTTCTTGTAGCAATGGTTTCTTGGTGACAAACTCCTTTAATTTTTGCTTATCTGGGAAAATTTTGATCTCTCCTTCCATTTTGAATGATAACCTTGCTGGGTAGAGTATTCTTGGCTGTAAGTTTTTTCCTTTTAGCACTTTAAATATATCGCGCCATTCTCTTCTAGCCTGTAAGGTTTCTGCTGAGAAGTCAGCTGATAGCCTTATGGGGTTTCCTTTGTATGTAACTTGACATTCTCTTGCGGCTTTTAGGATTCTCTCTTTATCTTTAATTCTGGACATTTTGATTATGATGTGTCTTGGTGTGGGCCTCTTTGGGTTTATCTTGTTTGGGGCTCTCTGTGCTTCCTGTACCTGGATGTCTGTTTCATTCCTTAGGTTTGGGAAGTTTTCATCTATTATTTCTTGAAATAGATTCTCTGCCCCCTTGTCTCGCTCTTCTCCTTCCGGGACACCTATAACACGGATGTTAGTGCGCTTGATGTTGTCCCAGAGGTCCCTTAGACTGTCCTCACTCTTTTTAATTCTTTTCTCTTTTACCTGTTCACCTTGGGTAATTTCTTCTAGTCTTTCTTCTAGCTCACAGATCCGTTCTTCTGTATCCTCTACTCTGCTTTTGAGTCCCTCTAATGAATTTTTCATTTCCAGTATTGTATTCTTCATTTCTGATTGGTTCTTTTTTATATCTTCCATTTCTTTGTTGACATTCTCACTGAGTTCATCTATTCTTCTCCCCACATCAGTGAGCATCCTTAACACTCTTAGTTTGAACTCTCTGTCAGGTAGGTTGCTCATTTCTGTTTCACTTAGTTCCTTTTCTGGGGTTTTGTCCTGTTCCCTTACTTGGAATGTATTCTTTTGCCTCCTCATTTTGCCTCTTTCCCTGTGCTTGTTTCTACGTATTAGGTAGGTCAGCTACGTCTCCTGCTCTTGGATAGGTGACCTTATGTAAGCGATGCTTTAGGAGGCTTCCAGTGTGCTTCCCTCAGTCCTCAATGTTCCAGGGGTGACCCCTATGTGGGCTACGTGTGTCCTTCTATTGTGGCCTGTTAGCTCTCCCTATAGGCGCCCAGGGAGGCTGAGTTATGCTCCTGGCCAGCTGTTGTTATGCTCAGCTGCTTGTAGTTGTTGTGGGCCCTTCCATTTGTGTTGCAGTATTTCTTTTAACTGAGTAGGCCCCCAGCGTGGCAGGTTGTTAGGCTCAGGGCCTTACAATTGCTGTAAGCCTCTAGCCTATTAGGTCTCTTGTCAGCTCTCTGAGGATTGCAGCTGGGTGGGGCTGGCCTCAGGCACAGGAGCACCCAATTGTTTCAGGCTTTGGAAGGTGGGGCAAACCTCCTATGTGGGTCTTTGAGAAGCACAAGTCTTCTGCAGCTGACAAGCCCTGTTGCCCACAGGTCCGTACCACTGCCAACACAGTCCTGCCCCGTGTGAGCGCCCCGACCTCCCCAAGCAGACCCAGTCTCACCACGGCGGGAGCCCCACACACTCCGCCACCACCCCACACTCTCCACTCACTCCTTGTGCACACCCTGCCCCACTCAAGTTGGCTCAGTTGCCAGGCTGCAGAGAATCCAGTCGCCAATCTATGCAGGCCCACAAGTTGCCTGAGGGCTTGTTGTTGGGTGGGGCCCGTCTCTAGGGTGGGCTGTGTGCCCTGGCTGAGCTGGATTAAATCGGTGCTCTAGCGGGTGGAGCAGACCCTGGGCTAGCAGGTCTCAGGGAGAACTCCAATGGCGTCTGTGTCAGCATGCTTACACCAGGCCACAACAATGGCCGCCGCCAATGTCCCAGTCCCTGGAGAGGTCTCACCCCTCACCGAGATGCACTCAGGGCCTATTAGGTGAGTCTCTTGTCACCAAAGCACTGTGCACCTTTCTTTCTGGTGATTTTAGGATGCTTTCTGGAACCGGTGAGTTTGTGCGCGGGCCCTTTAAGAGCCAGTTTTAGTTTCTTTGTGAACCGGGTTTTCTGGGGGTGCTCCCCATTGCTTTAGTAGCAGGCACAGTCAGATATTATGCCGCTGGTCTCGATTGTGCTGGGTCCACAAAATGCCCACAGCGGGGGCGCCCCCGGCTCAGGGCCCCGCGTCTCCAGGGAGGGCTGCGGACCTGTGAGCTGCTCCCGGCGGCCGTGACGCTGGCGGCTTGTGAAGGCGGCGTTTTTCCTCTCCGGAAGGGAGCCTCTGCCTCTTCCACCTCAGTTAGGATTGTCCGTTGTTGCAGGAGTTCCTCTCATCCAGTTTTCAGTTCTGTCTCAGGGGTAATTTTTCCACGAGTAGTTGTAAATTGGCTGTGTCCGCGGGAGGAGGTGACTTCCGAGTCTGCCTACGCCGCCATCTTGACTCCCTCCTTAAGGCTCTTTTAAATGGCATTTTGTGTAAAAAAGGCAATGACCTTTAGGTGAGTAGCTTTCCTGCACCTCTGGCATCTATAGGGTTGGATCTTCTGTAGACAAGACTTCATTCAACAAATATTTCTTATACAATTATTAAAGCCACAGAGCACATTATTTAAACCCCATGGACAAGCAAATCTGCAGTCTGTAATTTTCTTCTAAGACCTCAAAGCCATTGATTCAGTCATGATATTGATGTATTCACAATGAGTTTTTTATTTTTAAGTGTGAAAAATGACCAGATATCACTGCTTGGCCAGGCATGTTTAACCAATTTGGATAACTAGCATGGTTTTAATTTAGTTCACTTTTATGTTATGAAAAGAAAATAAGATATATTTTCCTTGTATAATGACATACATCATATAAAGTAGTTTCATATCTATTAGTTCATCATGGTCTCATGACAAACAGGTGAAGTAAACAGAGAACGTGTCATAGGCCTCCTTTTGTTGACGAGCTTCATGACTCGTAATGTCATGAAGCGAGTAGATGGGACCATCTGACCTGAAGTTAGGCTGCTTAAATCCAAGGTCATTCTTCCTGAAAACCTGTTGTGTCACACCAGTAAGAGAAAAGAGAAAACTATCAGGTCCAGTATCATCTCACATTGTTTCCCTCTAGTTCATAAATTCCACAGGACTCAGCTAAACCAGGAAAATACTTAAAAGGACCATTTCCTCATCAACTCAAATTCCAAGATGATACAGCTAGTCCAAAAACAGCACGGTTTAAAGGAAAGACTATTATGAATTCTAATGAAACTCTTGAAGACTACTGTCTTTGGGTCATTTGCTTTTCATGTTTATTTGAATTTAAACATCTACAGACGATCCTGGCAAAATAAGATACTTTCTCTTGAATTCTTAACTATGTCACTGATTAACTATAAAGATAGGATTACTTCTGAGGTTAAAACAAACCCTTGAGATTTGTTGGTTCACTGCATCCACTTCCTCTAAAATTCTAGTAGTTCATGTTTGTGAAATTTCCTTGAGTTGACCGAAGTTACTTGATATGGAAAATAAACTACACTAATCAAATTCAGTAAGCGTTCCACTATTTCCCTGTTTGGGCAACCTGGAAATCATGTTAGCTAGTTTCTTTAGGACTTCAGTATTGTGACCAAAGATCTAAGGAATTAAAACAAAGCCAAATAAGATGAAAAAGCCATATTGAATAAACAAAAAAATAAAAAAACACTGGTTATTCTGAAACCCCTCTCCACTAAATGCATTTTATATTCAGCCTTGTATTTTATTTTTTCCACACTAATAAATATTGCGTTTGAATGTGTTCCTTTTTCTTAATGTGCTTATTGTAAAGCAACCCCATGCAGTACTAATGGGCCACAGAATTTCAAGGCTGGTGTTATCCACTCTATTTCTAGTGGCACTCATTTCTCACCACGAATCCTTTTTCTGGGGGAAGAACAATATTAACAAAAGATCTAATAAAGCATGTGTAATTGCTATGCTTAATACAGTACAAGTTTGGCGATTGTGAAAAACTAGAGCAGCTTTCTACCTACAGTGATTAAATAACTCTTTACCATATAAAAGAATACGGAGTACTTTTTCCTTACGTCACAAATGAAATCTAATCTAATTTCAAATACCTCCACGTGTTTTATAAAGATCTTCTCTTCAACAAAGCTTATCCTGTACTGTACTTGAAATGAATTAAAGTCATTTTCAAAGATTTACTATATGTAACAAATAAACTCCTTGCCATGCCATCTATGTCTAAAAGCCTATGGTTTGATCATTTTCTTTTTTCTGAGCATTCTATAAAGCATATTATATATCTGGACCGCCATGAAACATCATTCTTGCAACTTTGCCAATTTCCAAATGCTCCTTTGAACAGTTTATCATTGGTTTTCTCCATTTCCTGTCTTGATCCTCTTTGAGAATCAGCCAAGCAAATACTAGCTAAATTTATTTGCATTTATTAATGTGTCTTAGCCTGAACATTTCTTACTGAAGGAGATCACAGGGCCAGAAAGAATAAAATTCAATTCTTGGCTGAGGCTCCAGTAGAATGGGGTAATATTAGATGAAAAAATAGAGACTGAGGGAATGTAAACTCTAGTTTATTCAGTTCAACTGATTTTCTTCCTATTAAGGTACATTCTGTTAGATAGTTTTCCTCCCACTTACTAAATTACTAAGCTCTGACATCATAGAGAAACTGTAATTCACATCACTAAAGCTAATGTCACCCAAAGATAGCTTGCTATTTTAAATAATATGGAAACTGCACTGGGATGACAGATAAGTAAAACAATTCGCTTTATTTTTAACTGCTTTTGATGTGTTCCAGATTTTGAATATTCAGACAGAGGAATAATGGAAAAGTTATTTTTTTTCCCCTTAAATCGCACCTCCATACCCCAAACCACTATTCCTCTATCCTCACCCCTGAACTTCTGAACAAAATTGAAGAATCCAACTCTGTTTTCCTTGCCAGGAGAATAGTCCTGGGCTTAGTTTCAGAAGGTCTCAGGTCACTGGCATTCTTTCTAGAAGAGTACTCCCAGGTATATTTCTAAGCAATGTCTTTTCTCTTGTTGGGGGAAGTTGGAGAAGTTTTCTTCTTGGTGCCATATCAGCTCAAGGCTAGACTCAAATACTGAAATGCTCTGTCATTTGTCTTCGGCTCTGCATCAGCTGTGCTGGGGATCCACAGCTGGACCACATTTCTGTCACAAACCAGTAGCGGAAAACCAGGATCACGCCTATAGCTCATACTTACTAGCTTGTATCAGACAACATTGTTCCTGTACCAAGATCTTAGGTAAGATTTTCAGGTAACACCATTGTTCAATACAAAATGTATATATTTCATTCCACATGCCTACAGAAAAAAAATGGTGGTTCACAACAGTCATTATTCTTACCTGTTTAGAGAACTTCCATTAGCCATTTGTTAACACTAGCAATAAATCCTCCTAGTTTTCCCTCTTCTGAGAATGTCTTGACTTTTTCCTCATTCCTGAAGGACAGTTTCTCCTGATACAGAATTCTCAGTTGACAAAGCTTTTTTTTCAGTAGTTGAAAAATGTTGTGCCACTTCCTTTTGGCCTCCGTGGTTTCAGATGAGAAATTTTCTATGTTCAAATTGTTGTTCTCCTATAGGAAATGTGTGTTTCTTTCTGGCTGCTTTCAAGAGTTTTTCTTTGTCTTTAGTTTTCACAAATTTAACTATGATATATCTTGGCATGGATTTCTTTGGATTTATCCTGGTTGAGGTTTGCCCAGCTTCTCGAATGTGTAGGTTTACATCTTCCACCAAATTTGGGGAGTCTTGAGTCATTATTTCTTTGAACTCTTTTTTAGTCCCATTCTTTCCTTTCCTTTTGGGACTCCAGTGATATGAATGTTAGATCTTTTGTTATTGTCTTGCAGGTTCTTGACACTCTGTTCATTTTTTTTTTTTTTTTTAGTCTCTTTTCACTCTGTTATTCAAATTGGGAAAATTCTGTAGATCTGTGGTCATGTTCACTGAATCTATCCTCTGTCATCTCCATTCTCTGACTAAGCCCGTCTAACAAGTTGTTAAATTATCAGTTATTATATTTTTCAGTTCTAAAATTTCCATTTGCGGGGGCTGGCGCAGTGGTGTAGTGGTTAAGTTCGCATGCTCTGCATCAGTGGCTCAGGGTTTGCTGGTTTGGATCCTGGGAGCAGACCTACGCACTGCTCATCAAGCCATGCTGAGGCGGCAGCCCACATCGAGCAACTAGAAGGATGTACAACTATGACATACAACTATCTACTGGGGCTTTGGGGAGAAAAAAGGAGAAAAGGAGGAACATTGGCAACTGATGTTAGCTCAGGGCCAATCTTACTCAAAAAAAAAACAAAGAAGAAGATTGAGCAAACCTCAACATTAAAAATAAATAAATAAAACAAAATAAAATTTCCATTTGGTTCTCATTTTTCCAGCTTTATTGAGGTATAATTGACAAATAAAATTGTAAGATATTTAGAATGTACAACATGATGGTTTGACATACATGTACACTGTGAAAGATTCCTCCCACGAAGGTAATTAACACATCTATCATCTCACATATTTACCATTTTTTTTTTTTTGGTGGGAACATTTAAATTCTGCTTTCTTAAATTTCAATTATACAATACAATGTTATCAACTATAGTCATCCGTTTGGTTCTTTTTGTATAACTGTTATTTCTCTGCCAAGATTTTCTTTTTTTTTTTTTTCATTTGTGTCAATAGACTTCATAATTGCTTAGTGAAGTATTTTTATGATGACTGCTTTAAAAACCTTGCCACTTAATTCTAACATCTGATTCATTTGGGTATTGGTGTTTGTTGATTGTCTTTTCTCATTCAAGTTTGGATTTTCCTGTGATTTTTTAATTATCTGCTGGACATTTTGGATATTATGAAATCCCTCTAAATTGTAGTCTTTTATTTCTTTTTAGGCAGTTGCTTTGTTGATGTGTAGCATGAGAGTCAGGTAGGTGTGTATGCTGAGCTTCATCACTTCATTGCTGCAGAGTTGAGTTAGAAATTCAGCTCCCCACAGAGCCCTAACGACACTAGGGGAGTGGAGAAGTTAAGTGGAGTGTCAACTAGCCCTGCCTCCCACCATCTTTTTCTGCCTCATTGGTACCATATGGGGATGGAGGCTCAGCTCTCCACTGTGCACTGCTGATACCAGGGTGGGGGAAAGCATAGTGCTGGCTAGATTAGCCTAGCATTGTACCTCCTCAGTCAGTCTTATTGCTGCTAGGTGGGTATAGGTATCCAGTTTTCCCAGGCCTGCTGATACCAGCAGTGTGGCCTAGCCCTGCCTTGCACCCCCTTTTCTAGTCTTGTTGATATTGGGTGGGCATGGAGGCTCAGCTCCGGGCTTGGAAACACTGACACCACCAGACAGGAAGGAGCACCATGCTTGCTTACACAGTGGGGAGGGGTAAGGTGGAAGAACATTTCCTTGCTTGGCCCCATTAAAACCGTGGGGAGATGATGTGGTTTGTTCATTAATATTTAGCTGTAGTAGGAACAATGTTTTCTGTTGACAGGCTACTCTTTCTCCATCCTTTGGCTAGGAGGAATAGTATATTCTTAAAGTTTTTTAAAAAAAATTTCTGTGCCTGTTGGCATTTGCGAGTTGAAGGCTCCTGAAGTGCTCTGTATGGAACGTATAGAAGGCAATTAAGAAAGCCCAGATGACTCACCACTGTATTGTTCCTTAAGTCCTGAGCGCCCTGGGCAGTCTATCTTCTTTCCACCTTTTGGAGTCGTTCTAGACTTGTGTTTTGTGTTATGTCCAGTGTTTTTACAAGTTTTAGACAGGTAACCTGAGAAGAATGAGGCTATTCCATCTTGGTTGAAATCATAAGTCTCAGTGTTTATTTTTTTCCTCTCTTCTATTTGTACTTATACATACATCCAAAAAAATCAATGAAATCAATTCAATGTTGATGTAAAACTTTGTGTATACCCTACATTTTTTGGTAGATCTTCTTATATATGATTCTGGAACAAAATGATAAAAAAAATTGCCCAAAGAAACCATTTCTTTTCCTATTTGTAAATTTGTGGGCACACAAAGCACTATTCAAACCTTAAAGTCTTCTGTCCTCTCTATCCCTATCTGTGAAGACTCCATAAATATCTTCACTGTAAATAAAATGAGACCACATGAACAAGGAATATTCTTCATTCAATTATTACTATAATTTCCAAATTGTTTTATGATTAAAAATAGGGTCTTCAGGCCCCTCAAGAACTCGACGGAAGAGTGATGAATCCAACACATCAGAAGGATTTAGGTTAAGGATACAGCATAAACCTCGTAAAGTTGAGTTGGAATGAGAGATATTGATGTGAACTCATGATTTTTAATATATGTAGATAAATGGATTTAGAAAAAGATGTACATATAAGTGAATTTGTGTATGTGTGTGCATTTCCTTGTTCTAGCCTCTGAGAGGACCCAGACAGCAATGATACCTCAGAAGCAATGAGCACACTGAGAATCTAGATCTCGTTTTCTAGATATCATTTCCCACTCAAAGGAACCAGGAGGCCCTAGAGAAGTGACTGATTCGAAGACTACTGCAGGAAAACTATAGATCAGCCTTGAACATTTTCTGTGTGAGAAAATATGAATTGCTCAAAAAATGATGGGAGAAATGTCAAGAGAATACAGAAGCCAGCTTAACAGTGCTTCCACTAGTCAAATCTAGGAAAATTTGAGCATTGAAAAAAGTATGATAGTAATAGATTTTGACCTATTGCATAAAATAGGAATTTATGATTGCATGCTGATCTAAATAAATGAATGAATAAATAAATAAGGCAGAAGAGAAATCTCTATCTTACAGTAGCACGTCAACTAATAAGAAATGATAAACTGTAGAAGTATCCATTTGGCAACTTCATCGTAATAAGTGATTCAGACAAAAATTATCAATAGATATTAAAACTAGAGGGTGAATGTTTGATGAAGAGCATAATCCAATTGTTACAAAATATCCTTCCCATTAAATGCTTATTAAAAATATTTAAAATACCAAAACCTTATTAAGTATTCTTATAGTGGAGAAATCTGATGGACATTTGGTTTACCAAATGGTGAATCAACATTATGTTCTTATTGATATGATACTTTGAGAAGAATATAGCATCTCCTGTGGTACACCTACCAAAAAATGGGTAACCTAAATCTAGGAAATATCAAGCAAATCCAAGTAACTTGTCTGTATGCCTCAAAAAAATGTCAAAATCATGGAATACAAAGAAAACATAAAACCCTCAGGAACTGTTCTAATTTAGGGGGCTTAGAGACATGACAACTAAATGAGCAGATTCCGAACCAGAAAGAAAAGAGCTTATAAATAATATTATTGGGGTAACTGACAAAATCTGAATGAAGATTGTAGGCTGGATGTTATTATTGTATTGATGTTAATTTCCTCATTTTTATGATTGAACAATTATTGTATAAGAGCATGCCTTTTTTTTGTGAAATGCACACTAAGATACTTAGAGGTAATGGAGCATTGTGTTTGCAACTTTCTCTCAAATGGTTTAAAAATATATATATGTGTATGCATGTATATATACAGAGAGAGGGGGAGAAAGAGAGAGAGAAGGGAAGAGAGAGAGGGAGCGAGAGAGAGGAGACAGGGAGGGGGAAGAGAGAGAGAGTGATAAGGCAAATAAGTATAGAAAAATACTTACAACTGGGATACTGGGACATCTTCATAAAGAGCAGGGAAGAGAAAGAAAGTCTTCAGGTTACTGCAGTGTCTCACGGGGTTTGCAGGACTGATGTTCCTCAGTTCCAACTCCTTGGTAGTTGAACTTGGAAATGAATAAATTTGGGTGGGGATACTTGTATTTGCTAATTTAATAAAATTTCATTAATAATAATTTGACTAAATACTGTTTGATAAAGAGGATTTCAGTTTATATTTCTTTTTGCAAATTAATGGTAAAAATTATTTTTAATTATTGTGATTGGCTCTGGGCACATGGTAGCATTGCATATCCCACTCTCCCACCCCGAATTTGGCGTAGTCGTGCAACATCCTCTGATCACGAAACGTAAGCAGAAGCATCACGTTTCACTTCAGAGGGAAGCTTTAAGATCCAATAGCATGAGTCACCGTTTCCACTTCTCCCATTGAAGGGACTACGGAAGCACGGGCCACATTGAAACGAAGCTTCCCTCATCCGGGGACCTTGAGTGAGCCCACTGTAGCGCTTAGCTGACCAATGATTGACATTTAAGTGAATGACAAGTTAACTTTGTTGCTTAAAACCACTGACGTTTTGGTGGTGATTTGTTTGGGTGGCACGATCTACCTGCTTATCATCACTAACTTTAAATGATTGTCACTGTATGCCAGGCACTGTGCTAAATGTTTACATGAATTACCTCATTTAATATAATAACCTATAAAGCTGATTTTGTTGTTCTCATTTTACACATAAAGAAGTTGAGTCTAAGAGAGGTTAAGTAACTTGCCTAAGGTCACACAGCAAAGCAGTGCAGAGCTGGGAAAGACGTCTTCATTCCCGAATATGGTGAATTGTGAGACGTAGTATTTTTAAGTACTTTAAAATCATTCACTTGAATACAAACCATTGGAATAATAGTAAAAACAAATCTCATCTAGTCATTAAGGTAATTCTCAAGGAGCTCTCCTTATTGACTCTTGGGATGTTGTGGATAATGTAGGGAATACCAGGGGTCAAGACTTATGAGTGAGAGGCTTCTAGTGAAAAAAAAAAAAACTCCTCTTTGAACTTCTCCTACCTGTGTGACCTTAGACAACTTATTTAACCTCTCTTAGTTCCTCTTTCCTCAACTACAAAATGGGATTCAAAATACCTACCACAACGGACTACTCTGAGAAGTAAATTAATTACACGTGCAAAGGACTAGTAAGTTGGTTCTCTTTCCTTCCCTCAAGTAAGGCATATGATCTCTCTTCGTCTCTTTCTCTCTTCTCTCCTCTCTCCTTCAATATGTAATCGCTTTAGAAACATTCTATGATCCAAACTGTGCAATAATTCACAATTTTCCCAGTTACTTCAAATTAATAAGAAAGAATTTCGAAGGTTGGAAAAGAACAGTGTTCATTAAACTTTTCTGTTGTGGAATTTCATGCTTAAAAGATTACAGGCTAAGAAATACAGTGCTTTGTGATATACGAAGTAGAAAAACAGGTTTTAAAATTCCAGTCATATAATTTCCTAAATTGTCTGGTTTGAAAATTTGGGCCATTCAGATTGCTGGTGCCATGTACACATGAGTAGTTCTCCATTCTCTTTTGGAGGGTGGTCTTTTCCAGGAACTTTCAGTTGCAAACTGTTACAGGAAAATCTATCCTATGGCTCGTCCTCCGGTTTGCTATTTCAATTTGAGCATGTTTGTCAGTCAATAAATTGCTGCCTCTTGCTTGTGTCTCAATATATCTGATGTTCTCCATTAAACAATGAAATACCCAGGCATTTTCCACTTTCCTGACTTCAGCCAAAACTTGTTTGGCAAGGCATGAACATAACTCAGCCTGCCCTTTACAGCTTAATGGGGAAAAGCCATTGCATGCCAATGTGGATTTCCTCACTCTTATGTTATGCTCACTGACACCAATGGGTGCTTTCTTCTGTAAGATGGAAATTTTCTGATATTGCCAGACAATTACTTGATAGTACTTGGCTTTTGTTTATGTACTTACCAAGAGTCCCACCAGAGCCTTCCCAATAGGAGCAGTGTTGGCCCAACTAAAAGAGCTCTTGGAATTCCAATAACATAGGCTGCTTACTTTTCCCCTTTCGTGTTTATTTTCAGTCCATACTTTGATTGGATTAAATTTCATTTATTTAGACTTCAGCAAGAACAACTGACATAAAGAAAGGTAAGGGAGTTGGAGCTTAATCTGAAGAGACAGTCAAGTAAATCACTGACATAAAAATATCAAATCACACACACAGGCTTATTCACCCTTGGAGCCAAATGGCCTTAGCAAGACTCCCCTTTAATTCCCAAACTAGGACAACATGCATCCGCAGATCAACGGGTACGTTGGAACCCAGAGGAAATGCAGCTTTCTGATTTTCTATTTGGCACGCTGCAGTTTCATTGTAAAGTTAAAGCTTGGCAGTGTGACATCAGATGGAAATACGTGCCTGGAGTCAACTTGACACTTGCACGGTACTGTTGAAAGTACTCTGAGTACATGACTTTGAACTTTTTATGCAAGAACAAGAAGAAACTCAAACTGATGTGATGTGCTAACTATAGCTGTTTTCAAGATTCACTTGGTCCATTACTTGAGATTGTTCAGTGTTTGTGCAATCGTCTTCCAAAGCAAGGGTCATTTTTATATTTCAAGGGAAACTAAGTGAAGATGATGAAGTTTTTTCACATCATCTAACACATTATTATTCTGTCACTAAGATAACATCTTGCAATCATGCCTTATTTCTATTCCTATTGTCATTACTTTCATTCAGTCACTCAATATTTAATCATAATCACCAGGACTATTATAGTAACTTTTAATGTTTCCTCACTCTAGTGCATTTAAAATACTGCAGTTAGTTTAATATTTCTGAAGAACAACTTGAATATCATGTACTCGTCCACTCATATACTTAAATGGCTTCCCTCTGTCGTCCCAGGAAGAGCCATCCCTCATAGCCCAGAATTTAATCCTTCTCATTGTGATCCCAGCCCACCTACTGGATCTCCCATAGCTCCTTGTTGTTTTTTTTTTTTTTTTTGAGAGGAAGATCAGCCCTGAGCTAATATCCAATGCCAATCTTCCTCTTTTTTCTGAGGAAGATTGGCCTTGCGCTAACATCCATGCCCATTTTTTTCTACTTTATATGGGATGCCGCCACAGCATGACTTGACAAGCAGTGCATCGGTGTGTGCCTGGGATCCGAACCTGCGAACCCTCAGGCTGCCACGGTGGAGCACATACACTTAACCGCTATGCCACCGGGCTGGCCCCCATAGCTCCTCTTCAGGTAGGGTTGAGCCCACCCAGAGTTCCTGCATACACCCGCACTTCCCTGCTCCATGTCTTTGTTCTCTATATTGTCTCCCCAAGACTACCTTTCCTCTCTCTTTTTCTGCTTAAAGTCTACACATTTTTACCACCTGCTAAAATTATACCTCGCAAATGAAATCTTTCTGTATACCCAGCGTTTTGCAAAGAACCCTCCCTTCCTGTAATATTTATGCATCAAAATTAGTAAGAATTTTTCTTATAGACATCTAAAAGATATATTTTGTCAGAACTCTTTCTTTTGTGGAATTTTATTTATAAATTTTAGAATAATTTATGAAATATAGATATGGGTACAAAAAAACTTTGGATGGACACGTGTATTATTGAGGTTCTTTGTAAGATTTAAAAAATTTAGTGTGTCAAATTACCTTTCTACAGAATGGACATAACTAACTCCCTTTTCCCAATTCTGTGTTAAAGTAAACTTTTCCCAAGAACTCAAAAGTATAAATTAGCAAAAAACGCATTTGCTAACTAGTCCTTCAGAAATATAATAGTACATGTATTATTTTTCTAGTCTTTTATTTTTTCAACTACATACCATAATTATTTCTGCAAATATCTTCTCCTTTACTAGTCTCTTAGCTTCTTGAAGTAAGGATGCGTGCCTGAGTCATCCACGATTTCCTGAAATTCTGGATACATAATGTTACATAAATTATAAGTAAAATAATCAATCAATCAATTGTACAGATTATCGGTGTCACCTCTCATGTTATTAGATCCACAATTTAAAGTCTATTTAAAGGTTAGATAGTTATACAAAGTAAGACAAAAACTGTGCAAAACAAAAGTATTTCAGAAGATTTAAAAAACGGATAACTTAGATTGGGTAAATAATTTAGAAAACTTTATTTGGCTTCTATAATTTTTTTTTCTTTTTTGCCTGAGGAAGATTCACCCTGTGCTAACGTCTGTTGCCAATCTTCCTCTTTTTGCTTGAGGAAGATTCACCCTGAGCTAATATCTGTGCCAATCTTCCTTTATTTTGTATGTGGATCACTGCCACAGCATGGCTGCCAATGAGTGGTGTAGGTCCGTGCCTAGGAACCAAACCTGGGCTGCCAAAGTGGAGCATGCCAAACTTAACCACTAGGCCATGGAGAGGCCTCTGGCTTCTATAATTTTAGAGATAAACAGGCAATACTTCACCTTTCCCAAAATATCCAGGAAAAAACCAATTAAGGAAATAAGTAATATTATATTTTTATAAGCTTCATTTTCAGAGAGTACAACCACATATTTTTAAGTCATTTATCTGTGTCATTGACTATGGTGTCACCTCATAGACAAGATCCCAATATATACACATCGAGTATTTGGAATGGTCTTCATATTTTGATACCTCTGAGAGTAGGATATCTGAGTTAGCCCATTTCTATTTCTCCATAGAAGGGATTTTAAATTTGTTTTGAGCTATTCTATAGTTGCTATTGATATTAAAGAGAAATATTGTGAGACCAAATCTTGATTATCAAAGGATGTGAAGGGCAGAGCTGCATCAGTAACTCTTTTTTAACATATTTCAGCCATTACTTTCCATTCTCTTTCCCCACACTCATTGCTCTGCCATTGCCACCAAACCGTTGACTAAACAGAATTGCCTGCACAGTGAAAAGAGACTGTGATCTGTTGTACCTCTCTCTAAGATCTTGAATATCTTCTACTGGAAGTGTCATAGGATGCTATGTAGGCCGGAAGGAGCTACCGGTAAGTAGGGAAAAGCCATTAAGTTTATTTACAATCCCCAAGATCTGGCTACCTGTGTCTCTAGATGCTTGGAAGAATGTACTGCCTGCTATAAATTTAAAGCAATAGATTATCTCAGCCACATTTTCCAATAGAACAGATTAAAAATCAGGAGATAATCAGCAAAGTTGTTTGTAAAAAGCAGAGGTGAAACTCCTGAATACTTCACAAAGCTTATGGCTTAGTCTTCAGGGAGTAGATTAAGAGTGTGAAATAAATAAGAGAAATCTCAATTAAATTGGACTCAGAAAGGCCTGTAGGGGGAACTCTCTTGCCCTATTATACATCATCAATTACTCCAAACAAGAAGAAATACACACTTGCCTCTCTGACAGGAAGTACAGTACTTTACTACTGAAGGAAGATTTTGCTCCCCACTGGGCAACAGCCCAGCCGATGAGCAATGCTGCAGCTCAGCCAATGAGAAGCCACGGCCGCTCTGAACTGTTACTTTCCCCCAATAGACTTTCATTTAGAACAGCCCCTTCCTCTCTCCACTTTTTCTCTATAAAAGCAAGCTCCCCTCCTTTGTTTTCCATATTTGCCTATGGTTCACCATTGCATGCACATCCTGAACTGCATTTCCTTTGGCTATTCCTGAATAAACTTGTTTTGAGGGTAACATCACTGGTGAGTTTTCTTTTTACAAGATTTACAAGAGACAAGATTGCCAAAGTCTTCATTTTATTCACCCTCACTCTACTGTCTGGTTTGAGAAAAATGAATAAGAGTGAAAGAAGAGGGGGTCAGGAAATTATTATTTTCAATTTGAAAGCATGAAATAAGCAGCATGAACCAGAAATCACTGAGCTCAGATTTCAGAATTTAATCAAGGAGCAGAAGGGAGCAGCAACAGGAAGCCTGCTTTAAGAGTCTCTTCTGTAGAAGCAAAAGAAAGAAGCTGGTGGGGCCTTTTTGAATATTCTGGAACAGAACTGGCTTTTGATTTATAGTAAAACCATACAGGGATGCTAGTTTCAGTGAAAACGGAATTGTCCAAAATTTCCGTGGATTTCCTCCTAAAGTTTTGAAGCTTTTAATGTATGGTGTTCTTTTCTTTGGATGTTATGTGGTCAACGATTTTAATAGCCCAGAAATTCTGAGATATCTGTGGTAGCCAAGAGTATAGCAATGTGGCAGGGGCTGCTTGGTCAATTCCCACTGACACGTGACCAGGCTCTTTTGACCCACCTGGGCAGAAGTACAATGGTTAGAGCAGATGTCACTGTAGGACAGGGGTTCCTAGCAGCCGCTCTAACTGTTATCAACACTATCAGATGACTTATATACAGTCAAGCTTTTGACTGGGTGGGGGTGGGGTGTACAGGAGGAGGCCTGCTCAGGCCCTGCCTTCTGTTCCCTTGATCACTGGCTTCTGGTTCACTGACAGACTTAAAAGTCCAAAACATTTATTAAAATTCTAGTTGCAAAACTTTGGTTTCTTTACTTTCTGATAATGGGCCAAGACCTGCACTTTGAAAGAAGTCTGAGGTGGAGAGAGAATTGGGGGAGAGCGTGGATAAGGATGTTTATGATAAAACACTCTCTCTCTTCCTAAATGGTTTACCACAAATGATCTGAAAAAGCAGCTGTGGGTCCTTGTTAAGTACACAGCTGGGACAAACCCAAGAGCCTTTTATTTTCCTGCCAATAAGATACTCTATGTTACAATGCTGAACAAGGCATATTTTTGATAGTAAAAGATAATGTATCCTCCTAGCTGCGCTGTTTCACACGGATAATTTATAGTGAATTTCCCATTATATGGCTGTCACATCACATTCTTTGCTATAGTTTGTGGCTATAGATTTATCTCTAAGAGCTTTCACTTTTAGAAAATCTTTTAATAAGACCTCAAATTTCTTATTATTGATTGACATTATTGCAAAATGGAAAGCATTCCTCTAAGGGTCAATAAAGTGTTATTTATAGAAGATCACCTACAGCTTATTTGCAGTCATTTATTTTCCTGTAACATTTGAGTTGGAAAACATAGTGGTATGAGCATAGCCATAAGCAAAATTACACAGAGTTCTCTAATCAGCCTCTCCCAAGTAATGCTAAGAAGTTTTAATTTTAAAACAAGAAGCAACACATTGAAAACAAGATGAAAGTAGAAGGTGTTTATAGAATCTCCCGCTACTGTTCCGTTATTTGTAAATACTTTGAAGGAAGATGTGCTGGTACAAGAGAGCCAGGGTCCCTGCCTTTCCTGTCCCTTCTGCAGCCACTTGCTTGCTGGAAGTTGTAGCCCAACTCTCTCCCTCAACCCTTACCCCCTCACATATACCATACCATGTCTGGAAGGGAAGCAGCATCTTAGGTCACTTATTTTAAAGCAGAAAATATTATTGTATACAAGGTAGGCAGAGTTTAGAGGAACATACGAGTGTTTACTTGGTTCATATTACCAGCTTGTTTTCCTAAATCTACTCTTCCTGTCATTAGTCCTTCTCTCTAAAGATCTCCAGGAAGCCTCTGTTCCCGAAAGCCGCCCTGATTCCGCTTCAGATACAATGGTGAGTTTTAATTCATTTCCACTGGGTCTCATGGAAACAGTCGCTAAGCCTGATTTCTCATTTCCCATCTCTGACCCTTGTACATGGCTGCTCTGACCTAGTTCTCCTGAGGTCTTCCTAATTGTTTCAGCCTCTAAAGAAAAATATTTCTCTTCTTCCTTTCTGATTCACTCATTATTCTTTACTTTCCACACCAAAGTTAAGATTGTTCATTGCTATGGTTTATCTGAGATCTTTTTCTTGTCCCCAAGCTCAAAAGCTGAAACTCGAGCATAAATTAATGCATACACACATTCATTCAGAATAGACATATACAAAAATGATATCCTTTTCCCAAAGACATCATAGATGGATTACAGTGGAAGTGGTTTTTTACTATTCTCTATGAGATTCACATATTTTAGTTTTGCCTTTGAAAGTTTGGCTACCATTAAAATTTTTCAACTTATCTACAGGTAATATATTCGTACTCTGAATTAAAAATTGTTTAAATCGGGTTAATACTGTTGTTTTCTTCTTTATTTGAAATTACTTATCCTTTTCAACACTGCCTTTTCTTTGTTGACCTATAGAGAAAATAGAAGACAAGAAAACATTTCATGCACGACCACACAAAAATGGAAGGAGGCTCAAACTAGTGAGAAGTTTCTTCTGAGAGAGGACCATTACCTGTTCTTCTTAAAATGCAGTTACCAAGTGGCCTTTTGTGTGTGGCACTCTACTACCCATAACAGAAACAAAATAACAAAGGCATTACCCTGCCCTCTTATTATAAAATAACCTTTACAATAAAAAGTTATTATAAAGCTTATTTTATATATTATAAAGTGTGGGGATGGGTACTTCACCTCCCACCTTGGAGTGTGGGCACTGTCCACGTACAGTTCCAATTAGGGCTAAAATGGGGTAAGTACACTCCTTTATACCTATACTACTGACTACAACTAAAAACCCAGGGCAGATTATGTAAAGCAACTATCTGAGGACCCTGAAAATCAATAATAACAGGTAGATTGGGAGTGAAAATAAAAACTAAGATAAACCATTATCTTGAAGAGACATCTGTACTCCCATGTTTATTGCAGCATTACTCACAGTAGCCAAGGTATGGAAAAATCTTAAGTGTCTGTCAATGGATGAGTGGATAAAGAAAAAGTGATATGTAATATACAATGGAACATTATTCAGCCTTAAAAAAGAAGGAAATCTTGCCATTGGGCAACATGGATGAACCTAGAAGGCGTTATGCTAAATGAAATAAGCCACACAAAGAAAGACAAATACTGCATGGTGCAATTAATTAAAAACAAAGTCAAACTCATAGAAACAGTAGAATGGTGGTTACTGGGGTTTAGAAATGGGAGAAATATGAAGAGGTTGGTAAAAAGGTGCAAACTTTCAGTTATAGGATGAATAAGGTCTGAGTATCTGATGTATAATGTGGTGACCGTAGTTGATAACACCGTATTGAATAATTAAAATTTGCTAAGAAAGTAGAATTTAAGTGGTCTTACCAAAAAAATAAAATAAAATAAAGGTAAATATGTGAGATAACGGATGTGTTAATTAACTTGATGGGAAAAAATATTTTTGCAATGTATACATATATCAAATAATCACATTGTACACTTTAAATATCTTACAATTTTATTTGTCATTATATCTCAATAAAGCTGAAAAAATTTACCTCCTAAAAAAACTAAAACACTGAAAGAACTACCTATACAGTGGTGAGTTTCTTACTTTATTTTTCTCTCCTATCTCTTGGTTTAGACTCTAAGACAGCTCAAATCTCTGAACTTCATAGTAGTCACAGGCAGAGAAAATTCAAGAGGACTCTGTTCCTTTTTTTTTTGGTCGTAGATTAGTGCTGAGGAGCCTCTGTGGGGCAGAGATTTTTTTTTAACTCTTATGTTCTGACTCCAGGAAAACCTCAGTCATGAGCTGCATGTTTGCACCATTGGTTGCCACGCAGGCACCTAAAACTGAGAGAAAATCCTTCTCCCTCACCAGAGAACTCCTATGTCCTCAAGAGTGAAGAGATAATCCTCATTATTTCCCTCTCCCCCTATTTGCCTGCCTCTTCACTACCAAGGCAGATCTAGTTTAGCAGACCTCAAGGGTATTTGGGGTCTTAACTCCAGCTTTTTAGTAGAAGGGCAGGAAAAGAGTCCATGGAGACCTAACAGTAGGAGGGAAATAACAGAAGAGGGTAAATGGAGACAGAGATCCCCTAAAAATGTGTATGAAGTCATAGATTAATCTCCAAACTATGCGTATGGAGAACTGATCCAACACAGCACAACAAAATCTTTGAGAACTTAACTCTTTCATAGACCACTATCTATGTCCAGAATCACACGTAGAGTCAATCTAAAGAGCACTGAATAGGCTTTGAAAATGTAACTGACACAGAAACCACAGCCCACCACAAAAGGTGGTTTGATACTTGTGGTGGAACATAACTGTATACACTGCAGGCTACAATAAACAAACAAACAAATCAATGTTCTCCAGAGGATTTTCACACTACCCAGACTCTCATAACATAATAGTCAAAATAATTAGTATAAAATCCAAAGTTACTCATCATACAAAGAGTCAGCAAAATTCCAACAGCATTCAAAGGAAAGATAATAAATAAACAACAACTCTTAGATGACTCAGATGGTGGAATTATAAGATAAGGACTTTAAAGCAGCCATTATATAAGCAAGCTTCAGCAAGTAAGGGTAAACACTCTTGAAATGAATGGAAGACAGAATTGTCAGCCAAAAAATAGAAACAATAAAAATAAATAAATGGAAATTTTGGAATTGAAAAATAAAATAAGTGAGAATAAATTTCACTACAGGGAATTGATAGTAGGATGGAGATGATAAAGAAAAGAGTCCATGAACTTGAAGATAGATCAATAGAAAATTTTACAATCTAAACAACAAAGAGAAACATAATTGAAAAGAATAAAGAGAGTCTCAGGGATCTAGAGGACAATGTCAAAAGATCTAGCATTCATGTCATTGGATCTTCATGAGGAGAGAAAAAGAGTGGTGCAGAAAAAGTATAGACTGAAAACTTCACAAATTTTGTGAAAAATGTATACAATTACAGATTCAAGAAATATAGAAAATCCAAAACATGATAAACTCAAAGAAAACTATACACATTATAATCAAATACTAAAAACTAAAAAGAAAATTTTGAAAGTAACCAAGGAAAAACAGCATATTACGTATAGAGAAACAATAATGTGAATGACCTCAGATTTCTCATTAGAAACCGTGGAACACATTTGAACATGTTTTAAAGTGTAAAAAGAAAAGACTTTCAACTCAGATTTATATACCAAGCAAAAATATCCTTTAAAAATAAAGGTATTCTTAGATGAAGAAAAACTAAAATAATTTACTTAAAGTAGATCTTCTCTAAAATAAATGCTAAAGAAAGGTTTTCAGGTGTAAGGAAAATGATTCCAGAAAGAAATGTGAAATTATAAGAATGAAGGAAGAACAAGAAAGATGGCCAATATCTGTGTAAGTATATTAGACTATTTTTTTCTCATAAGTTCTTTAAAACATGAATGACTGCTTAAAGCAAGCATTTTAATATCTTTTGATTGGGTTATCAATATATAGAGATGTAATACATATAACACCTACAACATTTAAGTTGGACAATTTTAAGTTCTCTACATTACACTTGAAGTGGTGAAATACACTAAGTAGATGAAGAAAAGTTACGTAGGTATATTGTAATCTCAAGCAGTCACTAAAAAAACTACACAAAGAGAAAGAGTCAAAAAGCCAATAGATTTAGCAAAATGGAATACTAAAATGAAGAATGAAAGGGAAAGTAGAAGAATGGAAAACAGAGATGACAAACAGAAAACAAACAATACAATGGTAGACCAAAATGCAACCATATAAATAATTATATTAAATGAAAATGGCCTAAATACACTAATTAAAAGAAAGAGAGTATCAGATTGGATAAAAAAGAGCAAAACAAACTACATACAATTGAAAAGAATTCCACTTTAAATATAACAATATAGATGGATAAAAAGTAAAAGTATTTATGGGGCCGGCCTGGTGGCGCAAGCGGTTAAGTGCGTGCGCTCTGCTGCGGCGGCCCGGGGTTCGCTGGTTCGGATCCCGGGCGCGCACCGATGCACTGCTTGGCAAGCGTGCTGTGGCGGCGTCCCATATAAAGTGGAGGAAGATGGGCACAGATGTTAGCCCAGGGCCGTCTTCCTCAGCAAAAAAAGAGGAGGATTGGCGGATGTTAGCACAGGGCTGATCTCCTCACAAAAAAAAAAAAAAAAAAAAAAAAGTAAAAGTATTTATATGTATATGCCATGAAAATACTAATCAAAAAAAAAAAAAACCAGAATGGCAATATTAACATTAGAAAAAGTCAATTTAGGAACAAGAACAATTTCTAGCCATAAAGAAAAGCATTACATAATAATTAGATTTGTAGGTACCTATTAACAGAACTTTAAAATACATGAAAAACTGATAGAACTAAAAAGAGAAACAAAAATCCACAGTTATGCTTGGAGACTTCAACACTCCTTTTTCAATAATTGTGGAACAAGTAGAAAGATAAGGATATAGAAGACCTGAAGGACACTACCACTCAACTTGCCTAATTTCTATGTATAGAACACAATTCCCAACAACAGCAGAATACACATTCATTTCAACTGCACGTGAAACTTTCACCAAAATGTTATGCTCAATCCTCGGAGTTCATATATATTGTATATTCATTGTATGTGGTATATTATTAAAACTACTTAAAATTGGAAAACTAAAAACCACATACAAATCAGACAAATTATAAAAAGTGAGTGAAAAGAGAAAAAGCAAAAGATAGCAAAGAAAACAGCACAATGACAAACAATGTAAAATAAGATTAAACACATGAATAAATAAAATGAATGTAATTTCTTTTTAAGTACTCATATTATATTTTTAGAAAGAGACCTCAAAGAAACAGTTAAGACATTTTCTGACTGTAAACAATAAAACTGGAATTAGAAATTATAAACCAAAACTAAAAAATAACCGTTTCAAAATTAAAATTCACACTTTGAAGCAACTCTTAGATCAAATAGGAACTCAAAACGAAACCGCAGAATATCTAGAAAATGATATTAAAAACCCTGTGCTCAGATTCTGAGAAAGTCTAACATCATATTCATTCAATTCAATCTTAGATTTTTATGTTAATAAGAAAGAAAATTAACTAATTCGATTCAAGAACCCAGAAAAAAAAAGAAGCTGTCAAATAAAAGCAGAAAAATAAATTAATATTTATTAAAGCAGACGTTAGTTTCACTGAAAACAATTTAATAATATTGGCAAAGTATTTGCTAACATAATCAATAAACAAAGCAACAAGGATAAATACCACATTTAAAAGTGAAGTCGGACAAAAAAATACAAATTGAGAGTAATTTAAAACTGTTGGCGTGTATTTCACGCAAAGCCACATAAACAAATTTGAAAACCTGGGCTACCTGAACTAATAAAATCTACTAAAATTGACCACAGAACACAGAGAAAACCAAAACAGATCAATATTCATATAAGAAACTGAGAAAACTGTTAGAACGCTATCCACACTTCACTTCTACCTCCTGTTCTTCAAAAGCGCCATGCCCCGAAAATTTCACAAATATGACTATTTTGATTTAAATAATTCCAGAGTTTAAACTTCTGTTCAAAACTCCTAATTGCTTCCTACTGCATTTATAATACCACTCACATTCCTTACCATGGCTTACAAGGTCACCCATGTGCTAGGGTGACTGACCCTCAAGGTTTGCCCAGGACTGAGGGGTTTCCTGGCACACAGGACTCTCAGTGCTAAAACCGGCAATATCCTGGGCACACTGGGACGGTTGGTCACCCTGTGCCGTGGACTGTATCCCTCAATTTAGGTCTTATCTTTCACCCCCTTGCCTAGCTCCAGCGACCCCGACTTCACTACGCAACTGTGCCAAGAAGCTTCTCACTTCACAGACTTACACTTGTTGCTACTCCAGTCCAGAATACTCTTTGACAAGATGTATGAATGATTTTTTTCTCTAATGGTTCAAATACTGCCTCTTCAGAGAGGCCTTCTCTGTCCCTACCTAGAGTGTCTTTCCCATAACTCTTTCCTTTAACCTTGCTTTATTTATTTATTTTCTTTGCTGAGGAAGACTGGCCCTGAGCTAACATCTGTTGCCAATCTTCCTCTTTTTTTGGCTGAGGAAGATTAGCCCTGAGCTAACATCTGTGCCAGTCTTCCTCTATTTTGTACGTGGGTCGCCACCACAGCACGGCTGACGAGTGGTGTAGGTCTATGCCTGGGATCCAAACCCATTAACCCCGGGCTGCCGAAGTGGAGCACGTCAACCTTTAATCACTATGCCATGGGGTCTGTCCCTAACCTTGCTTTATTTTTGTTCATAGTATTTATCATAAATATATATTTATGGTACATTTATTTACATATGTTTATGATAAATATACCTAATATCTGATATATACCTAATATACACATTCATACATACCTACATATATAAATATATACACGCATTTAATTATTGTCTGTTTCGACCACTAGAGAGGGCCTGACTTTGTTAACCACTGTCCATAGCCTCAGCATCTGTAATAAAACTCAATATACATTAATGCTAAAATAATTCATGCTGGAAGAATAACTGAAGGAATGGGTTCAAATTATTTTACAGTCAGACCAATGAAAGTACTAAGACTTCAAGAAAATACCTCAACAAGAGAAAATTATAGACAAATGTCACTATCAATGTTAACACAAATAAAAAACAAGTATAAGTATGTTTCAACAGTCCTTTAAAGGTACCTTCTCCCACACCTACTCCAATAGTGATATAGCAAAATGAGAAAAGATATCTATTTCCTCTATATAATTAAAAAATTGTAGGCTTCATACTAAAAGTAGAAGTAAGAATAGAATAGTACTAAAAAGGCTTCTATTAATGTCAGGGATAAGACAAGGATAATACATTAAAAAATAATAAAACTGCTCGCCAATGGAAATAGGCAAAAGAAAGATAGAAGAACACAAATATTGAAAAGGAATAGTCAAAACACCTTTATTTCCAGGTGGTTTGACTATGTAATTAAAAGAACTAACTAAAAACAGAAACAGGTACAAAACTCAGTTGAGTGATTATTTATAAAATTAAAATACCTAAATCAGGTAGTTTTATTTTTTGCAAAAATAGAATCAGATTGATGAAAAAAATAGATCATACACCAAAGCACCAGAAATAACAAAAGATTTAGTATGAAACAATTTAACTATTAAATTTAAATATTTAGTATTAAATTGAATTTGAAAACTCCACTAAGGGACGTAAATGAAGACTTGCATAAATAAAATGAGCATGAATGAAAGTTTCATATGGTCCGTTGATTCTCTTAATTCAGTGTGAACTTAATAAAAACACCAAATGTATTTATTTATTTATTTATTTTTATGCTGAGGAAGACTCCCCCTGAGCTAACATCCATGCCAATCTTCCTCATTTTTTTTTTTTGTATGTGAGCCTCCGCCACAGTGTGGCCACTCACAGATGAATGGTGTAGGTCCACTCCCAGTTATCAAACCTGGGCCGCTGAAGCAGAGTGAGCAGAACTTAACCACTAGTCCATGCAGCTGGCCCTGCCAAATGTATCCTTGATGTTAACAAAATGTTACTTGAAAAAATATTTGAAATAGTCAATAAATTTGATAAATAAGAGTAGAGAGAAGTTGCAATAATAGTTTAAATATATTATAAAATGGTGATAATTAAAACATGATACTGATACAGGAATAGACAGACATATCAATCTAACACACTGAATGAATATATAGGTCTGTAGTTTACCAAATGAGAAAGATGGAATTTGAAATCCGGGTGAAAAAAATTGGGGGATTATTCAACAAATGATGTAAGAAAAACTGGGCAGACATAAGGGAATAAAGGTCAGCTCCTTATATCACCTTTTCTACCAAAATAAATTCCAAATGGATAAAATATTTAAATGTAAAAAGTAAAACAGGTAAGATGTGAAAAAACAACTTAGATTTCTCTTTTTGATAATAGCCGTATGAGATATAATTCACATATCATACAATTCACCCACTTAGAGTGTACAATTGGATTGTACAAACTGGATTCTCTGCAGCCTGGCAACTGAGCCGACATGAGCAGGGCAGGGTGTGCACAAGGAGCAGGTGGAGAGTGTGGGGCGGTGGCGGAGTGTGTGGGGCTCCCGCCGTGGAGACACTGGGTCCGCTTGGGGAGGTCAGGGCGCTCACACGGGGCAGGACTGTGTTGACTGTGTGTGTGGACCTGTGGGCGGCAGGGTTTGTCAGCTGCAGAAGACTTGTGCTTCTCAAAGACCCACATAGGAGGTTTGCCCCACCTTTCAAAGCCTGAAACGATTGGGTGCTCCTGTGCCTGAGGCCAGCCCCACCCAGCTGCAATCCTCAGAGAGCTGACAAGAGACCTAATAGGCTAGAGGCTTACAGCAATTGCAAGGCACTGAGCCTAACAACCTGCCACGCTGGGGGCCTACTCACTTAAAAGAAATACTGCAACACAAATGTGGTATTAGAACTTGCAGCCAACGGTGCTGGGGCTCCCCACACCTGATAAAGAGACTGAAGGGCCCACAACAACTACAGGCAGCTGAGCATTACAACAGCTGACCAGGAGCATAACTCGGCTTCCCTGGTGCCTACAGGGAGAGCAAACAGGCCACAACAGAAGGACACACATAGCCCACATAGGGGTCACCCCTGGAACATTGAGAACTGAGGGAAGCACACTGCAGACCTCCTAAGGCATCACTTCCATAAGGTCACCTATCCAAGAGCAGGAGACGTAGCTGACCTACCTAATATGTAGACACAAGCACAGGGAAAGAGGCAAAATGAGGAGGCAAAAGAATACATTCAAAGTAAGGGAACAGGACAAAACTCCAGAAAAGGAACTAAGTGAAACAGAAATGAGCAACCTACCCGACAGAGAGTTCAAACTAAGAGTGTTAAGGATGCTCACTGATGTAGGGAGAAGAATAGATGAACTCAGTGAGAATGTCAACAAAGAAATGGAAGATATAAAAAAGAACCAATCAGAAATGAAGAATACAATACTGGAAATGAAAAATTCATTAGAGGGACTCAAAAGCAGAGTAGAGGATACAGAAGAACGGATCTGTGAGCTGGACGAAAGACTAGTAGAAATTACCCAAGGTGAGCAGGTAAAAGAGAAAAGAATTAAAAAGAGTGAGGACAGTCTAAGGGACCTCTGGGAAAACATCAAGCACACTAACATCCATGTTATAGGTGTCCCGGAAGGAGAAGAGCGAGAGAAGGGGGCAGAGAATCTATTTCAAGAAATAATAGATGAAAACTTCCCTAACCTAAGGAAGGAAACAGACATCCAGGTACAGGAAGCACAGAGAGCCCCAAACAAGATAAACCCAAAGAGGCCCACACCAAGACACATCATAATCAAAATGTCCAGAATTAAAGATAAAGAGAGAATCCTAAAAGCCGCAAGAGAATGTCAAGTTACATACAAAGGAAACCCCATAAGGCTATCAGCTGACTTCTCAGTAGAAACCTTACAGGCTAGAAGAGAATGGCATGATATATTTAAAGTGCTAAAAGGAAAAAACTTACAGCCAAAAATACTCTACCCAGCAAGGTTATCATTGAAAATGGAAGGGGAGATCAAAATTTTCCCAGATAAGCAAAAATTAAAGGAGTTTGTCACCAAGAAACCAGTGTTGCAAGAAATGTTAAAGGGACTGATTTAAAGGGAAAAGAGAAGACCACAAATAGGGAAAATTATCTATTTCCATGATTAGAACGTAATGGATACAAATACACAAAAAAGAGGTTAGATATGATATCAAAAACATAAAAGGAGGGAGGAGGGGAGTAAGAGTACAGCTTTCAGACAGAGGTCAAACTAAAGTGACCATCAATTCTGTATAGAAGAAGAAAGGAACAGAGAAGGACTAATAAAACACTGAGAAAAAAAAAAGTTAAAAAACGGCGGTAAGTACATACTTATCAATAGCTACTTTAAACGTCAATGGACTAAATGCTCCAATTAAAAGGCATAGGGTGGCTGACTGGATAAAAAAACAAGACCCATATATATGCTGCATACAAGAGACACACTTCAGACCTAAAGACATTCACAAACTGAAAGTGAAGGGATGGAAAAAGATACTCCATGCAAATGGCAATGAAAAGAAAGCTGGGGTAGCAGCACTCATATCAGACAAAATAGACTTTAAAACAAAAACTGTAAAAAGAGACAAAGAAGGGCATTACATAATGATCAAGAGAACAATCCAACAAGAGGATATAACACTTGTAAATATCTACGCACCCAATGTAGGTGCACCTAAATATATAAAGCAATTATTAACAGACATAAAAACAGAAATAGACAGTAACACAATAATAGTAGGGGACTTGAACACTCCACTTACACCAAAGGATAGATCATCCAAACGGAAGATCAATAAGGAAACATTGGCCTTAAATGACACACTAGAAAAGATGGACCTAGTAGATATATACAGAGCATTCCATCCAAAAACCGAAGAATGCACGTTCTTTTCAAATGCACATGGGACATTCTCCAGGATTGATCACATATTAGGCCACAAAACAAGTCTCTGTAAATTTCAGAAGATTGAAATAATACAAAGCATGATTTCTGACCACAACGGTATGAAACTAGAAATCAACTATAGGAAGAAAATCAGAAAAGCCACAAATACATGGAGATTAAACAAAATGCTACTGAACAACGACTGGGTTAACGAAGAAATCAAAAAATACCTGGAGACAAATGAAAATGAAAATACGACATGCCAGAATTTATGGGATACAGTAAAAGCGGTTCTAAGAGGGAAGTTTATAGCGATACAGGCCTATCTCAACAAACAAGAAAAATCTCAAATAAACAATCTAACAATGCACCTAAAGGAACTGGAAAAAGAAGAATAAGCCAAGCCCAAAATCAGTAGAAGAAGGGAAATAATAAAAATAATAGCAGAAATAAATGAAATAGAGACTAAAAAAAAATATAAAAAATTAATAAAACCAAGAGCTGGTTCTTTGAAAAGATCAACAAAATTGACAAATCTTTAGCTAGACTCAACAAGAAAAAAAGAGAGAAGGTACAAATAAGTAAAATCAGAAATGAAAGAGGAGAGGTTACAACAGACACCTCAGAAATACGAAAGATTATAAGAGAATACTATGAAAAGCTATATGCCAACCAATTCGACAATCTGGAAGAAATGGATAAATTCTTAGAATCATACAACCTTCCAAAACTGGATCAAGAAGAAGTAGAGAATTTGAATAGACCAATCACCAGTAAGGAGATCGAAACAGTAATCAAAAACCTCCCCAAAAATAAAAGTCCAGGACCAGACGGCTTCCCTGGTGAATTCTACCAAACATTCAAAGAAGACTTAATACCTATCCTTCTCAAACTCTTTCAAAAAATTGAGGAGGGTGGGAAGCTCCCTAACTCATTCTATGAAGCAGACATTACCCTAATACCAAAACCAGACAAGGACAACACAAAAAAAGAAAATTACAGGCCAATATCACTGATGAACATCGATGCAAAAATCCTCAACAAAATACTAGCAAATCACATACAACAATACGTTAAAAAGATTATACACCATGATCAAGTGGGATTTATTCCAGGGATGCAGGGATGGTTTAACATTCGCAAATCAATCAACGTAATACACCATATTAATAAAATGAAGAATAAAAATCACATGATCATCTCAATAGATGCAGAGAAAGCATTTGACAAGATACAGCATCCGTTTATGATAAAAACTCTGAATAAAATGGGTATAGAAGGAAAGTATCTCAACATAATAAAGACCATATATAAGAAACCACAACTAATATC
The DNA here is from genome assembly GCF_020826845.1 of Diceros bicornis minor. Classification (NCBI taxonomy): domain Eukaryota; kingdom Metazoa; phylum Chordata; class Mammalia; order Perissodactyla; family Rhinocerotidae; genus Diceros; species Diceros bicornis. The sequence continues at coordinate 21,251,873 of NC_080772.1, read as the reverse complement.
ATCCTCAATGGTGAAAAACTGAAAGCTATCCCTCTAAGAACAGGAACCAGACAAGGATGCCCACTGTCACCACTCCTATTTAACATAGTACTGGAAGTCCTAGCCAGAGCAATCAGGCAAGAGAAAGAAATGAAAGGGATCCAAATTGGAAAGGAAGAAGTGAAACTGTCACTATTTGCAGATGACATGATTATATATATAGAAAACCCTGAAGAATCCACCAGAAAACTTTTAGAAGTAATAAACAAATATGGTAAAGTTGCAGGATACAAAATCAACATACAAAAATCAGTTGCCTTTTGGTATACTAACAACGAAGTAGCAGAAAGAGAAATTAAGAATACCATCCCATTTACAATTGCAACAAAAAGAATAAAATACCTCGGAATAAACTTAACCAAAGAGGTGAAAGATCTGTACACCGAAAACTATAAAACATTGCTGAAAGAAATTGAAGAAGACACAAAGAAATAGAAAGATATTCCGTGCTCTTGGATTGGAAGAATTAACATAGTTAAGATGTCCATACTTCCTAAATCCGTCTATAGATTCAATGCAATGCCTATCAAAGTTCCAACAACATTTTTCACAGAAATAGAACAAAGAATCCTAAAATTTATATGGAACAACAAAAGACCCTGAATAGCTAAAGGAATCCTGAGAAAAAAGAACAAAGCTGGAGGTATCACACTCCCTGATTTCAAAATATACTACGAAGCTATAGTAACCAAAACAGCATGGTACTGGCACACAAATAGACACACAGATCAATGGAATAGAATCGAAAGCCCAGAAATAAACCCACACATCTATGGACAGCTAATCTTTGACAAAGGAGCCAAGAACATACAATGGGGAAAAGAAAGTCTCTTCAACAAATAGTGTTGGGAAAACTGGATAGCCATATGCAAAAAAATGAAAGTAGACCCTTACCTTACACCATACACAAAAATTAACTCCAAATGGATTAAAGACTTGAATGTAAGACCTGAAACTGTGACACTTCTAGAAGAAAACATAGGCAGTACGCTCTTCGACATCGGTCTTAGCAACACCTTTTCAAACACTACGTCTGACAAGGCAAGAGAAACAACAGAAAAAATAAACAAATGGGACTACATCAAACTAAAAAGCTTCTACAAAGCAAAGGAAACCATCAACAAAACGAAAAGACAACCTAACAATTGGGAGAAGATATTTGCAAACCATACATCTGATAAGGGGTTAATCTCCAAAATATATAAAGAACTCATGCATCTCAACAACAAAAAAACTACCAACCCAATTAAAAAATGGGCAAAAGACCTGAACAGACATTTCTCCAAAGAAGATATACCAATGGCCAACAGACACATGAAAAGATGTTCAACATCACTAACTATCAGGGAAATGCAAATCAAAACTACAATGAGATATCACCTCACGCCCGTCAGAATGGCTATAATTAACAAGACAGGAAACAATATGTGTTGGAGAGGATGTGGAGAGAAGGGAACTCTCATACACTGCTGGTGGGAGTGCAAACTTGTGCAGCCACTATGGAAAACAGTATGGAGATTCCTCAAAAAATCAAGGATAGAACTACCGTATGATCCAGCTATTCCACTGTTGGGTATTTATCCAAAGAACTTGAAAACACCAATGCATAAAGATACATGCACCCCTGTGTTCATTGCAGCGTTATTCACAATAGCCAAGACTTGGAAGCAACCTAAGTGCCCATCAAGGGACGAATGGATAAAGAAGCTGTGGTATATATACACAATGGAATACTACTCAGCCATAAGAAACGATGAAATCCAGGCATTTGTGACAACATGGATGGACATTGAGGGTATAATGCAAAGTGAAATAAGTCAGAGGGAGAAGGTCATATACCGTATGATTTCCTTCATTAAGTAGTAGATAATAACAACAATAAAAAAACACATAGGGGGGCCGGCCCGGTGGCGCAAGCGGTTAAGTGCGCGCGCTCCGCTGCGGCGGCCCGGGGTTCGCTGGTTCGGATCCCGGGCGCGCACCGACGCACTGCTTGGTAAGCCATGCTGTGGCGGCGTCCCATATAAAGTGGAGGAAGATAGGCACCGATGTTAGCCCAGGGCCGTCTTCCTCAGCAAAAAAGGAGGAGGATTGGCGGATGTTAGCTCAGGGCTGATCTCCTCACAAAAAAAAAAAAAAAAAAAAAAAAAAAAAAAAAAACACATAGGGACAGAGATTGGATTGGTGGTTACCAGAGGGGAAGGGGGGAGGGAGGAGGGTGAAAGGGATAATTCGGTACATGTGTGTGGTGATGGGTTGTAATTAGTATTTTGGTGGTGAACATGATGTAATCTATGCAGAAATAGAAGTACAATGATGTACACCTGAAATTTTTACAATGTCATAAACCAATGTTACTGCAATAAACAAAAAATTAAAATCTAAAAAGAAAAAAATATATATATATATAAGTCTGGTAGTTTATCAAATGAGAAAGATGGAATTTGAAATCCGTGTGAAAAAAATTGGGGGATTATTCAACAAATGATGTAAGAAAAACTGGGCAGACATAAGGGAATAAAGGTCAGCTCCTTATATCACCTTTTCCACCAAAATAAATTCCAAATGGATAAAATATTTAAATGTAAAAAGTAAAACAGGTAAGATGTGAAAAAACAACTTAGATTTCTCTTTTTGATAATTGCTTTATGAGATATAATTCACATATCATACAATTCACCCACTTAGAGTGTACAATTTAATAATTTTTAGTTTATTCTCAGAATGTGCAACTATTACCATAATCAATTTTAGAACATTTACATCACCTCAAAAGAAGCCCCATAACCTTTAGTAGTCACTCCCCATTTTCCCCAACACCCCCTCACCCAAGCCCTAGGCAGACTCTAATCTATTTTCTGTCTCTGTAGATTTGCCTATTTTGAACATTTCATGTTAATGGAATCATACAATATATGGTCCTTTGCAACTGGCTTTTTTCACTTAGCTTAATGTTTTCAAGGTTTGTTCGTGTTGTAGCATGTACAGTACCTCATTCTTTTTTTATGGCCGAATAATCTTCTATTGTATGACTATGTCATATTTTATTTATCCATCAGCTGATGGATATTTGGGTTGTTTCCACTTTTTAGGCTATTATGAATAACCCTGCTATGGATATTCGTTTACAAATTTTTATGTAGACATAAGCTTTCATTCCTCTTGGGTATACCTAGAAGTGGAATTGCTAGGTCCTTTTGAAGAACTGCCTGACTGTTTTACAAAGTGGCTGCACCATTTCAAATTCCTGCCAGCAGTGCATGAGGTTTCCAAGCTCGCCACATCCTCACTACTGCTCACTATTAGCTATGTCTTTGATTATAGCCATCCTAGTAGATTGGTTTTCTTTCTTTCTTTTTTTTTTCTTTTTTTTGATAGTTTTGGATAGCCACAAAAGCCAGCTTAGTGCAGCGATTGAGTGCTGTCTCCAAGGCAAGATCACTTTGGTTTAAATAGGAGTTGTACCACTTGCCAGGATGGCCTATGTTACGTCCATATCTCAGTATCTTAGTCTACTCAGACTGCTACAACAAAATACCACAGCCTGGGTGGCTTAAACAACAGACATTTATTTCTCACAGTTCTGGAACCTGGGATGTCCAAGATCAAGGTACTGGCAGATTTGGTTCTTGGGGGGGACCTCTTCCTGGCTTGCAGACAGCCACCATCTCACTCTGGGGTCACATAACGTCTGCTCTGTGCATTCATGGAGAGAGAGGGGCGCTGGTCTCTCTTCTAGTTCTTATAAGGACCCTAATCCCATTACGGGGGTTCCACCCTCACGACCTCATCTAAACATAAGTACCTCCCAAAGGCCCCACCTCCTAATGCCGTCACATTGGGAATTAGGGCTTCTACATATGAATTTTGGGGTGAGTGGACACAAACATTCAGTGCATAGCGCTCAGTTTATTCATCTGTATAAAAAGCACTTACTCCCTAAAGTTATTTTGTGGATTAAATGAGTTAATATGTCAAGACAATGGAAGGCCAAGGCTAAGACTCGATGAATTCGGCTGGTAAAGACACAGGGAGGCACTTTGAGATTTAGACAGTTTATTTCTTACATAAACTGCAAAGGGAAGAGTGGCCAAAGATACCAGTTTGCTGGCCCTTACCCACACGCCAAAAAGGGTGACATCAAAAAAAAACAGGCCAGATGAATGCAGCACAAGTTGTGAGAAAGTCTGTGTTGAGCCAATGCTAGACTGCAGCTGAGCAATTTATAGTCTGCAGCTATATTCTGAAGGGATCCCGGGTGGAGAAGAACAGGTTATACCTTCAGGACCTGGGAGGTGATGAGAAACTTTTCATGACAGCATCTCAGGGCAGAGAGGGGAGTGAGGGCGAGATGGACTCGTAGAAGCTCCTCACAAGCCTCCCGTCCTCTTGTGTTCCAGGAAGATCACAGGGATTCCTGCCAAGACTAGGATAAGGTATGCTACGAGCTTTGGCCTGCATGGCCTGTGTGGGTACATGTAAAGTCACCTGTGCACCCCTACAAATGCAGGTAAAGTTCTCGAACTGTGCTCTTGGCATAGAGGAGTGGGCAATAATGTTAGCTGTTATTACTAAAGAGAGAACACAGTCTAAGCGTGACTCTAAACCAAAGCCAAAAAAAAAACTGCTGAAAAATTCAACTACATCAAAATTGAATTTTATGCATGGAAAAAATGACACTCATTATGTCAATAAATACTCACTAAATGGAGGAATAATTATGATAAATACATCAAATGACACATTCTCTTCAGAGTTTTTCAATTTTAAGCAAAAATGTAACAACCCACTTGAAAAATGAGCAAACTCTCATAGAAACAAAAATAAAAAGCGATCCAATCCCACTTATAATAAAAGAAAAACATATTAAAATGAGGAGATATGATGCCTTACACACAAGATTGGTAAAGATAGAAAAATATCGATATCTAGTGTTGGTAAGAATATAAATTGGTTTAACTTTTTGATGGATAATTAAGCAATATTTACCAAAATCTTAATTGTGCATTTGCTTTGATAAGCATTATATTACTGTGTTTTTCCTTTAGCGGCTTCCTCTGGGGAATACATTAGGGGCAGAAAAATGGGGGACTTTATTTTGTATTTTATACAGTTAAGCACTATTGTGTGTGTGTGTGTGTCTATTGTGTGAGATTGTCTCACAACATGCATAGATTATATTATAATTTATAAAAGCTTTTAAAAAGTTATCAGGCACCAAATTTACGTCTTCATAGCAACCAAAGTATTATGAAGTACAAGAGGGTCAAATAGATTGGGAGATTTCTCGAAATAAAGTAGTGATTGCTATTGACCTCAGACTAGAGCAAATAAACTAAAATGCCTTGTAGAAAAGCAAAACTGAGCAAGGGTGAATTGGTAATTAAATTCTTATTTTTCCCACTCTGTCAAATAATACACAATTAAAACAAGGGTTTCTGAGCAGGGCAGTTCCTAAGCTGTGAAACACTAGGCCAAATAGCTTTACAACTATCAAGTTGTCACATGTCTAGCAAAATATACTAGTCATAAATCTAAGTAGCAATATTTTGGGACAAAAAAGGCATAACATTGTTTCAGAGAAATTCCATAAAGAACTTAGCTAAACTGCATCCTTAAACATGATTTGGATTTTATTTATATGCAAAGATAACATTCAAAACATCTCACAATGGCTCAAACACTAACCAATCAAGATAGATGCTAGCCATTCACAACTGGCTCAGCAGTACTGGTCCTCACCGGCTTAATATAAGCTCTGTTTTCAGGTCTAAGTGTCTTCGACACGAACAGTCTATAAATGACAATGGCTCATGCCTAAGTACAAAAATAAAAAATGCAGAATCCCCTTCTCCCATAATTCTGTTAAATAATTGATTTCTTGGCTGACGTTCCCATATCAAGTAAACCGTTTTTAGTTCTGGAAGTTAGGGTTGATGACTAGTCATGGTCAGAGTTTTGTTTTTCTCCTTTCATGACCCCAAATCACTCCTATCATCAGCCTGACATTGACGGGGGAGGAGGAAAGCAAGCACCTTAGGTAATATCACCTATTCTCAAATAGACAAAACCACCCACATCAGAAATCCTTAAAGACTCAACTTTGGTGGCTCCAAAGACTTACTGCTGATCCTGTTCATGCAGCAATGTTGGATCCACCAACAGATTCTTCATGACTGCAGAGTGTTCATCGCACAAAAATTGCAGCAGAAAAGAGGTCATTTGTGGGCACTGTCCTGCTGACTTTTGGGTAAAACAAAAAATCAACAGCAACAATCTCTTCTGCCACTGAGTCATATGGACTCCCAGCAAGCAAAACTTTTCTTCCTTTTATCTTGATGTAGAAAATACAGAAAGATTAAGTTTGAGGTAAATAGATCATGTCATGATTTGGAAAAGTAAAAACTGAGAGAGAGGAGGGAGAATAGATAAAATTAAAATGAGGGATGCTATGATGGTTAATTTTATGTGTCAACCTAACTAGACTAGGGGATGCCCAGATAGCTGGGAAAACATTATGTCTGGCTGCATCTGTGATGGTGTTTCTAGAAGAGATTAACATTTGAACCAGTAGACTGAGTAGAGAAGATCCACCCTCACCAGCATGGATGGGCATCATCCAATCTATTGAGGATCCAGTGAAAACAAAAAGGCAGAGGAAGGGCGAACTTACTCTCTTTGCTTGAGCTCTCTGTCTGTCCCTCTTTTCCTACCCTTGGACATCAGAGCTCCTGGTTCTTGGGCCTTCTGGACTCCAGGACTTAAACCAGTGGCTTCCCAGTTCTCAGGCCTTCAGCCTGGGACTGCGAGTTACACCACTGGCGCTCCTGGTTCTCCAGCTTGTAGATGACAGATTGTGGGACCTCTCGGCCTCCATCACCATATGAGCCATGTGAGCCAATTCTTATAATAAATCTCCTCTTATGTACATCTCTCTCTCTATCCTATTGGTTCTGTTTCTCTAGAGAACACTGACTAATACAGATTAGCAGATTAGCAAAATAATGTTTGGCTTCTTTCTTTATGAATTGGAGAGAACGTTAATGCTACTTATATTTATACAGTTAAGGGAATAACTTGTCTTCCTTATGTTGGAGGAACATGCTAGAAATGTTTCTTCCTGAGAAAGGAGGAGAGACAATTTCTTTATGGCCTCATTTGGATTCTCCTCCTTAGATCTTTATTTCCTGATAATGTGTTCTCCCCTAAAACAATAGAGAAATTTTTATTTTCTCTTCTTAGCAGGATAAGTAGCCATATTTACAAATGGCTTTCTAAAGTTGTTCTCCTGACTCAGGCGGACTGTGAATATGCGGAAGCTTGTCTCTGAGGTCCACTTGCCTTCAGTTTCCCATATGATCTCTTGATTCTTGTTTCCCCAAATCTCTTACAATGTGTCTCAACATGTGGCAACCTCTGACATTTGCCAAATTCTGTGCCATCTCATGGAGCTCATACTGTTTCTACTGATTATGTTAAAATACTCTTTCATTATGTCTGTGTATGTACAGGGGAGGAGCTCTTTAAGGTAAAATACTTGAATTACACAAGCCTTTATTGATCAAATTCCAACTATCTTTCAGGGACCATGCTGCATATCATGCTTTTATAGCCTGATGATTGTGGTTAAATTTACATAATTTTAATGTCACAAAATATGTTTCAAAACATGGTTTTTTAATGGTTGCAGTCTATTTTATCTTATGGAATTACTCTGTATTAGGTAACTATTTCTCTTTTGCTGGATATTTGGATTACTAAGAATTTTCCTCGTAATTAATAATATTATGATAACTTGGAAAAATCCTTATTCATATTCTTTTCCTTAAGATAAGTTATTATAAGTAGAATTATTATGTTAAAAAGAACATTTTAAAGAACATATTGTTACCTTTACCTGCCTCCAAGTAGGTGAGAAAAATTAAGGAAAGATTAGATCTATAATATATTATGATCTAATACAAAATCAAACCTCATGTAAGTTCTCACTGTAACAATATTTGTCCCAAAGAGCTTTCCTGAAGAAAAAACAAAAATGAACTAAAATGTCCCAAAATGTTGTTTGGCAATATGCTAGATCCAAACTTTTGTACACATTTGGCATGGTATGTCCTGCCAAGGTCAGAAGTTAAAATGTCCAAAAAGTAAGCCAGCAGTCATAAAATAAATTATACAACTTTGAAGGGCCGGTTGGTGTGAACTCTATGCATGTATTCTCTAAATGAATTTAAAAGAGCAAGTTGAAATGGAAACTGTTTATGGGGTTAAACTTCTGTTGTCTTTTATTTTTCTGCTTGTATAGTTTGAAAAGCAGCTGGAGAGAAACATCTAATATTTTTGGCTCCAGCTGTCAAAAAGTAGGAAGTAACTAAGTCTATAATTTTAGATCTTTCTGAGAAACTGTCTGGCATACCTAAGATCCTGTTACGATTGGAAATGATAAGTAGTTGCAGTTACTTTCTCAAGTTTCTCGCAATTCTTATACAGCAATCTGCTGAAACTGATGTTTGGCAGGGATGTGAGGGCTATGCTTAAAAAAGTGAAATAAAATAATGCAAATCTGAATATAAAAACTGAAATTATTTCTCAAATTTTCTTCAATGCATACTCTGTTGGCAGTTGACTTTGAGGTAATACTGAGAAAAAGAGAGCTATTTTCATACTACTTTAAATTTGAAATAAATGTTCACAGAAGAGGTGTAAGATTCTGAAATACTTTGATGATGTATCAAAGGTTTTTGATTCCATTTTAATCTAGAATATACAATACCTCCTGGATCTATGTCAAAATGGCTTGGAGTTTCTAAATATACATTCCAGAAGAATGGTATATTGAAAAGTTGAAAGGAAAATTGTTAAAATGGCTATGAATATATAAAAAATTATTTGTTTTATACATTGGATACCTTTTCTTGGTGGTAAAAACCTGGATGTGATCCAATTGAAATGCTATGTTCAAAGAAATTAAAAGGCTCTAGTTTTGTTTTTTTTTAAATATATACCTTTTTTTCTTTAATCTAAACTATTTTTACAGTCAGGGGTTATATTTATCTTTATGAAAAATCATCCAGTTTTATTTAACTTTATTCAGATAAATTTAAGAATTTTATCTTTAAGCAGATTACTTATCAGATTAAAAAAGAGGCACATTTTATCTCTTACACATAGGTCTAGAAGTGTGTGTGTGTATGTGTGTGTGTATTCATGCATGTGGCCATATGATTTATCTCATAAGATCCAGCAAAATTGTTCAGGGAATAAAACAGAATGAGATTTATGGGCAAAATAGCTGGAATTAATAAATATAAATCGATTAATTCAGGTCATCTTAAACACAATCCTTTCATTGAAAATATTAATTAAGCGTCTTATATGCTGAACAGGGAATTCTTCACGCAGTGAATAGCTGAACTAGATGGAAATTTCCTTCAATTCCAAAATTCTATAACGTAACTCTCTTTTATTAAACTGTCTCTTTATATTTGTTTTCATTTGTCCTCAAATCTTGACTCCTCTCAAAATACCACCATTTTTACCTGATAGTAAGAAATTTTCAGTGTGTATTAACATTTTTAGAGTTTTTAACTGTGAAGTTTGTATAGTATTCAAAAAGACTACAGGAAATAGTCACATTACAAGAAGATTGGTAGAAAATTTTGTTAGAGTTGTCTGGATATTGAAACAAATTTCCCAAAGATTTCCTGTACCTGATTACGTTTCCTGGCTAGATTACATTTGCCACAAAAAATACTGGTAAACAATACTTATTACAATAACACAATATAATAGTATAAAAAGAAAGAAAAAACCCACAGCAACAAAACTGAATAATACTATAATAAGATAGGAAAAACCCACAGCAACAAAACTGAATAATAGTAGAGAAATTAATTTGTTTTTTAAAATCAATCTTGAATGGTTGGCACTTGAAGGCAAACAAGCTAAATGGAGGAAGGGGTAAACAGAACTACTTTATTGAAATTCTGAAAGGGAATTCTAAAAGTACAAAAGTTTTGGAATTTAGAGGTTATATATAGAAGAGTACTTTTTATTTTAATATTGAGGCTCTGGTTAGAGGAACAAAGATTTAGGGAGCTAATGGAAATACATGTATATTCAATGTCTGGTAGTGGTAGATGGTGAGTGAGATGGGACCTGGGTTAATCTGCATACCTACTTACCTCAGAATCCAAGGACTAACTGAAGGATGTAAGGGATTTAGGGAATAAATCATAGACCTCTGGTATTAGAACTAAGACTCTCAAGCAAAGGGATCTGTGGAGCGGGGGGCAGGAGTTGGGTGGGGATTGGATGTTAGATGGAGAGACAGATGCCCTAACAAAGAAGGATATTCTATCTACTTGTATGACAAACAAATATGCCTGTGTCAATGCACTAGTGATTATCAGTGGCAATAAATGCTTTTGATTCACTGAAATGTCTTCCTTCGAGTTTTGTTCCATGCAGAATATATTCCAAGTTCCTGAGGAACCATTGTGGTTGTTAATAAAGAACTGTGAATGATAAGAATCCTCCCCAACAGCAGCAAACTCAAAAAAGTGGCATCCTAGGCTAGAAAAGTAGAAGAGCAGGGGGAGGGGCGAGGAAGAATAGAGCTGGGACAAATGACATGAGCAGCAGAGGTGGAGGAAAGAGCAGCTGTGGCTGAATGAGGCGGAACCCACCTGTTGACCAAGGCCAGCAAGTATGATGAAACAGTAGGCTGCCAGCGGCAGAAGCGGTAGGAAACCTTTGTTGGTAAAGATAACAGCGCTACAAAAAGTGCTTAATCAGTTTCCATAGTTTCATAAGGTCAAATCACTATAATAAATTTTATATCTCTCTATTATCTGTCTATCTATCTGTCTATCTGTCCATCCATCCATCCATCCATCCATCCATCCATCCATCCATCCAATCATCTATCTATCTCCTAGTGGTTTTGCATCTAATACACACTTCCTTGCATACTATTCTCTTGCCACTTCAAACTACTTCTAGCTCTCCTAATACACTAGGTGCTCTGTTTATCCATGGTTTGAATATACCTTGTACCTAGATCTTTTCCTGTTTTTTGCTGACTTTTCCTTGTCCCTTTGTTCAAGAGTCAGCTCAGTCACCACTTCATAGAGCCTGTCATAAGCTCCTTCATTTCAGTTTGCTTTTAGATCAATCCCTGCAGTCTTCCAGAATATTGTCCATATACCACTGTGGAAGTGAATTGTAATGTCATTTTGGGTTGTACATCTCCTCCACTAGATTGCTGAAGAACAGGAACTTGCTCTTTCAACAATTTCAATGGCATAATATAAACATCCAATAAGTGTTCTAAATTTAACTGAATTATATTTTATTTTCTTAGTTAGGACTAGATAAATTTATTTATTTATTTATCTCTGATATGCAAACAAAATCAACCAATGTGTTTGTATTTTTCTATGTACATTTTAATGATCTGTATATTTAATTAGTATTTATGATGGTCAAAATATTATAATGAATAGATCTTCCATTCATTTATACAATGAGCATTTATTGATAGCCTACTATAGTCTCAAGTTCTGAGAATATGGCACAGAATTATCTGTGCTCATGAAATTTATATTCTGGTGGAACACTGGGAGATCTAGTGATATCTTTAAAACCTAGTTTGTTAAAAATGTAGATTCCTCTAAAAATAAACAATTCTTACTTCTTGCAGACTGAATATGTGCTCTACTACTGGGGGTGAAAATATAGTCCCGTCTCCATTAGTTTTCATTGAATTAGCTTGATTCAAAGCCTACCTTGATAGCAAGAATTCTAGTATGTCCTCCTCCCTCTGGATTTTCCATGAACCCAAGGGTCTGACACATCCCAAAATGGAAAAAGGAACAGTAACCGGCTTCCGTATCAAATTCAGGGTAGCGTTGCAGTCTATCAGTCTATTATTGCAGCTATTTCTTGCTACGACATGGTGTCACTTTCAGAAACAGGCACTACACAGTCTAACAAGGTGGCCCTCTCTAGTTTGATACTCCCATGGCAAGATCTCCTTCTTTCTCTCTCTTTCTCTCTGCAAAATCAGGTATAATCCCTCTCTCTCAAGACTAAATTCAAACAAAGGTGGCTCGTGCTTGGATTCCTTAAACCCCTACTCTTAATGTTTAACTCTTTTAGACTACACACATGCTCCCCCATAGTTGCCCTCCATACACTACCACCAACCAAATACTCAAGGCAGCAACTTGCTCCAGGAGCAGTGAGCAAGCAACTGATTTCTCATAGACTGAGATTCTCTATCTTATTTCCCACTCCCCAAAATTCAGATTCTAAGGCCTGGGTATTTAAGTCCTCAAAAATCACAGAATCTAATAAACGTTCATTCCCTGGTCCATAAGACTTGTAACCATGCCCCCCACCCTGGAGGAGTATACCCTCAGCGACCCTGTAAGTATTTATGTCAACACTTCTGGAAGAATCTACCTTCGCTTAGTGAACAGTGACTTAACATGCCTGTGTCATGAGATTTTCCATTGACTTGTTCACATCTAAATTTGGAAGAGAACAAAAGTTAGTAATTCATATGGTACTTTTTCCTTTCTAGCTATTTTTTGCATTATATTTATTTGTTTCAGTTCTTTTCTATGAGATTCTGTTATTGTGCAGTGTACTCTATCTGATCTCTCCAAAGTTTACTTAAAAAAAAAAATTATCCACATCCTCCCTTAAGAGAGATTTTAGGCCACCTCACCCTCTAAAGACCCCACGTTGGCCTGAGAGTCATAAAGCAAATGATTACATTGGTCACATCCTTGTCTTTCTCTGATTATACCACACTGAACCTCCTGGCACCACCAATCAGTCTGGCCTCATGGTCACCCTAACCACAAACTGAGGCTCACATTTTTCTCCAGTTTGCCTTCCCTGACTGATGACACAGTTTGCATTGACCCTACACACAGTCTGTAACTGTGTTTGAGGGGTGGGAAAGGACTATGGGAAAGACCAGTTTCCTGGCACAATGCCGCTAGAAAATTATCCCTTTAGGAAGCAAACTGACGATCTCTCCCTGGTGTTTTCCTGTTTTGCCACTTGGAAATGTTTCTTGCTAGCGCACTTAGGTTAAGAAACAAAAGGCCATGCTTCAAAAACTCTTCGCTCAAATCACTGCTTTTCCTGAGCAGAGCCATTCAGTAAGACACAGGCTTCAGTGCTTCCTGCCCATGGTGGATGGGTATCCTCTGTACCCAGCTTGGGTTGACATTATAGAGCAAACCTACGCTATCCAAAGTGGTGGAACCAGGAGGAGATGATAGGGTTTTTCCTGAAAGGAACTGATGTGAATGGAAAACACTCAGAAATGTTAAAAAAGAAATACATTGATTAGGACAATTTCACTGTGCAAATGGACAGAAGATTTGACCAGAGAAGAAGGCAGAAATGACTTAGCTTGAATTTAAATTCTGCACCCAGAGCATTACAAAACCTTGAAGCAGAAGGACTCAAACAACAAGCAATCTGAGGATCGTGAGGCCACAGAGCCAAGAAAAGATGAATTTTGTAATGGAAAACAAACCCCCATGGAAGACCTTGCTGTGGATTTGTAGTATCAGATGGGATAATTATACGGAAAGAAGAGCTAATATTTATTGATCATTTACTACAGGAAAGTCCACTATCTCTAATCATCTTGACAACCTCTAAAGGGTTATTAGTGTTCATAATTATTTTGTAAGATAAGGAGTATTTGGCTGAGGAATGTTAAGTGATTTGCCCAAGGCTACATTGCCAGTAAACGGCTGAACCAAATTCAGACTTGAATATAGGGTAACCAACTTGTTAGAGAGCCAATCTGGGACACAGCCATACCAAACAAAAATGAACGTAACAATATAATATATAATAAGTAATTAGGCACAGGTGTGTTATTAATATTAGTGTTTATTTGAAATTATGTATTATTTCTTATTTACTTTTCTATGACATAAATGCTGTTATTTAAACAAAGTAACAGTAAGGCAGTTATGGTAATTAGTAGTAGGACCTCTTAAAAATCATATGTGTGAGAAAAATATAACAATATTTTAATAATTTTTTTCATACTCTGATACAGTAGGATATTTCTATTATTTCTATTTCCTTTGCCAAAAATACTTCTCTGAACTGCCTGCATCCTTTAGGACACATTTTTCTGTTTTATGTAGTGGTAAATTGAATACAGTCACAAATAAAATACATATTGCATTTGCAATACACTTGCAGCTCTATTCTTATCATGTCCAGGCTACACTGATTCCTCTTGTTCATCCAGTGTGATGACATGAAGCTAAATAGCTTCTCGACAAAAGCATTTCAGCATGAAATACTCAGGATTTGACTTCATAGCAGAAGCAGGTAAGTTTAGACTTATATAAACTTAGTTTTCACATTTCAAAAAATGTCTATCCACTTTGTATCTACGTCCTGTTTTGGTAGAACAGCTGTTTGTCAATCAGGTCCTTTGGGTCTGCAAAGACATCATATATGCTCTCCATGTCTAAAATGTCCCTCATTTTAAAACCGTGGGAGGCACATTGAACGTTATCCTAAGTTATAACTTTCTTTCTCTGGAAAATGTTTTTTCGTTTTTTTTCTTTTCTTTCTTTTTTTTTTTTTTTGTGAGGGGAGAAGATCAGCCTTGAGCTAACATCTGTCACCAATCTTTCTCTTTTTTTTTTGCTAAGGAAGATTGGCCCTGGGCTAACATCCGTGCCCATCTTCCTCCACTTTATATGGGATGCCGCCACAGCATGGCTTGACAAGCAGTGTGTCGGTGCATGCCTGGGATCTGAACCCTGGGCCGCTGCAGCGGAGAGCATGCACTTAAATGCTATGCCACCAGGCCAGCCACAGAAAATATTTTTTCTTATATAGATAATTTAAACTTGTGAAATTGAAGTTGGAGTTTCAGTAAAGAAATTGAAAACATCTTGTTTATTTTGACTGCCCTTTGCTGTTGCTATTTTTTTGAGTTCTGAAGCAGACTTGAACAACTCAAGTGCAATCAATTCATCTTTTTCTAGGCTTCTTATGCCCTCTTCAAAGATCAACAAACAATTTTGGAGATACTACTTATAAATTTATGTTTTACTGTTATCTTTTTCTGCATTCTCATCCTCAATGTGTTTCCAAATTAGAGGACATTCATCTTGTCCCATATTTTGGAAATATAATATTACAGCAGGCCCACATTTAAACATCTTTTCTATGTCTAGCAACAATGACAGCCATCTTGTAGGCACATGTCTAAGGAGGCTATCTTTTTCCATTTCTGTAAAGTCAAAATTGTGTTAATTGCATCTGCGTGTTTCAAGGAACTGAAAAGTGACCAAAAATTTTCACTATATAAAAACTTTAATATTACCAGTAAGCAAATCATACCCCTTTTTATCAACGGTGTGTGCTCAGGAATTTGCAGGTAGGCTCTTTTTCTTTTCTTTAGTAAGGAGTTGATAGACTAAATGGAAATTGCCAAATTTTACATTTACACTGTTCATCAAATATGTAGATAAATGAGCAGAATTTAGTTTGTATTTGGATGTTATCAACAACTTTTGTTTTACGTTTTCTGCAGTTTCACTAAAATCTTTGCAGGAATCTAGAAGATGATTTGATTTTTTTAAAGCTTTATTGAGGTATACCTGATATAAAAAAATCACACATATCTAATATTTTGATGAGTTTGCACGTTGCATACACTTATGATACCATCACTATAATCAGGGTACTAAACACACCAATCACCTTCAAAAATTTCCTTCTGTTCTTTTATTTTTGTGTGGTAATAATACTTAACATGAAATCAATCCTCTTATATTTTAAAGTGCACAGTACCATATTGTAGGTACTATGTTGTATAGCAGATCTCTAGAACTCATTCATCTTGCATAACTGAAATTATATACCTATTCAGCAACAATTCCCCATTTCCCCTGCTCCCCCAGCTCCTGGCAACCACCATTCTATTCTCTGCTTTTATGACTTTGACTATTTTAGTCACTTGATATAAGTGGAATCATGCAGTATTTGCCCCTCTGTGACTGGCTTATTTCACTTAGTATAATGTCCTCTAGGTTCATCCATATTGTAACTCCATTGTTCAAATCAAAGTGCCAAAGAACAAAAAGAAGCATTTTCTTTTGTTGCTGTGATCCAACACATCAGTTGGTAGACTGCAGAAAGCATGATTGTTGGTAAGATCTGACAAACTCTACCCTACACTGTAAGGGGCCAACACAGTGTTATGAAAATATTTCCTTTCGTTTGCCCATAAGGTATTTTAATCACAATTTCTGAATCAGCAAATGTAGCTTTACTCAGCATCACAGAGCAATCAGAGGAACGACATGGTAACCTGTGTTCATTGGGGTGGTATGCTCCCCACCCAAAACTGCAGCGGCCGCTCTTTTTGACTGAGCATGGTGTCTTTTGGGGAAACAAAAAACTTTTGTTTGATTTAGAAGTACTTTCTTATCTCACGCTGGACTTTTGAGATTCAGTCTCCACATGCTTTCTTTTTTTTTTATTTTTTTTATAATTTTTATTTATTTTTTCCCCCAAAGCCCCAGTAGATAGTTGTATGTCATAGCTGCACATCCTTCTAGTTGCTATATGTGGGACGCGGCCTCAGCATGGCCGGAGAAGCGGTGCGTCGGTGCGTGCCTGGGATCCGAACCCAGGCGGCCAGCAGCAGAGCACACACACTTAACCGCTCAGCCACGGGGCCGGCCCTCCGCATGCTTTCATTTCCCCTTCTCACCGTGCCCAAACCCAAACTGTTTTCTGCATAGTGTTGTCCTTTTCATATTACAGATGGTGGTGTTTTCAGTCCCTAGTTTTTGAGCCACTATGTAGGTATTGTACTTTGCCCCCAAATTTCCACAACTATCACTGAAAACCATGACTTACCCGTTCTTGGGAGGGGTTTCCAGGGGCATGGGTATGTCAGTGCCCAAATTGGAACTGTCTTGAGTCAACCAGGATGGCTAATCACCCGAAGCCTAGTTCTGACTCATCTGCCTTTCACGATAGGTTGTTAGTCTCTCCTTAAGTAGGATGGCTCCCTTGACACCTAACCACTGCTTCACTACCTAGTCTTGACACTTTTGTGTCTCAAGTGGCTTGGCTGCCGAGGCTTTGGTCTGTGTACTTGCTCTCTGACTACCTGGACGAGGACATATCAGTGCCCCTTAAAATATGGAGACAGTGAATTACACATAAAATCAGTGTACATCTTTCATATCTCAAGGAAATTTGCCAAAGACTGAGTTGTTTTGGCATAAGTGACCATTCTTCAGGATACGGTAAAGACAGTATAATATCTCTCCAGAATAAAAAGTATTATCAATGGGAATTTACACATGCTGTCATATTTTACATTCAAAACAAATCTGAACAAGAAAATTGAGCTATTTCTGAATTAGGCATTTGCAAGATTTGAACTTCAATTTCAAGATTGGTAGATTCAGGTTTAATTTCAGTTACAGGATCCCCAGTTTTAAATTGCAAAAGGGTTGTTGCAAAGTTCATATTACATCTGGAATATAAAATTAAAATGTTTACTAACAATTTCTTCTGCATAAAATTTAAAATTATAATACTGCTAATGGTTTAAATAAGGAAATAATAAAGAAAACAATCAGTTTAGTTTCTTGGATTGTGGGAGTGTATAATTTTTTAAACCAATTAACTTTGAGTCTTATCTTGTAGAGGACAATTAATATTTTCTTATATATAAACAGTCAAAATAATTGGTTACGGACATCTTTCCTTGGCTGGACTTCATGTAAACATCTGGCTTCCATTCTCCCCATGCTGTTTGTCCACAGTATGATGGTTATTACATGATAAAACAATCCTAGCATATGGAGAAATACTGCTGTTTGTGGGTGTGTATTTACATACACATGTAAATACCTCCATATACTCACATCCACTTCTAAAACAGAGCTGCCTGCTTTTTTTTCACGTATACAATGAAAATCCAATTTGGGCTACAACTTGAACTTGTGTTTATGTTGATATCTTGCTATTCAATAGCATATCCTAGTTTCCCGGAACTAGATTGAAAAAAATTTTCTTCACATTTTTTTGGGGGAAATCTATTTATTACCAAATATTTTTTCATCATTCTCTGAACCTACACATTATATGACACTGAATTTTACATAGTTATTAATTAACACTCCAGGTTTCATAAATGTATTTTTCACACTTAAATTTCTGAAAAACCTAATCTAGTTGCTGCTTAGCATTACCTCCTTGTCATAAACTAAGATCCATTTAAATTTCCCACATTCATGGAGATCAAAATACTCAAAATGGTGCTTTTACTTGAAAAGCATGGCTCAGTTAACTTAATTAGTTGCGAGCACGAATTGCATTTCTCTGTTCTCTGAGAAACCTGTGTCTTCTACATCAGGTCCTAAGGAAGGACTTAAGGCAATTATTTGCCAAAGGAAGTCCAAATTCATTAAGTCAGCGTTTAAGGCCCTTCCAGATCAATTCCTATCATACTCCTCCAACTTTGCCTCCTTCTTTTTCCCAACATGCATGTTATGTTCTCAGAATTGTGTTTCACTCAAAATATCTGTTTCTGGTGTTTCTGCCCTTACTGATGTTTTCTACCTGGAAGATCTGTTATCATCTCCATCTCTTTAATCATGCCCTCTCTTTCAAGTACAGCTCAAATATCAGCCCTTTAATGTCATCGTCCTGTCATCTAGGCAAGTAATTCTGAGCATCTATTACACTTTCTACCTATCTGTGGCCCTTTCTCCATTATGCCCTGAAGAGTGATTTCTGTCTTTGGCCGCATCGTTCTTCCTGGAGCGGGAACCTCCTGAAAATAGAGACTGGGACACATTCATTTTAGCACAGCCCACAGTGCCCTGGAATGAGCTAACTCAAGAAGTGTTTCTTGGAACAATTAATTCCAGTCCACTTCCTTATTTATTATGGTTCTTATGAATAAAAAATTAGTTAAAACAATATAGAAATTATTCTGTTCTAAGAGTTGCTCTTTGCCCTTTATAGGAACAACTGAGCAACAATCACTTATTCATCTTTTTCTAGCACTTCTCAGAGTCTTGTTACTTGACTCTTTGGCACATGATTTCCCTTTTAAGTTGTTCCCTTTCCAGCGACTGGCTCTAGGTCCTCAGTTCTATTCATGCTTGAATTCATTCAGTCTTATTTGCACCGATCATCTTTGCTTTTAGTCTCTTTTGTATCTAATGTCCTTTTAGTGGAGGCGACTTACATCACATTTCACATTCAGAAGTGATCTCTTGCTGTCAGTTGGCTTATCCCTCTAAAGGCATCAGCAAATTACCCCCTGTAGCCTGGTGCTTGCAGGTCAGGCAGTGACCCTGTTAGACTCATCCTTATGTCCTCTGTGGTGACTTACAGCACACAGCAGTTAATAAACACTCGGTTATTTGTGATTGGAAAAAATGGATAGATGATTTATGGCCAGTTCTTCACAGCTTTATGCATTAATCATTTTTTACCTTAGATATCAAAACCTTTTATTTTCTTTCTTCTGTATATTACTACATATTACTTTCACTGTAGTCAAACTGGAATATGTTCATCTCCTCAAATACACCCTGTGTCTAGACTACACTCCCTTCACATATACCACTTTTGTGCTCATCCCAAGCAACCAAATACTGTAGCAGGATACAGTATACACTATATATACATTGTATACACTATATATACAGTATAAGACTCTATAAACCTCAAGTCAGATGGACCTGGGTTTGAATCTTAACTTTATCATTTACTTCATCACCTTGTTTTATTTTCTTGAATAATTTATTTAGGGTGTCTAATCCTGCTCCTTATCATCAACTAAGGATAATATTAAGACCCACCTCTTAGGATTCTTCTTTGAAATAAATGCAATAATGTGTATAAACTGCTCATACTTTGCCTTGAACAGATCAAGAGCCCAATAAATGATAGCCATTATTAGTGATGGTTGTTCTAGAGGACTTCCTATCCTATTAAGTGAGATGGTCTAAGGATTCCTGAGACAAACCAACCCATAATATCCCCTTCAGGATAATAAAAATGCCCCCAAGGACAGAATGAAACAGAGAGCAAGACGAAGAGAGAATGGTGAATGTTCTTTCCTTTGGCTTCTTGATCACTTCCGCATGGTCTTCATTACCTAGAATCATGAGAGCTTGGTAATTTACCAATCCATCCAAGTCTGGAAAAGACAAAATCTAGAAACCAGAAATAAGTTAAAGATTACCTCCGTACATTTCCTTTTTAATTTTATGACCATTATACACAGTTGTTGTGTGCTAAGTATCTAAAGCCAGAGTTGCCTTTTTAAGGCTACGTTTCAAATGAAGACAATAATGCACATACCCTTGGTCTTCCTGTATAATTTTTCAAAGCAATAAGCCATTTACTTCAGCATCAAAATAGTCTTGCCTAGACTTTGTAAAATTTGAATTACTTCAGAGATCCTTAATGGACTTTCTCAACCCTTTAAAATCAGCTGGATGAAATTTATTGCATTTGTCTCGACAGGCAATTGCTTGTGGAATTCTTCAGAGGCGGCTTTAGAGTGGCGGCTTGCTGTGTAGAGGGTTTCATTTGTCACTCCAAAAGCTATTGATTATTATCTCTTGTATTTTCAGTGCAAACCTATGATCTCCTAATTGGAATTAGCCAAACACTTGCAGAAATCTAATAGGTAGCATAACAACTACACTGATTTAGAAGTACAAGGAATTGGTTTTGATTCAGGGTCTGACTGCAGTCTTCAGGGGCAGCGTGCTTCCACTTTGGATTTTTGGCTGCCTTTGATTCAAATGTCGACAGTAAATAACTTTGTCTGATTCAGTCAAAGTTCTCTTCACACTGGTTTCCGTGACTTGTTTGCCTCTGTCTCAGATTGAGCCTGGGCATTATTCGCAAATCTGGTATGATTCACTACTTAGGTTGCAGAAAAGGCATTCACATTCCACGCTAGGGCTGTCACCATGAAGCCTACAGATGAAAAAAAAATAAAAGACTTCCAGTAATTGGGTGGAGAAAGGTGTGGGTCTGAGACCTTCCTTAACTATTCTAAAAGAAGTCATTTTAATGGAATGATCTCATGTTGGGGGGTGGGAGGGTTGGTGCCTTATTTTTAATTTTAAGGGGATTTACACTACGTTATTCCTTCTTAACTAAACAGTGGCAGCAATAAGGGCATTACCTGCCAACATTAGCTGATGTAAAACAGACTTGAAGAACTCCTTCCATTGTCTACCCTAAAACACCCACTCATTATACACACTCCAGTTGTGATCAAGGATCCCATTTTGCTGTAAATGTCAGCCAAAGCTTGGTTTGTTTTTTCCCCATCAGGATTTCAAAGGTTACTCAAAACAATATTTCACAGAAATTATGAAGAGACGGAGGTTTTCCTAATGAGAATCTGATCTCTGTGACTCGCTTTTTATTATAGCGTTCTTATACGCAGGCTTCTAGTGACTCACTCTTCAATAGTTAAACTCTGAGGTTAGCATTGGACGTCTGACTCGTATGTAAACTAACACCAATTTGTGGCCAGCAAAATATGATTTCAAAGGCCAGTTACTTTAAGAAAAACAAGCTATTTTTTAAGCTGAAAAAGAGTACCGCAAACCATAATTGGATGTGCAGCATTTTTCCTGTATTTAAAATATCAATGTACCATTTTATAGCTAATTAATCCTTCAACTAACAAGGAATCACAGCAGATGACTGCTATTGTGTTTTGATCATATTTAGTTAAAAGATTTGAAACTTTGGGGACAAAGACTTCCTTTTGTAAACACAATAAAATCATGCCTTTTATTCACCCATTCAACAATTATTTATTGTTTTTGCTCAATAATGTTGTCAACAATTTTGTACATGACTATGTAAAAAATGACAAGGCAAGCTAGTATAGGAATCTTCCTAACATGTTCTTCTTAGACATCAAGTAACTTTTATGAATGGCAGTGATTCTGTCATTTATAATATAGGGCCTGGGGAGGCAAAGCTAAAGGGCAGGATATGGAGGGATGTTAGCCCTAATGCAATGCTTTGGGAAAGAACCCAAATTTGGATGTTTCAGAAATTGTTCCAGGCAATTTTATTGCCTCTGATATTAGAATGAGATGAATAAAGTAAGAATAATTCATGAGATCTGTCTTCCCAATATACTTCAACTTGAACACAATGCTCATTCCCTCCTTTTTACTTGGTTCTTTGTGTTACTCTACCTGGAGGATGGTTCTTCAATTCTACCCAACTAATCTATGCCATTTTTGCTGCACCAGCTAATGTTCCAGCTTCTACTTAAATCTTAACTGGATTGCTTCACTTCTCATTTGTTTGGCTACCTCTGATATCCTAGAACACTGGTCAGTACCAGTGATATTAGCATTGAATCTATTGTATTCGCCTTGTCTACCAGGCGAGAGCATAAATCGCTTGAGTTCATGAAGTGACACTGTCAAATGTATATTTCATACCATTAACTTCTCTGTCTCCCACTACAGGTATGGTGAGTGTGTGATAGAAATAAGAGTTAGAAGACACCAATGATCATCAATTGTTTAACTCTACAATTTTCCCAATAAAGGATACATAGAATTTATGGATCATAGAATTTATGAATCGTGGAGGCAGTCCATCTCATTATTTTACAGCACTAATTGTTACAAAGCTCTTCCTATTCAGAGCCAAACTCTCCTGCTTGTTGTACTGAATGAAGCACCATTGCCAACAATTTTAAAAGTTGTATTTCCAGGGCAGGAACACTGAAAGCAGGCAACACGTCTGCATCTCTGTTGAATCCAGGTATTCATTCATTTACCTGAGACACAGCAGACCAAGCTGTGGTCTCTGGCCTTAGATAAATATGAAGTGAGATGCATTTTAGCACACGAGTGCTGTTCTGGTGGTGGTGGTGGTGTTTTGCTGTTACTGTCCTGGAGAGGTATTTTTTTAGCAAATGGAAATGAAGGGCACAAGGAACACATAGAGAAAGGAGTTTCCTATCCCAGGCGAAATAAAAAAATATAGCCTATGAAGCCCTTTCAGGTACTGCAAAGAAGAAAAAGCATTAAACACGGCTTAGAAATCCTGAGAATAATATTTGGTTGAAATGATGAGGTTTTGTAGACTTCTTAAAAAAAAGAAATGAAGGCCATGCATTAATCAATCTGTCCCTGTTTCTAACCACTTACAATAATGGTAAAATTTTGACACTGAATGATAAAAGTTTTAGGGCCTTTCATGGCTCTGACTATTTTTCACTCAATCTAAATTTGTTTTTATAATACAATTTGTATTTTTACCAGCATAAAGATGCTGGTGGTTAGTATGGCAAATGTTTTGCTTCAGGATAAAGCTCAAAGAAACGCTAAAAGCAAATAATGCAGTGACATTTTTTTTCCTTGTTTATTCTCTTTAAACACTTTAGTAGTGAAATACGATGAAACACTGAAATAATGAAGATGAGTTTTCTATGATGTTAAATTTTTGGTAGCTGCTGGTTATTGTAAATTTCCAGATATACTTTCCAGACACACACCCTTAAATCATGTTTTCTCTTCACGAAGACCAAAAAAACTGCACCTACTCATTTTGTTACTCAGCACTCACTTACTAAGTACAGATACTTTGCAAAGCTAGAGAACATATTGTCTGTTGCAAGAAATTTCCTTACACAAAATATGAAGAGAAAAGACAAGAAACTAAACAATTAGAAAAGCATAATGTAAATGCTGATGGAAGTTCATAGAAAATGTGAGAAATCCCAGGACAAATGACTAATGTTCAGTAGGAAATAGTACGTGTAGTTAGGTATCACAACAGGAGCGTAGAGACTACCGCATTTGGTTTTAAAAATATCAGTTAATCTTATAGAAGTTTAACCATGGATGTAGCATTACATTTCTTTATGAAAAATCATGATTTTGTATCTTTTAGGTGAAAATGCTAACAAGGAGCAATGAGAAATTGAAATGCTGCAGAGACGAATGGGGAACAATTGAAGCGTAGTTGTTAATTTGTTTCAGTGTGCTGGTGCCTGAAACTCTGTCCCACTGCTTCCTTCAAAGAAGGCTGCAAATTGAAAATGTGAACAATGTTGCCTGCCTGACCAGTCTGGGCTTGTGGCAGTATCATCCCCCTCACTTAATTCTTCTCACAGAGAAGAATTGGCTATTAGATGACTTAACAAGGAGCGGCATGATGTGGTCACGAGATGGATGCTAGTGACAGTGATTTCTTGCTGATACTTTCTATTAAATCTAGACTTCCTGCCACTCATTGATCAATTGCACAAAACCTCAAATGATCAATAATTTGCCCAGGCTTCCAAACTGTTGTATCTGTATTGATGAACCTGGAGATGATCTTCCCTGCACAAGGTTATCATGTGAATGACAATGAAATCGGTACCTTTGATACTCAAGCTGTCCACCAGCAGTGCATATCATCGTTAATTTTATTTGTTGTCTCCAGAATGGTTCAACCCCTTTCTTTTAATGGAGTTTATTACATAAAAAATATTGGAAAATAGAGTAAAACCAAAGAGAAACAAAACCCCAAAGACTATGTATTTTGATTTATTCTACTCAAATTCTAGATTATTTTTTAAAAATAAAATTTATTGATTGTGAAGATATTCTTTTTTCAAAACAGTACGTTAATTTACACTCTACCAAGTGCTGTCACATATTGGAAAACAAACAAATAAAAATGAATTTTGCCTCCCAAAAGCTCATAGGTAGCAAGTTCTTATTCTTCCAGTGTTTTCTTGTAAAAGTTGCCACCACCCTGAAGGTAAATTGAATACATATATATTACATCTCTAGCTTTGGTTTTTAGGGTCTCAAGACCAACCAGTAGAAGAATCACTTTCTTTCTCAGGAAATGAAGTGACTATACTTTAGTTTTGCGTACATTATTCTAAAGGTGATATGTAGATTAGATAAGGCTTTTCTGAGAAAAAGCAATTCAAGTCTTCCGATTCAATTTAGCCAACTAGATTCATGTGTTTTTACCTCTCATCTCTCATTGCCAAAATCCCATTCAAAAGTTAAGATAGAATATGTATTTATTAAAGAAATTTATTCACGATAGTGGCATAATGGGAAAAAAATAAAATCATCATGACTGAGTGTGAAATATTGGGATATTCCTGGGAGATCAAAGGCCGATGAACCATTATGGAGGGAAGATCAGTGCTTTCCATCAAAGCTCCAGCATCCAGAAAGATGCTGAACTTGGAGACAACAATTCCAAAGTAATTTAATTACTCTCTATCAGAGTGATTAAATACAAGGCTCTTGGCAGAAGGTCAAGGAAAAGAGGGCCTCGGGAGGAGAGAAGTAAAATGGCCAGAAGAACCTCTGCAAAGCCAATAATAGGAAAAAGAAAAGCAAAGGTGAGGTCAGAACAAAGACCCCAGAAGAAAGAGAGATAATAGTCAAACAAAAAACAAAAATAGAAAAAACAGAATAAAAAATCTAATTTATAGTTTCAGGGAGAGTCAAAGGATTGTACATATATAAAATTTGAAAAGAATACTATGAAAGAGAGCAATTGGCAACTATAAAATATTTCTTAGAAATTAAAATATGATGGCTAAAATTAAAATTTTAATAGAAGGGCTAAGTAATAACAGTCTATGGTTGAAGACTATTATAGACTGAACGTTCATGTCTCCTCCAAAGTTCGTAGTTGAAACACTACCCCACAATGTGACGGTATTAGAAAGTGGGGCTTCGGAGAAAGCAATTAGAATTAGATGAGGTCACGAGGGTAGCGCCCTCATGAATGGGATTAGTGCCCTTAAAATAAGAGTCACCAGGGGCCAGCCCCCTGGAGTAGTGGTTAAGTTCTGCACGATCCGCTTCAGCCCAGTCCTGAGTGCAGATCTACACCATTCAATAAGCCATGCTGTGGTGGCATCCCACAAAGAAAATAGAGGAAAGACTGGCACAGATGTTAGCTCAAGGACAATCTTCCTAAAGCAAGAAGAGGAAGATTGGCAACAGATGTTAGCTCATGGCCAATCTCCCTTGCCAAAAAAAAATAAAATAAAATAATAAGAGTCACCAGAGAGCTTGCTCCCCCTCTCTTTTCGCTGACACGAGGACACAGCAAGAAGTCAGCAGTCTGCAGTGTGGAAGAATTTCCTCTCCTGGACACGCCAGCATCCTGGTCTCAGACTCGCAGCTTCCAGATCTATGAGAGACAAATTTCTGGTGTTTGCCAGCTACCCAGTTTGTGATATTTTGTTATAGCAGCTTGAGCTGACTAAGACAGAGACTGAATTAGGAACTGATGGAAAATGATATCCTTCAGGAAGCAGAGCAAACCATCAGAGAAGTACGGGAGCAAAGGGTAAGATGGCGGAGGAACGATGGGGAGAGCCAAACCCAGCATCCAGCTAACAGGAGTTTCAGAAGAAGGTACAAAGAGATTTGGAGAAAGATAATCAAAGGCAAGACGTAAATAGTTCCTTTGGGATTAAGAAAGACTCTTATCTTCACATAGAGCGCTAAGCAGACCTCCCAAAACGTCTGGGCTGTGAGAATGAAGGGAATAACTGAACAACAAGTTCCCCACTATGGAATGAGACTGAACCTCTCATCAGACCTCATATATGACACTCAAAGTGCAGGAAGATAAAGATAACATGTCTTCAAAGTGCTAAGGAAAAGCAATATATGTGCGTAAAAAACTGTTTCAAACATACTGGTATCTAGAATATATACTCACTGTCTCTGAACAAAATTATTCAACAATGGAATCTGGTGAAAGGGAAAAATGAAAAAACAAAGAGAAGGACATGTGATATAAGAAAAAATGATGAGCAAAGAAAAAGAAAATTTGTAGAGAGATCTCAACAATTTCTGCCAATGTGACTCTGAAATTTAATACAATGTAAGCAAAGATTTCCCAAAAGGTAGAGACATTATGTAAATACAAACAAATAGAACCAATTTGGAGCTAAATTTCAACATGACTTCAATAAAATGTGGTAGGGAGGGTAGGTAATAAGATGACGAATATCTTGTTTCAATAGAGAAGAAATCTTGATATTGAAAAGACAAATGCATTTGTAAAACATTATAGGTAGTACCCGGGAAAAAATAGTGTGTATATAGTTACCAATTCATGAGATGACAAAAAGAATAAAACAAATTGACCAATCAAACTACCGATAGCAAAATGAAATCTATGTATAGTAAATAGAAAACATGCAGAGCAACGGCAGGCAAGAGTGAAACATATCAGTAAGCATAATAAATTGAATGAGTTAAATCTTCACACAAAAAGGCACAATTTAAACCCAATTTAAAAAATCAGCTACGTTTTTTTATTGCTAGAGACACATCACAGACAAATTACTCAAAAAAGGAATGGACAAAAATAAACCATATTAATACGTGGAGTGTAATAACTGATGAAATATGATTCTGCGTGACAAAGCATGCAGTTGGACCAAACGTGGTAATTCACAATGTTAAAAGATGAAATTTATCAGGAAGATATAGCAAGCATGTGCCTTTATGCTCTAAATGATATGGTATTAAAATTTATAAAGCAAAAACTGTTAGATGTCAGAAATCCATAAAATCACAGTATAGTAGTTTATAACATAACTCTAATGATGCCTGCAATACTGAGAAATCCAGATGGAATCATTTTTCTTTTGACTAAAGAACACCCTTTAGTATTTCCCTTACAGTGCGTTTGTGGTAATGAATTTTCTGTTTTGGTTTGTCTAAAAATATTTTTATTTCACCTTTATTTTTGAAGTACAGTTTCACTGTCTGTAAAATTCCCATTTGCAAGTAGGTTTCTTTCAGCACTTTGAAGACACTGTTCTCTTATACTTTGCTTTCTAGTTTTTTCTGTTTTACGCTGTTTATATTATTGTTCCTACTTTGCAGGCGCTGCGCTGTTTTTCAGACTACTTTCAGGATTTTTCTGTCTTCTGTTTTCACTTTTGCTTACTCCAGTATGATTTGGTGTGCTTTTTTTCCTCTTTAAAAAAAAAAAGCCAGCCCTGATGGCCTAGCGGTTAAAGTTCGGCGCGCTTCACTTCAGCAGCCCAGGTGCAGGGCCCAGGGGGCAGAACTACACCACTCGTCTGTCAGTAGCCATGCTGTGGTGGCGGCTCACATAGAAGAACCAGAAGACCTTACAACTATACACAACTATGTACTGGGGCTTTGGGGGAAAAAGAAGAGAAAGGAAGAAGATTGGCAACAGATGTCAGCTTAGGCTGAATCTTCCCCTGCAAAAAAAAAAAAAACAACTTGTTGGAATATGCTTTACAATCTCTGACATGATTTCCCCATGAGTGATGGAAAATTCTCATCCTCATCACTAAATATTTTTTGTACTCCATTCTTGCTTTCCTTCTAGGGCTGCAACTGTGCATATTGTTAGACCCTTTATAATACATACTGTTTTTCTCTTATATGCTTTTCTCTTTTATCCTTTCTTTGTGTTCCTCTGTAATCTTTAGTCTGGATGATTTATTCTAATCTAATTTTCAGTTTGCTCATCCTCTTTTTTTTTTCTAAGTTAATGGTTTTGGCATTTTATTTTTTCCAGTTTTACTGAGATATAATTGACATATAACATTTTATTATTTAAGCTGTACAACATAATGACTTGATATATGTACACATTGCAAAATGGTCCCTACAATAAGTTTAGTTTACATCCATCAGGTCACTTAGCACAAAATTTTTTTCTTGTGAAGATGACTTTTAAGGTCTACTCTCTTAGCAACTTTCAAATATACAATACAGTATTGTTAACTATATTTACCATGCTGTATATCCCCAGAAATTATTTATCCTGTAACTGGGAGTTTGTACCTTTTGACTCCCTTCACCCATTTACCCCGCCTCCCACCCCCACCTCTGGCAACCGCCAATCTGTTCTGTTTCTATGAGTTCAGTCTTTTTAGATTTCACATATATATGAGACCATCCAGTATTTGTTTTTCTCTGTTTGACTTATTTCATTTAGCATAATGTCCCCAAGGTTCATCTATGTTATTGCAAATGGCAAGATTTCCTTCTTTCTCGTGGCTCAATAATATTCTGTATTATATATCAATATACTATATACCACATTTTTCTTTATCCATTCATCCATCAGGGGAAAATCAGGTTGTTTCCATGTATTGGATATTACAAATAATGCTGCAATGATCATGAGAGTGTAGATATCTCTATGAGATAGTGATTTTGTTTCCTTTGAATATATACCTAGAAGCATAATTTCTGGATCATAAAGTAGTTCTATTTTTAATTTTTCGAGAAACCTCCATTCTGTTTTCCATAGTGGCTGCGCCCATTTACATTCCCACCAACAGTACCCAAGCGTTCCCTTTTCTTCACATTCTTGTGAACTCTTGTTATCTTTCATCTTTTTGGTGACAGCCATTCTAAAAGGTACAAAGTAATATCTTATTGTGGTTTGATTTGCATTTCCCTAGGGGTTAGCAATGTTGAGCACTTTTTCAAGTATCTATTGGCCCTTTGTATATCTTCTCTGGAAAAATGTCTATTCAGTTCCTCTACACATTTTTTAATTGGATTGTTTGGGGTTTTTGCTATTAAGTTGTATGACTTCTATATATATATTTTGGATATTAATCCCTTATCAGATATATGACTTGCAAATATTTTCTCCCATTCTGTGGGTTGCCTTTTCATTTGTTGATGAGTTCCTTTGCTGTGCAGAAGGTTTTTAGTTTGAAGTACTTGCACTTATTTATTTTTGCTTTTGATGCCTTTGCTTTTGGTGTCAAATCCAAAAAGTCATTGCCAAGACCTATGTCAAGGAGCTTATCCTCTATTTTAGGTCTTTCATGTAAGTCTTTAACCCATTTTGTGTTGACTAGTGTGTATGGTGTAAGATAGGGGTCCAGTGTCTTCTTTTGTACATGACTGTCCAGTTTCCTAACACCATTTAATGAAGAGACTACCCTTTCTGCATTGTACATTCTTGGCTCCCTTGTCATAAATGAATTGACATGTATGCGTGGGTTTATTTCTGGGCTCCTTATTCTGTTCCATTGATCCACGTGTTTATTTTTATGCCAATACCATACTGTTTTGATTACTATAGCTTTGTAATATGGTTTGAAGTCAACACATGTGATGACTCCAGCTCTGTTCTTCTTTCTCAAGATTGCTTTGGCTATTTGGAGTTTTTTGTGGTTCCATACAAATTTTAGGATTTTTTTTTTATTTCTGTAAAAAATGCCATTGGAATTTTGAAAAGGGTTGCACTGAGTCTGTAGATTACTTCAGGTAGTATGGGCAATTTAACAATATTAATTATTCTGTTCCATGAGCATGGATAAAAGATATTTTCATTTTTTTGTTATTTGTGTTTTCTTTAATTTCTCTAACAATATAGTATAGTTTTTAGGGTATGGATTTTTCACTTCCTTGGTTAAATTTATTCCTAAGTACTTTATTCATTTTGATGCTATTGTAAATGGGCTTATTTTCTTAATTTCTCTTTCTTATAGTTCACTGTTCATGTATAGATATGCAACTGATTTCTGTATCCTGCAATATTATTGAATTCATTTATTAGTTCTAACAGTTTTTTTTTTGTGGAGTCTTTAGAGTTTTCTACATATAATATTATGTCGTCTGCAAATAGAAACAGTTTTACTTCTTCCTTTCCAATTTGGATGACTTTTATTTCTTTTTCTTGCTTAATTTCTCTGGCTAGCACTTCCAGTACTTTGTTGAATAAAAGTGGTTAGAGTGAGCATCCTTATCTTGTTCCTTATCTTAGAGAAAAAGCTTTCAGCCTTCAGTTTTTCACTGTTGAGTATGAGGTTAGCTGTGAGCTTGTTATATATGGTCATTATAATGTTGAGGTACATTCCCTCTATACCCAGTTTAAGAATTTTTATCATGAATAAATGTTGAATTTTGTCAAATGCTTTTTCTGCATCTATTGAGATGATCACATGATTTTATCCTTCATTTTGTTAATATGGTATATCATATTTATTGATTTGCAGATGTTGAACCCTCCTTGCATCCCAGGGATAAATCTCACTTGATCATGTATATAATCCTTTTAATGTATTGTTGAATTCAGTTTGCTAATATTTTGTTAGAGATTTCTGCATTTATGTCCATCAGGGATAATGGCCTGTAATTTTCTTTTCTTGAAGTATCTTTGGCTTTGGTATCAGGGTAATGCTAGTCTCATAACACTCATGAGTTTGGAAGTGTTCCTTCCCCTTCTATTTTTTGGAAGAGTTTGAGAAGGATTGGTATTAATTCTTTTTTAGATATTTGGTAGAATTCACCAGTGAAGCCATCTGGTCCTGGACTTTTCTTTATTGGTAGGTTTTGATTACTGATTCAATCTCCTTACTAGGAATTGGTCTATTCAGATTTTCTATTTCTTCATGATTCCCTTTTGGTAGGTTTTATGTTTCTGGGAATGTATCCATTTCTTCTAGGTTGTCCAATTACTTTGGCATGTAATTGTTCAACTGTTCTCTTTTGATCCTTTGTATTTCTTTGACATCAATTGTAATGTTTTCTCTTTTGTTTCTAATTTTATTTATTTGAATCCTCTCTCTTTTTTTATTGATGAGTCTAGCTAAACATATGTCAATTTTATTTATTTTTTCAAAAACCAGCTGTTAGTTTCATTGACGTTTTCTATTGTCTTTTTAATCTTTATTTCATTTATGTCCACTCTGATCTTTGTTATTTCCTTTCTTCTACTAACTTTGGTCTTAGTTCTTCTTTTTCTAGTTCCTTAAGGTGTAAAGTCTAGCTTGTTTATTTGAGTTCTTTTTTTCCTCCTTAATCTAGGCATATATCATTATGAACTTCCCTCTTAGAACTGCTTTTGCTGCATCTCATAAGTTTTGGTGTGTTGTATTTCTGTTTTCTTTGTCTCAAGGTATCATTGATTTATCTTTTCATTTCTTCTTTGACCCATTGGCTGTAAGGTAGTGTTTAATCTCCGCATATTTGTGATATTTCAGTTTTCTTTTTGAAATTCATTTCTAGTTTCATACTATTGTTGTTGGAAAAGATGCTTCATATGATTTCAATCTTCTTAAGTTTATTAGGACTTGTTTTGTGGCCTCGCATATGATCTGTCCTGGAGAACATTCCATGTATGCTGCTTCTGTCAGATGGAATGATCTGTAAGTGTCTGCTAAGTCCACCAGACATTGTGTACGTGCTTGTTCCAGGGAGACACTGGTGACCTAGAGTTTGCCCAAGGGAGTTCAGAGTGATGGCATCTATCGACCTTCTCTGTCTCTGGGGAGGATTATAATCTGTCCCTAGATGTGTGTTAAATTAGAAGTCTGAACTTCAGGCTGAAGCTTTTAAAGTAGGCAAGTCGCCCTCTTTCCAGGAAAGACTGAGAAATGGATGTTTCTGTCTGCTCCCTTTGCACTGAGCCCTGGAGTAGTAGTAGGTTAAGAGGTGCTTCCTTGTTTGTTTTAGTCTTGTGGAATCTGGGACTCAAGACCAGCTGGCCAGCAGAGGAAGATGAAGGGGTGCATCTTCTGGGCAGTAGCCACAAAAGCCATGGCACCACATGTGTACAGAAGCTCTTTCCAGGGAGATATCAGAGACCTGGAGTGGGGCAGAGGAAGAGTGCAAAGATGGCACCTACCAGCCTCCCAGGACTCTGGAGAGGATCGCAGTTGGTCCCTAGATGTGTGTTAAATTAGAACCCTGGCCCTCTGGCTGCAACTTTTAAGATGTGCAAATTTGCCTTTTGCAGAGAAGACTGGGAGATAGTTGTTTCTGACTGCTGCCTCTGTGCTGAGCTCTGGGGGGATAGCCAGTTTAGGACTGTGTCTTTGCTTGCTATAGTCCTGTGGGACCCTTGAATGCAGGCCTTGCTGGTCACCAGAGCCAGATAATCATGGGGTAGGTCCACTGGGTGGCGCCCATAGAAGCTGGGGCTCTAGACATGTGTACAAGCTCCTTTCAGGTGACCTGGATCAGGGCAGAGAGAGAACGTGGAGATGCCTCCCACTGACCTCCCCAATTGCTGTCAGCCCCTAGAAGTCTGCTAACTCAGGAGCCTAACCCCCAAGCTGCAAGTTTGAGGATATACAAATAGGCCTCTTCCAGGGAAATACTGGGAGATGGGCATTTCTGTCTGCTTCCTTTGCACTGAGCCCTGGGGGAATAGCCACATGGGTCCTTGAGAGCTGTTAGGAACTGTTTCTCTGTTTACTATAGAATCATGGGTATCATGGACACAAGCCTCACTTGCTTTCAGAGCTAGGTGATTTAGGAGCCTGTCCTTCAGGTGGAAGTCTTAAAGTTTGGTGTGCTAGATGTTAGGTCCAAACACTTCACTCTTCCTCAAGAAGTGGAGAGTTATGATTCCCCCCCAATTGTATATTGCTGTGTTGGGGGTGGGGTTTATGGTGAGCATGTGTCTCAGCCTTTTCTACCCATTTCACTGTGGATTTTTTCTCATTGCCTGATGTGTAGGAGTCACTCAGCTAGTTTCTGGATTTCTTTCAGATGGAATTGTTCCATTGTAGCTGTAGATTCAGTGTGTCTGTGGGAGGAGGTGAGTTCAGGAGCCTCCTATGTCACCATCTTGAACCTGAACTTCTATTCATATCCTTTTTAGCCATGTCTAAACTGCTGTTAAGTCTATTTTAGTGAATTTTTAAGCTTAATTATTTCATTTTTCAAGTTAAGAATTTTTATTTGATTAGTTTTTGATTGTTTATAGTAGTATTTGTGTTTTCTGTTGAAATTTTCCTTTTTATGTAGAATTGCTAATTGAAGTGATACTTTCATTATCTTACTGTAAATACTCATACACAGTTTTCATTTTAATAATGTTTATTCATTATATAATAAAAATATAATGTATCAAATGTTTAATTTATTTACCATTTATACATCAAAATTATTATTTGCACATTTAGCTACTATTTGAATATCTAAATAAATCTATTTCCTTGAAATAATTATTTTTCTAAGAAAAATAAAATACAGGAGCATGCTTCTCTCTGATCTCGCCAGTATTCCTATTAAAATTTCTGGTAAATATGTACATACATATCACAAACAGTGAGAACAATTAATAAGATTTAATATAAATATATGTAGACAGAGTCCCTAAAACCAGTAAATGTATCTTTAAAAAATTATCTATAGATTATTTGCAAAATAAAGTTAAATAAGAGTTCAGTGTACAACCGATTTTATCTGGATTTTAAAGATTGGAGACCACTGCTTTAAATTTAACTTAGATTACCATTAGTGTAAAACAAATATTTTTTCATGTTAATGAAGTACCTTTCTAATATAAATTGAGTTTTTTTTTAATTGATTGGAGGTTATTTTTGACTTTTGTTGACTAATTTTCTGAATAGATTTAGGTGATTCTTTTTCCTAATGTATAACAATAAAGACAACAACAACCACTCTTTGAGCACTTACTCTGTACTGAGTATTTGAAACATGATTTATGTTACTGTTTCCTGATCTTACAAAAAAATTAAAGATATATAATAGCACTCCCATTTTACAGATGACAATAAGAAAATCCCAATGGTTAAAGTAGTTGCTAAAGATGGCATAGTTAAATTTGACAGATCAGCATCTAAACCCAAGGCTAACTTAATGAAATGTCCCTTAACTCTGATGTGGTATATTAATAAATTCTTCTAATATCACATCAACGCTACACTTACAAAGAAAATCTTCTTACTTAAGGTGATTTGTTCTTTTTGTATAATTTTAAAATAGATTAGCAAGTATTTTATTTATCATTTTTTATTCAAATTCATACATGAGAAGGGCTTATAATTTTCTGTTAAGAAGCATTTTAAACATTTTTTCTATATTATGGATTATTTTAAGTAACATATATTTTTAGTGTGACTTAAAAAAATACCAGTTAGATTTCCTGGACTGTTAACTATACATACGTTACTTTAGTAATTCTAAGATTGTATTTCAAATTATCCATATTTTCCTCTTGTTTCTTATTCCATTTAAATAAACTATATTTTTACAGATATTTTAAAATATGATTGTTGTTTTAAAAATTATTAACATACTTTAACTTTAAATATTATTACTTACAAATATTTAATATTTTAAATATATGTATCATCTCTAATTTTGCTTAATTTCTCCTTCTCTTCTTAATTTTATTCCACAGTCTAATTTCCCAAGAGAATTAAATCTATTCATCAGTTCAACTCTTCTCAAATTCTTATACTGTGGGATGTTATATTACCAATTTTTTACAAACCTGTGTGGTATGTAGTTTTCTATATTTTTATTTTAACCATTTTTATTATTTTACTTTATGTTTCTTTCTTAAGAAGCTTATGTTAGACTTAAAAATTTAATCCAACTTTCTTTGCTTTTTCTTGTTACTATTTTTTACTTTAACCATACACATTTAATGTGATAAAGATGTATTTGCTTCTTGATTTCTGTTACTTTGCTGTGTCCTTTTCTAATATTTTTAAAATCGTTTTTGCTACAATGACTGTGTTTCGTTTGCTTTTACTTCCTATGGTGATTTGTAAAGAAGATATTTTATTTTTAAGTTT
Organism: Diceros bicornis minor; assembly: GCF_020826845.1. Classification (NCBI taxonomy): domain Eukaryota; kingdom Metazoa; phylum Chordata; class Mammalia; order Perissodactyla; family Rhinocerotidae; genus Diceros; species Diceros bicornis. The sequence continues at coordinate 21,216,184 of NC_080772.1, read as the reverse complement.
TAGGTTTTTACCACTACATTTCCCAAAACTCACTTGGACCTATATTTATCTATCAAAGTAAAAATACCTGTATTTTTAATCTGCTCTATGTAAGGGAAATCATTTAGCTTAATTTCCTTTATTCTTTTATATTTCTACTTTCCCAAATATGCTACCTAACCTGATGTTTAAACACTCTGATGAAGAGGAAGACAGTGATGAGGATAACATTTTCCCTACTTAATTTTTTTGTGGATAGTTTTATTTTCAAATTCTTTACTAAGTATTCTGATAACTCTTTATATTTCTTTATTCTCAGTTATATAAATCAGTCATTTCACTTTATCTTCTCTCTATTTCTGAGTTTTTACTTGAATTAATCTTTTAGTAAGCTGGAGTACATTTTTGAGCACTTTTTTAAAGGAAGGATAAATGTGTTTTATATTTATAAGCACTTGCATCGCTGAGATTTCTCCACATGAGTAATAACTTCTCTGAATTCAGGATTCTTGGATTATAAGATTTTTCTCTTCAAATCTCTGCGAACAACGTGTCCTTTTTGTCTAGCTTCTAGTTCCAGGATGATTCTATTTGTTACTCTCATAATTATTTTTTGTTGGAACATTGTAGACTACGTTTTTCAGCTCAAAAACATTTTATAACAAGTCTTTGATTATTTTGTTTCTTTTTCTTTTCATCAAGAACAGCAATTGCTTTTATATTTAATTTTTGATCTCCTGTTATCTTTATTATTGTATTTATTATTGTCTTTTTTTTCTGCAATTGGCGAGAACTTAAGTGTATCAATCAACAAGTTTCTTCAGAGTCAATTTAGTCTTTATACGATACTGATCTTAATTCTGCCTGTTGTTTTTAAACCTCTACATTTTTTTTCATATATTGCCCAGATTCCTTTTATTCTCTGCCTGTTCTGCTCATATTCAGCTTGCTACATTTTCTTCTAAGCCTATTATCTTTTCATCTCTACCCATTTTCTTTGGACCATAATCTGTTCCTTTATTTTGACACCATGATCCTTTTTCATATGAGTAATGTGCTCCTCTTTTTTATTTTCCTCTTTTCTACTTCTTTTTCCTGCTTAGTAGATTATGTCGATAACACAAATGACCCCCTCTTTCCAATAACTCGGTGAATTTCTACTCTTCTCTTGTGTTGTAAGTGTTGTCCTTATGTTGTAGAAACTCATATACATAGGTCCAAAGAAAAATATTTTTTTCTTTTTATCCACCCTTGAAATAAAGACAACCTGTAAATCAATCAGTCAGTCTAGTCAGGAGACAGAGATCACATCAGTTACTTGCACAGGGAAATTTTAATATAAAAATTTGTTAACTAGGAGGAGGTTGTAATTCCGAAGTGATGCTTCTCTGCTAAGTTAAGCATCCATGATGAAGGCTCTGGATTCTGTAGGATCCCACGTCGTCACAGTCAGAGGCAACAGGAACCGATACAGGTTTCGATCTACCCTATGGGGCTCCAGCTTGAGTTTGGTCTCCTCCCCTTTACATCTATCTTGCCTTCTGTTCTGCCTGCCTTGTGGACTTCAAGCTCCAGCAACAGTGGTAACAGTTGTGCAGAAAACATTCTTACAGAGACTCTTTGATCACCTCCTACAATTGTATCAAGTCGAATCCTTACATCGTATCTGTCTATCACCTTTCTCTCTCTCTCTCTCTCTTCTATCTCCTACTGATTCTGCTTCTAGCGCTTACTGATGTTGGCACACGGTGAAATAAACATCTAGCCAGGTGCAATGTTTGCAAACACATAGATATGTGGATCACCCCAGCTTCTTTCATTATCTGTGGGAGCACTGCTAAAATTCACATTTCCCTTGCTGAAGAATCTGAGGGGATAATACTGGATATTACTTATAACTGCCTGTTTTATTATAAACTATATTCCATAGCAGACAATTATTTTCCTATTTTCACCTTATCTTGTGAGGAGCCTTGTTTCCCTGGATACTTCTAGAACCTGTAGGATACTTCTGAACAGGTTGTAACCTGTTCCAGTCTACCTCAAGTCTTATTTTTCCATTTCAGTTTAGCCTCCAAATGGATTAAAGAAACAGACGTGCTAATATGGAAGAGTGGATGGAGGCAATACACTTGTCACCATCTTTTAAAAGTTCTTGAAGTGTACGTGCAGGGAGGGAGAGAGGCATGCATTGGAGGGGTTTATACTTGGTATAGTTCCTGAGTTTTCAGAGTACCTAGGCAGGTACTCAGAATGCTTCAGTATTTCTTACAAATTTTTACTCGACTGAGTGCTTTTATTATTTCAGATCATAAATTTATTTCTTAATTTATTTGCATTGATGGTAAACTGAAAAGTCTCCTTTCAGATTCTGGTCAATTATAGGCTTGCTTCTATTTCTGAAATGACTGCTAATTTCTGTCCTCTTGAAAGTTGCTATATAATTTAACCAGAAGTGGAAGAAATACCATCATTTAAACTTGAAGTCTTGTAATTATTTTTTCCTTATAAACATACAATTAAAATTATCACTAACGAAGGAAATATGTATAGAATAATATAAAATATGGATATGAGAATAAAAATAGTTAAGATATTCTTGACATCCAGAAAAGACTATTGTTAACATATTATGGTATACCATTCCAGATAACTTCCCTTAAAAATATGTTCACATACTGGAGCGAAAGCAAAAATGTTGGTTTAATAACTAGAGATAGAATTGCTCCTAAGTAAAGAACACACTTTCCTGTAAAACATGAGGATGGCTGGTTTTAATTATGGAAGATGGTTTTCATGAAAGATGGCAAGAATGGGTTAGGATCGAGACAAAGACGATTAAATATAGAATACTTACCTCTCTTTTTGCCCCATTATTGCCCCCTATTTATAATATTTAACACTCTTAAGTAGTTCCTCTACATATATTTAGAATCACATCAGTGGTAAAATTTTGCTTCAACCATCAAACAATTTAGAAAACTCAGAAGAAGGAAAGCCTGTGCCGGTGAACACAATGTGGGCTATACAGAAGTCAAGATATAACAATGTACACCTGAAGTTTATATAATGTTATAAATGAATGTTATCTCAATAAAAATAAATAAATAGAATGAAAAAAAAAAAAGAAGAAAAGCCAATTTAATTACCCTCATATTCTCTCACCGTGCTTTTTCTTCCTGATGTTTCAACGTTCCATTTTATTGTTTGCTTTCTGTTTAGACAACTTCCTTTACCTATACTTTTGGGAAGGTCTGCAAGCAACAAATTCTCTTAGTTTTCCTTCTACTGAGAATGTCTTGATTTCTCTTTCATTCTGAGTATAGAATTTCTGGGTTGACAGTTCTTTTCTTTCAGCCCTTGAAAACGATTGTGCCACTTCTGCATGGGTTCCACGGTTTCTGATGAGAAATCTGTTCTTGAGTCGTTTTTCTCCTGTTGGTAAAGTATCATTTTTCTTTGGCTGCTGTCAAGAGTTTGTCTTTATTTTTCAGATATTTAATTATGATATACCTTAGTGTGAATTTCTTTGTATTTATTCTGCTTGGGTTTCACTTATCTTGTTAAATCTGTCAGTGTTATGTCTCTTGTGAAATTTGGAAATTTTGCAGACATTATTTCTTGGAGTGCATTTTTAGACCCTTCTTCTTCGAGGTCTCTGATGAGACAAATATTAGACATTCTGTTATAGTCCACAGCGCCCGTAGGCTCTGTTCATTTTCTTTTTCTCATTCCTCCATGTTGTTTAATTTGCGGGACTTCTTTTGCTCTATCTTTTGGTTTCCTGATTCTTTCCTCTGTGTCCTCTATTCTGCTCTTGATCTCATCCATTAAGCTTTGTTTTCAGTTGTTGTATTTTTCAGTTCTAAAATTTCTACTTGGTTCTTAGATCTTCAATTTCTTTGCCAAGCCTTTCTATTTCTTTGTTGAGGCTTTCTGTGGTTGTGTATTTTTTATTTGTTTCAAGCAGGTTTTTAATTGCTTGTTGAAGCATTTTTATCATGGCTGCTTTAAAATATTTGTCAGATTATTCTCACATCTCTGCCATCTCAATGTTGACGTGTAGTAAATATATATATATACTTTTTATTCTCTTTGAGATCTTCCTTGTTCTTCATATGATGTGTGATTTTTGATTGAAATCTGGATATTTTCATTATATGTTAGGAGTTTCTGGATCTTATTTAACACTTCTCTTTTAGCTGGCTTTGGTTGACACGTCTCTGGAAGGGGAAAGCTGTCTCAATACTGCCAAGTGGAGGTAGAAGGCCATATTCCTCACTTCGCCTCCACTGACACCTGATCGAGGTGGGGTTGGGGGAGTGGCGCTCTTCATCACTTCTAGGCATGGGTGTTTGTGCTGCTGCTGACACCAAGATGGGGGTGGCCTCATTATTATTGAGCAGTGGTGAAGGTCCTCCCTCTTCTCTAAGCCTTCTCTGACACCAGCCCATAGGGAAAGGGAGGGCAAGGAAGTGCAGACTTCCCAAATAGTCTCCATTTACACTGCAAAGGGGTCTTGTTACTGGCTAGAGATGAGGAAAGTTCCAGCTCTGTGCTTGGCACCCTCAGACACCCCCCCTGCAGGGGTGTTGGGGCACTTGTTTACAGGCTTGTGAAGGAAGAAGTATAGGCTCCCCACTGGGTCTTTGCGAGCGTGGGTGGGTGTGAATGCATTCAGAGCTTTTTCCTTGGTTTTTGGCTGGAGTAGAGTGATTATTGTCTAAAAGTTTTCTGTCTTGATAGGCTTTCCCTCTCCTGGTCCTTTGCTAGAGAGGGTAACCTTTTCTTGGGGCTTTTTCTGCGCCCATTGTTGTTCCCGGGTTGCTGGCTTCTCAGCTCCAAGTCTGGGGCAAATGAGAGAAAAAGAAAACCCAGGAAACTTACCACTATGTCGTTCTTTGAGACCAATCTTTGAGCCCCTAGCTGGTCTGCCTTTGCTCCACATTTCATTCGCCTTATTCTTTTTTAAATTATATATATAATGTCCACGGTTTTTAGTTGAATTTAGGTGGTGGAATAGGGAAAACATGTCTACTTCATCTTCCCAGAAGCAGAAGTCATTCCAGGCCTGGTATGACTTTATTTTTCTCATTTAACTACTACTTTGAGTTTTTTTTCCTTCTGAGATGGCACATAGTTAAACTGTTCTGAGGAAACTTTCGTACATTAAGGCTATTAGCTCTTTTGTCCTACATGAGTAAATATTTTCTGAAATTTTTTATTTGACTATTAATTTTACTTATGATGCTTTTTTGGCCACATAAATTTTAAAACTCTCTATGGGAAAATGTCTATAACAGTTATCCTTTCTGAATTCTTCCATTGTTTTGAACTAATGCATTTCATGACCATTCTGCAATTCAACAAATGTTTTATGAATATTTTTTCTAGTTTCTTTTCTTTTTTGGTTTGTTGATTTTGGTTTAACTTTTATATTTAATTCTTTAATCCATGTGGAATTTATTTGTGTGTGTGATAAGGTAAAGCTATAACTTAATATTTTGTTTGCTGCAAATAGTTAACTAAGATGCCATTATCCTTATTAAATAATCTTTCCTTTCTTTAGAGCCTAGAGTTAGCTCCATGTGCTTTGATTTCCATGATGTGATGCTATTTTCTGACAGACTTTTCTGCTTTGAAATTTATGATAAGGTCACTACTCCATTTAACCAGAGGCCTTGATCTCTTCTCTCTCAGACTTGCTTTGTCAACAAAGAAGATCCCACCTCCACAATTCATTTATTTCTAATGCTGCCAATCTTGCTTCCTCTATGGGGCAGCTGACTACGAGGTGATGAAAAAGACAAGACCACCATTTATTTTTCTTTCATTAAAAAATGACACCACCCTGGGGCCACCTGGTGGCGTAGTGGTTAAGTGCATGTACTCTGCTGCGGCGGCCCGGGGTTCGCAGGTTCGGATCCCGGATGGGGATGGATGCACCATTTGTCAAGCCATGCTGTGGCAGCATCCCATATAAAGTAGAGGAAGATGGGCATGGATGTTACCCCAGGGCCAGTCTTCCTCTGCAAAAAGAGGAGGAGTGGCATCAGATGTTAGCTCAGGGCTGATCTTCCTCACCAAAAAAAAAAAATGACACCACCCATTATTCTGTAAATGAATCATTGTGTATGGTGCCCATGCTAGAGGATACTGAAGATAAAATGGTGGGAGAAACATGAGGATTGAAAGAGAAGAGAGTCAAAAAAGGTCTTTTATAATTCATTGAGATATGAATTCTGGAACTTTATTTCATTTTATTTACCTTTTAACTAAAGACGGCATTAAATACAGTAACTATAAACATTCAATTATTTCACTGATGGGTAATTGGCTTTGGAATAAAACAAATCTAATTTTGAAGCTCCTCGGTTTCTGCACGTGGAAGTTAGATGCCCAAAAGGAAGTAAATTTTCTCCTTTGGAACCTATGTCCTTTAACACGAGTATTGGGATAGTTACACTTACTTTACATTTTTGTTGTAAATAGTAAATTTTAAAAATGACAACTTACACCAATATATCACGTACTGAGTGATAAATAATTATTAGGTCCTCCTTTAATGTCTTTTATGGAAAACTAAGACATACTAATGGAAAAAAAAAAACCCTATCACTTCTTGAGTAATCAGTGTATGCCAGATACATTGCAAATATTTTTTTCAATTTTCCCTTACATCCCTACGAACTAGGCATTATTTTAAATCCTATTTTGTGAATAAGAAAACTAGAGCACAGGGAGGTGAGGCATCTAATTTACAGTTACATAACTTGTACCTGGGAGGACTGGCAGGCAAATCTCAGGTCTGCCAGACTCCAACTCAAGATCCCTCATTCCTAAACTCTATGCTACACTGTCTAATCAAAAAGACCTCATAATTAAGGGCAGGTTTAACAGACTAAGTCAGAGCTTCATCTTCTGACTCAATTTCACTTTTCCAAATATACATAAGGCATTAGTTGTACCCACTGCTGAGATTTACCTCTGTCTGCATATGTCTGGTGTTCTGAGGTATCCAAAAGACATCTATTTGGCTACAGAACTGATGAACATTCTTGGAAAGAAGTCAAGAGACTGAAAAAAAAGGCAGTCGAGAAAGTTGTGACTTATAGTCAAAAGAGAAGGATACTTTGGAAAAGAACCCACACTCTGCTACTGAAGGGGTACTGGTCTAGCCTTCCATGGGTTCATATCTGAAAATGAGGGAGAAGGATTTTGTACCCCCAAATGAAAGGAATTGGAGTTGCCATGGTGTAATAAAATATGGGAGGTAGGCATGTCCCTCCCACCAACACAGAAGGCAGTGTGCTCCATACCCTTTATAGCAAAGGTGCCTTCCTGGCAGAGGCAGCAGTGACCAGAGGAAGTGAAAGGAATATTTGTTAAGTAGTATGAACACGGGAAGCAAAGCAGGAGAATGGAAAAAAATAGGCAGACATTATGGGATGGTTGATAGGATGTATTTGTGAGCACACGTTAAACATCCTATGAAATGGGCTAGAGTTCTCCATTTGGAGCTGGCAAGAGGCAGGGAAATACGATATGTACGTTAATTTGGTCAAATTTGAAACTTTTCTTTAAACCAAATAATAACTGATAATTTTGCTTTTAGAACTAGAGTTCAGAATAATCATTTGGTTTTATTAGGGTGAAGTTAGGTCCAGCCAATGTTTCCATTTCAACTGAGCTAAAGTTTGTAATTGAATGTGTGATCTGGGGTACTTCAAAGCTCCTGGAGCCATCTAAATTACTAACTATTCATCTATTCCACAGGACTATTCCATTAAGTTAATTACGTCTATCTATCTATATATTCAGCTAGAATTTTCTTCCATTAGATACAACTTTGAAAATTATCTGAACATTTGTTTGGCTTCTGTATCTCCCAATGCTGGACTAGACAAGTTGAAAGAAAGTGATTTACTATCTAATAAGCCTACTACTTGGATGTGGAAATAGGCCATCTTCTTCCTCCATTATTTTCAGAAATTATTTTCTTTCTTAAAACTGTTAGGTCCTTTGTCTTTGTTTAGTTGTGAGTATAGGAAGTAGGTCAGTTCTGGCTTTTCAAAAGACTTAAGACAAGAAAAAGAAGCTATCTTTAACTTGACATCACAAGTGCTTAATATGATCCTACTTACATGCCACTTTTGAATAGGCTGTTTACAATAGGAAAATATGGAAAGACAATCCTAATTCAAGCACAAAGATTTAAATGACGAACTAGAGAAAGACGAGTTGTAGGGTCATTTATTTTACTCATAGCTGGAAAGCACTTTGGGGAGGCAGAATGAGTTATGGTTTTGCATGGGCTGTGGAGTCAGTGTCTTGGTTCAGATTCAGCCTTCATCCTTTATTATCTGTGAGAGTTTTAGACAAGTTACTTAATCTTTCTGTGTCTCAATTTTCCTCATCCATAAAATGGGGCTAATATTAGGAATGACCTTGTAGAGCTGTCATGCCTGATGCATAACAAGTTCTCAGTAAATATTAACTATTACTAGTCACGTGTCACTTAATGACGGGGATACGTTCTGAGAAACGCGTCTTTAGGCGATTTTGTTGTTGCTTGAACACCATAGATGGTACAGTCTACTACACACCTAGGCTATATGGTATAGGCTATTGCTCCTAGGCTACAAACCTGTACAGTATGTTGCTGTACTTAATACTGTAGGCAATTGTAACACAATGGGAAGTATTTGTGTATATAAACATAGGAAAGGTACAATAAAAATATGGTATAAAAGTTGAAAAATTGTGCACCTGTGTAGGGCACTTACCATGAATGGAGCTTGCAGGGCTGGAAGTTGCTCTGGGTGAGTCAGTGAGTGAGAAGTGAGGGAATGTGAAGGCCTGGGACATGACGGTACACTGCTGTAGACTTTATAAACACTCTACACTTAGGCTAGAAAATATTTTTTCTTCAATAATAAATTAACCTTAGCTTACTGTAACTTTTTTACTTTACAAACTTTGTAATTTTCTTCACCTTTTGACTCTTTCGTAATAATACAGCTTAAAACACAAACACATTGTATAGCTGTACAAAAACATTTTCCTTCTTTAAATCTTTACTCTGTAAGCTTTTTTCTACTTTTTTTAACTTTTAATTTCTGTTACTCTTTAAACTTTTTTATTAAAAACTAAGATACAAACACACATGTTAGCCTAGGCCTATGCAGGATCAGATCATCAATATCACTGCCCTCCACCTCCACATCTTATCCCACTGGAAGGTCTTCAGGGGCAATAACATGCATGGAGATGTCATCTCCTATGATAACAATGCTTTCTTCTGGAACACCTCCTGAAGGGCCTGCCTGAGGCTCTCCTTGAGGAGGTGTCACTCTTTTCAGAAACATATCCGTGGTGGTTTGCTTGGTTTGTTTATTTTTTTCATCATAGATTTGCTTGTAAGCAGATAATGCACCATGAACATTTCGCTCTATTATTGAAAACTTTTCAGTGTTGGGGGTCTACGTTTTCAAACTTTTTAAGGAGCTTGTTGAGGTCTCCAAAAGCTTCTGCTAAACCTTTCACTGTGACTTTTCTTGGGGGTTCTTCTTTCTCTTCTCCTGCTATTTCTTTTTCTCTTGCCTCTTCTTTAGCTATGCGTTCCTGTTCCAGTTTCAATAACTCCTCATTAGTCAATTCCTCAGGAACCACCTGTAGGGGCTCCTCAGTGTCATCCTCATCCACACCCAGGTTAAAGTTGTTTGCCATCTCAACCACAGCCTTGTCGATTTTTGCAACCTCCTCATCCTCGGCAAATCCTTTGGTCATGGACAACCTCTTGAGTGTCTTCTTCCAGATGCCATTCATACACTCCTTGGTGACATCACTTCAAGCCCAAGCAAGGTTCTTGATGCAGTTGTAGATGTTGTAATCCTTCCAGAATTGCATTAGTGTCTTCTCTGTCTTCCTCAGTTGCAACATTAGGCTGGGCAAAGTTCCTCCTCAGGTAGCAGAGCTTAAAAGCTGCTATCGGCGCCAGCCTGGTGGTGCAAGCAGTTAAGTGCACGCACTCCACTGTGATGGCCTGGGGTTCGCAGGTTCGGATCCCGGGCGTGTACTGACGCACTGCTTGTCGAGCCATGCTGTGGCGGCGTCCCATACAAAGTAGAAGAAGACGGGCACGGATGTTAGCTCAGGGCGAATCTTCCTCAGCAAAAAGAGGAGGATTGGTATCAGATGTTAGCTCAGGGCTGATCTTCCTCACAAAAAAAAAATAAAAAAAGCTGCTGTAACTCCTTGATCCATTGGTTAGATCAAAGAGGTGGTATTTGGAGGGAGAAACACTGCTTTGATATTGGGATGAAGACCATCAACAAAAGAAGGATGTGCGGGAGCATTATCAACAATAAGTAAAATCTTGTTATTATCCAAAGAGTACTTCTCCATTTCACTGGGATAGCAATTCCAGAGGGCATCTTGGAAGAGGAGCTGGGTCACCCTTGACATTTTATTGCTCCTGTAGTTCACAGGCAGTGTGTGCTTACTGATATGCTTGAAGGCCCTGAGGTTTTCGTTGTGCCCGATCACAAAGGGTTTCCATTTGTTGCCTGTAACATTGCCCCCAAGCAAGATTGTTATTCTGTCCTCAAAAGCCTTGAAACCTGGTACTGACTTGGCCTCCTTATGGATGAAAGTCCTATCAGGCGTCTGTTTCCAGAATAGGGAAGTTTCATTCGTATTGAATATTTGCTCTTGAAAGTAATTTTCCTCCACAATCATCTTATATAGTTTCCAAAAATTCTTCAGCTGCCTTCACATCAGCACTTGCAGACTCACCACTCACTTTCACATTACGTAATGAATAATATTCTTGAATGGTTTAAACCACCCAGAACTAGTAGTACATTCAACATCGTAGATGTGTTCAGTTTTTTCTTTCAACATCGCAAACAAACTTTCTGCTTTTGCTGTGATTTTCTTGGTGCTGAGAGGGATACGCTTCTGTGTCTGGTCTTCCGTCTAGGTCATTAGAAGTTTCTCCACATCTGATATAGGCTCTACTCGAATTTTTGTTAGTCTCATTGTTTTCAATGAAACAGATCCTTTAACGGCTTCCATCAGTTTGTTCTTGTTCTTGAAGATTGTAGCAATGAGCAATGCGTTGTGCTACAATGTTATGATAGCTACAAAGTCACGGAGCAATAGGAATTTTTCAGCTCCATTATAATCTTATGGGACCACCGTTGTGTATGCAGCTCATTGTTGACAGAAATGTTATGCAGTGCATGACTGTATTGACTTTGAACCCTTCATCTTCCAGATGGGGAGGCTGATCTAGACAGATGAGCCAACTTGGCAGAACTAGAACTACAGTTCTCACTTTCTGATTCTCATCCATCCAAGATGGCTTCTAAAGAATGTTGGAGCAAACCTTTCCCACTGAGGAAAATAAATTCTATTGTTACTAGGAAGAAAGAATTGTCTGATCTAGAAATTAACAGGAAGCATTACTGATTTGGAGGCATCTGGAAATCTAGAACAGATCAATCTTTGAAAATGAGGGGTTTTTTTTGCACATGCATCTTTCTGCTTGACCATTAAAAAAATCAAAGTGAAAATACAACTTACGTTGATCACATAGATTACACATAAAAGCGCAAAGTACGTACAACAAAAAGAAACTTTTTTTGCCTCCTGAAAATACTCAATACACTATGCTATTTCTGTCAACCAAGTATCAGGTTTTAGGTAAGCAATTCCACCCAGATTTTGGCGGCAATGCTATTTAATTTAATTGTAATCTTTTCACCAAAAGCAATGTATTATAAAATATAGTTTAAAGTTTAAACTGATATAAACCTTTTTAACGATCAGGAGGCAAAAACCTTATGTCAGACTATATATTTTGTTCTTAATTTGGAAAATAAAGACAGAGATAACTCTTCACTTTCAGCAAGCACGTGCCCACCCTTCTTTCTATGTACACCATCATTTCTTTAAGAAAACAGAACATGCTGCATGAATGGACCTTTCCATAGGGCCTCAATTTTAATTTTCCAGAGTTTAGAGAAGCAACATCCATCAAGTTCCCTCAGCTGTTGAGAATAATGCTGTTTTTGTCACACACGGGGTCTGTTTTGAGCTCAAATATACACATCAACCTCAGACTATAGGCTTGCAGACCTGTCAGCACAATGCCCCATTACAAATTGTCCCTTTAGCAAGATGACTTCATTTCAGCAGCCTGTTCTGGTTTCTACATTCTTCCAGGTTTCACAGTTCAGTGCGGTCAAACAAGGTGATGGCATTTTTAAGGCTCTAGATTTTATTGGTCTACGAATTAAGGTAGGTGGCCAGGCGCTATTTCAGGGTTTCATCTGGCAACCTGGTGCTAAATTTGAGCACATTGAGACTAAGAAGGTTGTGATTTTTTTTTTTTTTTTTATATCCTGGAAACATAAATATTGGCATTTATGGAAATGGCTGCTGTAACAGGAAGTGATTTCATATATCATTAGCTGAAATAAGATTATAGGAAGGTCTAACTTAAATGTGAATAATCATTAAAACCCGAGACATATTATTTCTCAAGCAGAATTTATTAGAATCCAAGCAACCCCTATTTACATTTTGAGGCTTCTACCTATTGGACGCTGATAAAACCCCTGTGCTTTAATTATTTCACACATTACTTGCATATTTTTAAATTTCCTATGGAGACATAATCATGTCTCAATCAGATACATACTATGGCAGATGACCAGCCACGATTGCTCTTTAAGTTGTATCCTTTGCTCAGGAATAAATTTTGCTCAAAAATGGACCATGCCCATACATGAGAAAAGAGAGTCAGGTAGAGATTATGGTAGGTAGCGAACAGTGAAGAAAGAGACACTTGGAGTCGCAAGACCTGGAGGGAATTCACAGTACCAGTAAGAGTGTATGGACAAATAACAATTGTTTAGCTTTTTTGTCTTTCATTTTCTTTCTCTAAAATAGGAGCAACAGTAGCATCTATGCATAGGCTGGTGAGTAGTAAATGAGACAGTGCATGAAAAAAGCTTACCAAAAACAGCAATGACAACTAATATTTATCTATCCCTCCTCTGTGACAAATACTCTGCCAAATCCTTTGTGAATGTGCTTTGTGTTTTTTGCAAAACAATATGTAAATAAAAAATATCATTAGGTTTGCAAAGTGTACATACATTTATGTACATACTTTGAAATGTGTATGACTAACAAAAATTAAATGATTGAATGTTCAAAATGCGCTATTTTGTTTATTGTTTTCTGCTTCAGCTCAGTGAAATTAGAATTTTCATGTTAACTTGGATAATTCTTTCATCCACAACTTTGTATAATTCTCTACCTTGCTAATTAAATTCTGTGAAACATACTTTGTGTGGGAATGCATTTTCAAAAGCATAACTGGCCCTAGGTATCTACTGGAAGGTCATTCATTCCTGTATTCAACTCTATCCTAGGTGGGTGTGCTGCTGCCCAAGTTTTGCAGATCATTTAGAATAATTCAAAATTAACAAAGGACCAACAGTTTTAAAAGTGGGCTATTAGTCATGTAAAAATCAAACTACTTGTAGTTTCCTAACAAGCTTTATAAATGACTGAGCAAGAATGAAACTCGGAGATCTCACAACTTGGCTGTGAAAATCAAAAAAGTAGGGGGCTGGCTCAGTGGCGCAAGCTGTTAAGTGTGCGCACTCCGCTGCTGCAGCCCGGGGTTCGCTGGTTCGGATCCTAGGCACGCACCGACTCACCACTTGTCAAGCCATGCTGTGGTGGCATCCCATATAAAGTAGAGGAAGATGGGCACAGATGTTAGCCCAGGGCCAGTCTTCCTCAGCAAAAAAAGAGGAGGCGTGGCAGATGTTAGCACAGGGCTGATCTCCTCACAAAAAAAAAAAAAAAAAAATGAAAAAGTAGTAGAATTAAAGTCTAAGTAAATTTTTTAAATAGCGATTGTAGGGCATTAGGCCCTATAGATAAGAGAACCAGACTCTAAAGATTCATAGAACGTTGGCATTCATTTAAAGTAGTGTTAATTCAGAAGACATTTATCTACACAATAAACGTTGATGTTCTCTGGGGCTCTGGTTACGCTTCTTATTCTAACCCTAGGTGTAGGCTGAGACAGCCTGATTTCTTGGTTTTACAAATAACTCATAAATTTATTACTTCAAATTTTCATCTCCAGTCCAATCTCTCTCCTGTACTTTTTATCTAACATCCTACTCTTTTTAGGAAAGAAGTTTTCTGGATTTCATAGTTAGCATTAGGAATCAGAAATCTCACCATTTAAAACTTTCCTATGTTGCAAAACAGAAATTTGGTCAGAAATGATTTGTTTTTAAAGTTTAAATCTAAATGAAAGCTAGCTGTATCTTCTTTGCTTCGTTAGAAAAGCACAAAATAGAAGATAACCCAATAATCTGTTATTTTTTCACTTTCATTGGGAATAAAACAATCCTAATTTCAAATAATAAATAAAACTTAGCATAATGAAATTATGTTATGACACTAAGTTTATAGAACCATAAAGTAAAATTAATATGGAGGAAGTTGCCAATAGACAGAGAATCTGTTTCAGATTCTCATTTTTCTGAGTAATATCTATCAGTAAGCAGTGGCTACCTATGTTAGTAAATTCAATATTTAATTCATTAAGCTAACATATTGTGTGAACCAATAGGTGATACTTTCTTAAATGAATAATTCAATGAACAAATTCTTAATGTGACATGGTAGGGATGCAGAGAGGAATAGATTGCACAGTTTAAGAAAGAACAAGATTATAGAGTCACACAGTTATTGTTTAATCTGGACCCTGAGTTTGAATCCCACACTTTCTTCTACTCTGGCCCTCTCTTCCCTATCTGCTCCCTGGAAACAGAGAATCAATGTGAGGACTCTGAAGCCCTAGAAGATGGTAGAGCCACCCTACAGAAAGAGACTGGTTCCCTGCATGTCTGAGTGGAGTAGAGTCTCCTGGCTGCTCTGCATTGAACCGTGAGATCAATGAGAAGGAAACACGCATTACGTTAAACCACTGGGATAGTGGGTGGGCTAGATACTGCATCCAGCCTATCTTAGCTAATTTAACTACCTGAAAGGGTTGAGGTTAAGAGTAAATAAATGTGGTATTTTATGCACCAGCACAGAAGCTTACACAGTATAAATACTGTACCCAAAAATTCTGTTTCCTTTCCTTTCTGTATCTAAGTGACACTTGTGAAGTGGAAGCATACCAGTCAATTCTTATTTATCACAAAAAATTGTATTATATACTTTGTTGCAGACACTGTGCCAAGAATGAATGGATGAACTTATTTCTCTAACACTATGAAATGACAATTGTTATCATCTCTTTTCTGCTAATGATGAAATGGGAATATGTATGATATAAAATAGTAGACGTAATAGTCATGAAAATAAAGACAATTGAAGACAACCAAAAGAATGACTATAGTTTATTAGAACAATATAAATCACCCTAATTAATTAGAGAAATGCTTCTCCGAAATGATTCAAATTCAATTTAGTCTGTAGACCTAGAAGTTATAGTGAATCAGTTTCTCACATGAGATTATAATGAAGAAGTGGAAGATCGTTTCCTTAATGACCAAATTTGGGAGGAAATCACAAAATACCATGTCAACAAATGCAAATGAGTAAAATAGAAATGTATCAAGTGAGATACTATATGTTAAATTGTTAGATTATAGTCAAGCTCCTGGGAAAAGTGCTTGTAGTAGGAAGTCTGTTATGAAATTAGAAAAATATAGTTCTTTAGGGTCAACCCAGCTTCCCCTCACTAATAGAGTTATAAAATTTGAATGCTTTATTGTGAAAAGTTTCTTAGAACAAGGAGGTACTGCCATGTAAGGAATAATACTGCTGATTAGAGAAGAAACTTTCCTTTAACAAACTCATTTATCAATCGTCAAGAATAGTAGACCTAACTCTATTCATTTTAATTTTAAAAATAAAAATATGAAAAACAATAAGCTACAGTAAAAAGGTTTCACTCCACACTATTCTCATATATAGTAGACATATTAGAAAAGAACCTATAGCAGGGTTTCAGATGGATTTTACTTCTTTAAAGATAAACTCTCTGTTAATTATGTTAATATTATTGATAAGGGATGGTTAAAGAGACTGGGGTTTTTTCCTCCCCTGGTATTATTTAAAGAAAAAGTAAGAAAATAGAAAAGAGCCCATAGAGAGTTGAGAGAGCTCTGCTTAGAACTGTGGAAGCTTCTTAAATAACTCTAATAGAGTTCGGAAAAAAAGAGAGAGTAAGGATGCTAATCTATATGTTATGAAGGGAAAGTGAAGCTTTCATAGAAGATTTCCCCTTCTTCAAATTAATTTTCTTTATACATTTTTTCTAAGTATTTGTCTTTTTTTTTTAATTTTTATTTATTTATTTACTTTTTTCCCCCCAAAGCCCCAGTAGATAGTTGTATGTCATAGTTGCACATCCTTCTAGTTGCTGTAGGTGGGACGCGGCCTCAGCATGGCCGGAGAAGCAGTGTGTCCGTGCGTGCCCAGATCCGAACCCGGGTCGCCAGCAGTGGAGCGCCTGCACTTAACTGCTAAACCATGGGGCCGGCCCAGTATTTGTCTTTTATAATGCCTGGAGCAATAAATTTATTCTGTCAAACACTTTAAAAAGAGTAAATTTTCATTTTTATAAATATTAAACGTAGCAGTAACAGATACTGAAAAACTGATAATTGCAAAACATGCATATTTTACAATAATTTATTCATCTGTCTATCCATCCATTCATTTATTCAAAAAATTGTTATTTAATACCTACTACTATATACCAGGTACTGTGCTCCTCACTGAAATAATGGGTCAGGGAGGTGTTGAGAAATAGATTATCTATTAGTATTCAATGACTGCAAATATAATTTTGGGTTGATTATCTGGCTATATATCAACTGTATTTAGAGTCATTTTTTTTCCAAAGGAAAAAAAGTTACTATCCGGTTCCTCAATGTCAATTGCTTGTTTGCACACTTTATGAAGGTGCCATGTACTCTGCAACATTGTTTGCATGACTGGGAAAATTGTGTACTGGGACGCATTGACTATCATACTTAAAAAAATACAAGTGTGAATTTTCACTGTACTGAAAACCCAATATTTAGTTGAGTTTTAAATAAAATAACAATGACAACAACAATAACAACAAAACTGGAGTATCTTTTTTATCTAAAACCAGAACTATATGTATATATGTTCTTGAAACATTAAGAAGCATGCCCCTCATTGTACGTCATCAGGGAAATGCAAATTAAAACTACAATGAGATACTTCTACACACCTACTAGAATGTCCAGAATCTGGAACACTGACAACACTGCCACCAAATGCTGGTGAGGACATAGAGCAGCAGGAAGTCTCATTCATTGCTAGTGGTAATGCAAAATGGCACAGCCACTTTGGAAGGCAGTTTGGCAGTTTCTTTCAGAGCTAAACAGGCTCTCACCATGTAACCCAGCAATTGCGTTCCTTGATATTTACCCAAAGGAGTTGAAAACTTATGTCGACACAAAAACCTGCACACGGATGATTATACAGCTTTATTTATAATTACCAAAACTTGGAAGCAACCAAGATGTCCTTTCAGTAGGTGAATGAATAAACTGTGGCACATCCAGACAAAGGAATATTATTCAGTGCTAAAAAGAAATGAGCTATCAAGCCATGAAGAGACAGGAAGGAACCTTAAAACATATTATTAAGTGAAAGGAGCCAATCTGAAAAGGATACATATTGTATGATTCCAACTATAGGATGTTCTGGAAAAGGCAAAACTATGGAGACAATAAAAAGATCGGTGGTTGTGGGGGGGGGATTGAGGGGAGGGCTGAATAGGCAAAGCACAGAGGATTTTTAGGGCAGTGAAAATACTCCGTATGATATTATGATGGTGGAAATATGTCATTACACTTTGCCTAAACTCATAGAATGTGCAACACCAAGAGTGAACCCTAAGGTAAACCGTGGACTTTGGTTGATTATGACGTATCAATGTAATTCATCCTTGGTAACAAATGTACCATTGTGGTGAGTGATGTTGATAATGGAGGAGGCTATGCATGTGTGGGGCAGGGGGTACACGAGGAAATCTCTGTATCCTCCTCTCAATTTTGTTGTGAGCTAACATTACTCTAAAAAAATAAAGTCTTTAAAAGAAAAAAAAGATCAAGAAGCCACAAAACTGAAAGATTCTTTGATTCAAACCTGAAATGAAACTGTATTTCACTTGATGAATATTTTCTATTTTAACAAGAGTAAAAATTACATTCTAAGAGATTACTAAGTGATATAGAAATGTTCCTGGCAACAGGAAAGAAAAAATGAAGGTAAAATTTAAAAAATGATGTGAAAGAGAAAAGAGAAATTTTTCACAAGACTAGGTAGAGGTTAGGAAGAATTCTTTACATTATAGTAGGATCTTAATACATATAATTATCTTGGGGGGCATCTGTTGACATGCGTGAAAGTTGTATACTTAAAAAAATTTATTCATGACTAACCTAAGAAATATTTTAGGGCAAGAAGTGTGTCTTATTCATTTTTATATCTATAGAGCCTAGCAGAGTAGCAACTATAATAAGGAGATACTAAGTAAGGTTTGTTGAGCAAATGAGTAACTGAAGTAATGAGAGAAAGAATAAATTATAGGACACTAATAGAGCTTCCAGAAATTTGCACGAGAAGATATTATTCTTTTTTTTAATATAAAACTATATTTCCTTCTCAAATTAAGGAAAAAACGCCACTCTATTCTTCATTGATGTCTGTAAAAACTATGGTCTTTTCAGGTATTTATTTATATAGGATCACCTTCCAGATGTGCTGTACTGTGTCACATGGGAAACATTCATCTTCACATGCTTCTAAATCTTTCTTATATGATTCATACTGAATTTCAGTCCAACCACCTTTAAAAAAATAAAAACAAACATTCCCTTAGGTGCTCAAGTTCACGCAGTTCCAATACACCATATAAACTGCAATAAACCATATGCTGCAGGAGTCTAGAATAAATAGCCCTTTTAAAAAACTGAGCTGCCAACAAAATTGAGATTCCATTTTTAAATGATTTTCTGCAAAGTAAACATTTTTCAAGCTTGATCTCTGTGTAATTTTTCACTGGCATTTTTCAAGCTAGAAACAACCCGCACATGTTCTTTTTGTAAAGACGGTTTAATACTCCACTGTGTCACCAAGTCCCAGTGAGCTAATTTGTTCTAAAGACAACATTACTACATCAATACAACACAGCTTAACCTTCAACTAACCTTCTTCTGTTTGCTTTCCACATCCAAACTGAGGCTCTCAGCCAAAATGTCCCCTCCATTCTGGGTTCATTTCTCTCTAGGTGGAAAATATGTGCATAGAAACTATTGCTGCTTTTGCATAGTAGAGGAAAGGCAACATTCACACAATCCAAAAATCACACACACACACACACACACACACACTCACTCACACATATTCCTTGTTCCCTATCTTACAAAATACGGAATCCCTTCAGGGAGGCAGAATGCTTAAGACAGAACTCCCTCTTAAAGCAAAGTCCCAAAAGAGAAATTGGGAAAAACCAGAACAAACCCAAATCCCACTGTTTAGTGTTTTGGCTCAAGTCTGTTTATTTCTTCTTTTTAAAGCTTCTGGCTCTAACATCCTTTTCCATATGAGCAAATGATGACAGTTCTTGGTGAAGCTGCCATGAAACTGGTTCTTATCTTAATTTCATTCATCATTTTTCCCTTAGCTGTCTTCTCTCCCAGATTCAAAATAAAGTACAAGCACTTTTAGCATTTCTTCATTTGTTGAATTTTCAAATTAAACTGACTTGTCTACATTTGAACATGCTAGAACTAGATCCTCTTCTGATAAGGATTTTGTTATTATCTTATATCTTGTGCTGATAAGGTAATGATATTTCCAATTCCCCCCCCCCAAAAAGTCATGAAACATTGATATGCTGAAACAGTTTTGAATAACTTTACTCAGAATTTATGCTAGTGAGACTAGTTGACAGGTTCTCAATTTTTTGCAAACAATAAAAATTCTAGTTAGAAATTGCAGGGTGGAAAAGAGAATGTTCTATATTTTATTATAAGAGGATCAATTTAATCAGTTAGGTGGTTAGCTGACTACTGAGGTCAAATCTCACTATCTCAGAGAACCATATATGCCCAAGGACTGATATTCAGCTGTCAAAAAAAAAAAAAAAAAGTGTGGGCGATAAAGAGAATATAAGCCAAAATGAGCTTGATAACTGAAGAATTACAAAGAATATCTTTTACACTCAGAATTATCCATTTCTCTACAAAATTTATTTCAAGGCTGGAAAAGAACTCATTGGTAATACAAACTTTTTTATTAGGGAAAAGCTTGATATTTTTAGCATAACACTGTTCTATCACCATCATCTTAGTTTAAAAATGTCTGTAAGCCAATGCATTCTTAAAATTTAGCACATTATAAAGTCCTCACTGATGTTTTGCAAACAGAGAAGCAATTGCAAAATGTCGTAAATACAGTTTTATCTGATCAGAATGGTCAGTAGATGAACTACAGAATCCAATTTCTAAAGTCTTGAAGATTACAAATAAGAATTATATTATATTCAAGACAA
Organism: Diceros bicornis minor; assembly: GCF_020826845.1. NCBI lineage: Eukaryota > Metazoa > Chordata > Mammalia > Perissodactyla > Rhinocerotidae > Diceros > Diceros bicornis. The sequence continues at coordinate 21,195,552 of NC_080772.1, read as the reverse complement.
TTTGCATACTTATGTTTTACTGAATTCTAATTCCTTGAGAATTGGCAATGCAAATATTACCAATGCCAATGTATTTTTGGAGGAAAAAAGAGACATCTGATGTTACTAGCTGAATTGAGTCCTTGCAAAATTCATGTTGAAGTCCTAACCCTCTCAGAACGTGACTTTATTTGGAGATAGGGTCTTTAGAGAGGTAATGAATTAAAATGAGATCATTGATATGGGCCCTAATCCAATATAATTGGTGTCCTTATGAAAAGAGGAAATTTGGACACAGACATGTACACCAGGAGACGCCACAAGAAGATGGAGGCAGAGATCTACAAGCCAAGAAACGTCAAAGATTGCCAGCAAACCACTAGAAGCTAGGGAAAAAGCATGGAACAGATTGTCTCTCACCAACCACAAAAGGAACCAATCAGGCTGACACCTTGATCTTGGACTTCTAGCCTCCAGAACCGCAAAACAATATGTCTCTGTTGTTTAGCTGTGGTACTTTGTTACAGTGGCTTTAGCATCCTTATACAACTGATGAAGATCATCTCTTTATGATACGTTCCTGACTCTCAATCTCTGAATGAATTGAAGTTTAAACATCTAAGTCAGTGATTGTATATGCTTGTTTTACATCAGAGTTATCCGTGAAGGCTTTTCAAAACACAAAAGCTCAGGCAAAACCTACTGAATCAGAATCACAGACATGGGGAGAAAGAAATCGATATTCATAAAAAGTTCCATAGGGATATTGAGACCCACCTTGTTTTGAGAACTACTGGTCTAAAATATGGGAGGGTCCCACAGTTCTGGGGGTGCTGCTCATTCCTTTTTTGGAGGAGGGTGCTCTGGGTTTGTCAGTCATGGGAGTTTCATGGCAGTAACTTTAACCTTGGCTACACATTAGATTCATCTGGGGAGCTTTTAAAAACCATAATTGCAGGCTGCACCCAGATCAAATAACAAAGAATCTCTGGGGTTAGAGTCAGACGTTGGTATTTTTTAAACTTCCATGTGGTTACAATGTGTACTCAGAACTGAGAACCTTGGGTTTAAGTTTAAGAAGTAAAAGTTGTGGGCAATGACTAATCAGCTAATTAATGGTACCAAAGTTCAGACAACTCTCTGTAATCGAAATAAATCAACTCACACACCTCAAAACTTACTCAGCTAATCCTTTTCTTCTTTGTTCTCCATTTCTCTCTTTTTCTGGACCCTCTCTTGATTTCTTTCTCTCCATTCTACTTTATCTTCCTTAGTTACTCAATGCTTTTCCTTTCCTTCTCATCCCATCTAATCTCTTCTCCAACATTAACTTGAAAAAAACGTGAAACTGAAGTTATACACATGTACCATATTTTTGAGTCAAATTTTATCATCCCTGATTTTGTTTGAGAAATTGTTTGAGCTGAAATATTTTATATTTCTTTAAGAAATAATACCTTCTTGGGGGCCGGCTCTGTGGCATAGTGGTTAAGTCTGGCACACTCCACTTTGGTGGCCCGTGTTTGCAGGTTCGAATTCCAGGCACGGACCTTCACCACTTGTCAGGCCATGTAGTGGTGGTGACCCACATACAAAATAGAGGAAGACTGGTACACATGTTAGCTCAGGGATAATCTTCCTTAAGCAAAGAAATAAAGAGAGGAAGGTTGGCAACAGATGTTAGCTCAGAGCGAATCTTCCTCACCAAAAAAAAAAAAAAAAAGGAAATAATGTCATCTACATCAAAATGCTTCATCATATGTTTTCTTAAACAAACACACTTCTTACTCCCCATCCTCATTCCCTACCTGCCCTTGCATGAGTGATTGTGGATACTCTATGTCTTGAGGTTGTTTCAGAATGCTCTTGGATTAAATATCAGCCTCTGACATTAAAGAGCTCGGGGGCATCTAGCAGGGTGAAAATGTTTTTTCCTTCCCAGGTTTATTTCCCTGGCACAGCTCTAAGAAACTTGGAAGACTTTCTGGGAGCATGACAGCAGCTGCTAGAAGGCAGCAGGACAGTGCCATACGCTGCACTCAGAGAAGGCGTCGAGAGGATAACAACGAGTTGTCTCACCCCTGATGAAACTTTGAATGGTGCCAAGAGTTAAGAACAGCCAACAAAACTTATGACTGTGAAGGGCAGATAAACCTATTTTGGTTTGAGTTTAATTCCCTGGGATCCTCTTCTAGGAAAACTTGAGTCCTCTTGTCCTCAGGACTGATGACCTTATTCTCTTTTCCTATACTATCATTTTGTAAAGGAACAAGATCTGTTTTATTTAGGTCCTAGCTGGATCACAGAAGTAACTCCCTAGTCACTGCAGAGACTATACCGCAGACATAAGACATCAAATCTATGCACCGAAAAGCAAACCAGTCTGAACTGTATATGAGGCCAAAAGCAGAGAAAAGCATCATCTGTTTGCCACCAATTCTAAGCTTTTCTCTTTTAATTTTTCTTTTTTTTTCGGATCCCCTTTCCCACTTCCTCTTCTTTTGTCCTCAAAATTGTAGTAAAGAATATAGCTTTAAAAAAGGTCTCCTGTTCCATGGATCTGTATGCCAAACAGATCAAATATCACTATAAAATTTTTCAGAATTTGGCCATCTAGAAGTACCTAGTAGAACATAGGACTAGAAAATGTTGGCCCAGATGATACCCACAAAATTAGCGACCATGTTTTTCAGAAGTCCAGCAAGTAGTGAGTTTTTATCCAAAATGACGGGTTGTTTTGGTGTTTTTTGAATAGTCCTGGTTAATCTTGCAGGAAAAATGCTCATTTGCTCGGTCAAAGTGTAGGACGGTTTTTTCTCCCTGTTCCATGGTAAGCACTGCAGCTGTCTGCTCCTAAGCTTGGTGATGAAAAGGGGAACACAAAGTTGCGATTCTGAAAATAAAAAAGTCAACAACGCAGTCAACTGTTAAATAGCAACATTATTTTTGATAAAAAGGACTATGTAAAAACACAATGAACCACCCTTTCCCTGCCTTGCTCCTCCCAACATACAGACACATAGGCACCACTCTTATTCGCCTCCGGGGCTGTATTAGTCTCTTAGGGCTGCTGTAACAAAGTCCTGTAAACTAGATGGCTTAAAACAACAGAAGTTGATTGTCTCCCAGTTCTGGAGGATAGAAGTCTGAAATCAAGGTATCAGGAGGGTTGGTTCCTTCTGAGGGCTCTGAGAAAGAATCTGTTTCATGTCTCTTTCTCAGCTCGTGGTGATTGCCAGCAACCAACGCTCGGTGCTCCTTGGCTTGTAGATGTATCACTCCAATCTCTGCCTCCATCTGCATAAGCTGTTCACCCTGTGTTTCTTTGTACACAAATTTCTCTCTTTTAATAATAACACCAGCTATGCTGGATTAGGGGCCTACCCTAATGATCTCATCTTAACTTGAATATATTTTGAAAAACTCTATTTCCAAATAAGGTCACATTCAGAAGCACCAGGGGAGGGCTTTAGCATATGTTTTTTGGGGACACAATTCAATCCATAACAGTGAGTTACAGGAACATTCTGCATATGTCCTTATTCAACTGAATAAGCTGAATTTCAATGTTAGAAAAACAAATTTTTTGGCAAAGAAAACTGTAAGTCTGCATTCAGCATGTATGTTATGTGTTTAGAAACTATTTCTGCCTATTTAAAAATTACTCAGTGTTATTTTGTCCTAATTCCAGGTCTCACTTTCTATGAATTCTATCTTTATTATTTATTTATTTTTACGGAGGTGAAATTTATTTGCTGTTTCCTCTTTTTTTTTGTTTTTTTTTTAGTTTTTAACCTTTTATTTTGGAAAATTTTAACATATGCAAAAGTAGAGAAAATAATGTAATGAAAGTATGTGTATTTCTCATCCAACTTAACTTCAACATATGTCTAATCCTGTCACTTTTACACCTCTTACCAACTTCCCACATCTCTCCAAATTATTTTTAAGCAAATCCTAGACATCATTTCATCTATAATATTCCAAAATGTGTCTCTAAACATTAAATAAAGCCACAATGCCCTTATCCCACTACAAATCAAATAATTCATTAATATTATTAAATATTAAATTGGTATTCAAATTTTCTTATACGTTTTCATTACGGTTTGTTTAAATCAGCACAAAAATATCCTTAATTTATTGTAATTAGTTGATATTTCTATTAAATCTCTTCTGATCTCTAAGTTTCATTTTCTCAGTTTTTCTTAAATTTTAAGAGACCAGGTCATTTGTGCAGCAGTGCTGTGCTACTCCATGTGCTAGTCTGTATGACATAAGGAGCTTGCCCCAGAATGATGATGACACACAGTTTCCTTCAGCTGCACTAAAGGGTGTGTTTAGTGATGTGATTGACTTGTTCTGACACAAGCTCCTTATCTCATCACGGACTGGTAACAAACAGTCCCCAAACCTTTTGCTTTGGGGACTACACTTTGAGAAACACTGTTTTAGAGCATACCACTGTCTGGGTGCTGGTCACTGCATCACCTGAATGTCATTTAACATGTTCTTTTGTCTCCTATAGTTCTCGTAGACTGGTAGGCCATCTAATGCTTTGATCAGATCTAGAATTAATTTTTCGGCAAGATAACTTTCTAGGTGGTGTTGTATACTTCCACCGGCAGGCATGAATGTCTGGTTATTTCACTTTTTGTGGTGTTAACTGCCATTTAGTAATTATTTCCTAGATTTATTAGTTCACAAATGGTGGCAAAATAGAATAGTCTAATTCTATCATTCTTTCTTCATTTATTAGCTACGATGTTTCTATATTGAGAAACTTCTTTTTATCCATTGTTGAGTTGCTTTGAGGTACAGTTCATATAGGAAAGGCATGATAAATCCTTGTTTGTTTCCATTTATTACCAGTTTTCAAAATACTGAGATGGTTTACTGAACATCCTCTGAAGGTGATCAGTGAAGGCATTGATGGATATGTGTGTGTGTGCATGTACGTGTGTGATGAATCGTGGATTTAAACATATTAAGTGTTTCAACATACTGCACTTCTTGTTATGGATGCTCAAATTTTCCCATCTTTGGCCAATGGGAGCCTCTTCAACTTGATTCCTGAGTCCTTTTGATATACCCTTGAGTAATCGTTAATAGATTTCTGGCACAACATAATGCCCCAGGTTCATCTGTGTATCTGTTGTGCCTGACGTGAAATCTGTCTGGTCTCTAAGGAGCCGTGGTTCTTTTATGGCCTCTGTCTTTTGACTGCCTTTTTATAGGACTGTTCTGGGATTCAACTGCCCACTAGGTAGTATTTTCAACCTCTTGCTATATTTTACAAAGGACATTTTTTTTCCTGAAGTGAAGATTATTGTAGATGCAACAAAGCCCTTGTAGTCTTTGAGTTCCTCAGATAAAACCCAGATGGTTGGTCATAATAACCACAATAAAATTTAATTTTAAAATTTAATAAAGGGAACTTAATGATGAAGTTGCTATGGTCCCTAAGAGTATATTTTGGATCCTCATCTCCCCATATATACCACTAAAGGTATAGCTGAATAACTTTGAGATTCAATTCTCTTTAGCTATGACAGTAGGTCCAACTGTCAATTCCCCTACCGGGATTCAGCCAACAATCTTTCAACAAACTAGTGTAGTACAATTTTTTTTGGTTTGGTTTGGCTTTTAAATCACAATATGGAGGTAGTCTTAAGAAAGTCTTGGTTTCAAATGATGTTAGTTCCAGATGCATTCATTTATTATTTTTTCAATGTATTTATTGCACACTCCTTAAGAGTATAGGGGGCTGGAGATTTGGATATGAAGGAGATGAGGAACCTATTATCAAATTGCTGGTATTACGTGGGGAGATTAAGTTTCAAACAGTATCTAGGATTTACACAACAATCTAAGCAGCATAAAGGAAAATTAAATATATTTATTCTTTTGACTTTATTAAAAAAGATAATTCAAATGCACAATAAGTTATAATTTTCTTAGTTTTCATTGTTAATGATAGATTATAGAGAAAGGAAAAATCAGATTAATAAAAAGAATTGTGTATTTTATTGGAAACAGTATAACTTTGAGTTAAAGAAAGAAAAATGGGGACTTTGCTAAAACTGCGAGATCTTTAAATGCAAAGTACCAGACATCTGGTTACTACAGCCTCGGGGCCACAGCAATAAGGATGCAAGAAAAAGGACTATGTCATTCTTACAAATCCTGACCTCAGACTTGACGTGAAGCCAAAGTGCTTTAGTACTTGGCAATGTTATTTTATTGACACATGTCAAATAATTCTAATTTATGACCATATAATCCTACATCTTGAGGTTCAGGTTTGCAACGCACAGTGGAATTCAATACAATGATAATGTTAATGTTAGAGCCAAGTAAAACGAGAACTTGATCTTTATGTTGAGCTTCAGGAATAACAAGGAGAATCATAAAGTGTTTAAATATTTTGGTTGTATACTAATTCTGTGGCCTGTGAATGTACTTATATCTTTACTAGATTTAGCATTTTTTACATTAAATAACCGAAGACATAATTTGATAGATTATGTATATAAAACATGTCATATGCAAAAGATTGAAGTTTGCGAAAGATAAAAACAATCCATGAGAAGAATTCTCAGTGAGGGTCCAATCTTTATGAAAAAGGGTTTACACATTATTTTTGATAGATGAATTTCTTATTTTTGAAGGAATCTCAGAAAAATAGTCAATTTCAGCCTGTCATCTATGCCAGTATTGAATATCCTTATTGTTGGCGATGCTCTAATTTATATTCACATATTAGACAATTTTCCATTAAATCAATAATTTCTTATTTTTTGGTGCTAAAATTGGATTAACAGTGCACAAAATGAACAACTACACATTAATCTTATGAATAGCAATTCAAAAAATTCTAATATAAAAAGTAGCAAACAGAAACCAACAGCGCATTAAAAAAAATAGTTGTGTTTACTTCAAGATTGCAAGTATGGTTCAGTAATAGGAAATCCATTGGTTTCATTCACCATATTAGTATTTCTATGGAGGAAAACCAAATATCAAATCTATAGATACTGGGAAAGCATTTAAGGATATTCCTTCCTCAACATTATAATTATATACCTTAGCTTCCAAGCTAGGATTTTACATAATTTGGAAACATTGGCCCCATTCCTGCTAAAAAAAAAAAAGAGATAAAATAAGGGAATCCACATTACAGTGGATGTATTAACCCAGTCAGAAAGAAGATAGTGTTTAAAATAGTAACTCAAAAGATATACCTTTATGGTTACCATTTTAAATATAATCTTCTTTTCCATTATATCTTTAACTGACTATGTGTTTGTGTGTATGTGTCTGTGTGAATAGATGAGAAAATACATAGACAATAGACAGGAAGGATGCTCATCAACACATTAATAGTTATTATTTTTGATATTGTGAGGGGGTACTTTGGAAATGTTTGACTTTCTTCTTTATGCTTTACTGGATACTACTTGAATTTTATTTTACAGAAAATATACAATTTTTAATTTAAAAAAACTTGCTTAGAAAAAGCAATTATTTAAAGATCATTCTAAGTGGAATTATATAACATAGGTGTAGACTTTGATGTAAAGCCAATTTACCCCTGACCACAAAATACAGTATGATATGATATGATATGGATATCTGGTGTCACATAAGTTACCACTCAAAGTCTTTTGAGTCATTCCAAATTTCAAGACAGTAAAAATCACCTAATTTCTGTCTACTTTAATAAACCCTGACTGTCTTTAGTATTAGATTAAATGTAGAAAAAGGAATAGACTGTGGGCTCTCCGCTCTCCCTTAAATGCAGCACGCTATTCCTTTTTGAATTGGAAACGATACACTTAGACATTTTTCTTAAGTAGGTTTTGCATAAAGGAGAATATGGAACCCAATTACTAAGACTAAAATCTTTTTCTCCTGGTCTGCATTGAGAGAAGTGTTTTAGTAGCATGTTTTTATTTTAATCATTTAAAAATCGTTCAAGTTGTAGAAAAGGATGGACTCCTTTAAGTATCTGACATAGTTTGTCCATATATAAATAATTCTACTTTTTCAGTATATATTTATTGACTTTCCACTGTGCCAGGCACTGTTTTATGCTTCAGGGATCCATGATTATTTAGCTTTACACTAAAGGGGCAAGAAGGGAAGACTCACATGTAAACAAATAGATGCCATGAAGTATTTGCAGACACAAAGGAAGAAGTGGTCATATACTGGGGGCGGGGGACAGGAAGAAGACAGGATTCAATGAAGGAAAAATCCTTGAATTTATTCTTAAAACTTGAGTGGTTTTCAAGCAAACAGCAGAGTAAGTCGTATGTGCAAATCATGGAGGAAGAGATCTAATAGTTGAGTATAATTGGAGATTATGCTACAAACAGAGGAGAAGAGATGGCTCGAGATAGACAAGAGAGCAAAGCCACATCACAGCAGGCCCCCTTATTACGTGAAGAGCTCACCAGTACTGACCCTGTTCTCTGGCTAGAATGAGATCCTCTTGATGTCTTGACTGGTGACTGGTAAGCCTTTAAGACTCAAGTGAAAAATCAACTCTTCTTTGAAGCCACCACTGACTTAGTACTTACAACAAAGCACTTATCACAAAGCACTTGTTAGATGAGTAAAACAAAGAAGAATAATGTTAGTTGGATTATTATGGGGATATCAGAAATAGATAGAATAGGCCATATCCTTGGTATAAAAGGATAGATCTGGATGAAAGGATATGCTGGGTTCGAGCAATTGAATTTCACTAGTGCTCTCATTAAATAGGTTATGATTGAATGATTTTTAGAAAGACATTTGTTTCCCACCTGCTTTTTCCCTTCAAAGATCTATTTTTCTTGGCAGAGTCACACCCTGAGATTTGGCTCCATATGAAGTTTGCATTTCCATTAATTCTGAAAAAATATAGTCAAGGTTTAACACATGCTTAAATTTTAGTTAAGTTTGCTCTTTTTATGGGTCCCAAGCACAGGTGTATTCAGCTTGCACTGGTCATTATGTTATGACATTATGTTATTTTAAGCAACGATATTGCTTTTGCTGAAAAATAGGTGAAATATGCATAGAAATGGTTTTGTACAAGTTTTTTTTGACTGAGATTATTCAAGTGTTACAATAACTAAGTCAACTATATTCTAATAAAATAATTCATAAGAGTTATTTATGGTATCATCTATTCTGTCCCTGGGAGCATTTTAATTTGTAACATTTCTATCATGCAAACAAAAATGAACAAACACACAACAGAAACTTGGTAGAATGAGCTACAAACATGTAGACTCTAAAAGTTAAAGTTATTACTTTATCAGAAGGATTTGACTCTCTAATTATTTAGTGGATATTATTCAGCTGACATGTCCTGCTCGGGTCCTAGTAGGCACTTAATAATGTAATAAATATCTATGAAGCTGAAGTATTAGGCATTATGCAGACTATGAAGAAATTAAAAAATCTACTCTCAAGAAATGGAAGATATATTTAGAGATATTACGCATAGTAAGCAGAGGTTTCTAGAGACGGAGATTCTCTTGTCCAAACTCTTCATTTCACAGTTGAGGACACACAGACCCCAAGAAGAGAAGTAACTTTCCTAGAACTGGCCATGGGGACTTCAGAAGAAGAGATGCAAGGAGCAAGTGTAGTCACATCCAGGGCAAATGCAAAATCAACTGATTTATATCAAAAAATCCATAGAGATAGCTGAGTCAAATGAAAATATGGGACAATATTTGCAAGATATACGGGGGAGACATAGCCTTGTAGCCCAAACATCAAATGTGCCATGACTAGCTATCCTTGTCCCATGACCACCCCCTATATCCCCAACTTCCTGTCCCACTTCCTGTGAGAAACACAACCCATTCACCAGTGTCCACAAAAATCCATGCACAGCTGGTAGGACATCAGTCTAGGAGCTTTACTAAAGATCTGGATGCTTGTACATTAGGAGTCAAGGCTCAGAATTGAGGACGACTGCCATCTCTTTGGCTCCATTCCCATCTTTCCTCCCTTCATCTTTTCCCCTGTTGTCTCTCAGAACAAAAACTAATGATAGCAGTCTTTATCTCTGAGAGGCGGAATTTTAGAAACTTAAAAGAAATAATTTACTATAGTCTTTGAATTTGTATACATTTGTATTATTTTAAAATAAAATATCAAAACAGTAAGCCATCACACTGAAAAAGAAGTGCAATTAATTTGATATGATTGACTTAATGGCCCATAACCAAATAATGTTCAGTTTTATAAAAACCACATGATGCATCCAATTGATCTTCCTTTGATAAAAAAGTTAAGATCAAAGAACGAAATGCTTTATTGGTAAGAATTCTTCAAATTTACCAACTCATACGTTTGTTTTATTTTATAACCATATGTTTTTATTGCTATTATCTCTTCCTTCTACATATTTTGACAAAAGGAAATATTAAGGGGAGATAAATTATAAACCATTAAATATAACATGGTGCATATTTTTAAATCTTATTTTTCAGATGTTTTCCACATGTAACTCATTTAACCAAATAATGTCTGATGTTAAGCTGGGGGCTGTTTCCATTTTGCATATTGATAAACTGAGGTGGAGAACAATTGAGTGACTTACTTCATTTAAAGGTTATGACCAAACACAAAATTTTTGGCATGGTGATGAAGTAGCATTCTTGTCTTAAGCAGACAGGGAGTCCCTAAGCAGCCTCTTCCATCCGCATGGGTGACCCAGCTAAGAACTCTGCCCTCTCTAGAAGCATGCCTCACGGTCAGACAAAGTGGTATGTCATCCCTTTATCTGTCCTGTGACCTGGTGTTGATGCAGTAGAACAAATCTGCATTTTAAAAATTTATGTGGTGACCCATTAGTGGGTCATGAAATCAGTTTAGTAGACTGCAATCAGGATTTTGTCTTAAAGAAGAGAAATATGATGATGTCAGTTTTCCTAAATGTGTCCAACGAACTTGAGGGGGCAAACCTGAAGATCTTTTACACCTCTCTACCTGAATTAGTCAGCTGAGGCTGCCATAACAAAATACCACACTGAGTGGCTTAAACAACAGAAATTTATTTTCTCACAGTTCTAGAGGCTAGAGTCCAAGATCAAGGTCCTGGTAGGGTGGATTTCTCCTGAGACCTCTCTCCTTGGCTTGCAGACAGCTTCCTTCCCACTGTGTCCCCACATGGCCTTTTGTTTGTGTGCACTCATCCGTGGTGTCTCTTCTTCTTTTTATAAGGACATGAGCCCTATTAGATTAGAGCCCCTGCCTTACAGCCTCATTTAACCTTAACTACCTCTTTCAAGGCCTTACAGTCAGTGAGGGGGTTAGGACTTCAATATATGAATTTGAGGGGGACACAATTTAGTCCATAACACCATCCTATTTATTCTTTGCCTCAACTCTCACCACAAATATAAATGTCAGAGAGCAGGTATCTTCTGCCAGAGAGAATAAAAACAGTTGACCCAGGGTTAATATAGAAAGAAGTTAAGCAAAAACTGCAAGTAGAATTAAAACTAGTGAACCTGAGTTAACTAAATGAAAAATGTAACAATGCAAGTGAAATAAATTTTAAGTGAATTAAGCAAGATTTCTTTGAACTCACTGCTCCTCCACTCAATAAAATGAGTGGAGCAAATGAGTTCAAGAAATTTAAATTTAAAAAGTGCATTTTTGAAATATACCTAGTTCCAAATTAGCTAGATTGTGAGGTAAAAGGTTACTTTTGTATTCTAAAAACAGAATTTAAACATACTTGGCACCTGATTATCTTACTCATTTCCCAGGAAAAATAATCACAAAGTTTTATTTTTATTTTAAAAGAAAACCCTCAGACCTCTCTGGGATGTGGCACTATGGTATAGCCATGGTAGTAAACCAACACATTCATAAAATATAAAGAGTATTCCTAGATATTATAGGAATTGAATGATAATAAATGAAGCATAATCAAACAAAGGCAAAGTAATGAATTATTCAACAAATGGCAGGGGAATATTGGCTTACCATTTAAAAAATATACATACAAATAAATCCAGGTATATTTAAAAATTGAATATAAATGAAATCATAAAATGTAGAAAACATGAGTAAACATGTAATTGATTTTGGAGTATAGAAAGACTTCTAAACACAAAAACAAATAAAAGAATTATCCAGGAAAAGATTAAGAAATGCTATTTTATAAAAATGAAATATTTCTATATCCAAAGTCAACATTAAGTTGTTAAGAATGAAAGAATGAACTGAAGCATTTGCCTCTATTTCTTTCCAGTATCCATGAAAGTGACATAAATTGCTAAAGGAAAAGAAATAGTAAACTCACAAGGACAAACAGAAGAGGAGTGAAGATGACAGCCACATAACTGAAGCTATCGAGCAAAAGGATTATTGATAACTGATTTAGCAAACTGAGAAAGCAGAGATCTAAGTCAGCAGCAGGGAAGGCTGAGAAGCAACTGGGTTTGTATTGAAGACCCCAAAAGCTCCGGAATTGGTGGTACCAGTACCTCTGGAAGTGGGAGCGAGGTTGCAGCTGAAAATAAAGGGACGAGGTGAAGTTCTATTTAAAAAGCAGTTACCCCCATCCCTAATCACTGCCCCTAGGAAAAGCAGCTCAGAAACTCCTTCTTTTCTACTTAGCAGAAAGCCGGAGGCATATTCTTGAAGAGAGCAAAACAGATGTTTTCTAGATTGGAGGACACCAGTTACAATTGTAGGCAGGATTATTAGGCTAAAAACAGTCAGATTACAGAAACTATTCACACTGAATGCTAAGAAACCACCCCCTTGTTCCTTGAGTAGACTCATCTCACAGAATTTTGGCTGCCAGATTTACACCTTCCAGGCAAAAGAGTGGGAAGATCTTTTCTGTGAAATATGGAACAGCCCCAAAGAAATCTAAAATTACTTACATTGTGGGCTGTCCCGTGAAACAACATTGACAGCAACAAAAGCTGCCCAGTGTTACCTCATAGGGAAGCCTACAGGTGACAATCCTGTGCACAGTCTCTCTCTAACATTAGTCTCTCTCTAACAGACAACCAAGGGAAACTAGACATCTAGAGAAAACTCAGATACGAAATATAAAAAGTAAAAAGCTACTCAGAAACCACAGAGAAGATGCAAGGACATAGAAACTTAAAAAATTATAACATTCTCAGAGGGGTAAAGAACCTGTGGCATCCAAGAAATATCAAGGGATTGCATTTTAATATTCTGCTTTAAGAAGGAGACCACTCCAAAAACAAAAAAGAAATCATAAACATAATAGTAAATTTTTTTAAAAAAAGAAGAAAGTTAAAGATGAGGACATCTTCCAGAATGCAGAAAAGAAAGATAAAAAGATGGAACATAAGAGGGAAAATATAAGAAAATCAAAGGATTAGTCTAGAAGGCTTGATAGCTGAATAATAGATAGCAAACAGAGAAATAGAAAGAGAGAACAGAGAAAAATAGAGGGGAAAAAAGTAGACAAAAATATTTCAAGAAAATTTTCCCTAACTGAAGGACAAGAGTTTCCACATTGAAAGGGTACACAGAGTGCTCATTACAAATGGATAAGAATGGAAACACACCAAGGTACAACATCATGAAATTTCAGGAACACTGCAGATCTAGAGAAAATCCTAAAGGCTTCCAGAAAGAGAGAAGAAAAAAAAAAAAGATTATATTCAAAGGCTAAAAGAATTGTAATGAAAACAGACTCCCAATCACAACTCTTGTAGGTAGAAGAAAATGGAACAATGCTTTCAAAACCCTGAGGAAAATGCCAATAGAATTTGTCAATTGCAAGATTATTGTGTGGGAAGTTTCTTTCATTTCATTAGGGAGCCCAGGATGCCAGTGTCTTTAGTTTTGCTTTTGGGCTGGTCAAGATCCCACAGAAAAGAATTTTCTAATCTCCTACCTGGAGAGTATAACCTGGTAGCCAGAATTCCGTGAGCCGAGTTCAGGAAATAAGTGTATGTGGTGATATCTCACCACTGAATGCTAAAAATTCCTCATATAGCCTGACTACCAATAAAGTGTGAAGGAAGAATGAAGATAATCTCAGATATGCAACATTTTAAGGCATTTTTCAATCTAAGCAAGGGATTAAACAAAGAAAGCATAGAGCACGGAATCCAGAAAACCAGGATTCAAACACGAGTGAGGTGAAAGAAAGACCTGGGAGGATGGCATCTGCCCAGCAGGCCCAGGGAACAGCATGGACAGACTGCAGCTGCTCAGAGGCTCTGGGAGAAATATCTCTTGGTAAGTTAAGTTGATAGAATACTTATCTTTTTTTTAACAGGAAGAAATTTACACAATTTAGAGAGCATTGGGAGAAGAATTAGACATGAAATTTTAGAAAAGTAAATAAACAAAAAGCAAGAAATTATTAACTCCAAGAGAAACAAAAAGTTCTAGTGAAGAGTAAAAGTCATCATAGAATCTGTACCAGGTTTAGCTATGAATACCATTGCACAGTCACAATGAGGCAGACACTGAATATCGACCTAGGAAATACTATTATTGTATTTGTATTGGGCAGATGGGTAGTGTGTTTGTGGATTGAGGGTGGTAGTGGGGCAGTGAAAGAGGGCAAAATAGTCATCTTTTGTAATAGGGAGTCAAAAGATAATGACCAGCATTAAAAAAATAAAAAAATAGACGTATAAGTATGTTATTTAGAGATATGAATATAAATGGCAAAAGAAAGAGCTAAAGAGAATGTTAATCCCTCTTAGCAAGGAGACATTTGTGGTGAGAGACTGAGATGTAGACAGACATAGATAGATGATGGATAGATAGATGGATAGATGGATAGACGGATAGATACGTAGATACACAGATACATAGATATAGATAGATAATAGAATGATTACGCTTTCTAGAATTACTTAACCCTAAGTTATTTGCATGCATATCTTTGAAAAAATTAGAACTAAATTTAAAATATGTAGAAATTGGAAAGCAATAGTCAGAAGTAGAAAACTATTTGTAGCAAGGATTACCTAAGTCTAATATCCTTAAAATATAAACTATTTTTAAACTTAATTTTAAAAATCAGTAACACTACAGTAGGAAAAAACAGTGATCAAAGAAGAGATAATTTGCAGGGTAAGAGACCCAAAAAGTATAATCTTTTTTAAGTAATAAAAATTGAAATAATAATGAGATATTTTTTACTGGAAAATATTAACAAAGCACTAGTACTCTCCACTGGCACAGATGCTCTCCCATGGGCTCCCTTATCAGATCTATGAAATGATTCAAATCTTTCCCCAAAGGCATTTACCACTATGTATAGAGAACTTTAAAATTACGCATGTTATTTAACTGGTAACTCAATTTCTAGGAATCTTTCCAAAGGAAATAAAATCAGAATTGTAAATACAGTTTTATGTGTTGGGAAATGGGAAACAACCTAAATATTTAAAATTATGCTTTTTTTGTATGTTTCTTAGTCTGGCTGCTGGTTATACCAGTGTTTTTACTTCACGAACATTTATCAAACTGTAGAATAATGATTTGCTCACTGTTCTGCATATATATATTATATACAATAAAATGTAACAGTAAAAAGAAAATGATTAAACACTTAAAAATTGTATTTAAAAAAATCAGTAAAGTGACAATGTTTATAAGTGAAAAGGCAGAAGTATATGTGATATTACACAATTTTTTAAAAAGTAATAGTATAAAAAGTAAATACACAGTATTTTATAGAATCTTATGTTATAGAGATATATTATTTTCATTTTATAAGGAGATTTAAAGTAATTATATTGAAAAAATAATATTTGTGTAGCAAGTTTTGTAGTCTATAGTACGTGTTCTCCTTTTCCTATCAAAGACATCTCTTATTCAAGTCACTACATAACCAACTTAATACATTTTTCGCCTCAGATGTTTATCTTCCGGAATTGTCCTTAATTGCTCTTCTGAACACACGAAGAGTTCAGCAATGTTACTAGATCACCAAAGATAAATCATTAGCATTTATTTACATCAGAAACAAGCAGTAGAAAATGTAGCAGAAAACAAGATGCAAGTCACAAGAGAAAGAAACTAAAACTTAAAAGAACAACAACAAAAAACATCTAGGGAAAAATCTAAAAAATTCACAACACTTTTATTATAAAATTTAAAAATCTCTAACAAAGGATATAACAATGTCAGTTTTCCTCTATATATTTTACTGCACATGTGCAAGACAATCAAATCCCAGCAGGATTTATGTGTTTGTTTTTGAAACTTGCAAACTGATTCTAAAATGTATATGAATGAAAGTCCAAGGCAATTTTGGGGGGGGGGGAAGCAAAAAAGTGGGCTTTCCCTATCAGCTATTGACATGCTGCAAAACTATAGTACTTAAACCACTGTGGCCCTGGCACAGCAACTGTCAAATAGGCCCACTAAACAGAACAGAGAGCTCAAAATCAGACCCTTTTTATGTATGACAACTTGATAGAGATGGTATTACTTAAGTTTTGGAAATAAGAAATGATTTAGTAAAGGATATGGAATAATCAGGATTTTCTCTATTTTCACAAAATGGAGAAAAGATACATTTAGATCCCTGTCTCACACAATATAGTATAACTCCATATGAACTGTAGACCCAAATGTGAAAGACACATAGACAAAGCTAAGAGCAGAAGGAAGTAAAATGTATAAAGCTCTTTGACCATAAGTAAACATAATGTAAATAATAAGAAATTTGATAATATCACAATAATAGAATCTATTCAGCCAAGGATATCAAATCCAAAATTAATAGATAGGTGGCACAACAAGATAAGTATAGTCTCTACAACTGACCATAATTTAAATGCTAGAATATACAACAACTTCCTGTAAAACAGCCAGAAAAAGACAAAATACACAAAAGAATACTGGGAAAGAACATGAAAAATATTCAGCCTCACTAGTAATCAGATAAATGTACTTCAACTAATGAGATACCTTTTTAATCCCACTAGAATGGCAAAAAATAGGATTTTTAAATACCTACTATAGAGAAATACATAGGGAAACAAAAGCCATCAAGTACTTCTGATGGGAGGTTGACTAAAGCAAGATTTCTTGAGATAAAATTTGATAGCACTTAATGAAATTAAGTGTGAAATTAAAATGAAATTATCCTATGACACAGCAATTCCATTCCTGGATGTGTAGTCCTGAGAAACTCTCACACAGTTTCATCAGAGAACAAAAGACGTGATTACAAGAAGTTAGAGGCAATCTAGATTTCCATCCCCAGAGGGGCCCATAAGTAATTTGTGATTCTGAATATGACAGAAAATTTTGCAGCAGCCACTAAGTAAAAGTGACTAGTAGAGTCAAAAGAACTGGAATGAGATTTATAGCACAATGTCGTATATAAAAAAGTATATATTTAATGACCACACAAAAGGTGGATTAGTAGAACAATATCGTGTACTAGAGTCACCAAGTATGTGGAGATTGGGAGTGCAAATGAGAATGGGGGTGAAGAGGAAAACTCAATATAAAACAAAAGAGGGGCCTTGTAAATGACAAATGATAACACGCCATGGACTGAGGATTTATAACCAACTCAATTCTGTGAACCTGAATCTTTATTATATACAGAAGTATACATTTAAAATTTTAATCTGTATTTTTAACAAGTACAACAGGTGATTCCTAAGCAAGAGGAATATAGGCCACACTTTGACAAACACTTTTGAAATGCTAGGGTTCCACATCCTTAAGCTCTTTGTGGTTTCTCTTACAAACAGGTCATGCTATTTATCTCCTCTGTGGTAACCAGAGTTCTAATTCCCCCAACCCTCCACCCTGATTCCTGGCCCCTGGTGCACACACACCTTCTCCTAGGTGTTCAATCAGACACTAGTCTAGCTCCTTTAATGAAGAGATTTTGTGGTTTTAATTAAGGTCCCAAATCAGTTGACCTAAAATAGGGAGATTATCTGATAGGTCTGACCTAATCACATATATCTTTTAAAAGCAGAGAATTTTCTCCAGTGGATCACAGACCAGGAAGTCAGAAAGACACATTTTCTAGCCTGGAAGAAAGTAACATGCTGGCTGTGAACTGCCACTTGGCAAGAAACTGAGGGTGGCTTCTAGTTACTGAGAGTGATCTCTGGCCAATATCTAGAAGGAAAATGGGGACCTTAGTCTTACGATTGCAAGGAGATGAATCCTGCCAACAATCAGTGAACTTTTAATCCTGCCAACAATCAGCGAACTTGGAAGCAGAGCCCAAGCCTCAGATAGAACCGTAGCCTTGACTGACACCTGGAGATCAGCCCCTGAGCAAAGAATCCAAGCACGCTGTGCACAGACTTGTGACATACAGAAACTATGACATAATTAATGTGCATTGTTTAAGGCCACTAGTTTGTGGTAATTTGTTATGAAGCAATAGAAAATTAATACCATCTCCGTGTTTTTGTCTGTTACTCTCTCTGTTTGGGATGCTGTTCCCACTGATATCCCTAGGCCTTCCTCTGCTCACCTGGTTCAGTGATCCTTTAAGACTTAATTCAAGATTCACCCCGTCTAAGATTTCCTTGATATATTCTCATCTATTCTCCTACAATATGATAGGTGTATTTCTATTGTTTCATTGATGATACATGACCGTTTCTCCTGCAGGTGTATAAATTTCTTGGGAACAGAAGCTATGTTTTGTTTATCTTTGTATCCTTAGTCTCAAGCACAATGAAATGGCACATCCTAGGCAGAGAGTAGACTCTTTCTGAAAGGAAGGAAGGAAGGAGGGAGGAAGGGAGGGAGGGAGGGAGGGAGGGAGGGAAGGAAGGAAGGAAGGAAGGAAGGAAGGAAGGAAGGAAGGAAGGAAGGAAGGGGGAGAGAAAGAGAGAGAGATGGAGAGAGAGAGAGAGGGAGAGAGAGAGAGAGAGGGAGGGAGGGAGAGAGAGAGAGAAAGAGAGAGAAAGAAAGAGAGAAAGAGAGAGAGAAAGAGAGAGAGAGAGAGAGAAAGAAAGAAAAAGAAAGAGAAAGAAGAAAAGAAAGAAAAAGTAAAGAAAGCTAAGAGAATATAAGATAAAATTCAGCTTTCTGACCGGGTGACTGGAAGAATGATAACTCCGTTGACTAAAGCTAGGTAAGGTGACCATGTAATTTATTGTGAAAACTGAGGCACTTTTGAGTGAAAAGTTGTGCTATTAGCAATTACTCAAGGGTAACTAGGACTGTTCCTGGTGAACTGGGATGTGTATTCTAGCTTCTCCTAAATATAGAGAGACTACAAAAAACCCCATTGTTGTATAAAAGTCTACCTCCCTTACCTTGACAAGGCACCACATTTAAAAACACTTGGTGGGGGCTGGCCCGGTGGCGCAGCGGTTAGGTGCACTGCCCAGGGTTCGCAGGTTCGGATCCCGGGCGCGCACTGATGCACTTCTTGTCAAACCATGCTGTGGCAGCGTCCCATATAAAGTGGAGGAAGATGGGCACCGATGTTAGCCCAGGGCCAATCTTCCTCGGCAAAAAAAGAGGAGGATTGGCATCAGATGTTACCTCAGGGCTGATCTTTCTCACAAAAGGAAAAAAAAAAAACACTTGGTGTGCTTGAGTTGAGGATATCTTATTTCCTCAGCCTAATTTCTTTGTCTCCCACGTATCCCACTTAGATCTGGGTTTCTCTTTAATTTCTTGTTTCTTGGGGCTGCCTAAAGAATTATTTTCTTCACCTTACTCCCAATATTAGTTCTAATACTGAACATTTACAAGGTAGACATCTGTAAAATGATGCAAAAAGCACCCCTAACAGTCAAAGGTAAAATCGGGCAGTTCCCTCCACGCTTTACGTTCTCTTGGGCTGTGAAGTGGCAGGGAATGTGGTGGAGAAAAGAACTTGGCTGGCACGGGGGCATAGTGGTTAAGCTCACACTCTCTTCTTCCGCGGTTGGTGAGTTTGGATCCTGGGCGTGAAACTCCACACCGCTCGTCAGGCCATGCTGTAGTGGCATCCCACATACAAAATAGAGGAAGACTGGCACAGATGTTAGCTCAACGACAATCTTCCTCAAGCAAAAAGAGGAAGATTGGCAACAGATGTTAGCTCAGGGCCAAACTTCCTCACCAAAAAAAAAAAAAGTATCTCATGAAGCTGTCATTAGGATTAAATAAAGGAGGATAAATCATTTCAAAAAGAATCTGGCACATAGGAGTTGCTAACTAAGCAGTTTTATATTGTTGTTATAATATGCTATGTTTTAGAAGAGGTTACTAAAATTTAAAGAGATTAAGTAGAGCTGAGTGTGAAGCCTTAAGGTTCTTGATTTTAGTGCAAGGCATCTTGGCTATTTCCTTATATGGTGGTAAAATCGCTTATGTTGTATTAGTAGGAGTGGCATATTGTATTTTCCAAAGGTGGCCACACAGATGATTTCAATCTCATACACTTTTTGAAATGTGACTTCACCATTTGCCCAACAGATACGAGTTTATTTCTCTACCCCCTTGAATCTTACTGGGCTCTGTGACTGCAAGAATATGGCTCAAGGGATGCTTCCCCAGTTCTGGGTGTAACCCTTAATGGCCTAGCAGCTTTTCCTTTCTGTCTCTTGGCACTCCTGCTCATGGAATGCTCCCTCTTGGAACCCACAGCCGTGCTGTAAGAAGTCCATGACTAATGAGAGGCCATGTGTAAGCACTTTGGTTGTTAGCCAGCTCAGCTCCCAGACACCAGCCAGCATCAACTGTCAACCACGTGAGTGTCCATTTCAGACATTCCCACCCATCCCACCCCCAGATAACTGCAGCCCAATATAATATCGCATGAAGCAGAAAAACCAGTCAACTCATAGAATTGTGAGAAATGATAAAATGGTTGTTCTCACTAAATTTGGGGGTGGTTTGTTATGTTATAGACAACTAATAGTTATTATGTGTCTACATTGTTTAAATAGAATTTCAGGGCTGGACCAGGATCTTATCTATGATTTAAAGCACTGTTTCTCTGGGAAATTGTTTTCGAGATTCTAAACGACTGGCATATAAATCAGTTTTAGATAATGTATTTGTAAGTTTGGGACCACATTTATCAAAATTTGTCTGGGACTTGGTGGAATACTGGATTTTGGTGGGCAGAGCTCACCATGAGAAAAGCTAAGAATATGAGATAAACGTAGTTTGTTACTGGAATTCAATGCCATCTTAGTTTTCTCTGTGTTTACCCTCTTCCTCTCCTCCCCTCCAGGACTGATCTTTGTTCCAGACTCCAGACTTTTCCTTCTCTCCTCAGGCGCACTAAAACCTATTTTCAGTGAACTTGAAATACTCTACTAGGATCGGCCGGATGGCTTAGTGGTTAAGTGCGTGCGCTCCGCTACTGGTGGCCCAGGTTTGGATCCTGGGCGCGCACTGACGCACCGTTTCTCCGGCCATGCTGAGGCCAGATCCCACATACAGTAACTAGAAGGATGTGCAACTATGACGTACAACTATCTACTGGGGCTTGGGGGAAAAAAAAAGGAGGAGGATTGGCAATAGTGTTAGCTCAGAGCTGGTCTTCCTCAGCAAAAAGAGGAGGATTAGCACGAATGGTAGCTCAGGGCTGATCTCCCTCACAAAAAAAAAAAAAGAAAGAAATACTCTACTAAAGGATGAACAATAAAATGATACTGGCTGAGATTAGCATCTTATATATGTAAGTCCTTTCAGAGATGTTTGCATTTCAGTGAGGATCACAAACTCAGTTCAAAGTAATGAATGCCTGATGGTGAGGGTAAATGGAATACTTTTGGTGTTGAAGCCTTGATCATCATCTTTACCCAGGACATTTGTGCAGACACTAGTAAGGTCTGTAAGACAAATCCAATAGTGGATATAATACAAATATATAATATACTTAAAGCAAAGCAATTTCAGAAAAATAATGGTGATGTCTTAGTGTCAATTGTAAACATTTTTATTCCTTTGAACTAGTAGACTTCGGTTCATTCAATTATACACATCCATTAATTAAGCACATGCACTCGAATTTCTACAGGAATGTGCACATTTCACATGGTGTATTTCTTGGTAGGGACCCAGCTTCACACACTGATTTACATAATGCAGTTTGAATTAAGACAGAGGATCTGAAGTCAACCACTAACTCTTCTCTGTCAAAAGACAGTAAATGGCTTTCTGATGAATGTGTGTTAGTGACAGTCTTCCGTCCTTGACTGATAGCTCTCTGTTATTCGGCTGTTTTGTAAGTATCGCTGCTCATGTCCTCAATAGCAAATAGCCATAGATTATCAAATTCATTAATTAGGGTTTTCCTTGTAGTTCTATTGTGAAAATTAATCACTTATTACCTTAAGTTAAATATTCTTCCTCCTTTGGAACTCTGTTTCCCTAAAAATATTAACTAAGGCAGGTTCCTGCAAGAGAAAAAGAAATCTGAGTTTTGTATACACTCGTGAAATTCCAAGGCATAATCTCCTACATAATGACTATCATAAACTAGAGAGCCTGCTGCTTAAAGTTAAAACATGATTTATAGCTGTCAAATGGCAAGTATTATCCCAATTAAGGAATTGGTTAGGAGCAATTACTCTCATGGACATTAATCCATGTTTAGAGTTTAAGTATTTGAATATATGATAGGGTCCTATTAAATATCATAGTTGAACCTCTGAATAATTAACCATCTAATAAACTTTGATATAAAAAAGAGACATTATTCCAGTAAAGCATTTATAATTTAGATGTTATTATTTGAGAATTCTAAGAACCTCCCACATGTCCAATCTGGTGACGTTCTAATTTGTCCTCAATATTTCCAATTGGCTAAAAGAATAAAAATGTTTCTGCCAATTACTGTATACCATTCCTCTGTGGGTGAACGTTTCTAAAAGATTAGCCTGAATCACCCAGTTTATAATGTTTTAGCACAATTAAAATGATGACTAAATCATTAACCAAATGTGTAACCCTAAAAGCTTATTTTTTATTTATTTATTTTTTTTTGGTGAGGAAGATTAGCCCTAAGCTAACATCTGTTGCCAATCTTCCTCTTTTTGCTGAGGAAGATTGGCCCTCGGCTAACATTCATGCCCATCTTCCTCTATTTTTTACGTGGGACGCCTGCCACAGCATGGCTTGATGAGTGGTGCAGATGTCCGTGCCCAGGATCCGAACCTGTGAACCTGGGGCTGCCGAAGCGAAGCCCACGAACTTAACCACTACGCCACTGGGCCAGCCCTGAAAAGCTTATTTTTTAAACAACAATTTATCTGAAATTTGCAGATTCTGTGGTTTTCTTGACGTAAATATGATTGCATCACCCACAGTGTAAGACGATAGTAAACTAATCTCAAAACACTGTAAGAACTAGGATGATATTTTATAATGTATTCTATGCAAATATTTACAGTTGGAAATTGTGTAGGGTTCATTAGCAATCAACTCTCAGCGGGGGGAGTCCAAGATTGTCTGGAATTCGGTCAGCAGCTTCCCAGGAGAACGCGGGCAGTGCGCTGAACAACCTCATCCCTGAGGAATCTTCCTTCTCGTGGGTGGTTCAGGCTGCTGTGGAGCCACGAACCTTCCGCGGCTCTACTGACTCTCAACTAAACAGCTTTGAACTCGGCACAATATTTCATGAGTTTATCAGCTTTCTCAAATTAAAAATGTGACAGGCTCTTCTGCTATGGGTTTTAAACACTACTATTTGTTTTACAGATTTAAATGTTATATATCACATTCTCTGCCTTCTCCATTCCTCTAGGCCGACTTGTGTTCCCATTGACTACTGCACATCCTTGAGTAATTTTCTAAGAGTCTGTCAATTGCATACTTTGAGTGCTTACGCATTTTAAAATATCCTAATAGATTTTGAATTTATCATCATTTTCAACATTTTTTTTTGTGTGTGAGGGAGATCAGCCCTGAGCTAACATCCGTGCCAATCCTCCTCTTTTTGCTGAGGAGGACTGGCCCTGAGCTAACATCTATTGCCAACCCTCCTCCTTTTTTTTTTGCCCTTTTTTCCCCAAAGCCCCACTACACAGCCGTATGTCCTAGTTGCACATCCTTCTAGTTGCTGTATGTGGGACGCCACCTCAGCGTGGGCGGACAAGCGGTGTGTCCGTGCGGGGCCAGGATCCGAACCCAGGCCGCCAGTAGCAGAGCACACACGCTTAACCCCCAAGCCACGGGGCCGGCCCCTATCACTATTTTTAGCACTATCAGAATTATAAATGCGTTTTAGATAATAGCTTGTGCATTTTTTCCGCTACAGATATGCCTACTGAAATTCCTGCATACAATGGGTTGAAGGGACTCCTAAATTTCTGTGTCCTGTGCTTAAATCAAACATATTGTCTTTGTCAGTACTGAGGAGATCATATCCTTCTAAGCAGACTTTTAAAAAAGCAATTATCTTGGCTTGTTTTCAATCAGAATTTTCATATTTAATTTACTCAGGGGTTTTTTAAAGAAAGCTTTTGAAACCAGACTTGACATTTTGACACAAATTTGCTTATAACCTATATAATGTACCACCTAGTTGATGCCTAACCTTTAGCTATAAAATAAAAATTTCTGTCAATTGTTTGGATATTTATCTCAGAATGTAAGAATAGTTTTAACTGTTAATAGAAGATCACAGAGTTCAGTCATGAAACCTAAGAAGTCATTTTTTCCGTCTAACTTTACTAATTGATAATTATTACTGATATAATACAATCTTTACCCATCTGAGATGCAAAAAACATGTTCCATCTCTGGCAACTACGCTCTGCCATAGTTTAGTAAACTACACTTCGATTACAAGTGATTTGAATCATTTTCCTCGGTTAACTGGACATCTGCATTTCTTCCAGATTTCTTTTTTTCTTTGTCTACTAGTTTATTGTAGAGTTCATGCTTTTTTTTTTTATCAATTTGAGGAACTTATTAGTTATACAGATGGTAACTGTTTCGGATTGAATTGTGTCTCCCCAAAATTCTTATGTTGAAGCCCTTCAATGTGACTATTTTGGGGGAAATGGCCTTTAAAGAAATAATTAAGATTAAATGAGGTCATATGGCTGGGGCCCTGATCCAGTAAGACTGTTATCCTTGCAAGAAGAAGAAGAGACACCGGGGACCCATATGCACAGAGGACAGGCCATGTGAGGACACAGCGAGAAGGTGGCCATACAACAAAAGAGAGAGGCCTCAGGAGACTCGCCGGCACCTTGATCTTGGACTTCCAGCCTCCAGAGCTGTGAGAAAATACTTTTCTATTGTAAAGCAACACAGTCTGTGGTACGTTACGGCAGCCTAAAGAGACAAATACAGTAACTAATAAATTCTCTCTTACCATTTGGCAAAACTTTTTTCTGTAGTTTATTCATGTGTTTCAATTTTGTTATGATAATTTCTTAAAGATTTTTTTTTTAAGTAATCAAATCTATCACTGTTTTTCTTCAAGGTATTAATTTTTTTGGATTTATGCTAAGAAAGATTTTTCAAGTTCCAAGAC
This sequence comes from Diceros bicornis minor, assembly GCF_020826845.1. Taxonomy (NCBI): domain Eukaryota; kingdom Metazoa; phylum Chordata; class Mammalia; order Perissodactyla; family Rhinocerotidae; genus Diceros; species Diceros bicornis. The sequence continues at coordinate 21,170,114 of NC_080772.1, read as the reverse complement.
AATATCAATATTCATTTATTTTTTTCTAGTACTTTTGTGATTTGACCTTAAACATTTAAATGGAAGTGAGATTTAAATCTTCACACATTTATAATTTATTTTCCTATATTATATGAGATAAGAAGATACTTTATTTCTTTCCTAAAAGTTAACCAATGAATTCCCTGAATACTGAAGCCAATCGCCTTTAAAAATGAGTTTTCTACACCTATTTTCATGCCATACTTCTGGCCTGGAATGTTTGTTTCTTAGCATTATTCCAATCTTTCAAGGCCTAGCCAAAATGCCACCTTCCCCACAATCTATCCCTCTTGTTTCCACCTAATTGTTTCTTCCTTTTCTAAATTCTTTCAGCATTGATAATATGGATCACCCTAACTTGCATCTGCAATTCGATACCATCCTATCTGGTTAAATAATCATTTCCTGTAAAACTGTCTACCCAGCTAGAAACATGTAGGTCAAGGAATATCAAAAGGAGAACCAAAAATCTCATTAAAGCAGACAGTATTTTCAGATAACATGCCTATTCTAGCACTAAATTTGAGCTGTATAGTAACCCTCTATGTTTGTGCAACATTTGACATATGTATCCCACTCTCATCTAATAATAACCAACTTTACCACACTACTTCATAGATTACACAAAGCTTTCACGTAATTTATTTCATTTATTCTTCAAAACAATCTTAGGAGATGAGTCTTATTGTCCTCATTTTGTAGGGAAGAACCAAAGCCTATAAGAGGTTACATGATTTGTCCCGAGTCACACTGATGTCCATTACTTTCCATCCATCCCAGCTGACCTCACATAGTGACTCAGGTCATCCTCGCAGGAACCACATGGGAAGGCCAGAAAGACATTTTTACTTTTGATTTATAAGCAATGAGGCTGATTTCTCTTGAGAAAAAGTGAAAGAACCACCCATCCTAAGCAGTCTCTGCCTGTTTCCTTTTGGAGACAGGGCATGGGGTTCTCTGAACAAGTTTGGTCTGACACAAAAAACAGGTGGCAGCTTGCAGACTTACTGTCTGCAAGAAATGCATGAGGGAACAGAGTTGCAATGTGATTTAAAAAAAAAAAATATATATATATGTAAAGTACACATACCCACATATATTCAGATTTCTATATGTGAATCATAAAATATTAAAATGTGTGAAAATATGTATATCTACCTCTATTTATATTGTTAAAAGATAAACTGGGGCATATTAAAAATTATTAAAGTTTATTTGAGCAAAAATCAATTCCAATCAGACATCACCAAAATGGAAGTAGTTGGGAGCTGTCTGCTGTACAAGAGTGGGGAAAGACATATAGAGAAGGTGTAGAAGCAAATAAAGGAAACTATTGATTGGCTATACCTTAAAGTCTAGTTGGCTGATTGTGATTGGTTGTCCTTAGGTTTCAGTTTCTTTCCCTGGAGGCGCTGACAGGCTTAGGTGTTGGTTTCCTTACATTGGCCACCAAAGCAATAGAGCCACTTCAGTCTAACGGCCTCCCTGCTTAGTTAATTTAACAACGTACATTTAGTGAAATTTGAGATAAAAGTGGAAATCTCATCATTGGAATGGATCGGAGTTGTGCTAAAAAAATTTTACAGGAGGAAGCAAGGTAAGTATCTGGAGGGAAAGGAGCTGTTACACTGAACTGGGCCAGGTAGACTGTGTTTCGTGTCATAGGAAGAAATAGGGGATGGTGGGACACATGTTTCTCCACCTTAGAGAGTTCCTAGCAAAAGGCTTCTTTCTTTCTCACAAAATGAATCATTGGGGCAAATGTTATAAGGGTAGCTTCGCAAAATGTTTGTACCTAATGAGTATTTCCAATAAAAGTGTAAGACATTGTTCATTCCAGTGTCTCCTTGTTAGCATTGGGCATTGTAATTGAAAAAAAAAAAAAAATGCTAATTTGAAATGTAAAAAAACAGTTATTCTTTATAATTTTCAGTTTAGGGTGAAAATTTTCCATATATTCATCTAGTTATCGTGTTTCCTATTTTTCAAAATTGTATATATTCTTAACTTTTCATTTTATTCATTTTATTTGTTAAAATCAACTTATATAAGCCTCATAATGTTTTTCACCTGTTTAAACAACATTTGGTGAGCATATATAATTCCCACTGATATTAATAAAAATTAGAATTTTTTTTGCTATACCTACTAATTTCATTATTCATTTCCAAAAGAAATATTTGAAAATTTGTCCCAAGTAATTAGGAGTACATTTTCTTTTATTTTCTCTGTTGCTACATTTCCCACTAAAGCAAATTTTCAGACAGAGATGTCAATGCCAAAGAAGAGAATCCACCAGTACTATATTAATATCTTTCAAATGTGGGCTCTCTGAGCAGCATTGTATTGATACGTAAATAATAATATATATTAGGACTACTAACTAAATGATTATAAACTTTGAGTTCATTCATGAAAATCTATTGAGTCCATACCTTGTTGAAAAATATTGTGGGAAAATCTGAGTTGTATAAAACCTTGAACCTTCCTGCGAAAGACAGAGAGTATAATGAGATATGAACATGTATTCAATAAACTAACAGACAGCATGAATTAAATGACATAATAAAGTCAGACAAAGCATTTTTGCAGGGAGTGAGGGAAAAGCATTCCTCCTCTCATCCAACACACACAAACACACACACACACACACACACACACGGCTGACAATGTAGAAGGAGACTAAGGACAAATCATGTGGCAGATAATTGAAAATTTAAGTCATTTTATTGACTAAAATAATGGGATGAACATTAATGAGTTCTTTTATTATAGTTGCATAAATTGGGCTTTAATTTGTGACCATTGAGAATAGTGCTACTGACTAGAGATTAAATTTGTATTTATTGAATGTCATGAGTAAAGATTGCATATTAAAATATTGTGAACCACGTGTATGATGTGAATGCTTCAGGAAAGAAATAGAAGATATAAAGAAGAAACAAGTGGAAATTTTGGAATTGAAAAATATAAAAACCAAAATAAAAAGCTGATAAAAACCCCTGCAGCAGAATGGAGGTAACAAAGGAAAGAATCACTGAAGTGGAATAATAGAAATTGCCCAATCTGAACAATAAGGAAGAATTAGACTGAAAAATAAAATGAACATAGCCACAGGGACCTGTTGAACTAAAAGAAAAGATCTGAATACAGATCATTGGAGTATTGAAGAACAGGGGAAAATGAGTAGACCTGAAAATATACTCTAAGTATGAGTAATGAGATAATTTCAAGTTTACAAAATTTCACAGTTTACTAAAAGAAGCCGAATGTAATCCTAACAGGATGAACCCAAAGAAATCCACAGCAAGATACGTTGTATTTATATATCTGAAAACTAAACGGAAAAAAACCTTGAAAGCAGCAAGAAGAAAATGAAACTTTACCCATAGGGAAAAACTATTCAATTGACAGCATATTTCTCACCAAAAACCACGGAAGCCAGGCAGAAGTGGCACAATATTTTTTTAATACTGAAAGAAATGTCAACTCAGAATCTTAAACTCAGACTGAAGAGGAAATCTAGACATTCTCCAATTGGAGGAAAACTAAGATAATTTGACACCAGCAGACCTATCCAATAAGAGTGGCTAAAGGAATTTCTTTAAACAAAAAAGAAATGATAAAAGAAGAAACCTTAGAAAATCAGTAAGGAAGAAAAAACAAATAAGAAATAATACAGGTGTAGAAAATAAGCGTTTCTTCTCTTTCATTTTATAAATTATGTGCGATGGTTAAAACAAAATTATAACATTTTCTGATGTGTTTCTAGGTATACGAAGAGAAAATAATTAAGATAATTATATTATAAACTGTCAAGGGTAAAGGGAAGTAAAGGGATTCAAGATTTCTATATTTCACCTGAACTGGTAAAAATGACACCAGTAGACTGTGAAAAGTTATGCATATATGACATTATAGCTTGAGTAACCATAAAAACAGCTATACAAAGAGATATACTAAAAAACACTATGATAAATCAAAATGGAAATCTAAAAAAATATTCAAAAAATTCATAGCAAAGCAGGAAAAAAATGTAAAAAAACAAAGCGGAAAGAAACAGAAAACAAAAAAATAAAATAGACTTAAGCAGTAACACATCAGTAATGACATTAAATTTAATGGTCTAAATTCACTAATTAATAGACAGTAATTTACAAAATGGATTAAAAAAACAAGAGCCAACTATATGCTGTTATCAGAAACTCACTTCAAATTCAATAACAGGTAGATGCTTGAAAATAAAAGGATTGATAAAGATGTATTAATAGCCTAGCCAAGTTCACACATAAAACTAAACACCACACCACGCAAATGTTAATTTTTTTAAAAAGTAACTGTGACTGTATTAATATCAGACAAGTTAAACTTAAGGGCAAAGAAAGTTAACAGGGACAGATATAAACATTAATAATGCTAAATGGGTCAATCCAGGAAGAAGACATAGCATTTATAAACGTTTAACACCAAACAACAGAACTGAAAATACGTGAAGCAAAAATTGAGAGAAATGAAAGAAAAAGTAGACATATCCATAATAATGTATAGAGACTTTATTCCTTCTCTCAACAATTGATAGAAAAACTAGATAGAAGGTCAGTAAGGATATAGGAGAATTAAACAATACCATCAACCAACAGGATCTAAGTAACATTTATAGAACATTCCACTCACCAACAGCAGAACACACATACTTTTCAAGTGCCCATGAAACATATACTAAGATAAACCATACCCTGGGCCGTAAAACAAGCATCAACAAATGTAAAACAAATCATTCAGAATGTGTTTTCTGCCCACAATAAAATAAACGAGAAGTCAATAATAAAAAAATAACAGGAAAATATCCAAACACTTGGGAACTAAACAGCACACTTCTTAATAACTCGTGGTCAAAGAGAAAGTATCAAGGAAAATCAGAAAATATGTTGTACCAAATAAAATAAAAATATAACATTTCAAAATGCATGGGATGAAGCTAGAGTGGTGCCAAGAGGCACATTTATAGCACTAAATATATATACTAGAAAAGAGAAAAAGTTAAAATCAACAATCTAAGCTTTCATATCAAGAACCTAGAAAATAAAGAGCATAATTAATGCAAAGGAAATATAAGGAAGGAAGTAATAGAAATAAAAGCAGAAACCAATGAAATTGAAAACAGAAAAACATTAGAGAAAGTCAATAAAACAAAAAATTTTCTTGAAAAGATCTAGAAAATTGAAAACTTCTAGCAAGACTGATAAATAAATAAGAGAGAATACCTAAATTACCAATATGAGGAATGACAGAGACATTACAGACATTAAAAGGATAATAAATGGTATTGTGAACAACTCTACACACATAAATTTGACAACTTAGACTAAATGGATAGCTTTATCAAAAGAACACAAATTACCACAACTCATCCAACATGAAATAAACAATCTGAATAGTCCTATAACTACTAAAGAAATTGAAGTCATATTTTAAAACTCCCTAAAAGAAATCTCCAGGCCCGGATGGTTTCACTGAGAATTCTACAAAATGTTTAAAGAAGAATTAATGCTGACACAATCTTTTCCAGAAAATAACAGAGGAGGGCACAGTTCTGAAGTCATTTTTATGAAGTTAGTTTTACCCTGGTAACAAAACAACACTAAGACAGTACAAGAAGAGAAAACTACAGACCAACATCCTTCTTGAATATACATGCTCAGATTTCTTAAGAAAAAATTAGTAAATAGAATACAGCAGTATATAAAAAGAATTATATAACATGACCAAGAGGGGTTAATTTAGTGGATGAAAATCTAATTTAATGTTAAAAAAATCTATCAATGTAATCAACCATATTAATGTGTTAAAGAAAAAAAATTACATGATCATATCAATTGATGCCTAAAAAGAATTTGACGAAATTCAAAAAATCTACAACAAACATTATACTTAATGGTGAAAGCCTGAAAACTTTCCCCCTAAGATCAGGACTAAGGCAAGAATGTCCACTCCACCATCTTCAACATAGTGCTGGCAGTTCTAGACAGCACAATAAAGCAAGGAAAAGAAAAAAAGAAATTGAAAGAAAGAAAAGAAGATGTCCCTATTTGCAGATGACATTATCGTCTATGTAGAAAATTCCAAGGAATTTACAAAACAAATAAACATAAAACAACTCTTAGAACTAATGAGTTCAGCAAGGTGACAGCATACAAGATAAACATTCAAAATTAATTGTATTTCTATATACTAGTAATGAACATGGACAACAAAGTTAAAAATATTTTACCATTTAATTGCTTTTAAAAGTCATGTATATGTTTTGTTTAGGTTATATCTAAGTATTTTAAACTGTGGAACACCTGTACCATGGAATACTATATAGAAATAAAAATAAACAAACTATCAATACACGCAACCACCTGGTTGAAGCTCCTTTAGGGTACCATGCTGAGTGAAAATAGTCAATCCCAGAAGGTTACATACTGCATGATTCCATTTATATAACATTCTTGAAATGACAAAATTATAGAAATGTAGAACAGATTAGTGATGGCTAGAGATTAAGGTGGAGGTGAAGGTGGGAGGGAAGGGATTATGACCTTAAAGGACCACATGAGGGATCCTTGTGATGATGGAAATGTTTTGCATCTTACTGTATCTATGTCAATATCTTGATTGTATGGTACTATAGTTTTGCAAGATGTTATTATTGGGGAAAAGCTATACACATTCTTTCTATGGTATTTCTTGCAGCTGCAGTGAATTTGCAATTATCACAAAATGAAAGCCTAATTGAATATTTATTAAATTAATTAACAAAAAATTGCATTCCTTGTTAGAAGTCAAGATAGTGGTTACTCTTGGGTGAGAGATAGTGACTGGAAAGGGGTATTGGGTACTGGGAAGAGCTTCCTAGGTTTTGGTAGCGTTCTGTTTCTTAAAATGGGTGTAAATTATACATAGATGTGTTCACTTTGTGAAAATTCATCAAACTGTACACTTATGATTTCTACACTTTTCTGTATGAATGTTATTCTTCAATTAAAATTTTAAAAATGGAATACCACGGTGTAAAAGATGGCGGGCCCAAAGAAATCAATTAAATAAAGGAATGAGGCAAGAGGAAAAAATTCTACATATCATTCAAGAAAACTAGAATATGTACCCAATGACAAAAATCCCATCATGTCAAATATTTTTTACTTTTAATAATAAATTCAATAATATTACAAGCTTTGTCTATTATTCCTTTCTTTGTCCATAAAATGGTCACTATGTTAGTGACTCTTCTTTCCCAAGTGTGTCCCTCCACCTCTGTACTTGATCCCTCACTCCCGAATCCAACCAGCACCTTGCTGCCTCAATTAATGATGCCTTGTTCTCAGCATCTCCACTGCTTCTCAACCTATGAAAATATTTCTCACAACAACCCTCCTTCCCAAACATTTGGCCTATTCTTCTGTCATTTTCTCACAGTCACTCTTTTGAAAGAGTGGTCCTCACTTGTAACCTCCATTTCCTCTGCTTTTAACCATTCTGTAACAACACACAATTTAGAAATGGTTACATTGCTATACTGCATTATTACGTTGTATTGTAATCATTTATGGTGCCCACACCATGCTGTCAGACTAGGAGCAGGGAAGAGAACATGTTTACTCATTATCACATTAGAAGAACCAAGTAAAATGCTTTCTATTTCGGAAAATTGCATTCATTTTGACCATTGAGAAACTCTTTAATAAATGACTCTCTCAGTGGAAAAAAATTAATATGTAAAATTAAGTAGAACAGCTAGATTTAACTGAAGATTCTTATATAATACATACAAATGGCTAAATAATCAAGATAAAAGAACACAAAGACTGAATATTTTAAAAATCTAACTATATGATGTTAATAAGACATATCTCAATCAGAGTCATATGCAGAGGCTGAACAAATGTTAGAAAACTATACCACAAAAATATGAATTAGAAGAGTGCTAGTGAAGCAATATTAGTATTAGACCAAGAAAGCATTAAGGTGCAAATCACTACTAAAGAAAAAAAGATCACTTCACAAGAAAGAGTTAAATGCACCAGTAAGCATTATATTCTATTTTATGGCTTTAATAACATGGTTTCAAATCTATATAGGAAAAATTGACACAACTGCTTAGAAAACTAGAAAATCCCTCAATCAAAGTGGGAAATTTTTAACGTTTCTCTCCCAGTAGCTGGGAGAAAGGGGCTAAAAATTAGCAAGGAAAATTTGAACCATCTGCTGAGCAAACTAGATCCAGCAAGCTTATGCCATTGCACCAACTGACTTTCTTTTCAAGCAAATCAGAACATTACTAAAAACTTGACTATATACTTGTCATAAAATGTTACAATAAATTGTAAAAGAATGAAAACAAATAGAGCATATTCTCTGTTGTAATGTAATTAAGCCAGAAATCATTAACTATATAATTAGAAACAATATTTTAAAATTAGGAAACATTTCTTAAAAACTCATGATCAAATAAGAAATCATAAAAGGATGATAAATTATTTTGAACAAAATAATATTTTAAAACAAAAAATATTTAAAAAATAATATTTTAAAATAAAATAATATTTAAAAAATATTTGAAAACTTTTTAAAAAAAGATATATCTAAAGCAATATGAAAGAAAGGCTCACTCTTAAATGCATATGTTAAAAAATAAGAAATACCCAGGAAGCTATAAAAGAATAGCAAAATATATCCAAAGAATATAAAAGAAAGAAAATAATAATGGGTAGAAAAGACATTAATGAAGTAGAGAACAAAGACATAAGAAAGAGAATGAACAAAGCCAAAAGTGGTGTCTTTCCAAAGACAAACAAAATTGACAATCCCATGGTGAGACAGTTTAAGAAAAAAAGAGAAAGCAGAAACAACAAATATCAGAGGGGCAAAGAGGATATGACGTCAAATGCTATAGACCCTTAAAGGATAGTAAGTCGATATTTTGAATAATTCTATGGTAATAATCTTGAAAGTTTAGGTAAAATATATTCCTAAAAACATATGCTTTCCCAATCTGACTCAAGAAGTCCAAAGATACAAAACCAGTTTACAAAATGGACCCACTCTCTTAGATACATAAGGTTTAAAAAATGTACTAGTGGAGGCCAGCTCTGGAGTCATTTTGCCTTGATTTGCATTCCAAGTCCACCATTATTAACTGTTTGTGGAAACTATTGAACCTCTCTAAATCTCAGATCTGTCATTTGAAAAATGAGGTTAATAATCACATTTCCTCCCAGTTGTTTTAAGGATTAAGTAAGATGATTTATGGAAAGAGCTTAGCGCTATGTCAAGCAATTCATGCCAGATATTATTAACAACATTATCATCATTATCAATCTTTCAAAGACTGAGTGTCAATTCAAGACTTCCTTACATTTAAACTTCTGTCAATCTCATGTATGTTTCTAAAAGTTTTTACTTTATATGCATCAATGATGTTATTCAACAAAAATCATTTGTGCTTGTCATATTATCATTATGAGCTGCATATTCTTAAAAAGTAAATGATACTCACTGTCCCATTTAATGACTTTCACTTGGAATTCCACTTGTCAGATACTGTGTAATATTCGAGGCACTGTATTAAATACTGATGAAACACAGAAGAAAATATGATTCACGTTCTAGATGCTCACATCACGTTAGGGATAAAGATAAATGCATGTAGAATTGCAGTGCAAATTGCTGAGAGTTAACATGGACGTAAACTCAAAGTTTTATGGAAAAATACAGGTTCATTTCATGGAAACTTGGATGATAGAGAAGAAGCAAGAGAAATCTCCCTAGAAAAATTTTTGCCTCACCAGGATCATTAAAGTTGAGTCGTAGACAGCCAGGAAAAGAACTAGAAGAGTAGAAGGCAAGAATTATAAATGTAGCAAAGTATAGAAGACTATGGCAGAGGGAAAAGAATGACAAAGCACTAAGTTACAGTAGAATACGGCATCTGTCAGATCTTGCAAGTATTTTGGTTTGATTTTTTTTGGTAAGATTAATTTAGCAGTTAATTTTTTTTAGGTTTGGACATCTGAATAGCAGTTGTATAGAATTCAAAAAATATTTCAGTTGTTCATGCACACTGATAGAGAACAGAAGAAACCTTGTTTTTTGATCTAAGATTCTTTGGTGACAGAATGTTGACAATGCTGCATTGAGAGAGCCAGTTAACATCACTGAGTAAATACTCTCACAAGACTGGTCAAACCAGGAATCTGGGATATTTTAAAAACTGTACTAAAATACCAAACTTCAAAATGGTACCAGGTAGTTTCAATTCTGTACTAAAACATTTTAAATTTATGTCTGCTACCACAGCAGGAGAAGAAGAAAGACTTGTATTATTTTTATTTCAATTAATAATGGTGTAAAAAACTATCCTTATCTATAGGACCTATGACTACACTGAACAGCCCCTTTTAAATAATCTCCTATGTTTAGCCTAAGAAGCAACTACTGGAGAAAGATTATGTATCATATTAATGAAATATAATCAGATTCAATTTTGAGATATATGAAGAAATGTTTCTATTAGCTTCATGAAATTTCTACATCTGCATCTGCTTTTCTGGCCATGTGGTCAAAGGCAGTGATGGCAAATAGGCATATATTAGAAACTCAAAAAACTTTTGTTAAGTGAAAGGGCACAAAACGCTTAGAAATAACTATCTTTATTCTTTGGCTCTCTAAAAACATATAGATATTCACATCCACAGTAGATAAAATTCACAATGAATTGATAGACCTTTTCCATCAGTGCCTAGAAATCTAACAGTAATTCAACAGATCACATATATGTAAAGTCATATTTTCTTTGTTGAAAAAGTCATGTGGAACTAAATATTCTTAGAAACAAGGCAAAAGAGAAGTTAGTGTACATCAAATAACGCTTTCAAAACATCAAATATCTTTCATGCCACTTTATCCCTAGAAACTCAAGCCCACAGAAGTCTCTCTTTGGCTTAGAATGTTCTGTCAATTATTTATTTGCCCAGTGAAATTGGTGGTTTGCATCTTTGATCACCAGGAAGGTCCAGTTGCTGCCTCGTCTCAGTTCTCTCACATTGCAAAAGTTTCTAACAGCCATTGCACCCTTAAACTTTTTAAAATGTGTATTTCATCTTGATGGAAGGTAATACAAACATATTTACTATGAAGGATGGGGCAAAATCCAAACACAGCTTAGAGGTACGATACACTATTGTACAAATGGCATAGCACATTTTATACGCTGGACATTGTGTAATGGATTCATATGTGACAGTTTTATTTCTTTGACTACACTGTATGCTGTCTGAGTGCTAGGACTTGGACATATTTTTCTTATATACCTCATAGCAGTTGTTGGTAGAGGTAAGGAAGGGGAAGTGGAGACCTGGGCTCTGGGCCTCTACCCAAACTTTAGCCTAACCTGCTCCATTGTTTTATGTTTCCTCTATTGTAATACTTTTTAAAAAAACATAGTCTATTGGTAAAAATAAATAAATGAAATTTAAAGGAAAGAAAAAGAGAACAAAGGAAAGAAGGAAGGAAGGAGAGCAGGAAAGAAGGAAGGAAAGGAGGGAGGAAAGCCATTGCCCCGCAGCATCTAGTACACAGCTAGCACTCTAGGAACATAGAAAGATAATGGGTTGATAAACCATAACAATTAGCCAGGCATCTTCATTCTTATCTGTCTCAAAGAAAAAAGTAAAAGTTTTATTTTTGGCTAAGTGATAGTTGATTATCAGTTAAAATGGGATAACTTAAAAAATGCTATAGATTTTGTGGACTTTTCCTGGTTCACACAACTTCGTTTTATAAAAGTCGTATGTACTTGTAGAATCAGATCTGAAACTCTTAGAATCAACTACAAAAAGAGGAGGCTCCATTGAATTGCTGATGCTGAGAAGTGATATTTGATAGCAGGACTCCAGGGATGGAAGTGGCACAGTTGTGCTCAGAGCAGGGGAGAGTCCACATTGCATAAACAAAATTTTGCAGTCAGCCCTCCCTTATTTGACTTTTAAAAGCCCTTGACTTTTCAGAAAAATTTCTTTTAGACACATATATTCTACTCCACATAAAGCTGAATTTCTAAAACATTTCTTTTACCAGATTATTCCAAAATGCCTAGAGAGTTTTATCATCTTTTAAAAATATGTTTACTTTTATATTAATAATACATATTTGACACTTCATTTTCTCCTCCATATTTTTGTCACAGAAAAATAAAGGGCTATCCATTAGAACTCTATCTTTTAAAAGAGAGCTTTTCAACTTGGAGAAATGGCTCACTCTCTCTTTATTTTGTTTTTTAAACTCCAATGAAACAAGAAAAAATTCCTTTGCTTTTGTGGCAATGACATTCCAAATTTATTCCAGTGCTAAAACAAAAATCAACCAATAAGTTAAAATAAAAATCCACTTTCAACTTCTTTTATGCTTTCATTAAAGAAAATCCCGCCCTCTCTACTGATTTCTTCCTCTGTCTTCAGTTACAAAATACCACGTTCCCATTCTATTATATCTCAATGATGGCCTTTCTCTTAGTTTTGTTTTTAAATACTCCACTTCTGGACAAATGCAAAGAAGACGTATGAAGTGAAAAATTTTATCAGGATAACAGAGTCCTGTGAATACCATTTTAGAATATGGATCCCCCAAACCAAATTTTAATCATTTGCTTAAATGTTAATAAAAAATGCAAAAATAAAAAACAAATCCCTTGGGTCTAAAAGAAAGAAATCATCAGGAGGAACACTATTTTGATGTGTCAGATCCAACTCAGACGGACAAAGGTTGTGTTGATAATCCTAGTTCTTGTTAAGCTCATTATTTGGCCAATATTAAAAAAAGAAAAATCTAGTAATAGTCTATTTTCCCGCATTTGACTTCAAAAACAGTGGAAAATTATATCCTGAGAGCACATGAACATATTCTAAAAGGATATGCATGATTTTCCTTTCCTTGGTGTATTATAATACTGTGGTGTAGATATTTTTATGTGACAGAATGGGTGGAACAGAATTTCCCATCCAAGAATCACTGAGAACTTTATATGCCCTATTTTGTAACTCTTTAAAATAACTACCTTGTTCCCTTACCACAAAAACCTTCTTCTTTTTGACTTCTGCATTGGGAGCATATTACGATTTCTTCAGTATGTTTGGTAAGAAGAGAGACATTTCAAAGCGTGATTCAGTCCACTGTTTGGAAACTTGGAACAAGAAGACAACACACTTTTATACCCATATAAACGTAGTGTGGCTGACCAAGAAGCTGCTATTCTGGGATTAGAATATCTATGAGCTTCTCCTACTCCCTACAAAAGGATATTTTCTCATTTCCCTCCATAGTTCAAACTATCCTTTGTTGAAAATTCTATCACTCCGTTTTAAATAAGCTTTCATTTATTAGTCTCCATTGTATTTCTACAGAATGTATGTATTTTGGTGTGAAGAGTAAGTGAATTTTATTCTTATTTAAGTCTAAGTGTGGGGGTTCCATTTTTAGAATCTTTAATTTTAACTATTTTAGTGTTTTTATTGTTTTCTGATTTCTCGTGAAGTATTCTGATGGTTTCCTGGACCTATTTCCAACAGAGTAAGCATCAGCTCAGTGTGACTCTGAAAGGGTTTATAATTTTGATATCTAAAATATAAGAGCACTGCTTAGAAGAGAGTAAACGTCTTTGCTCATGAGTAGAAACCATGAAGCAACCAGAAAAATCTATAGTATCTCTTCCAAGGTTTTGGCACCCACCTGTTTGTGCTAAATTCAAGTGTGATAATCCTTCTGAGAATGAACTCCTTGAAGGGTAATACCTGAATCTTGACTTGCAGCCTTTAGTTTTTGTTGTGGGTTACTGCAGTTTGGTGATTCTTTGTTTCCCCCAGAAACATCACAACAGAGCCAGAGTGTCTAGGCCACACACAAAAGCATTCTAGACATTCTTTACATTGTTGATAGAGGCAGCACAGGTAGTTACTAAAAGGGCTTCCACATCATGTGCCTTTCATTTTAAGCCCTTTAATATTCCAACATTCCTGTGAATGAAATATAATTCATATTTATGAATGGGGCAAATAATGACAAATGGATTCCCCAAAAGCATATTGTCACGACAAAAATAGAAAAACTCTGAATCCTGCAATGAATGCTTTCTTTGATACTTGTTTAGACTTGCTCCAAAAGACAGCAAAGTTCAGGAATTCTTCCAATACATCTTTTGCCAGATTAAGCCTTCAAAAAATCCTTAAACATCTGTTAAATAGATGTAAAAATCTATCAAGTTACAAATTGGAGAAAAATGATCAATTAAAATCACTAGTTGTACTATGTAAAATTTTAATGCTTTTATGTAATTTTTCCCAGTGATCATTTTGTTTGTTACCGCAATATTATTAATTCTTTGGATCTTTAAAAATCTAGGGCTTGGGCCTATTAAAAATAAATTCATAGCAAAAAGAAATCACTTGCCTTATAATGCCTATGATTAGGTTTTTTCTTTCTCGCCAGTGTATCTTAGAGGTATTTCATATATATTTCTTCATCCAAGCCTGACTAGTGCCTTTTAGATAGTAAGCAGACTCACTAAATATTTATTGATTTTTAATTTTAATTAAATTCGATTCAATGAGCATTTATTGAACATCTGCCATAGATGAGGCATTATGCAAAGTGCTATGAGTTATACGAAGATTAAGAATTTGTCCTTTTTTTCCCAAAGCTTAGAATCTAATAAGGGAGTTAAGACATTTACAGAATAAACATAGGGTAAAGAATAATAACTTGTAATAGATGTTCAGTGTGTGACGGGCACAGAGAGGAGAAAGGGTCACTTCCAGCTGGGGTCCTTGAGAAGAGGTAGCATTTCAGATGGGTGTTTGAGATCTGCTTCCCGAAAGAGGCAGCAAGTGGGAGAGGGCATTTCAGATGGACTGAGTGGCAGGGACAAACTTGTGGAGGCGGGAAACAATCAAGGCCTGTGGAAGAATTGGGGGGAAGATGATTTGATGGAAAAAAAGGTTTCATGATTTATGAAAGAAAGTAAAGTCACTTGTAAATGTGGAAGGTCCCAAAGTTCATGGTAAGAAGCTTGGAATTGGTTCTAGAATAAAAAGGAAGCAACGGAGGGACTTCAATGAACTGTGCTTCAGAAAGACTAGTCTGATATTAGAGCCCAGGATGAACAAGATTAGGAAGAAAAGAGGCACAAATACCATTAAGCACTATTTAGTGCTCTTGATGGCTGTAACAATCACACCACTTGTACTAAATGGACAAATTTGACCTCCAAAGAATCTCTGTTTGTGTTGAATTAAAAACATCTTTAAATATAAAAAACCTGTTTTTAGAAGTGATAGAAATGGAATTGTCAGCTACTTCTGTCATTGGGTTGCCAGATAATTTAGCATATTTTCTGACTGAGTGATGTATTCCACTTAACTAGCAGATGTTTAAACCACACACTCATTTTTCTATTTAAGTAAATTTTAATCTTTCTAGAATCATGTATGAGTTTGATTTGGAATTATAGGAAAAAATGAGGAGATTCCACTCTACGTAGCTAAAGCAGTAAAGTTGAGAAGGAAAAGGAAGCCACAGGAAGCCACATTAGCTACCTAACATCATGTAGTTCCCACCACAAAATTAGAAAGTCCGTGTACGATAGACACATCACACAGAAGCCACACACCACATAGGCAGCCGTGTTTGGCTTACCCCATTCAAGTCCTTATTTTTTTCAGTGGCAATCCTTTTAGTCTCTCATTCTAGTAAAATTGCATATGGAGTGGATGAAAACTGGGTACTGAGACGTGACTACCTATGTTTTAACCTGTAGTTAACAGAGTGCAAGGAAAGTAAATTCAAAAGTTAAGGAAAAGACAGACCATGTTCCATTTCAAGCAGCTGTGTCAGTCCTACTCTGATACGAACTGTTCAGATGGGTGGGTATTCATTATTTTAACCATATAAAATATTTCCTGCGAAGGCACAAGGAGTTTTTATGAAGTCAAATTTGATAAATGAGGATCGACCCTCACAAAACTAGGATTATTTTCCTTATCTCACTACCTTTATGCTTTATTAGCACCCCAAAGACGTTTAAGCAACTACTGTCTTTACAGGCGACAGCAAGAGATTTCTTGAGTCCGAGATAAAGCCCCTGCCCACTTCAAAAGAATAATTTTACATATATAGTGGCTAAAAGAAATTCTCAACTACCTCCCTTCTCCACCAATATCCTAAACCTGTTATTCCCTCAAGGAGGTGGAGTGTGATTATGGGTTATGCAATTTGAAAATATTGTATTAAGTCACTTTCCTGGGCTTGGAGAGTTCAATTAAAACCTGAGTTTACCTAGGAGATTGGCCTCTCCTTCTCTTTGAACATGTAGTAGAAACTTTCTTACCAGATACACACAGTTATGGTGATTTTTCTATTAATTGTAAAAGTTAAAAAAAAGTACATAATAAAACGGCATATAGTCATACCATAAAATTTTTATTTTAATTTAAAACAAAATTATACATTTATTTGTCAATATCTTGATATAGAAATAAAGATTTTCTTTGGTGATCTGTCTCCCGACTAGAATTTGTAGTCTTTCTTGTAGAAACTAAACTCATATAATATTATCTACAAATTCGGGTATCAACTTCTTTGACATAGAGCTATGACTTAAAGTTACTTTCAAAGCAGTCTGAATGCAAAATGATCCTAAACTTTTATAATTTTTTATAATTGACTTGCCCATACATAATTCAACAGCAATATTTTTAAATGACTTTTCTTTATTAATTAAAAAAATAATTAACGTTTTATATAATCAACGGTTCATTTTATTTTTGCTAATTATCTTCCTGTTAGCACCCATATTTCACTAGTCAATGCAATATTTAACTACATTATGTAATTGCAACAACAAGTTCAATTGGTAGAAATAGATTTGGGGGCAAATACAACTGATTCTTGTCATGCACATACTTTATGTAGAAGTTTGTGGTTTCAGAGAGTGGCTTGCTAGTCATGACCACCCTGTGTATGTTCCATCTTCAGCAGTATGGGACTTACAGAGAGGATGGAGAGTCTTACATATGGTCCATCATTAGGCCTTTTGGAGAAGATGGAGAGCATTGGTCTATCTGGCTAGTTACCTAAATTGAAATTGATTAAAAGAGATTCTACTAAGAAGCATTGTGACAGACTGCTTGGGTTGGGATCTTGATTCTGCCACTTACTAGTTGTACAACTTTGGTTAACTTACTTAACCTCTCTATGCCTTAATTTTCCCCATTATAAAATGGAGATAGTAATATATGGTTGCTGTAAGAATTAAAGAATTTGTTCCTGTATTACACTTAGATAATTGAAATAAATGCCAAATACACTCTTACCATCTTTCAACAAACTGGAGAAAATTAAGATTCAGGGATTGTTCCCATTTGGGAATAAATGCCCCAGACACCCACACACACCCACACACATACTCAAACACATACACACTCACCACTCCCTTCATCACCACGGTTCCCTAGCTCTAAACCAAGAAGCCACCAGAGAGAAGTCTAGGAGAAAGGAGGCCACTTAGGTAAAAGGAATCTTTATGGCTTCCCACAATCTAGCTCTGCATAGGTTTAAAGTTTCACTTTGGAGCCAATATCTCAGGAAATGTTCCTTTCCTTACTGTCGTGTTCTGGCCACATACCTCTCACAGGACTCTTGTGGGAAGGGTGCTGTCTGGGGATAGAATTCACGTGTCACTGGATATGCTCATCAAACACAGTAGTAGCATTCCCCTGCTCCCAGCAGAGATGTTATTGATCTTGCCAGTTAGGCTATTGTCATAAGTTACAGGAGTCTACATGGCTCAGTGAACCAAACCATTACCCACAAGCACTTGCTGTCATATTTTGAAGTCAAAATAGAACTGATCATCCTTCCCTCAAAGGCAGCTCTTTTTTTGGGTTATGTAAATGATGTCCCTGGTCTTTCGGTTACTCAGACCTCAAACCTCAGAGTCATATTGGATTTTCCCTGCCTGTCTCCTCAGATCATATCAGTTCGGAGGCCTTTGCCTCGACCTCTACAAGGTCTCTTGCATCCTTCTCTCCCTTCTTTTCCTGCTGCTGTCCCATAATCAGGGCAATTGATAGCACTCACCTAGGATTTGGCAGTAATCCCCTAACCAGTCACCCCAGTCTTCTCTTGCCTCATTTCATCCATCCCATGCTAAATTAAACTTCTGAAAACACAGCTTTGGCCAAACTACATTTTTTGCTTAAAACACGGACCACTTTGTGGAATTTTATAGCCTATTATTATTATGGTGCATGTGTGTCATAAATGTTAACTTTCCAGCCTTTCTTTCCTGCTTAATTGGCATCTAACACATTCAATTTTTTTTATAATTGATTCCTATTTTTGCCATAAATTAAAAATATTATTAGCATATATAATAATAAAGCATCTGTTTTGTCTATAACCTCACTAAGCAAAAATGGTTTGATACATCTCACGACGTATAGAGAGTACTTTCAAAATGGTCTGACTAAAAAATATAAATGCATATAAATGATTATAAATGCAAAATTTACTTTGGAAGACCAGTGTGAGTACTTCAAAAAGAGAAGCAAATTTTCTCCTGAGGTCATGATTTGTGCAATAAGGCAAAGCTGGTTTGAATGTCCCTAGGTAAGTAGAAGCAAGGGTTTACGTGTTTACTAATGGTTACTGATTCCCCTAAGTGCTGCTGCCCAGCTAGTGTGAGCTTCTAAAACGAGGAGACTGTATCCTCTGTGTCTTTGTATCCTCAACAGCCAGTACTAGGTGTATTACTAGTAGGGACTCAATAGTTAAATGTCACATAGTAGGGACTCAATAATGTTTGTTGAATGAATGTTTTCCTAGTGGGTTGGACCTATATATCTTACACCTCTCCCATTCCTTCTCATAGCCCTCATGAGTTGGTCTAGTTCTGTGCATTTTGTCTTCTCTCTTTCCACCAGAATGTAAACTACAGGAGGGCAGGGACTTTGGGTGTCTCCTTCGCTCCTGTACCCTCAGCACTAGACAGTGACTGACACATAGTAGGCACTCCATAAATATTTGGTGGATGAGGTCAATACTTGTCACTGGAATCCTTCCCATCTTCTCTTTCCCCACTGCTACTGGGCAAGTTCAACTTATTAGAGACAGTGTAGATTGAAGCTAAGAGCATGAAGTACCATCAAGTAAGTTCTACAATCTCAAATAACTTTGTAACGTCAAGCAAGCTACATAACCTCAGTCAGCCTCGGTTTACTCATCTTCAAAACGTGAGCAAACTAAACTACTGCTGTCTTATGAAATGTCAGGATATCTTACTCCTTTGTTTATGCTGAGTTGTCTGATTTCTTCTTTTTTTTGGCTGTGAACACATAATCATCTTTAAAGACTCTGCTCAAGCATCGCTTGTTCTACAAAGCCTTTCTATCTTTAGTCTGCTCTTCTCACTCATTTATTTTCATCCCCAAACTCATACATCATGTAAAACTGAACCCACCTCTTTTTTTTTTACCTCTTTACCATCCCTTCCTTCTATCATAGCGCTGTAGGAAGTCATTACCTTAATTTATTAGCATAGATGTCTCCCTTTATTGGAATACAAGCTCCTCATTGTTAGAAATTGTGCCTGGCCAACCTCGGTAGCTAGTCTAGAATGGGCAATCAATAAATATTTGTATAATTAAAATGGTTTGCATGTTAGGATTTTTTTTCCACTACTGCGTCTCCTTAGACCCAATCATATGAAAAATAAACCTGGAATCCAAAATATTTTACATAATCAAAGAGCTTTAATAAGACTTTTCAGTTGGATGCTAAAGTAATTATTGCACTAGGATGCTAAAGGGAAATAAAATAGATACATAATAAGTAAAGTATTGTACAAAGATAAGTGTGATAAATTTAGCTTAAGTCTACCAGGGAAGAATATAAATATCTGTGCATATACATAAAGCATAATAATTATCTATTATATTTACACACATAACATTGTATTTATATAAACAATTTGTTCACATGCATAGCAAAGTACATAAACTATTTTTCTTCTTTCTTAAAAACATCATTGTTATGGCTTTAAGTGATAAAACTGATGATTTTTAGCTCAGTTTGGAGTCAGTAAAAAATAACATGCAGAACTTTAGACAATCAATTGGTTCAG
The DNA here is from genome assembly GCF_020826845.1 of Diceros bicornis minor. Classification (NCBI taxonomy): domain Eukaryota; kingdom Metazoa; phylum Chordata; class Mammalia; order Perissodactyla; family Rhinocerotidae; genus Diceros; species Diceros bicornis. The sequence goes on along the minus strand of NC_080772.1, from coordinate 21,149,878 downwards.
CTTCTAAAAAAATTTATTATTGTTCCTCACTACATACTGAGTTAATTTAAAATACTCTAGCATAAGTAGCCGAAGCCCCCCTCTAATATGGCCTTACAGTTCCTTACACATGTTGTAGGCATTAGTTATGCTGAAATAATTTCCATTTCAAAATGTGCTGTATGTATTTGTGATACTTTGTCTCTGCCCTTGAGTTTCCTCTACTGTTGAAATGCTACCCAGCTATAAAGACTGAAATATCACTTCCTCCATGTGGCCTTTGTAGATTTCCACAACCAGAGGTAAACTCTATATTCTTTGAGGTGCCATAGGAATTTAGTTATTCCAGTTATTACCATCAACTTTCTGTAATTCAGTGTTTCCCATCATAAAAATTACCTGGAATACTTGATAACATAAAGACACTGAATCAAAATCTTCAGGGAAGGACTGTGGGACTCTGTAGGCATACTAAGTGCCTCCAGGTGAGTTATATTATAGGAAAAATTTGGAAAACACTGTTAATGTGTATTTTAGCCATCTGCATAAATCTTATCACTTACTAGCTTCCTTTCAATGTCTTATTAATTTATTTTGAATTTAATCTTACATCTCATGCAATGTTTTCTACACATTAGCTAATTAATAAAAAATTGTCTACTTGAATTCAAAATTATCATACATGGGGTATACATTTTGTATGTACCTTAAATCCTACCACAAAAAATAGACGTGAACAATAAAGACAAACAGATATTCCAGACAGTTAGGTATAACATGTCATTTGAGAAACAGCATAATGAGTTTAGAGAGCACAGGGATCAGAGGATCTGAGTTTGGCTTCCAGATCTGTGGCTGATCAGTTGGTTATTTCAACACTTTGATTTTAAGGCTGTTATCTCTAAAATGAGGGTAATAATATTTATATTTTTTACTCTATCAAATGAGACAGTGCATGTGAAATTGCTTTGTAATCACATAAATGCTAGTTATTACTATAGAAGCAAATGTCTTTTGGCAGTTTATGAGCCCTAGGAGTTTCATGTTTAAGTGGGCTTACATAGTCGTTCAAAAGTGAAAATGGAAAGGTGAAAAGGATCTTATTATACGGTTCAACTTTATCCATTTTCCTTGTCCTGCAGGAATCTCTCCAAATTAAAGGCCTCTGTGAGAGTGGTGATGTTTACTTCTTGGTGACTGAAAGATGCTTAGACTTTTCTGTTAACTCCTTTTGCAAAATATTGGCCCAAAACTCTATACCTTTCCAATGTTACGTTTTACTAATTTCCTTCATGATGTTCAAAACCCACATACTACTTTATGCAGCCCTTTCTCCTATCCTTCATACAAACCAAATATTTGGACACAGACATAATGCTACGGATTGGAGTGGCTGGATGTGTTAGCATTTTTAAGCTTCTTAAAATAAGGGAGGATGGCAAGGAGGGGATTTAACATTCTTAGCATAGATTAATAAAAGCCCAAGGCCAGAAACTCATAGAAGAGGATCAGAAATTAACTTAAACCGAGCAGGCTTTAAATAATAATAATGAATGCATTTAGTCTCAAAAAGAATTAATGCTTGGGAGCAGAGCTGTAAAGCCATATAATTTAGTGGAGTCAGCTAGGCTTCAGGAATAGAAGGATATTTAAGCTCATCTGGCTAGACTGTGGAGGGAATCCTAGGCAGTAAGGAATATGTGATAGATGGATATGTGTAAAGGTGACCAGAATGGCTTATTTTCATATAGGCTTCTGTTTTAACACTGCAGGCTTACATTGAGAGGCCAGAATAAAACAGTTGGATAGATCACTGAACTATTCTGTGGTGGGGATTGATGGTGGTGAGAATTAAGAAGACGCGTGCAACAGAAAAAAATAAGGGAGAGTTGCCTGACTCAAGGGAGTTTAGGACTGCCCTGCTTGACACAGAGCCCGGAAACCTCAGGAATAGCCTAGAAGTGATCCTGCACCTGGCTATAGGGACTAGAATTTGCCTTTGGATATATAGAGGGTGCTGATTCTTGCAGGTTTTTTGATTATAGAAAATGCCATCAAATGCCGTGGTATTCTAGGGACAGGGATAAATTTTGTTTTTCCTTTTTAAAAATGAGTTAAGAATTGTTCCCTCCTCTTCTATTTTTGGAATTGCTTGGAAAAGGTTGGTGTTAATTCTTCTTTAGATGTTTGGTAGAACTCACCAGTGAAACCGTTTGGTCCTGGACTGTTACCTGGTGGTTTTGATTACTGAGTCAATCTCATTACTTGTAGTAGATCTATTTAGATTATTTATTTATTCTTGGGCCAGTTTGGTAATTCATCTTTCTAAAAATTTGTCCATTTCATCTAGATTATCTAATTGGTGGGCATACAAATGTTCATAGTGTTCTCTTATGATACTTAGTATTTCTATAAGCAGGGTTAATTTATGATGTGACATATACTGAGATCCACCCTGTGCAATGCTTGCATATTGCATCATGTGCTATACCGACATATTGGTCACAATGTCTTAGACTGACAATGCCTAGAAATCAAGAACCTACACGTTCTTTGTTAGCACCTGGTTTCCTGGGACGTGTAAGTAAAGTGTTTCCATTTGGAGAGATAATACTCCTCTCCATCTCATCATGCATGCATGAAAAACTGAACCCTAGAATGTTAGATGGATGAGATGAAATAATGATGTTTATATCCACCATTTATGGGCTCTTAGTTTATTCTAGACACCACACTAAACTCTTTTTTATTTAATCCTCGTCACTACTCTCCAAGGTAGGTACTGCTTTTATCCCATATTTACAAATGCAGGCCTAACGAAATTGAGCCTAATGAAAATTAAAAAAGAAAAACAAGGCTTTTCTAAGATCACAGAATAAGGGGTAGAGGTATGACTTGAACACAGGTCCTTCTGTCACCAAGCTCTATCCTTCCTTCTAACTGATTACACAGAAGTAACAGAAATTAGTCTTAGTGATTTTCCATAGTTCATGGAGATTTTCACATTTATTCCTCATTAAAAGAGTAAGTTTCTCAAATTTCCCAATGACTTGGTTGGATTGAGAATGCACTTGAGGTATGATTATTTCCTGCTTACAAAAAGAAAAGTGTCACCAGATTATATGGTTACTGAAGTGCTTGAGACATTCTGGAAAGAAGTAAAACTTTTTTATAGCTGAATAGCGTAGTTATTACAAGGTAAGAAAGTTTATGAAGTTCTAAAAATTTCAACGTAGCACGAAACACATGAGGTAAAATTGTAAAAACAAATATACCATATTTCAGTCTTTAATGACTCAGTAAGGTTTTTATTATTCCAAAGTGGATTTGCTTAGACCAATAAATCCAATAATCTATCTAAAAGGTTCTTTTCTTTTCTTTTTATAGCTAAGCAGTGAAATAAACTCTATCTAAAGATGAATGTATTAAAGAAGATAATAGCCTTTTTAAGGAGAACTAAGAGAAGGCTTGGTATGTTCAAAATTATCAATGGCCTTGCTGTAGACAGTGTACAAAATGATTTCTAATATTTTTAGTATAAAAGAGGGCAGTTTTATAAGTCTTAGAGCCAATAACCTTACTAGATAGCACACACTTGATCTCATAATGGAGGGGAAAAGGATGTTTACAATAAAAAAAATCCTTGCCCATTATAATTTGGAACATTACTGCCTTATTTTAAGTCACTGCCATCTCATTTAAATGTTATATTTATTATGCACACTCAAAATGATAATGAAATAGTTAAAAAAGTATTATAATCTGGCATTAAATCAAGGGCTAGTAACGATAACGGGAAAACATATATGAGAAAACACAAAGGAAAAAATACCTCTGCTACAATTTTAGGTCTCATAGTCCAGCACTTAATGAAATTTCCCTCTTAGAGCAGATGGGAGACAATTACATTTTTATGGTATATACAAAACTCTTGTACTTTTCCTTCGAATGGTTCTGAATCTAATTAGGATAGCAGACAAATTGCTCTAAGCAGATATTGATGAAGATGGTTTGTTCTGTCAACTGAATGTGGGGCAGTAAAACACTGCCTTCTCAAATATTATTATTGGAATTCCCTCCATATAAATTATTCTCCATACAACACCTTTTCTCAGGAATCACAGAACATAAGTGATGGTAACTAGGTACAAGTAAACTGAATTTTTCCCAGAAAAATTCTCCCATGGAAATTCTTCATGCTTTCTCTATTCTGATGGTTCCTGAGAACATATGGCACGTAGCATAGTTAATCACAGTTAAAACAGTGATTCTGAACTCAGACTGTCTGCTGTGAGACCTACTACTAGGGGGTGATCTTGGGAAGGTCTCTTAGTGTCTTTCTTTCTCTGTTTTCTCATCTGTAAAAAAGAGATAATAATAAAATCTACTACATGGAATTGTTGTGAGGATTAAACAAATCATGTTAAATTCTTGGAACCTCACCCAGCACATGGTAAGCACCCAAAAATATTACCTGCCATTATAATTTTTGTCTGAACTACCTCAATGATCTTCTACCAAGTCTCCCTGGTGCCAGTCTTACCTCTCTTCCATCCATCACCCATCACTGACTACAGCGATCTTTCTGTCAGAAGATCACTGCTAGGTGACCTCTCTTTGATGGACATTTAGATCTGTCTTTTTTGTTTATTTTTACAACTGTAAACACTACTGTACAAGCATCTCTGTGTATGTCTTCTAGAACATACGTTGAGCATAGGTATATATACCTATAAGTGAATTACCCATTTATAAGTCATGAATATATTCCCAGCATTCCCTGTCTGCTTAATTTTTCGTCACAGCACTTATCTTCATCTAATACATATTTTTCACATACACATATATGTTGTGTGTATATATATATTTTACATATACATATAAAATATTTTACTTATTCATTTCCTTTATTTTCTGGGTTTTTTTCCTCAATGGAATATATACTCCAAGGGCAAAAATTTTTATCTGTTTTGTTCAACACAGGCAAGATCTGTGATGGCGAATATTACAGTGTTGTGTAGTATGGACGTAGAAGTCAGACTTCCCTGGGGAAATGTAAAAGCCCAGAATCATTAAGAGGAGGCTAAACAATCTCTCATCATTCTCTCATCATCTCACAGAGAGGCATTCAAGATACTTCTGTACTCTTCATAGGTCTGCACTCCACAGGATGAAGCCTGGTCCCTTGTCACGTCTTTTACAGTGAGAACAGCCTTGTGTATGTCTATTAGTCAACCGTCAGGGCTCTGGCACCAGGAAGCCTGAGTAGACGCAGCGGTCTGAAGGCACCAGAAGTTAGTGCCTGATGGTCGCATGAGAAGAGGCTTCAGGCTGAAAGCAGAAGGAGGCTTTTCCAGCATTCCCACAGAAAGTTGAGTTCAGGGGCAGCCTCTTCCACTAAGAGAATGAAAAGCCCTCTCCCCGTACCTAAGGGAGAGAAAGCCCCCAGTCTCAAGGGGCTCGTTGCCAAGCAAACTGAGATTCCAGGATAATTCACCAGACAATTCTGCTTATCACTCTTCAGGTATAATCTAGAAAGGTAGTAACTTACACATTTATCAGCTTACTTTTTTTGTGTATGTATGTGAGGAAGATTAGCTCTGAGCTAACACCCATTGCCAATCCTCCTCTTTTTGCTGAGGAAGATCGGCCCTGGGCTAACATCCATGCCCATTGTCCTCCATTTTATATGGGACGCCACCACAGCATGGCTTGATAAGTTGTGTGTTGGTCCACATCCGGGATCAGAACCTGCAAACCCAGGGCCACTGAAGTGGAGCGTGTGATCTTAACCACTACGCCACTGGGCTGGTCCCTCAGCTTATGTTTTAGCAGGATACAGGCAGGTAGCCAACAGCAAGTCATAAGTTATAATCATAATAACAAGAACAACCATTCCTTCCAATATATGAGTTGCAAATTGTGACTAAACCCTGAGCAAAAATTTTATGTATATTAATTCACTTAATCTTTACAAGAACCATAGGAGGTAAGTATTGTAAATCTCATATTACATGAAAGAAAAGTGAGTCTAAAAGGGGTTTAAGAATTTTTGTAAGATGCTGTGGCAGCTTTCAGGTGAAAATTTAAATTAATATTTGAACCCAGATCTGTCTGACTTCAAAGTCCCTGGCATTTCTAGAATAATACCACACTGCTCTACTTCAATGAGATGCAGAATAGACATTTTTGGGGAAAGTTATTTGGGGATAACAAGAGTTAGAGAGAGAGTGAATGAAAGGAGAGATAGGTGAATAGGAAGATGATAGACTGAGTCCAGTCAAATGACCACCAATTTAGGTTTTACTCTTCTGGCATCATGGAATGACATTAAAAAGAAAAATATCAACCTTTAAGATATTATGGGGCCAGCCCCGTGGCTTAGTGGTTAGGTGCGTGCACTCTGCTACTGGCGGCCCGGGTTCAAATCCCGGGCACGCACTGACGCACTGCTTCTCCGGCCGTGCTGAGGCCGCGTCCCACATACAGCAACTAGAAGGATGTGCAGCTATGACCTACAACTGTCTACTGGGGCTTTGGGGGAAAAATAAATAAACAAAATAAAAAAAAATTAAAAAAAAGATATTATGACATACCTTATTACCCTGGTTTCGGTAGGTATGTCGCAAGCTTGGGCAAATCATTTATAGAAGGCCATTAACTTTTGTTGAATGTTTATGTAATTAAGGACCCCTGCGACTCTTGAGATTTAAGCAAAATATGCTATGGAAGCCCAAGTAGCTCCCTGAGGTTTAAATAAGCAAATGGGGGCATTTATTTCCATGTTAATTTTTGCTCACTCCTAATCATGGATTGCCTTGATTTCCAAATACACATACCCACACAAACATGCATGCACACATGCTCTCTCACACACACACACACACACACACACAAACCCCAAAGCTCAAAATTACATCAGACATTCCAGTTCTTAAAAAAAAGTCCTTTCAGCTGCCAAACACCTGAGTTTTCTCATTGGCCATTCCCCATGGTTGTATGGCCTCTAGGTATTTCACTGGTTGCTCTCTTTCTTCCCTTCCCTTCTCCTCTCTCATGCCCCTGTTGGAAGCAAAACCAAATTCTTTTGTGTTTTTTCATGCAAAGTAAATCAACAATCACTCTTGGCTTCCTGGGCTATGACTGCCACCCATGCCTTCAGGATTTTATCTTTTACCTCAAGTGGCTTTTTAATGTTATTTTCTTGAACAAAGACTATTTCCTATCTGTATTTGTTATCTATTACTATGTAACAAATTACCCTCTAAACTAGGAGCTTAAAACAAGAAACAGTATCTCACAGCTTCTGTGGGTCAGAAATTCAGGAGCAGCTTAGGTGGGTGGTTCTGGCTCAGGTTGCTCAGGAGATTGCTGTGAAAACAGCATCCAAGGCTACAATAATCTGAAGGCTTGACTGAGGCTGGAGGACTCATTTCCAAGATGGCTGCCTCACATAGCCATCGACAGAAGGCCTCAGTTCTTTGTTGGCTGTTGGCGAGAGGCTCAGTCCTCACAACATGGATTTCTCCACAGGGCTACATGAGTATCCTCATAGCATGGCATCTGATTTTCACCAGAGTGGAGAAGCTTGGAGACACCTAGGAGAAAACCACAATATCCTTTATGTCCCATTCTTGGAAGTTCTACACTGCCACTTCTGCAATATTCTATTTGTTATAAGCAAGTCGCTATGTACAGCCCAATCTCAAGGAAAGGGAGATTGAGTTCCCCTGCTTGAAGGGAGAAGTATCAAAGAATTTGTGGGCATATTTTAATACCATAGTACTTCTTAAAGGAAATTCTCATGCTAGAATGCATTTTTCATTTCATTACACCTAAAACATTTTGCTTTAACTGGGTATAAACTCTTACAGCAATGTCTTTCTGAATAAACACTGAGTTGAATGAAACATTTGCTTTGGTCTAGAGTAGGGTTCATTTTGCTACAGGAAACATTCAATAAACATTGACATAACCTTTGTAAGGACCTTAGTTTATGGGTTCTTTAGTGAGTGTGGTCAGGGCAGCAAACATTTCTTCCTAAACACCAACAGTGCTGAATGGCAAGCAAGTGACTTATACGATAACTATAGGCAGTGTTATGATGTGGCAATGATGTTTTTCTAAACATGCTGACTTGTTTAGTATCATTTTGATTTTTAATTTCCTCATGGATATTGCCAAAACTTCTTACACTAGAAACAAAAATGTTGAGAATCACTCCCTGATTTTCGATGGTATCATTTATCAACTACTGGTTTTACTTTTAAGGTAAAAAAAAAATAGGGCATGTGTTCAGTTTAGTTAAAAAAAAAATCAGACCATCAGTTAAGTCTAGTTGATATGATAGTCGGCCTCTGCTTTCTCCCCAAAAGAACATATATTGTTCAATCAATTGAAAAGTAAACAAAAACCAGTCTACTAACCAGTTGCTTTGCTATTATGAAGACACAAAAAAATAACTTGGTCATTTCTATCTTTTAAGTGAATCAACATGATATTTTGACATCAAATATACAACGCTTTCTCTCTTAGCCCTCGGGTGAAATTACATCCAAGGGAACTGGCTTTATTTAATCTAGTTTGTTTCATTAAAAATAAACAAGCCTGTCTGAGAGTGAAGCCAAATGCCCACATGACCACTGCCACTGTACTCTGTTGTCACCATGTGACATGGTCCATAAATAATGAGCTACTCTTGTTGAGAAATCCAGGGGCCCTAAGTGAAGATTAATTTTCCTAGAGCCAGATGATGGAGCACAGTTGAGAAGAAACTCCAGACTTGCTGACTCATCACTGCTGATTAGAATTTTTACTTACCGTCTTTTTTCAGGTTGGAAAAGTCTCCTGTGTGGCCAGTAAAGGATGTGAGGGACCTAGTGCTCTTCACTGGATGAGTTCCATCGTGGGTTTCTGCCAACCTTCTTCTTGGGTCCATGGGATTCCAAAAGAGACATAGGCCAGCTGCATAATCCTCCTAAGAACCACCTGAGAGACGCCCCTATTAATACTAAGCCATAGTATTTAATGCATCAGTAATAACTGTTAGGCTTCAGAATACAGTTGCGTTGTTTAAGCAACATAATTTCAAGGAGTCAGAGAAAAGCATAATTACTAAGTTCTAATCTTCCAAACATCTCTCTGCAGGTTGGGACCATAGACGTCAGTATAATAGACTTTTAAAACTCTGGGAATGTGTGTGTGCATGGGTATGTGAATTTCAACAGCCAATTTATATTTTTAGGATTATTGACATCTTTTTCTCTGATGGCATAAGGTCAGAAGTAAATTATTGTAAAGGGAATTTTTAAGGTAAATAAAAACTCCAAATAACTAAAACATGGACATGTTCACTGTACTTCTAGCTTCCAGGAAAAAAAAGGGGGATTCTGAATAACTCAGGTGAAGAAGCCTCTGATCTGCTTGAGCCATGTGTAGCGTGCTGGCCTCCAAAGCTATACTACTGGCCCTGGGCAAGTCACTTAACCTTTCTGTTCTTCGTACGTAAATGGGGATAGAGCAGTACGGACTCATGTAAAATAATTAGAACAAGGTTTGGCATACAGTAAATGGTCAATAAATGTCATCTATTATTATTTTGTAGAAAACAGGAGGAAAAAACAGCTGTTTAATAGCTATTTTAATTATTGATCTTTTTTCTTCTAAGGTTTTTTTTTTTTTTTTGCTGGGAAAGATTCACCCTGAGCTAACATCTGTTGCCAAGCTTCCTCTCTCTATTTTTTTTGCCTCCCCTAAAGCCCCAGTACATAACTGTATATTCTAGTTTGGGTCCTTCTAGTTCTTCTATGTGAGCCGCTGCCACAGCATGGCTACTGACAGACGAGTGGTGTGATTCTGCGCCCAGGAAGCGAACCCGGGTTGCCAAACTTTAGCTGCTAGCCTATCAGGGCTGGCTCTGAATTATTGATCTTTTAAATTTCTCAAACCCTTTAAAGAGCTCAGTCGTTGGCTACACAGCCAGAACATTTTAGTGATTTCTCTTCAGTATGATAGAACTTTACAGATGTGAACATGAACTATATGAAAGTGGCTTACCCTGTTATCATGAACCTTGGAAGAAAAATCTTTAATGAGCAGAAAGTTTCACTTGTAAAAAAGTTATTAAAAACAATTTAGACAAGATTCAAGGCTATATTTCTTTAATTCTAAAACTTTTCCAAAGTTAGTGCTATCTTTTAAAATAATTACCTACTTTATATAGACACCAATCTATTCATCTATTTATGTATTCATCAATTTATATATTCATCTATTTATGTATTCATCTATTTATGTATTCATCTATTTGTGTATTCTGGTTGCTCATTTAAAAACAGACTAAGAGGGGCTACAGGCAGAAGCAGGGAAACCTACTAGGAAGCAAGAGATGGTGGTGGCAGCAGGGCCAGGAGAAAAGGTCAAATTCTGACTATGCAGTATTTGAGATTAGATCCAATTGGATGTGATGATAAATAGCTGTGTTGTGAGAAAAGACAGGAGTCAAGGTGACTGCGGTGTTTTTGTTTGAGCAATTAGAAGAATGGAGTTGCCTTTCACGGAGATGAGAGCTCTGCAAGGTGAACTGGTGTGGGGGGTAATGTCAGAAGCTCAGCTTGGGATATTTTACATTTGAGATGCCTCTTGGACATCAAAGTTGAGATATGGAAATATCAGATGGTAGTGTTGTCAGATAAAATACAAGATACCCAGTTAAATGAGAATTTCAGATAAATACAAAAACTGTTTGTAGATAAATACAAAACAAGTATTTTATGGTATGTACATATACTAAAAACAATTCATCGTTTGCCTGAAATTCTAATTTTACTGAATGTCCTATTTTTCATTTGATAAATCCAGTAATACTATCAAGTGGACAGTTGGATGATGAGGGAGAGGTCACAGGCAGGAGTTATCAACCTAAAGACCATCTTTAAAGCCATGTGGTTGTGTTACCAAGTTGACCTCACTCCGGTGGGACTCCAACCCACCTTCAGAGGAGCTCCAAGGAGGGACACACTGGTGGGCCTCCTACCCACAATCTGTCCCCTCCCTGGAGAGTTCTTTTCTGTTCAGAGTCGCCGATTTGAAACGAAACCAAAGCCGAGCCGTCAACGGCGCAAGCTTTTATTCAATGGCCAAAGAGTGGAGAAGTTGGAACTAAGTTCACAAATCAACTTATCAGTTCATGGGGCATGTAAGCAGCTGTTATAAGGGGTCCAGGTAATGAAGGGGAGGAATATTCATCATATTCGGGGAACAGGGCAGGCTTTCCAAGGGAACAAGGGTGCCACCTCTTTTCTTTCCTTATTTAGTCATATCCTGCCATTGCCTTGGCAACTGTAAACTGTCGTGGTGCTGGTGGGTGTGTTATGTAGCACGGTAATGTATTACAATGAATGTGTGATGAGCTGTGGGGTCTATGTCAGGTCAAGTCAGACTCCATGTTGCCTTTACCTGGTTCTAACTGGTTTTGACTATATGTCTCAGCCATCTCCTTCCTCTCTTTGTGGTTTCCTGTAGCTAAAGAGAATGTGTTAGGCTTGTTCTGAGCAGGGTTGTGGTTAATGTCTTACGGGGCCAGGGGCCAGGGTAACAGTTGGATGAGATCATCCAAGGAGTGAGCTCGGACAGCTATGAAAATTGATCCAAAGATTGAGTCTGGGCACGCAAGGTAGAGGTCATGTGATGAGGAGAAATAGTAAAGGATAATGAGAAGGAGAGGATGGAAAGTTAAGGAGGAAACCAGGTGAGTGTGGGGTACTGGAAGCCGAAGGAAAGGAAGGGTTTCAAGTAGGAGTGATCCACTGCATCTATTGCTGCTAAGAGGTGAAGAATGATGAAGGTGAGAACTGAGAAGAGATGTATCAAAGACGATATCCTTAACAACAAAAAAATTTTTTACTGGATCACGAAGGGGAAAATCTGACTATGAGTGTGTTCAGAATTCTTTCGGATTTGGCAAATAGGGACAATTCTTTCAAGGAGTTTTATAAAGTGAAGAAAAGGGATATGTCATTACCTGGAGAGGAAAATGAGGTCGAAAGAAGTTTACTTTTCTTTTTATAAAGGAAATAACAGAATGTTTGTATGCTGATCAGTATGACTCAAAGAGAGAGAAAACTTAATGCTGCAGGACACAGAGGGGATAACTGCTGGAGAAATGTCCTTGAAAGGACAGAGGAAACGGCGTCTAGAGAGGAAGTGAAGGCAGGCATTGGTCTTGGCTAGGACACAGGGCATCCACAGTAACTGGGGATAATGTGGGGTTTATGGTACAGGGGCAGGGAGGCGAGTAGAAGTCGTGTTTAATGGAAGTTCTCTCCAGATTTCTTCAATTTTCACTGAAGGCAGAGTTAATGCCAGTTTATGCGTGAATTCCCATGCCTTGATCGTAGTAGAGGATCAATGAAGGTTTATTCAGAGAATTAAGCTTTTAAAAATGAAATGCACTGTAATCCCCAGAAACTCTTTTATTTGGGGTAAAAAAATATTCTTCTTTTTTCAAAGATCCACTGTATATTGTAGACGATTCAGTTAAGTAAATCAATTCTTTGATCTAGCATTTATAAAAATATACATTATAGAAAACACTGTAAAATTATATTAGCAATGTACACTGAACCAAAAAACCACTTCAATGTGCATAAAATTGTTAAATAGCATAGACATATCAATTAGGGTTCAAAGTGGAAAGAAAGATTCTTGAAACATGGCCTTATAGATTGCAAACAGCAAGCAGTGAATTCTATATAAAACTTCAAATACAATTTTAAAACATGGAATTTTTTAAAATGTTGCCAATTACGTTCTTCTAAAATATTAACCAGGTGAAATTATGTAGATATTTTCAAAAGGGTAGGGGAATGTAAACAATTATTCTCAAGAAATCACCATATATTATTGGATAAAAAGTGTTGATATGCTAACATATTTACAAATAAAATAATAATTGTATTTTGTAAAAAGAAGGCATTAACTTCAAAAGTATATATAATTATGGTTCTGGTTTATTTTAGAGTATAGATCTAACCACACACTATGCAAATTAAAAAGATATTATATTCGGTGTTTATGTAATTGTGTGGTATTTCCTCTAAAATTATAGTGAAAATATCTATAATTAAATAAATGCTCTCTCCAATTACTATAAATTCTCATAATCCTTTTCCCTCTGTAAACAAAGACCTATTGTAACATCCTTACAAGAATTAGCCACTCATGACAATTCCACACATTTCCACTCTCTTTTAGAAGGAAGAAATAACTAATTAACTCTGCAAAGACGAGTTATCACATAAATACACTAATCGTCAATAATTAGTGATAATGCCAATGTATTCATCCACTGCTACAAAAAAGGCTAATTTTCTTTTTAATTTACATATTGTGCTTTTAACGCTGAAACTGTACCAGATATTTCAACATATAAAATGGGTTTTTAGTTATGTTTAATCAAATGATCTATCTTCCATTTGTTCCTACATTCCCAATAATGTCAAAGAAGCAACTACATCTGGATCCATTTTCAAACTATTTGATGTAACTATTTTCAAAAGAATAGCTATTCAATAAAATAATTAATCAATTTCAAGTCTAAGCTTATTATAAACAGCTGACTTGCAAACTTGTGACTGCTGAGAGTTATCGTCCCTGTTCATTTCGTTCTTTTTAATTTCATTTTATTTGCAAATTCATTCTTTTCCTTTCTGGAACTAACTTTTTTTTTTTTTTGTGAGGAAGATCAGCCCTGAGCTAACATCTGATGCCAATCCTCCTCTTTTTTTGAGGAAGACTGGCCCTGAGCTAACATCCATGCCCATCTTCCTCTACTTTATATGGGATGCTGCCACAGCATGGCTCGACAAGCAGTGCGTCAGTGCGCGCCCGGGATCCCAACCAACGAACCCCGGGCCACGGCAGCAGAGCATGCGTACTTAAATGCTTGTGCCACCGAGCTGGCCTCTTAACTTTTTTTTTTAATTCAGGAAAAATTAACTTTACTTTTGGTATGACATGAGGCTGAGACTTCACACTTAAATATACTCAATATTTATTATTTCTGAATCTCCAACATCCGTAGTATGCCCACTGACTATACTTCCTTTGGAGGCCTATCATTGTTTGGGCTGCTTCCTTACCTCTGGTTGTAGAGGTGAGCACCTCTCTGCCTTCTCTGACTGTGACTATTTCACTGGAGCTGCCTATTGTTATTGTTTTCCACTACTCAGACACAGAACCAGAGAACACCAGAGCTGGAATGGCCTGCAGAGTCCATCTTATCTGCCCATTCTGCTTTATGGCTAAGGAACAAGGGTCAGAGATGGGATTTCACTTGCCATATACACTGAGTAGTGGAAGAATCAGGATGAGAACCCAAATCACATTACTCTCAACTGGGTGCTCACATTTCTATGTGCTTGGGGTTCAATTTATGTTTCCATTTTCCTTCTACAGGAATTGCCCAAGGTCGTTCTTCTTCACTCTCCATAAAAGATGTCATGTACGTACTCCACAGCAGAGTATCATTTGTCTTCCTTCTTCGGATCATATTCTTGTCTATGAAGCTAGCTTAGATCTTGCATAAATGCCTGCAATATTGGCATACCAGCCACCACCTAGTGATGTGTTTGCTTTTAGTTTTTTTTCCCTCCAAGCAAATACTGTCTTTGCAGTGGAGTTTTCTATTTCTCCTCTGTGCCTCCTTAGTGCCATGTACAATCCCTATTATAACAGTCATCACGCTGGACTGTCACTGTTCAATCAGTTGCTTGTCCCTCCTTAGAGACAAAGACAAACACCTAACTCTGTGTTCCTCGTGCCCAGGGAGCCCCCTCAACCTACTTCCCAGCGTTGTCCAAGGCCCTGTGCATAGCCACGGACCGGGTCTGAAGGCAATAATGTGCGACCACCCATGTTTTTGTCTCATGAAACAGGAGTCCCTTATCCAACTGAAAGAAGGTCAGAAAACCTCTTTTTTCCCTCAGGTCAGAGTCTCAGACTCAGTGCCCTGTAAAAATCAGGCAGTTATTTCACGTTTGCACAGGAGCTGCTTTGGAAGGTGGCCAGAGTGCTGTTGTCTACTTCCTTAAGCTTCTCTTTCTGTAGCAATTCAAAGACTGCAACCCCAGAAAATGTTCAAGGCAAGAAGAAGAATGAAAGAGGCTGGTGGTGAATGCCTGTATTCCGGGAAGTGCCATCTTCCCTGATACTGTGTTTTAAGTAGGAATGGATGCCAGAAGAGCCCTGGAGGCAGAGTAAGATGGGCATTATCATTTCTAATATAAATCTGTTCCCCAGAACCTCAAAGAACCAGATTGAAGGCAATGGAGAAGATCCTGCCTCAGCTCAGAAATAACTGAAGACCTGTGCCACACTGAATATAGGCAGGAGCCATTCCCATCAACCTCCTATTTAGCCGTAGAAGATCATTTGGCATGTCTATGTTTCATGCCATCATAAAGGCCCAGGGGAAGTTGAATTTCTCAGATAGATGAGGACGGGAAACGTGTCTCAGATAGAGGAGTCTGAATGCAGCTGCCTGGTGACAGTTTAGCACAGTGGGTGAGTATGTTTATCTAGAGTCACATTGCCTGGGTTTCAATCCCAGATTTACCACCTTTTAGCTACGTGGTTTTAGGTAGGTTGCTCCCTTAATTGACATTCCTCAGTTTCATCATTTGTGAACTAAAAATAATATTCATATGTAGGGTCACAATGAGGAATAGAAAAGTGACCTTCATTGAAGCTCGCTTTCTGCCAGATCTCTAGGTCTAGAACATTATACGATTATTTTATTTTTGTAAGTACTTTATAAGTCAGTTCTAATATTTTCTCCATTTTATATGAGCAAACTGAAGTTTAGAAAAGTTAATTAACTTGTCCAAGGTCATAGAACAAGGAAGTGGTGGAGGCAGGGTTTGAACCAAGTCTGTTTGACCCCAAGCCCCTAACCGCTGCACTATACAAGCAGCACGAGCATAGAGTCAACGAGGCAAATACAGGTGCCCCCTCAATACAGCCTCACACTCAGTTCCAGGCGTTCTAGTAGTGGGATATCTTGTTTGGCATTATTTGGAGATATGTGCATATTGTGAGTCTCTGAAATCATGACAGGGGAGATTAAGGAGTGGGACACAGCTCAGCTGTTGTTGTTTGGTTCTGAATATGCTCTAACTGCCCACATTGTAGCTTTAGGCAAGGTTCTCATCCTAATTGTATCTCCCCTTTCTTCATCTTAAAAATGAAATAATATAAAGTAAAAGCAATTGGTTATCTCGTAGTAAACGTGGGCTTAAGATTTAGGGGTCGTCCTCGCCCTGCATCCGACCCCAGGCCTCATTTCAAAGTGAAGAAGCATTTTTGCTTCATAATTTTTGCAAGACAAACTGAATGCAAGTAGTATTGAGGTATCATTTAAAATTATTATGAAAGCATGTGTTAGAAATAATCAACACTTTTTTAAATGGCAAAATGTTTCACTATATGGAGATATTTGTGTGTTGTCATTTGTCTTGTACCTAATCCAAAGGACCATGTTTGGACCTGGGATATATATATAGTAATGGATATTTCTTTAGAAGTATGTATTGCAGCCTGAGAATTAGGCAGGAATAATAAAAGGAATGCTAAATAAAAGATGCTTTTAGTGCCGCAATTTATTTTGTAATGTCTAATCTCACAATAAGATTTTCAGGATCTGAAGAAAACAGATACAAGTTGGCTAGCAGTACAGGCTACATAATTTTATTAGTTCTTAATTTAAACTTTGGAAAGTCCTTCTTGAAGAATTGGGTTCTTTTGAAGCTTGCTCTACTTTTATTTATTAACACATTAACATAAAATAAAATTGGAGACATGATCCAAAATTTTCACTTGTGTGTGAATGAAGGGGAGACACTGTGAGATAAACAAACACATAAATAAAGAGAACAGATTAGTGGTTACCAGAGGGGAAGGGGGTTGGGGGCTGGGCAAAGGGGTACAAGGGCACATATGTACGGTGACGGATAAATATTAGACTATCAGTGGTGAGCACGATGCAGTCTGTGCAGAAACTGATAAACAATAAGGTACACCTGAAATTCCACAATGTTATAAACCATTAGACCTCAATAAAAATAAATAAATAAATAAATAAAATTAGAAAAAGGGACAATGTTATAATCTTTATATATTAATTGGAATGTAACTACTATTTGTTCATTAGACCACCCTTGTTCCCAAAGTTATAACATTTAAAAACCACCTCCAGAAAATCAAGCAAGGGCCAATTAAACAACTTATGGTGCCTTAAGGACATCATCAGCCTTGTTCTAAGGCATTACTTACAGAAAGAGAAACATTTCTTTAAATGTCCAGTACCAACAGCTTGTCTTAAAAACCAGTGTTAGAGTCCAGACATACTTGAGCAATAATTTGGTGATAAATATTATATTGGTTACACTTCCCAAATACAAAGAAAAGCTTTTAAATTTATTTTCCAACTGGGCGTACACACCAATTTGTGTTTATCACTTTTCTTCTTACAATAGCTTAATTCTCACAAACTATCTTTTGTAGGATAAGGGACAGACCTGATTTGAACCAAAAAAAAAAAAACCAACAAGCAAACAAACATTAATTCTTTCAATAGCTCTGGAATTAATTAGATAAATTGAATAGACCGTTTTGGGAACTGAAGACATTAACATACTTTTAAAAAGATACTTTTGCTCCATCTGTAGCTATTTTGCCAGCCCAAGGAAATAAAAACAGCCAGAAGTAAAGTAGCCAGATCACTCAACCTAGTGTTTCTCAAAGGATGGTCCACAGGTAGGAATCATCTGAGAGGTTGTTAAAACCGCCTCTTGCTGGGCCCTCACCCCAAATTCGCTGAAGCCTCAAGAAAATAAAAGCACAAAAGTGACCACAAGGTAACCATGAGCCATAAAGTTTGGGGACAGAGGGAATGCTGAGTGTGTAAGCAATTTGCTCGTGCAGCCTATTTGGATGTACGAGTTTGCCCTTTTATTAAAAAGGGGGATTATGTCTGACTACCTTACAGAGTTGTTGAGAACCTTCGCTAGGTCATTACCTGGTACATGGTGAGAACTCAAATCAAGGATCTTGGAAGGCCTGGGAGACATATGAAATCATTGCTTTATATTCAAGAGACCATGGGATGCCAGGAAATTTGGAAGGATTAAGATAGGAAATACAATGCACACTTAACCTGATGGTTCCAGGTGGGATCTCAACGTCTCTCTGATGGGGGACGCTAGAGCATGGAGAGAACTGCAGACACCTGCGGGAGTGGAACTTCTTGCATTACAGACATTTTCTGGGATGCTCTTGGGGAATAACGGAAGAATATTTGAGAATATGTCTCACTGCACATGCTTTTTGTAAAGAGAAATTGCCTGAAGTCAGTTAAACAAATTTTTTACATGCTACCCTGTAATAGTAAGACTTTTTGTTAAGGGAGTTAGTAAATCTCCTTTTTTTAAATCTACTTAGAATTTGGTCTTCTTTTGCTGTGCACTGAAATATATCCTATATATCAAGCCTAAGGAAATAATCAGAAACACAAATATGATTTTTGTATAAAGATTGTCATGTTAATTATAATATAAAAAAAATCAAAACAATAGGAATCCAATTAGTGAGATTATGGCATGACACAGACCCTAAAGATACTATGAATATTCCAAAGAATATTCAATGGCATCGAAAACAGATTATAATATCATCTCAAGTCTCAATTGTATGTAGACTATAGAGCCTGAATTTTTAAATGTGTATATATAGACAAAGAAAAGAGATAAATATAAAAAACGTTAACAATTATCTCTTAATTTTAGATAATTTAAAATTTCTTTCTCGTTATCTTTCTTAATGTTAGAAATAACTTACAAGGAATAAGAAGTATTTTATAAGCAGGAAAACGTAAGTGTGTATTTAAAGAAATTCTTCAGGAAGTAGAAAACTTTATTTATGAGACAGTAACTGGGAATCTGGGTAAGAGTAGTGGGGATCCTAGAAGGATGCATTGAAAAATCAATGATTAATGGCAACATATTCATCACTTTGAAGAAAACTAGGGAAGAGACCTGTCCTTCCATGCCAAACGTGTGATAAGGGGTTTCCATACTGTTGTGCGGTAGGAAGCAGAGCAGAAGGGAGAACTCTCATCTTCAGATGACATTCTTTCTTCTTTGGGGAGAGGCAGGACCTGTTGTTGAAACTTTCTTTCAAAGGATAAGGAAGTGGGCACAAGGAGATTAAGACTGGGTGTAGGATCACGGCATCGGCATTTCAGCGAGGGTGACCTAGAGCATGCGGCTCAGCCCCTAGCTCAGCTTTCCAACTGCTGTGTTTCTTGGTCCCACATTCTTGATGCCTGAGAGTTACTCTCCTGTTAAAGTGAAATATTGTGCCATGTGCTAGAATCGTATACCTCCCTCTCAAAATATTTGATGAACAAAATGGGATTAAAATTGTGTTGGCAAATGTGGGTTATAATGATTTTACCTATTGGGAGCTATTCATCTGTATGTTGTTTTTATCATTTCAGATGTTATTTGTGGAAGGAGAATGTGATCACTCGCCAAAATCTACATTATGTCATCTGCTCTGTTCTATAAACAGATTACACACACCATACAGACATAAGCTGTGGGTTGTGGTTAGCTAATTATGTTTAATGCAAATACACACACATGTACAATTCATTTTAAGGGGATTAATTATAAGTGCTATATTTTAGTTAGAAGGCTTTTGGAAATACCTCATCATAGAAGTACACCAGAGCCATTTAACAGTTTTTTTTTTTAATGAATACAAACCATTTGAAATATTGTATACAAAGCTGATTTTTCAGAAAATATTCACTACCTGCATCAAATATTATGAGATAATTTTGCAAAGGTGCTAATCTACATTACAAATAGGTTTGGTCCAAGAGCATCTATTGCCAAAACAAAGCATTTCTATTCTCATTTCAAATCTAGTACACCAACTGTCTTCGAACACACTCATTTAACTATTAAAGCTAAACAGTAAAGCATAGCATTTGCGCTTGCAGGAAATAATTTAGGTTAAAATTTAAGTATAAAAGACTTTTGCTCTTAGGGAAACTAAAAATAAAAATTCTACCATGTTGGACAGATGCGATATTTATATTGTTCACTCAAACTTCTGTGCACAGTGGCAGACGGTCTGCTGGGCTACTCAGTGTCTATTCTCCCCTTTACCTGTGGTGATATAACTTGATTTTGATCAAGGTAGGATGTAGCCAGGTGCAAAATTACATTTCCTAACCTCCCTTGCAGCTATAAGTGGCCATGTGATAATTCTGACCAATGAAATGAAAGTGGAAGTTTCAGGGAGGAAGTTTTTCTTTTTTTTTTTTTAATTTTTTTTTTTTTTTAACCCCCAAAGCCCCAGAAGACAGTTGTATGTCATAGTTGCACATCCTTCTAGTTGCTGTATGCGGGACGCGGCCTCAGCATGGCCGGAGAAGCAGTGTGTCGGTGCGCGCCCGGGATCCGAACCCGGGCCGCCAGTAGCGGAGCACGCACACTTAACCACTAAACCACGGGGCCGGCCCTCGGGGAGGAAGTTTTAAAAAAACTTTTAAAAAGAGACTCAATTCCACTTACATACAACTTTTGTGCTTCCACTTCTTCCTGCCTAAAATGCTGGATGTAGAGAATTTAACCTGCGAACATGAAGCAACAGCCATGCACGTGAATGCTGCACCGTGGGCCACTAGACAGAAAGGTAGAAGGATCCTGTGTCACTGATGCTGTTACCATTGCCTGAACCAGTTCTGAGCAGCCTACCTCTGGGCATCTTGTTTAATGACAAAAATAAAACCTATTCATTTGAGTCCCTGTGATTTGGGCATCCTGTAAAATAAAGCTAAAATGTACTTCTTCCTGATAGAAGTACCAATTATGACTCTGTTAGCAGTTTATTGTTTAGTAGATGTTAAAGTCACTTAAAAATTGTCCATTCTCAATTCATGAAACAAAGAGTGTTTGGGTGACTCAAAAGTCTAAAGACTTCCTCCTTCTCACCTCCCAACACATTGCTCCTTTGGCTTTAGGGGAAGGCTTTTTACTTATGAAGACTATTTTTCCATATTGCAGAGTTTAGACTCTTCTTTACAAGCCATGGTTTCTTAATATAGATGTCCACGAATGGGCTTCATGTATCCTAAGGTTGTATATTTGCTCCAGTATTGTATAAGAAATTTTAATACCATGAATTGATGTTGACTATGAAGGTATGAGTGAATGTTCATCTTTAAAGAAAAAAAAAAATCTCAGTGGTAACAAAAGCCGTATATTCTATTCCATAGCCTAAAGAATCTTATGAGATTTCCATTGGAATTCAGTCTTAACACAGAACTCATTGAATCTAAAACATCTGAATTCTCACATCTGATTCTTGACTTAGTTATTAAAGCCCAGAATTTTAGTGTACTATCAAAATCATGTCCTTATATGGTTTTAATTTAATTATACTTTGTTTAGCATCTCCTTGGAGAAATCATTGGATACCACAAAACGGGGATGGATAATGGCTTTTATGCTACTCTGCCATAATTACTGCATATTTTATAGCTATGCTTCAAGATTAAACTAGCCATGAGCTCAGTTTATAGACTACAGTGGTGTAATGTAAGTATTGTCACTTTCCTAGTTTCCTAGTTCCTAGTTTCCTAGTTTCACTGTTCTCACATCTAATCTCATTCCTGCCTGCCCCTCATGTAGTGGGCAATCTGGGAAGGGAAGGTTAGAATCAGATTTAGATTGAAGGATGATGTGGGGTTTTGCGTCATCTGGCAGACACAGCAGATAACCATGAGTTAAATACCACACTTGTTCATGACTATTAGGCCATCAATTATTCAAAACACAGTATCTTCTCATTTAATGAAAATTCATTTTATATCAGGAAAGATCTCAATCTCAGTTATTTTTTTAGTTTTCTCTCTTATGGATTTTTTATCTTATTTTTAATCAGCTTTACTGAGGCTTATTTTATATACAATAAATGCCCCAATTTTAAGTGTACAGTTTAATGAATTTTGACTTGTATATACACTTAGGTAATCACTACCTCAATCATGATATAAAATGTCTCTATCAATCCAAAGTCTCCTCATGCCTCTTTTTGTGTGTGTGTGTGAGGAAGATCAGCCCTGAGCTAACATCCATGCCAATCCTCCTCTTTTTGCTGAGGAAGACTGGCCCTGGGCTAACATCTGTGCCCATCTTCCTCCACTTTATGTGGGACGCCGACACAGCATGGCCTGACAAGTGGTGCATCGGTGCGCGCCCGGGATCCGAACCCGGGCCGCCAGCAGCAGAGCGCGCGCACTTAACTGCTTCGCCATGGGGCCGGCCCTTCTCCTCATGCCTCTTTATGGTCAATCTCCCCAGCCCCTGCCCAGGCAACCACTGATCTGTTCCATCACGATAAATTTATATAGAGATTAGAATTTCATATGAAGTAAATCAGTCAGATTTTGGGTCTTTTTTCTGTCTTTCTTTTTCTTTCTATTTTTTGCTTAGAATAATGATTTTGAGATTCATCTATGTTGTTGTATGTATCAATAGTTTGTTCCTTTTATCTTAACAGTATTCCATCATATGGATAAACTATCATTTGTTTATTCATTCACCTGTTGATGGACATTTTGGTTGTTTACAGATTTTGGCAATTATAAATAAAGCTGTTATAAAAATTCATGTACAAATCTTTGTGTGGCCATATGTTTTAATTTAGCTTGGCTAGTTACCTAGGAGGGGAATTGCTGGATCATATGTAAGTATGTTTAATTGTAAAATATCTGCCAAATTGTTTTCCAAAGTGGTTGTACCATTTTACATTCCACCAGCAATATTGGGGCATTCCAGTTCCTCCATATACTCACCAACACTTGGTATTACCAGACTTTTTAATTTTAGCCATTCTGGTGGTGTATAGTGAGGTATCACTTTAGTTTTAATTTGAATTTCCCTGATGACTACAGATATTGAACATTTTTACATGCTTATTGGCTGTTGTATATTTTATTTAGTAAAGTATTCAAATCATTGATCTAATTTTTCATCGCATTGTTATCTTTTCATTGAGTTATAAGAATTCTTTTTTCTGGACATGGGTCCTTTGTCAGATTTATTTGTATCATAAATACTTTCTTACAGTTAGTGGCTTGATTTTTCTTTTTAAAGTTTCGCTCAAAGAGCATATGTTTTTAATTTTGCTAAAGTCCAATTTATATATACTTTTTCTTTTATGGTTTGTGTTTTTTGTATCCTAAGAAATCTTTGGCTGCACCATGGTCACAAATTTTTTTCCTATGTTCGTTTCTAGAAGTGGTATAGTATTTGCTCTTACATATAGGTCTATGCTGAATTTTGAGTTAATTTGCAGTAAGGGTGTAGAGTAAGAGTCAATGGAAAGGTTTTGGACATTTTTTCTTTAATATTTTCTCTACTTCTGTCTCTGCCTCTCTTCTGTCTTTCTGGGACTCTCATTACACATATGTTATACTGCTTGATGTTATTCCATAGGTCACAGACACTCTGCTCATATTTTTTTCTGTTTCATTTTCTCCGATCTTGGATAGTTTCTATTGGTATGTTTTCAAGTGTAGTGTCTAATCTGCTTTAAGCCCATCAATGATTTTTTTCATCTTAGATATGGTATATTTTAGTCCTAGCAGTTTCATTTGTTTCTTTTTATATCTTCTGTTTCTACTCTTATGTTTATATTTTCCTTTAAATCCTTAACTATGCTTTTAATCACTCTTTTAAAATTCTTTATTTTTAATTTCATCATTTTGTGATGAACTTTTTTCATCGATAAGTTTCCTCCTGGTTATGGATCACAAGTCAATGCCTTTTTTACATATATAGCAATTTGTGATTGGATGCTGGACATTGTATATGTTACATGGTTGAGAGCTTGTATTTTGTTTTCTTCCTTTAAAGAGTGTTGAAGCTTGTTTTGGCAGGCAAATAAACTATTTGTAGTTTAGTATCATTTTCTGATATTTGTTTTGAAGTTTTATTAAGGTAGGTCGACAGTAATCATTCCATAGGGCTAATTTTAACCTTACCACTAAAATTTGACCTTCTGTGGTCTCTACTGAGTGCTCCAAGTGTCCAGTTGTATGTCTTTTCTTAATACCTTGTTGGAATCCAACCACTTCCTAATACTGTGTGACTACTAGGAATTTTTTAGCTTATAGCTCTTTGGCAGTTGTTCTTTGTCTAGCCTCATGAAGTTTTACCTTAAGTATGCCCAGATTAGTATTTAGCTAATGCCTCATGGGAACCCTTTGCAGATTTCTGGAATTCTTCCTCTGCATGGATCATCATCTCAGTACTCTGCCCTGCAAATTCCATTAGCCTCAATCTCCCTAAATTTCACTCACTCTTTCATCAGCTTAGACCACCTTTCTTTTCTTTGGATTCTCTCTGAGAGAGATCACAGTCCAAAAATTATCTTCAGGCAGAAAGCTTGGAAATTTTATGACCTGCCTCCTTATCCACCATTCTCTTAGAAATCATAATTCTGAACTATTGTCCCAATTCCTGAAAACAACTGTATAATATATGTTGTCCAGATTCTTTTGTTGTTTACAGTCAGAGGGCAAGTTCTATACTAGCTACTCCTTTGTAGGTTGAAGAAGAAATATCATCCTTATAGTTTTATGGTCATAGTCATTTATTTTCAGTTAATAAATAAAAGTGGATGTTGGTAACATGTCTACTTTTGCAGGATTTCTAATTTTGCAACTTTATTTGATTAGGCATATATCAGACAAAGATGTTTTTATCACCATTTGTTCCTTCTCTCTCAGTCCAGACCCCTCAGTTTTCTACAGCTCTCTCAGCTCTCCCAGAAGTACGCATTGACTTAGTTAGGATCTCTATAGGAGATGACACTCCCTTAGAGGTTAACACAGTTCTAACAAATTAGGGGAAAAAAGATAAACTATTTCCTGAATATGAAAGAAATATGTACTTACAAAAATTTATACAATACACAATAAAAAAATAGGTGAAAACTACTCCCTGGGCTTAAGTTTGGAGTGTCTATTATGCTAATTTCTAAATAACAAAAAACAATGATTTTACACGTTATCAATGCTTTTCGGGATCATCTCCATCCATATAGTTACCTATGCTCCTTCTGGCTTGATCTTCACACCCTCAATTCACTCTCTTCTACCTGGTTATCCATGTTTACCTGCAGAACCTCAGAACCACACTTACTGTCTTCTGGTAAACATGTCCAGGCCACTGTAGTCTCTCTCCTGTGTGTTCTCTAAGTACCCTGAACTGTCCACTATTATGACACTTGTCAAATTCTGTAGTAAACATCTGCTTACACTTAAAAGGCTGCCAAAACTTAAAAGAAGAACTTTATTCTACAAACTACTGCATCCCTAAAACGTAGCACAATTTTTAGCATGAGAATAGATTAGAATTAAATTCTCATTTTAGCTAATAACCTTAACAGCTTTCTCATTTATGAGAAAACCATTTATGATTTGCTTATTTTTTGGCCACAAAAGATGGGTAGAAGGAAGAGAAAATTATTTATTTTCCTTGTATTCAACTTATGCTTGGACTAGCTACCTTACTAGATTGTGAGCAGGGTCAGTTTGTCGTTGAATTCTGTCTGCACAGATTTCAGTACTGTTTCTTGATTATAGTAAATGGTCAATAAATGTTGTTAAATGAGTAAAAGAATGAAAAATCAACAAAGAAACCAAAAAAGTTAAACTTATCCCTCAATATTCCTAAGTAAAATTAAGCATAGAAAGAGAAGAGAATAAGAAACATTTCTGCAATACAAACCTATAAATATTTGTAAGTAATTATAATTTAGATTTCTGGAATTTGTGTTGGAATTCCAGAAATTTCAGAAATTTGTGATGAAACTTTTTTCTTGAGAAGGGAAAACTGGATTTAGCATGGCCTTTAAGTGGCTGAGAGAGACTAATTAATCCAAATTCTGAGGCGTATCTTTAGATCATACCAGATTTCATATATAATAAGTATTAGGAGCTGTATTTCTCTTGTAACTATAAATAGTAGATGTAAGCTTGGAATTTTTTCTATCTTTTAGTGTTAGATTCAGAACATGCAAAAATTTTTTTATAAAAGACAATAATTTCTATATTTCATGGACTTGAATATAAAAAGTGTTCATAAAAGAAAGCATAGAGAATGGAATAGAATACCTTGTAAACTTTTACTAGTCACAAAAGAGAAAGGCAGCCTACAAACAGAATCAAATTCAGAGATTTTTTAAACATGTTTATTTAGAAGAATTTCTTGTGTGGCTAGTTTGATTTCAATAACATTAAAGATCTACAATAAGATAATAGTTAAAGAGATTTTGGAGAAAGATACAAAAGAACAATGAAATCGTTTCAAATATCTTTGACAATTGTAGTCTTTTGTTTTTATACTCAAATGATTTTGTGGTGAGAAAAAAATGATAAAATAATATAAAAATACAAAAGAAACTACCTCCTGAAAAAATAGTGTACTAATGTAATTAAATTCTGAACATCTCTTCTGTAACAAAATTTATATTCATCGCAGTCTAGTATTTTATGGTCGATCTCTAGGAAATAGGATATATACTATAAACAGAATATATAACATTGGAAATATAATAGCTTTTCTAACATCAAGTATAATCGGAGGAAGTCAAGATGGCGGCGTAGGCAGACTCTGAACTCACCTCCTCCCGTGGACACAGCCAATTTACAACTACTCGTGGAAAAATTACCCCTGAGACAGAACTGAAAACTGGATAAGAGGAACTCCTGTAACAACGGACAATCCTAACTGAGGTAGAAGAGGCAGAAACTCCCTTCTGGAGAGGAAAAATGCTGCCTTCACAAGCTGCCAGCTTCACGGCCTCCGGGAGCAGTGCACAGGTATGAAGCCTCCCTGGAGGCGCGGGGCCCTGAGAGGGGGAGTGCCCCCACTGTGGGCATTTTGTGGACCCAGCACAGTCGAGACGAGTGGCATAATATCTGACTTTGCCTGCTACTAAAACATTGGGGAGTACCCCCAGAAAAGCTGGTTCACAAAAACATTAAAACTGGCTCTTAAAGGGCCCATGTGCAAACTCACCCATTTAAGAAAGCAATCTAAAATCACCATAAAGAAAGGTGCACAGTGCTTTGGTGACAAGAGACTCACCTAATAGGCCCTGTGTGCATCTCAGTGAGAGGTGAGACCTCTCCAGGGACTGGGACATTGGTGGTGGCCATTGTAGTGGCCTGGTGTGGGCGTGCTGACACAGAGGCCATTGAAGTTCTCCCTGAGGCCTGCTAGCCCAGGGTCTGCCCCACCCGCTAGAGCACCGATTTAATCCAGCTCAGCCAGGGCAGGCAGCCCACCCTAGAGACTGGCCCCACCCAACAACAAGCCCTCAGGCAACTTGTGGGCCTGCATAGATTGGTGACTGGATTCTCTGCAGCCTGGTAACTGAGCGGACTTCAGTGGGGTAGGGCGTGCACAAGGAGCGGGTGGAGAGTGTGGGGCGGTGGTGGAGTGTGTGGGGCTCCTGCCGTGGAGAGACTGGGTCCGCTTTGGGAAGTTGGGGCGCGCACACGGGGCAGGACTGTGTTGACTGTGTGTGTGGACCTGTGGGTGGCAGGGCTTGTCAGCTGCAGAAGACTTGTGCTTCTCAAAGACCCACATAGGGGGTTTGCCCCACCTTCCAAAGCCTGAAACAATTGGGTGTTCCCGTGCCTGAGGCCAGCCCCACCCAGCTGCAATCCTCAGAGAGCTGACAAGAGACCTAAAGGCTGGAGGCTTATAGCAATTGTAAGACCCTGAGCCTAACAACCTGCCATGCTGGGGGCCAACTCACTTAAAAGAAATACTGCAACACAAATGTGGTATTAGAACTTGCAGCCAACTGTGCTGGGGCTCCCCACACCTGATAAAGAGACTGAAGGGCCCACAACAACTACAAAAAGCTGAGCATTACAACAGCTGGCCAGGAGCATAACTTGGCCTCCCTGGGCGCCTACAGGGAGAGCAAACAGGCCACAACAGAAGGACACACATAGCCCACATAGGGGTCACCCCTGGAACATTGAGAACTGAGGGAAGCACACGCAGGGCTCCTAAGTCATCACTTACATAAGGTCACCTATCCAAGAGCAGGAGACGTAGCTGACCAAACTAATACGTAGACACAAGCACAGGGAAAGAGGCAAAATGAGGAGGCAAAGGAATACATTCCAAGTAAGGGAACAGGACAAAACCCCAGAAAAGGAACTAAATGAAACAGAAATGAGCAACCTACCCGACAGAGAGTTCAAACTAAGAGTGTTAAGGATGCTCACTGATCTGGGGAGAAGAATAGATGAACTTAGTGAGAATGTCAACAAAGAAATGGAAGATATAAAAAAGAACCAATCAGAAATGAAGAATACGATACTGGAAATGAAAAATTCACTAGAGGGACTCAAAAGCAGAGTAGAGGATACAGAAGAACAGATCTGCAAGCTGGACGAAAGACTAGAAGAAATTACCCAAGGTGAACAGGCAAAAGAGAAAAGAATTAAAAAGAGTGAGAACAGTCTAAGGGACCTCTGGGACAACATCAAGCACACTAACATCCGAGTTATAGGTGTCCCGGAAGGAGAAGAGTGAGACAAAGGGGCAGAGAATCTATTTCAAGAAATAATAGATGAAAACTTCCCTAACCTAAGGAAGGAAAGAGACATCCAGGTACAGGAAACACAGAGAGCCCCAAACAAGATAAACCCAAAGAGGCCCACACCAAGACACATCATAATCAAAATGTCCAGAATTAAAGATAAAGAGAGAATTCTAAAAGCCGCAAGAGAAAGACAAGTTACATACAAAGGGAACCCCATAAGGCTATAAGCTCACTTCTCAGCAGAAACCTTACAGGCTAGAAGAGAATGGCATGATATATTTAAAGTGGTAAAAGGAAAAAACTTACAGCCAAGAATACTCTACCCAGCAAGGTTATCATTCAAAATGGAAGGAGAGATCAAAAATTTCCCAGACAATCAAAAATTAAAGGAGTTTGTCACCAAGAAACCAGTGCTACAAGAAATGTTAAAAGCAGTGATTTAAGGGGAAAAGAGAAGACCACAAATAGGAAAAATTATATATTTCCATGATAAGAGGGTAATGGATACAAATGCACAAAGAAGAGGTTAGATATGATATCAAAAACATAAAAGGAGGGAGGAGGGGAGTTAAAGAGTAGAGCTTTCAGACAGAGGTTAAACTAAAGAGACTATCAATTCTGTATAGAAGAAGAAAGGAACAGAGAAGGACTACTAAAACACTGAGAAAAAAAAGTTTAAAAATGGCAGTAAGTACACACTTATCAATAGCTACTTTAAACATCAATGGACTAAATGCTCCAATTAAAAGGCATAGGTTGGCTGACTGGATAAAAAAACAAGACCCATATATATGCTGCATACAAGAGACACACTTCAGACCTAAAGACAATCACAAACTGAAAGTGAAGGGATGGAAAAAGATACTCCATGCAAATGGCAATGAAAAGAAAGCTGGAGTAGCAGTACTCATATCAGACAAAATAGACTTTAAAACAAAAACTGTAAAAAGAGACAAAGAAGGGCATTACATAATGATCAAGGGAATAATCCAACAAGAGGATATAACACTTGTAAATATCTACGCACCCAATGTAGGTGCACCTAAATAAATAAAGCAATTATTAACAGACATAAAAACAGAAATAGACAGTAACACAATAATAGTAGGGGACTTTACCACTCCACTTACACCAATGGATAGATCATCCAAACAGAAGATCAATAAGGAAACATTGGCCTTAAATGACACACTAGAACAGATGGACCTAGTAGATATATACAGAGCATTCCATCCAAAAACCGAAGAATACACGTTCTTTTCAAATGCACATGGAACATTCTCCAGGATTGATCACATATTAGGCCACAAAACAAGTCTCCATAAATTGAAGAAGATTGAAATAATACCAAGCATCTTTTCTGACCACAACGGTATGAAACTAGAAATCAACTATAGGAAGAAAATCAGAAAAGTCACAAATACGTGGAGATTGAACAAAATGCTACTGAACAACGACTGGGTCAATGAAGAAATCAAAGAAGAAATCAAAAAATACCTGGAGACAAATGAAAATGAGAATACAACATGCCAGAATTTATGGGATACAGCAAAAGCGGTTCTAAGAGGGAAGTTTATAGCAATACAGGCCTATCTCAACAAACACGAAAAATCTCAAATAAACAATCTAACAATGCACCTAAAGGAACTGGAAAAAGAAGAACAAACAAAGCCCAAAATCAGTAGAAGAAGGGAAATAATAAAAATCAGAGCAGAAATAAATGAAATAGAGACCAAAAAAACAATAGAAAAAATTAATAAAACCAAGAGCTGGTTCTTTGAAAAGATAAACAAAATTGACAAACCTTTAGCTAGACTCACCAAGAAAAAAAGAGAGAAGGCACAAATAAGTAAAATCAGAAATGAAAGAGGAGAAATTACAACAGACACCTCAGAAATACAAAAGACTATAAGAGAATACTATGAAAAGCTATATGCCAACCAATTCGACAATCTGGAAGAAATGGATAAATTCTTAGAATCACACAACCTTCCAAAACTGAATCAAGAAGAAGTAGAGAATTTGAATAGACCAATCACCAGTAAGGAGATCGAAAGAGTAATCACAAACCTCCCCAAAAATAAAAGTCGGGGACCAGACGGCTTCCCTGCTGAATTCTACCAAACATTCAAAGAAGACTTAATACCTATCCTTCTCAAACTCTTCCAAAAAATGGAGGAGGGGGGATGCTCCCTAACTCATTCTAGAAGCTGACATTACCCTGATACCAAAACCAGACAAGGACAACACAAAAAAAGAAAATTACAGGCCAATATCACTGATGAACATCGATGCAAAAATCCTCAACAAAATACTAGCAAATCGCATACAACAATACGTTAAAAAGATTATACACCATGATCAAGTGGGATTTATTCCAGGGATGCAGGGATGGTTTAACATTCGCAAATCAATCAATGTGATACACCACATTAATAAAATGAAGAATAAAAATCACATGATCATCTCAATAGATGCAGAGAAAGCATTTGACAAGATACAGCATCCATTTATGATAAAAACTCTGAATAAAATGGGGATAGAAGGAAAGTACCTCAACATAATAAAGACCATTTATGAGAAACCCACAGCTAATATCATCCTCAATGGTGAAAAACTGAAAGCTATCCCTCTAAGAACAGGAACCAGACAAGGATGCCCACTGTCAACACTCCTATTTAACATAGTACTGGAAGTCCTAGCCAGAGCAATCAGGCAAGAAAAAGAAATAAAAGGGATCCAAATTGGAAAGGAAGAAGTGAAAATCGCACTATTGGCAGATGACATGATTTTATACATAGAAAACCCTAAAGAATCCACCAGAAAACTTTTAGAAGTCATAAATGAATACGGTAAAGTTGCAGGATACAAAATCAACATACAAAAATCAGTTGCATTTCTATACACTAACAACGAAGTAGCAGAAAGAGAAATTAAGAATACCATTCCATTTACAATTGCAAAAAAAGAATAAAATACCTAGGAATAAAGTTAACCAAAGAGGTGAAAGATCTGTACACCGAAAACTATAAAGCATTTCTGAAAGAAATTGAAGAAGACACAAACAAATGGAAAGATATTCCGTGCTCTTGGATTGGAAGAATTAACATAGTTAAGATGTCCATTCTTCCTAAAGCCATCTATAGATTCAATGCAATCCCTATCAAAGTTCCAACAACATTTTTCACAGACATAGAACAAAGAATCCTAAAATTTATATGGAACAACAAAAGACCCCGAATAGCTAAAGGAATCCTGAGAAAAAAGAACAAAGCTGGAGGTATCACACTCCCTGATTTCAAAATATACTACAAAGCTATAGTCACCAAAACAGCATGGTACTGGCACAAAAACAGACACGCAGATCAATGGAATAGAATCGAAAGCCCAGAAATAAACCCACACATCTATGGACAGCTAATCTTTGACAAAGGAGCCAAGAACATACAGTGGAGAAAAGAAAGTCTCTTCAACAAATGGTGTTAGGAAAACTGGACAGCCACATGCAAACAAATGAAAGTAGACCCTTACCTTACACCATACACAAAAATTAACTCGAAATGGATTAAAGACTTGAATGTAAGAGCTGACACTATGAAACTTCTAGAAGAAAACATAGGCAGTACGCTCTTCGACATCGGTCTCAGCAACGTCTTTTCAAACACCACGTCTGACCGGGCAGGAGAAACAATAGAAAAAATAAACAAATGGGACTACGTCAAACTAAAAAGCTTCTGCACAGCAAAGGAAACCATCAACAAAACGAAAAGACAACCTAACAATTGGGAGAAGATATTTGCAAATCATACATCTGATAAGGGGTTAATCTCCAAAATATATAAAGAACTCATGCATCTCAACAACAAAAAAACTAACAACCCAATTAAAAAATGGGCAAAAGACCTGAACAGACATTTCTCCAAAGAAGATATACAGATAGCCAACAGACACATGAAAAGATGTTCAAAATCATTAACTATCAGGGAAATGCAAATCAAAACTACAATGAGATTTCACCTCACGCCCGTCAGAATGCCTATAATTAACAAGACGGGCAACAACATGTGTTGGAGAGGATGTGGAGAGAAGGGAATTCTCATACACTGCTAGTGGGAGTGCAAACTTGTGCAGCCACTATGGAAAACAGTATGGAGATTCCTCAAAAAATCAAGGATAGAACTACCATATGATCCAGCTATTCCACTGTTGGGTATTTATCCAAAGACCTTGAAAACACCAATGCACAAAGATACATGCACCCCCGTGTTCATTGCAGCTTTATTCACAATAGCCAAGACTTGGAAGCAACCTAAGTGCCCATCAAGGGACGAATGGATAAAGAAGATGTGGTATATATACACAATGGAATACTACTCAGCCATAAGAAACGATGAATTCCAGCCATTTGTGACAACATGGATGGACATTGAAGGTATAATGCAAAGTGAAATAAGTCAAAGGGAGAAGGTCAAATACCGTATGATTTCCTTCATTAAGTAGTAGATAATAACAACAATAAACAAACACATAGAGACAGAGATTGGATTGGTGGTTACCAGAGGGGAAGGGGGGAGGGAGGAGGGTGAAAGGGATAATTCGGCACATGTGTGTGGTGATGGGTTGTAATTAGTATTTGGGTGGTGAACACGATGTAATCTATGCAGAAATAGAAGTATAATGATGTACACCTGAAATTTATACAATGTTATAAACCAATGTTACTGTGATAAACAAAAAATTTTTTAAAAAAGTATAATCACTGAGACATTTCCTCCTTCTGTAGCTATTGCTATTCAAAGGCAAAACTCCGTAGTTACCTGCCTTTTTTAAACACGTAGCTCCTAGGTGGCCTTGCTATGGGTAATGAAAAGATTCCCAGTCCAGTGTTACTCATTGAATCATGAGATGTTAGCGCTACAAGAAGCCAAATGCTGATCTGTCTAAACCTCTCATTTTAAAGATGAGAAAACTGAGCCCAGAAAATAATCTCTCTATGGTCACATAAATTGTTCCTATACTATTTTCATCGTCTCCAAGTACCAGGACAAAGATAACACCAGGGATATTCCACTAGCTAGAGCACAACTTCTAAAGGCACCAGAGTTTTCTTCAAAGTGCTCAGAAAAAAGAGCTATTAGTATGTTTACAACTTTAGTATTTCCCCATAAAAGCCATTTGTGATATTTATCAAGTATGTTTTACAAATTTACCAAGCATAATGTTCATATGTTGGGAATGTTGAATTGGTCCTTTAGTTGCATCTAAAATATATTAAATGAATTACTGTTAAGTGAATTACAAAAGTCTTGAACAGTGATTGCCTTGGAAAACAAGCCGTAGAATGATCATCAGGTCTAACAGGAGACATGGTTATTACAGCTTTATGTGATCCATTTGAAATAAGGCTTCGGTTAAAACTATCAGATGGATTTCTACAAACTGGTATTTCCAAATACATGAGACAGGACAAGGACCTCTTTTCTCTCTATTCTTTTCCTCTCCATCATCACTTTTAGTTCAGATGTCTATATGGATAATAAAATACATGTTTTTGTAATTTTATGACTGCAATTGCAAAATTTATGGTTGTAATTTTATTAAATCCAATTTTATGGTCCTTCTTTTTCAGGAAGCAGAATGAGAGAGGAAACCACATGGCTTCCATAAAAGGTGTGGAACTGCCAATGGGGTAAGACAGAAACAATTAGCCTGCATCTCTAGTTTAGCCAGGAAGAGTTCCCTTAAAGGCCACAGGAGTTGATATGAGGCAGTAAACTCATATTCAAAAGTACTTTTATCTCATCTTTCCAGCTATTGGACAAACAGCCTAACCCTAGAAATATGTGTCGTTGTGTGCTTATGTAGCTGGGTAGACCACAGGCTGTGTTGTGGTGTTGTGTTATCTTCCCAACCACATGCTATGCAAAGCATCACTGTGCATTTTTGAAAATCCATTAGGAGGATGACAGGAAGGAATGTAAAATAAAGTAATCCATGCTCCAAGCTTGTCTTTCTGGAAAAGTCCACAGAACATGGCTTCACAAACTCAGCTTTGTGTTCACCAGGGGGGATGCCTACCTCCTGAAGGCATGTCCCTGCCCTGTTTGTACATGTTTTTAGGAGCCAATAAGATAAAACATCACTTTACAAAGCTCAACAGAGAATCTCTGTCAGAGGAATGGAAGCTTCCACAGGTACTTGTTGAAAGAGTTCATTTTTAACTCTATCTTAGCCAGGCACATTTCACTGATGTTTCAAAAATAAAGTTTACATTTTCAGTCGTTAGACCTACTTTTTTGGATAAATGATCTATTTTATTTTTCCTTCTGTCATAAGACAAAAGGCTGAATGCACCTTAGTGGATAGCACCCACTAAGTGCTTTCATTTTGAGGTGGGCGAGAGGATGAAACAGCTAATATTTGTTGGTTTCTTTCCCATGTGTACAGCACCAAAAGGAGCTAAAAGTATTTTTCTAAAAATGTATTTTTAACCACATTAACTTTGGATCCTCTAAATATAAATTATTTTAATTAATTAATTTTTAATCCCACAACTGCTATATTTGAAGGGCAACATGAATGAAGAAACAAATGTGAAATGTGTTTCTATATTTACAGTAATTTTATCAGCCATTAAAATTAAATCTAGTCTTCTTAGATAAATGTGGCTTATGTTTAAACATTATAATTAAGAAAATTATTTATACTTTGTATTCTTTCTTCATATAACTACCTCTTTGATGTAAAATGGCTTGGATAAACACAATGCAGTGTGTCAACCACACTGCTCTTGTGCATCTCAGACATGTCTTAGGTTTACAAATTTATGAATAATAATATTTGGGAAAGGAAAAGTCAGAGGAAAAACTCTAATGGGTTGTATTTCAGTATTCTGTATAGTCTGTACAACTTCATTTGTGTAAACAGCATACTAGACAGAGCCTGCTTATTTTTTTCTTAATCATTTTAACATTTCCTGAGTGTGATTTTATTAGAATGAACAACTCCCAGAGTAATTACATCAGGGACTGCAGACAACTCTGCTTCCTGGAAAGATCCAGGTAAAGAGGATACGGCAAGAGTTTAGCTAAAAGATTACCAACCCAGGGAGTCAGGAATCTAGGAATTTAATATCCTGGTCCTAATCCAGCAAGAGATAAGCTGGATATCTTTCCTTGAGTGATATATTTTAAACCTATCAATACCATGCCTTGTTATGGACAGAGGATGAATTGCTAGGCGCGTAGGTCATCAGCCTTGATAAATTGTACAGATTCAATCTATTATCAGTTTCTTCCAGTAGCTAAAAGTAAAGTAGAATACTTTTCTATCTATTATATTCAATTCTTTTTGTACCAAAATACTAAAGTATAATAGAGTTTATATCATTGGCAAGGTACCCTGCTTCTCTGTGTTTTGCAAAGAAACCATAGTGATTTGAAAGTAATAATTACTTTTGATTTCTAGGCTGCTTCCTTTCAATTGGCAATCACTTAACCTCTCTGGTTGTTAATTCTTTTAACTATAAATTAAGGGTATTTCATTTAAAAATTCTTAAGGTCTCTTCCTACTCTGTTTTGCTATGTGACATTGAATCTCTCCGGAATGTACTAGCACTAGAGTATTGCATACTAAATTTTCAGAACAAAAACAGACTGGTGAGATTTGTTACAGAAATAAATTAGAATTTTCCAAAGACATAAAAATGACCAATAAGCACATGATGAGGTGCTCAACATCATTAGTCATTTGGGAAAAGCAAATTAAAACCACAATGAGATGCCACTTCACACGCACTAGGATAGCTATAATCAAAATAACAATAACAATAACAAACATTGATGAGGATGTGGAGAAATTGGAACCCTAATACATTGCCGGTGGGAGTGTAAAATGGTGCAGCCATTTTAGATAGTTCCTCAAAATGGCTAAAGATGGAATTACTATATTATTATGCAATTTCATTTCTAGGTATACACCCAAGAGTAATGAAAACGTGTCTGTACAAAAACTTGTACATGTATGTTCACATTATTATTCATAATAGCCAAAAAATGGAAATATCCCAAATTTCCATCAGTTGATGAATGGATAAACACAATGTGGTATAACCATACAATGGGATATTATTAAGCAATAAAATGTTATGAATTACTGATATATGCTACAACATCAATGAACTTTGAAAACATTATGCCAAGTGAAGAAAGCCAGTCACAAAAGACCACATATTGTATGATTCCATTTATATGAAATGTCCAGCACAGGCAAATATATGAGGACAGAAAGTAGATTTGTTAAATAAAGTATAGTAGTCATAAAGTAGACTATTATGCAGGTATTTTTTTTTAATGATTTTTGAGGGCAATTTAAAGATATGGAAAAATGTTCTAAAAACATTTAGAGAAAACCTGGGTACAAAGTTTTATATAAGAAAAAAATCACTATTAGAAAGTTATGTTCTAAAAAGATAGTAGATATACCTAAAATTCTACTTTCACGATTGTAGAAAATTTTATCACTCTGGAACTAAATGCTACTTTAATGTTCTAACATTGATCTGAGGCAACATTCTCTCTTATGAAGCATTTCAGAACAGAACGAGATCTCTAAAATAAAATCATGCAGTCTTTTTAATAACATGCAACTGAAAAATTAAAATTTTGTAACAGCCCTTAACGGAGCAAGTGAATGCACTTTTTCCCTTTGAATTGAGAAATGGTGCCTATGCAACAATACTTTTATCTAAAAACTTTAGAAATACAGTTATGCCCTATGAAATCAAAACTGTATTTCAACAAATTTTTATGGATTATGTACTAATTGCCAGAAACTGCTAAAAATTGCAAATGTGTATGACAGAATTGATGCTCTCAAGGATTAATGAGGAAAAGAATACATATAAATAAGTAACTGTCAATGTGTGTGAATGGTGAAAAAAATGTAAACCTACATAACTGAGGAAGTTGTAAGAGAGAGCAAAATTACCTTTGGGGGCGGGGTGGGGGGTGTTGTTGGTGATTGCTTCTTATGTTAGATGATGTTTTAAGAGGATATTAAAAATTACCTAATAATTCTAAAATTCAAATAAAGAAGACTAGAGCTGCAGGGTATGTGACATTGGACAAAGGGAACAGAATGAACAAAAGCAATAAGATGGAAACCATTCTAAGGTCTGGGTCCTACACGCAGTTCAGTATCATAGAGGAAAGTCTAGTAGGAAAGAGATGGCATATGAAATACAAAAAGCAGACAGGACTTTGAAAGATAATGGATATAATATATACATTAGGATATAGCTTGCTTAAATGTGTCAGAAATTCAAAATAATATTGGCTTATTCAGGACAGAGGTTTCTTTCTCTCACACGTAAGTTATTCCCGGAGGAAGCCAGTCTCAGGCAGGTTTGGAAGCTCTGATGATTACAAATGCAGGTTCTCTCTCTCGTTGCTCCGCTCGCTTCAGCATCCCACCTCACAAGTTCATGCATCTGCTCAAGCTCTAACCCTCAGAGCTACAATCCAGTTACCAGGAAAGAGAAAGGGATAAAGAAGGACATGCTGTCTCTCCTTAAGGGCACTTAGCGGAAGTGCTGCATGACACTCCCACTTCCATTCCGTGGACCAGAGCTGAGGCATGTGGTCACAATGAACTACAAGGGAAACTGGGGAATTGAGCCTCCAGTGTGGGTAGCTAGGTGCCTCCTAAAAATAGGGAGAGGGCTTCTATTATTAAAGAAAAGGGGAGAATGGACATTAGAGGACAACTAGCATTATTTGGCAGGCCAACCTAGGAATTTTATAATGAATTCCAGAAGGCATAGAGAGTCACTGGCAGGTTTTAGGAGGAACACAATCAGATTTGTTCTTTTAAAATGCCAAGGTGCAAAAGATGGATTAGAAAGTGGCAAGTGGAAAAAACAAACAAACTGGTTAAGAGGCCACTGTGATAACCCAGACAAGAAATGACAATGGCAGTGGGTAGAGAAGAGAGGAGGGGTTTCCAAGGTAATCAGAAGATAGAATTAAAAGGATTTGATGACTGATTGGGAGAGGGTGAGGGAAAGAGAGGAAGAGACGATGATTCCTAAAAAACATGGTAACATACAAGATAAGAGAGAATTCAGAAGTGGGCTTCTAAGAATGGGTGTAAAGCATCTCAATTGTGCAGAAATAACCTTTACACTTAGAAATCACGTTGCTGTGATCTTATGTGTTGATATGAATTTGGGTGCTTTTTCAGGGGTCTGTAAATTTGCTTAACTTAAGCTATTTTAATCTCAGTAGAGCAAATCTGTGATTTTGGCTATGTTACTAAAATGGCATAATCTTAACTTACCAGATCTTTCCAGATACAAGAAAACAGAAAATACTAACAAAACTGTAAGAGTTTATTGCATGCCATTTAATTCATATTATGTGCCAAGCACTGTGCTCGATTCTCTTACTCAGATTTCCCAACTCTGTAATTAACCCAATTTTACAAATGAGCAAACGATTCACAGAACATTTGCTTAACTTGCCTGAGGTCAAACCAACTAGTAAGAGACAGAGGTGGGATTTAAACCCACGCTTTTGAACACTCCGTCACCCAGCCTCCCCAATGCTTCTGGGGTCACTGTGTTTCTGAAATGGAAACAAAAGAAAAGGTACGCTAATGATCTTTGAAAATGTGACAACACAAGTATTGCGTTCTAAAAGGAAAACAAGAAAGAAAGATGAGACATTAATAAAATAGCCCTCTCTGTTATTTCTCTATTGCAGAAATAATGTTTAATGTTTTACTATTAAGTGTATTATTTTTATACGCAAAAAGACATCACTATGTAAAAACAGTAGGAGAACTGGAAACCAAAGATGGGGAGTGGAAAGGTCAACCCTCCTAACATCAATATACAGCACCCTCGTGGCCTCCTCCCTTTAGCCCTCACTTTTTCTGAGCCAGTCAGGGCATTATTTCTGTGGACTGAATGTTTGTGCCCCTCAGCCCCCAAATTCATATGCTGAGGCCCTAATTCCCAATATGATGGTATCTGGAAGTGGAGCCTTTGAGTTTGGATGAGGTCATGGGAGTGGAGCTCCCTGATGGGATTGGTACCCTTAAAAGTGGATGGGGAGATCAGAGCTCCCTCTCCCCTATATGAGGACATAATGAGAAGACTGGTCATCTACAAGCCAGGAAAAGGGGCTCTTATCAAGAACCGGATCTACTGGCACCTTGATCTTGGACTTCCCAGCCTCCAGAACTGTGAGAAATAAATGTTTGTCCTTTAAGCCACTCAGTCTATGGTAATTTATTATAGCAGTCCGAGCTGAATACCGCGAGAATACAAGTGAAAGTCCTTAGTTATATTCTTAATAATTGGAAAGACAAGAAAGTGCAACCCATGTGCGTAAAGAAAACTAAGTACATGCAAAGAATCCTAATGATGTAAAATTTTCATCATGTTTGCCCTCAACTCACGTCTCAGGCCGTATTGTATCCATCTCCTCCCAGCGTACCGCTATCTTCTCTCTCCTCGCCTCTCCAGTCTTGCCTGCCTTTCACCACTTTATCTTCCCCTCAGAGTCCTGTGTGCTGCTTCTTTCTGCCTGATTCCTGCTCAGCCTGTCAGTTAACCAATTCCGAATAGCTTTCACCTGAGGGAACTGGTAGGCGAGTAGAAGTTAGAGAGTGGGAGGATGGAGACAGAGTTTGTGGCTTCAGATCCTAGGAGGAATGGAGAAATGCTGACCCTCCAGTTCCCTCCTCAGAATGAAGCACAGCAAATCTTTCTCTTGCTGGCACTGATCTCCTGTGTTGCATCTGTCTCTTGTCACCCTCTAACCAGAGTTGAACTCTCTTATCCTGGGTTAGAGACTCAGAAGGTTTATGTGGTGGTGGGAGAGACATCTCCAGACTCCCACATTAAGTAGTGTAGAAATATCAGGCAGTAATGTGTTCCACAGAGAAAATGCCCTTCCCTTGCTTTGTGAATCTGGAAACTATCTAGGAGATATGATTTTAGAGGAGATGTTTCCTTCCAACAATCCAGGAGGAACTCTTAGGCAGCTATTTGACATATATATGAATGTCCAGTTAGCACTGAGAGGAAGCAGAACCAACTGAATTTTCCTTATAATCTCGAAGAATGCATTATGGCCTCCACACTTGTGGAGCAATTATCATCAGAGGTATATTTTCTGATTCTTGATATGTTATAGTCAACTCTCTCTTGTATTCAAAATCTTTTCTGAGTGCTCTTGCCTATACTGCAGTATTCCAAAAATAAGCATCTTTCTTGAGCTTTCTGAATACTATGCAATTTCAGAATTTATATCAATAAACTAAGTAGCCTGATGCTAAACGATAGAACCATTTCTGAACCACTTTTTCTCAGATTAAAAATTTTTTTCCTGGGCTGGTCCCATGGCCAAGTGGTTCAAGTTCCATGTGCTCTGCTTCGGCAGCCCAGGATCGCGGGTTCTGATCACAGGTGCAGACCTATACCACTCATCAAGCCATGCTATGGCGACGACCCACGTACAAATAGAGGAAGATTGACACGGATGTTAGCTCAAGGCTAGTTATCCTCAAGAAAAAAAAAAAAAGATTGGAAACGGATGTTAGCTCAGGGCAAATCTTCCTCAGGGGAAAAAAAACTGCCTTTAAATGAATGTTTTCTTCTGTTTAATTTGTAACATGCATTCTTGAATCTGGAAATATCTCTTTGGTATCTACAAATTGATAATAATAATAAAACAACTAACTTTTATTGAGTACTTACTCTGTCTCAGGCATTGTGCTAATCAATTTAAAAATATGCTCTCATTTGGCTTCACAATACTTCTAAGAGTTGGGTCATATTTTCCTCATTTTACAGCTAAATAAATTGAGGATTAAAGAATTTAAGATACATGCTTGAGATGATATACTATTAACCATCTGGCCCAGAGTCTGAGCTCTAAGCTTTATACTTTACTATTTCCCTACCATCTAATTAAGTGATGCCAAGTTATGTCCTACTGACCCTATGGACTGGTACTCCACTTGTATATTATACACAGTATTTATATTAGCAAATGCTTCTTTAAATTCTGAAATACTTAGAAATGCAGTCTTATTCCTATGGTAATACATTGGTCTTTTAAAAGGGTCTATTTTTTTCAACGAAGAGGTAGAAATATTCATCATAAAATTCTCATACAAAGGATCTTCAGGCCGGCCCCGTGGCTTAGCGGTTAAGTGCGCGTGCTCCGCTACTGGCGGCCTGGGTTCAGATCCCGGACATGCACCGACGCACCGCTTCTCCGGCCATGCTGAGGCCACATCCCACATACAGCAACTAGAAGGATGTGCAGCTATGACATACAACTATCTACTGGGGCTTTGGGGGAAAAATAAATAAATAAAATTAAAAAAAAAAAAGGATCTTCAACATGCTATCTAAGAAATACTTAAAATTATGGCTGTGAGTCACACAGAACATCTCTGAGATAAATCAATGTGGCTTTGTCAAGAGAATTTAAATCTTTGAATAACTAAATGCTAGCAGGATCGGCAGCAGAAGGTGATCAGAGGAAGAGAGATCCTATTGTGGT
Source organism: Diceros bicornis minor (assembly GCF_020826845.1). Lineage (NCBI taxonomy): Eukaryota > Metazoa > Chordata > Mammalia > Perissodactyla > Rhinocerotidae > Diceros > Diceros bicornis. The sequence goes on along the minus strand of NC_080772.1, from coordinate 21,107,612 downwards.
TTTGGAGGCCCTCCAAACATATCAGATGTTGTCATGTTTCTATTTAGAGTCTCTTTAATGTGTTTTTGTTCTTTTCTTCTAAACATGGAGAAAGCATACCATCATAAAATTGCTCGGTGACTCTTGTATAGGATAAGTCATTTTCAATTGTTCATCTTGGGTATACGTGAATGAATTTACTCCTGGATATTTTATCATTTTTAAAGAAGAATGCACCTTCAGCTCCAGAAATGTTGTGTCCATAGACATTAAAAAGTAAATGTTGAGGGGCTTGTTGGTGGTGTAGCAGTTCAGTGCGCCCACTCCGCTTTGGCGGCCTGGGATTCGCAGGTTGGGATCCCGGGCGCGGACCAATGCACTGCTTGTCAAGCCATGCTTTGGTGGTGTCCCACATAAAGTAGAGGAAGATGGGCACAGATGTTAGCCCAGGGCCAGTCTTCCTCAGCAAAAAGAGGAGGATTGGCGATGGATGTTAGCTCAGGGCTGATCTTCCTCACAAAAAAAAAAGTAAAGGTTGAGTAGATTTTAAGTAAAATATGGCAATGTGTTGGTGTTGCAAAATTACTTTGGACATATGCCTCCCTAAATCTCTCTGGCAAGCACAAGAAGACACAAAAATATGACATCAAACTATATCAGAACTCTGAGAAATACTTTTTTACAAAGACGGTGAAATATTTTGAGAAAATGACCCCAAACTTTGTGACAGTGTCTTTCTTTATCCTATCTGATGCAGTTCTTCATAAAACAGAACTCGCCACTATATACATATACATATATATCATGTATATCTTATATAGGGCCTTCACAGAAATCCACATGTGGAAGAGCTCAACACTAACTAAACCTATATTGTGGGCATATGGATAATGAAAGCTGCCCAATATAGACAGGATTTTAAAGGGGGAGTTTTTATTTTACATAAAGTAATGATGTTTATCAAGAACCATTACTTAAACTCAGGGACCATGCCTCATCCTTCATTATCTATACAGATCTGTGCACACTCAAAGCTTTTTAACGCATAACATTAAGAATTAAAATTTACAAAATTCTGTCATACCTTATAGAGTTTAAAGGAAAATTAATGTGCATTTTGGAATAGAAGTGTACTTCGTGAACTTAATAAAATAATACAGAATGAAAAAAATCTTTCATTGACAACCTGTAGAGAACAAAAACTGTATCAACATTCATTTTTTTTTTTCCATGAGGAAGGTTAGCCCTGAGCTAACATCTGTTGCCACTGCTCCTCTTTTTGCTGAGGAAGATTGCCCCTGGGCTAACTAACATCTGTGCCTATCTTCCTCTACTTTATATGTGGGACACCTACCACCTACCTCCTACCAAGCGTGGCTTATTGAGCGGTGCATAGGTCTGCGCCCGGTATCCGAACTTGCCAACACTGGGCTGCCAAAGCAGAGTGCACGAACTTAACCACTACACCACTGGGCCAGCCACACATAAAATAATTCATTTTATAATAATTCAATATTATATTATATTGAATATTTAAATAAATTATTTTGATTAATAATTTGTCACCAGAGATTTATTACTAATCACATGGTATGATGAAAGAGCACAGAATTGGAAGTCAGGGGCCTCAGTTTTAATCCCAGTTCTGAGGCACAGTTTATTTCTGAGTCCCTCAGCTTTTTCACCCATAAATGAGTGGCATTTTATAATCTCTAAGATTCTTCTTGAGCTCTGTCATTCTGAAGTATCCCAAGATAGCAACACTTGCTTAGCTCCTTTCTCTAGGATATAACCACACACTGCACTATATTCCTTAGATATTACTTTAAGTATATTAATAATTTATCCACAAATATGATTAGCTAATCCAAAAAAAATTTCTCTTAATTTTTCTAAAATAAAAACTCCTTGAAGCATATATAAAACACATTTTTTTTTTACTTTTGGATAAAACATTAAATTTACAGGTAATCTTTGGCAAAAAAGCTAAACAGATTATTTGATTAATAAATCTTTATTTTACAGAAATTAAAATGTGGCAAATTTCATAATAAATCTGCCTTTAATAGCAAAGATATATAATTCCAATGTTAAACGTGCACAAAAAAGAGAAAATTCCCAGTGTTATTTAGTAATAATTTCATATATAGAGAAATATGGGGCAAAAAGTTTCAAAGTGGCCTGGATACCTTCATCAGCTGTCTCTTATCATTCTTCTGCTTGATGCTCCTTGGCACATATGGCTCAGATTCTCAGCTATGTTATTAGCTTATGCTTTTAATTTATTGCTCCGTAAATGTGTCCTTCGGCTGTTTCATGGGTCTCCATGGTATGCAAAGATTGTGCAAACTTGATGCCAAGGATAAGATCTCCACATACACAGCTGAGAGTCAATAAATGTTGATTGACCTTAAATAAATTTTGGCTGGCTTAAGTTTACCTCTCTTGCAAATATATTTAGAGTGCAGGAATTAAATGATGCAAATCCTTTTTACTACTGGAATTCAGTCTTCTAAAGCTCTAGTGGTGTCTGAGATTATTTTGAAAGCTGAAAGAAAAATCATATATTGGAAAAACTTTTTTGAAGACAGAAAGTTGTAAAAAAGCTGGTTAAATAGGTAAACTTTATATGGAGGATCAAATAGAATAATAGAAAATAGAGGAGTAAACAATAGAGGTATAAAAAATAGAGGCATAAACAATTAACTGGAAAGCTCTTTTCTTCCTTTATTTTTGCTGAGGAAGATTTGCCCTGTGCTAACAGCTGTACCAATCTTCCTCTATTTCGTATGTGGGTCGCCACCACAGCGTGGCCACCAACGAGTGGTGCAGGTCCATACCTGGGAACCAAACCCTGGCCGCCGAAGTGGAGCACACCAAACATAACCACTAGGCCACCAGGTTGACCCCTGGGAAGCTCTTTTTTTGTAAAGAACAATTTAAATTTTTAGTGGAAGAAAATTTTTCTTAAGTTACATGCAAAGATACACACACACACACACACACACACACACACACACAGGGGTGAGGTAAGTGTGAGTTCTTAGCTTTTTTCCTAATTGATCAATGTTAGTGATTTAAACAAATAATAAACTGTATTAGGGGACTTTTGGCAGTAGTGAGTGCGTGTGTGTGTGCATATGTGTGTGTGTGTGAATGTGTGTGAGTGTATGTGATTATTTTTACATACCCTTTTAAAAAATATATAATGCTTTTAACCCAGTTATTTCATGAGTTTATTGTGAATTTTCTGAATTCTTAACTGTTAATATTTTAATATATGTTCTAGGTCATTTTACAGTAAATAGTAATTTTCTGGTCATTTGAATCTAGTTTGCTCACGAATTGGATCACTAGAATCTCTTAACGGCATTTTAAGTCTGAAGCATCGTGTTACATCATTATCCCAATAGATTTACAACAGCCCATGAAGTCATTATTACAGTGTCACATAATTTTCTTCTTTCCCACTTGTCTTATATACAATTAGCCTTACTTTCCAATTATGAATCTGTTTTATGAGTATATAACCTTTATATTGAATTGCAGTATTTAACTCACATAACTCCCATAATTAAAAGTCATATTTTACAGTGCCAATTTAATTACAAAACCAAGATACACAATTCTTAATTATGGGTGAGTACTATAATTTATTCTTTAAGGACCGTGCCAAAGTTCTTTTTTTCCTTGTATTCTTGGAATAATTATAATTACTTTTAATTTTGTTCCTTTTTAATGAAGGAATAAGAAAAATTCCCCATTTCTTGTTTTGAATATCCAAGTAGAATAAAACTATGAATTTGCGAAGGACACATAAAAAATATTTTTGATTTATCTTGATATTAAAAAAAATAGAGGAATGATTGAGTGTGAATGAGTTCAGATAATCCATTAATATTTGAGCATAAATAAATTAGCCCCAAATTCAAAGGCAGAAAGATGACCTAAAATCAATAATTGCATAACTTACAATCTTTAATTAAAATAAAACATTTATCACCTTTATTGAGAGGTAACTGTGGGCGGTAAAAGGAGTATCAGAATTTGAATTACAAATCTTGAATATACGAGTGAATTGGGAAATCTGTTAGTTAATCCAGGAACGTGACACTGTAGAAAGCCCTTAGGACCCAGTGTGAGAGACTGTGATTCCAAGCCATAGTTCATCCTCTTACTAATACCTATGTTGGGTATGTTTCTCTCCAGAACTAACTAACTAGCTAACTAACTAACTAACTCTTCCTTTTTGAAATACTTTCTGCACACGAATTCTGGGACCCCACATGCTTCTACCACACTGGCCAATCTTCAGTTCTCAAATGCTTAATTTGAAATGTCCCGAGGCTTTTCCCTGGGCCTCTGTCTATATTTTCCTTAGATGATATCATGTGGTCCCAAGGCTTTGACTGTCATCCTTCAGCTGATGACTGAAGTTCTAACCTCTCTTTTAATTCCAGAATCATACAATCATCTGTTGTCTTGGAACATCCACATGAATATATAATTGGCATCTTTAATGCCACTGTCAAAAGTCTTGACTTTCCACCCTAAATTTGGTCCATTGATACATCAATAAATCATACCACAATCCACCTATGTATGTAAATCGGAAGCCTATAGGTCATCCTTCCTTCCTTCCTTTCCTGATTTCCCAAAATTCACTCTGTCAGAAAATCTTATCAGTTCTATGTCCAAACTCTATTTTAAATCCACTTACTCCTCTCTGCTTCCCCTGTCACATCCCTGTAACAAAGCACCATTATCTCCCTCCAGGACTACTTCAATAGCCTGCTCACTGGACTCCTGTGTAAACCATTCACTGCACAGCAGCTGCTCTCATTCTCCAGCCACTTTAATGACTTCCCATTATATTTGTAATAAAAAGCAAATCCATTGGTATGGCTTATTGGCCCTACGTGAATCGTCCTTCCTACCTCTCTGACTTCACTTCTTCCACCTGTCTTTCTGTATCTTATTCCTGTCACACTGACCTGTTTTTTCCAAGCCCATGCCACCCTTGAGAGTTTTCTCTGACTCTTCCCATGGCTAGTTCATTCTTAGTCCTTGAATATCTGCTCCAGTGTCACCACTGCAGAGAACTTTCTTGAACACTCTTTCCAAAGTATTTATTTGGGTGATTTAGTTTTCTCTATTTTATCCACCTTCCTATTTCCTTCATAAAAATTTTCATAATCTGTAAAGAGCTTACAGTTTGATTTTTCATTTCTTCATTATATTTCTCCCCTCCCCACAATGTAAGTTCCCTGAGGGCAGTAATTTTGTTTATACGGCCACTTCTTCCAGAATTTCCTGGAATATTGTACAGGGAATGAATATTTGCTTAGCCATTACAACCTTAATTTATTTATCAGCTGAGAGAAAAGAATGTCTACCTCCTAGTGTTCTTGGGAATCTTAAATAAGATAATGTAGGTATTATCACAGAATCTGAAACATGGCAAATTATCCAGGAATATTATAAACAAATAAACAAAAAAACCCAATAGCAAGTATCCATTTTCAACACCAACCAAATGTGGTATCCATAGATCCTAGGGTCATTCCATAGGTATAGGTCACGGATTGGCAAACTATGGGTGAGAAAGATTTTTAAATGGTTAAGAAATGATAACATTTTATGATACATGAATATTATATGGAATTCCAATTTTAACGCTTATCAAGTTTTTGTGGAACATAGACACATTTACATAGACATGATTTATTCACACCTTGTCTATGGCTGCTTTCTTGCTACAACAGCAGAGTTGAGTAGTTGTGACAGAATCCATATGGCCAAGACTAGGCTGTCATGTGAGAATGGATTATATCAACTCATACCTATTTCTCTATAATGTATATTACTTTATCCTCATTTTGTTGATATAGAAACTGAACTTAGCAAATGAAATCTGAGCTCTACTCTGATTCTAGTACCCAATCTATCTCTCTATGTTATTTAATTTGATTTTTACAACAACCGTATGAGATAATGCTATTAAAAGTTCACACAACTCATAAAACCAGAGCCAGAATTCAACTTCTGATCTCTGACTCCAAAGCCTCTTCTCTTTTCATTACATTATTACTCACTCTGTCATGACTGCCTATTAAGTGGGTGCTATCCAATTTATTTTTCCCATTCATAGACATGGATACAAGGTTCCTACAAACTGAATGTTAATAATACTTCTGACATTCTTGGCAACTTAACTCAATGTGCTAAGAAAATCATAAAGATCTTGAGGTGGTATAGAGGAGCCAGTAATTGCAAGCTATGCGTCTGATAAATATATGGAAAGCCCTAAAAGACATCCTTAGAGCACAACTCAGTGAACCCATAACTGGGATTGCCAGCCTGCACTAGGGAAGCCTGATCGTCTATGATTTTCACTGATTTAAAAGATAGAAATTGCCACCTGTGTCTGCTACTTGGGCAGCATCACTTCCAAAACTTTATATAATCGAGCAGTAGAAATGACTTTTAAAATATCAGTTTATCTTCTGGAAGCTAAGGAACTTGAATATCTAACCTTTGTTCCTCCCCTTCCCGCCCAGTTTAAATCATCTCCATGAAGCTCTTCTGGTCTTCTCTCCCCTCTCACTCCAGGAATACATCAGCCCTGTATCTTATATTCTTCTAAGGCTCCATGTACATGCATATGGCTATCATAGCACATTGTGTGGACACGTTTGGTTGCACATCCATCTCCCCTGCTCAGCTCCTTGAGGGCTAATCCATCTTTTATACATCTCTATTATTTGTACTTATAGGACAATGCCTAACATTTAATGCTTTATAAATGTATTTCATTTCTTCAATGTAAACTATCCCAGTAGTGACCTAAAACAATATTAAAATATGTCTTATAACAACCTAACTTTATCGGGTTACAGATAAATACTCAGAGCAAATTGAAACAGGTTGACTGAAAGCAGAGATGAGCTGAGCAATGCTGTAAATATAGACTGAAAGACAACTTCAAACGATGCTAGATAGATGCTATGGGTTGAATTGTGTCCTCCCAAAAAAATAAAATATATGTTGAAGTCCTAACCACCAGTACCTCAGAATGTGACCTTATTTGGAAATAGGGTCATTGCAAATGTAATTAGTTAAGATGAGATCATCACGGAGTAGGGTAGGCCCATAATTCAATACGACTTGTGGTCTCATCAGAAGGCAGCCATGTGAAGATGGAGATACACATGGAGAATGCATGTGTTGATGATGGTGGAGATGGGAATTATATAGCTGAGAGCAAAGGAATGTCAAAAATTGCCAGCAAACCACCAAAAGCTAGGAAGAGGCAAGGAAAGATTCCCCTATAGGTTTCAGAGGGAGCATGCCCTTGCCAACACCTTGATTTCAGACTTCTAGCCTCCATGACTATTAGACAATAAATTTCTATTGTTTTAAGCCACCTAGTTTATGGAACTTTGTTATGGCAGCCCTAGGAAACTAATATTGTAGGAATGGATAGCCAGAAAAACACAAGAGACTAGGAAAACAAAAGCAGTGTGTAATGAGCTTATGTTGAATAATAACGTTAATACTAACAAAATAACTGTCATTTTTGGAAGACTTCTTGTGGTCTGACGGTGCTTTACTTGCATTACACCATTCAATTCTCACAGCAGGCCCATGGTGTTGCTATCTCCAGTGCTATGCCAGCAAACTTTATCAACCAACTCTCAGTGCAGGGGAGGGAAGCCCTGATTTGAGTATTTGCCAATTTCTGTGGTATAACCATTCCCACTATGGCCCATTGAGAGCTGCCGTAGTGAAATCAACCAGCTCACAAATTTCCTGAAAATTTAACACTGTCCCCAGTCAGTGTAAATTGGCTCCATCACATCACTGGATATTAATTATCCTATTTAATTGATGAGTAAACTAAGTTCAGCATGATTAAATCACTTGCCCAAGAGCATCAGAGTGTCCAAGGTAACAGCCCAATGGGAAACTAGGCATAACTGAAAGTAGAGATGGGCTCTGCTAAATCGCAGATTCAGCCACAGACTAAGACAATCATAAAACTTTGTGCTAGGGACTTGCGTGGTCTTATTCTCAGCCACATCATTCTTTTCACAAAAACAGTTTATGATCATGGATACACTTAGTAAAGTAAATTTTGCTTTTTTATGTAATAAATAAAGAAAACTTAGAATCACCCTTCTCAAAAAGGAAATAAAAATCTATTGCTCAACAATATCAATACACTACACTTGGCAGAATCTTGCAACTCAAGGAAAAGTAGCTTTCACGCTTCTGGCAAGACTTCAGCTCTGTCCCAATTTCCTTATTCTGTCTTCACAAACTTCCTAGAGTTGACAGCATTTTTCTTCACATAATCCTGAGGCTACTGCATGCCAAAGCAGGTATCACCTAAGAATATCAGCATCAAAGAAGTACAGTTACATTCTTTGCAACATTTCATCTATGGTTTCTGCCACACGTTGGACCTTTGAGAGTTATGGCATCATGGGAAGATTTGGGCTAGATAGTGAATTCTGTCGTCATAATCTCCATTATCCCATCTACCCTGACAAACATATACTTAAGTAAAAATTGTGTGATTATTAACACAACTTCAAGAAAAGTCCCAAGATCCCCCGCCACCCAATTGCAGTCCGTAAGCAACCCCTTTTAATCATCATAGAATTTCTGGAACAACCACTGATCCTAGATTTGGCTTTGAGCCTGCATCTTAGGGAGTAAAACTTTCTGATACATGATAAAATTGGATCTTCTACTGGATACCAATATTGCTACAGCATCAAGTCAGCTTGTTCTAACTCAATGCAGAATGTTTGGAAAAAACAAACCTGGAAACAAATTTTTCAGAAACCACCATTTCTTTTTCTTTCAGTAGAAAGTCTGAAAGGAATTTAATGCATTTGCTGGTTTATTTAATGCATTTGCTGGTCTAGTACATTTGCTATGTTTATTAGAATCTGTGAACCATCTACTACTACATTTCATTTCCAAGTTTAATGATAAAAGTAACATAAGCACCTAGAGGATCAGTGTATATACTACTACACATGGTTAATTTTCCGGTTCAGGCAAGATTCATCAGAAGACTTAAAAGAATCATCAGGAGAATAAATGGATTCAAAATCTTTCAGTTTTAATGGGTGGCCAAGTAAACTTTCAGTTTCAAAATACAAATTTCCAACTTCTTCTAATAGAGATTAAGATCTCTGAGCTTTCAATGACAATTAAAAGAACCTAAACTGGAAGACTGTTGACAGGAGAAGGTTAAGCAGGGTTCACAGGTTTATTCCAGTTTGTACAGAGAGATCAAATGACGATGTCTCTCACCACATGAAGTAATAAGGAAAATATAACAGCATGATCTGTCCTTTGTTATAATCACTGTCTTGTGCAGGAAGCACATGCAGCAGACCCCATGAAGACAACCGGCGCCAGGTTACACTAGCCGGTCTTGCAGAGGGTGCCCCTGCGCTCCGAGGAAGAAGGCACTGCGTCTCCCACAGAGGCACTAGGATGCTCACCTCAGCCGATTCTCACCTTTCCTAGCGCTTTGTAATTGAACGCACCCTTTTGTTAATTTTCCCTTCTCCATCCTCCTCCTTCAAGTATGTCTGTTTCATTCATCTTTGCGGAGCTAGCACTCTCTGTGGAGCCTTGCATCTTTAAGTTCACGAAGAATTGAAGGTTTCCGATAATAATCTAGACGAGAATATCACTCTTACCCTTTGCGAGGATAATTGGCTTATTTCTTTTAAAATGCTGACAGCTGCTCTTTATTAAGCCAGGAATTGTGCTTTATCTCATTTTATTCTTACAAGCAACCTGTGTGACAAATGTACTTTATTCCCCCAGGTTTAAGAATAAGCTAAAGCTTGTATTTGTAGAACTCTCGCATTAGTTATTCCATAATCAATAACCACATCTGATCACCATTTTTTTTTTTTTTGCTTGAGGATGATTGGCCCTGAGCTAACATCTATGTCAATCTTCCTCTATTTTATATGTGGGATGCTGCCATAGCATGGTTGATGAGCAGTGTGTAGGTCCGTGCCCAGGATCCGAACCTGTGAACCCTGGACCACCGAAGCAAAGTGCACAAACTTAACCACTGTGCCACCAGGCTGTCCCTTGACCATCATTTTTAAAAGCTTCAATTCTGGAATCGAGTCATGGCTCTGTCCCTCCCTAACATACGACCTTGAATAAGTTAACTCTCTTATACCTCATCATTCTCACTTATAAAATATGGCAAGTAAATACCTATCTCATCAGTATTTTATTCACTAAAAAAAAAATAATTCACATAAAGTACTCAAAATGCTGTGCCTGGCACTGTTGCAAAGTAAATGCCAATACATGGAATTACTCTCTAATATCTACATTTTCCTAAATAAAAACAATTTCCCATTTTTTCTTATAGTAGTTTTTCCTCTGATTACTTAGCAGGGAGGTGATTTCTTACTCAACAACGCCTTGTGTGTTGCTGGAAGCATTGAACACGGTATTTGTGAAAAGCCATAAACAATTAGGCTCAATGATACAACATCCTGGAAAGGAGAATCAGGAAGATATATTCACCTTGAGCACCTTACAGAGGAATTCACCCAATTCTTTCTCATTCTTGATTTGGGGCCGGGCATCCGAGACAATTCAACTCTGCTCATTTTCAGAAATAAGCAGTTCCAGTGTATATAGTTAGAGAAATAAAACAGATAGCTGTCAAGTAATATCATCACATCAAAAAGCAAGATGTACGATGAGCACAAAGGAAGAATAGTTAGCCTTTGTCTGAGAGGTACAGGCGGCCACTCAGATTAAGCTGGCTCCAGAGGTTCATGGTTTCAGAGGGATTAGTTCATTGTTTAGGTCCCTGATGCTGTAAAAGCACCTGGTAATAGATAGCATTTTTAAAAATGTTGTGAAATACTTAAGGGCTGGCTTCTTTGTGTGCTAGTGAGGAGTCTGCTCTGCCCAGGAAAAGCATCTCTTCGTGCTGAGAAACTGCATCCTGAGCCAGGCTTCGCATGACTTTTGATTTCAACCCAGCCACCTCTGACAAAAGACCAAGTTTTAGTCTTACACAAAAGCAGATGTCTATGGGTGAAGAAGGAGGTGTTATGAGAAGACAGAAGAGGAAGGGAAGTTTGGGAAGGAGACGGCATCTTACTGAGCTGATTTTAATGCAACAAATGGCCGGGGTTCTGTGGCTTGCCTTCCTTTGACATCTCCTGCCCAGGCATCCATGGCCTATATTCATTCTTTTTACGTTGATGTCATCTTAACCGGAAGCCAGATCTTGATTTGCCCTATAAAAATGTATCCGGCTTGAGTTGTCCCTGCCAGGAACCACAGTTTCCATTTTGTTTTTGAACTCAGTGGGTCTCTTATTGTATTTTCTTTTCCAGGATTATCCCAATTTGACAAATCAGGAATTCGCATTTGAAGTTTTGACCAAAGAGAGGGTGGCTGAGTAGTTCAGTTCAGCTGTCTACAGGCTATGATCAATCCACTGTAAGCCTGTGAGCAATTTATATGCTTTTAAAATCATGTTTAGCCTAAGACCATATGGAAGCAGCTATGTGTGTACATGGGAATATTTTATCTTTTGCCTTTGTTTAAGGTACTTTAAATGCTCGCTGCAAACCCACACTTGGGAAAATAAACAGCATTGATGTTGTCTTTGACATGGCACTTACTCTTACATTAAAAATATCTTTTAAAGGACACTCTATTGAATGAAACAAGGTTTACACTCATTTGGCATTTCCAGAAAGGTTATTATAACTTGTGAGGTTCCCTTGGCATTCCTAGTCAATTAATCTTAATTACCTGTACCAGTTAAGGAGATCATCTGTAAGAATATCTGATTTAAGTGAGTCATAGCTCATCTGATGTTCATTTTTATTAAGCAAATGATGTAAATATTGCTTCTTGGTCAAATATGTAGTTTCTGTGACTTACGATTAACTTGATGATTTCTGTTTGGCCTCATTCTCTTTACAGAAGCCAAAACTGATGCAGGTTCATCTCTCCTTAGTTGATAGAAGAGCGATGGTGTTTTTGCAGCACCTAGCCATAAGTTGTTTAGTTTTAGAGTGCCCTCACCAAGGTCAGGTCTCATCCTTTTTTTTTTTTTTTTTTTCAGGAAGATTAGCCCTGAGCTAACGTCTGTGGCCAATCTTCCTCTTTTTTGTTGAGGAAAATAGGCCCTGGGCTACCATCTGTACCCATCTTCCTCTACTTTATATGGGACACTGCCACAGCACAGCTTGATAAGTAGTGCGTAGGTCCATGCCCAGGGTCTGAACCTGTGAATCCCGGCCCACCGAGTGGAGCACACGAACTTAACTGCTATGCCACCAGGTTGGCCCCAGGTCTCATATTTTTTAAAACTTTATCAACAGGGGTTGGGTAATGAAAGTTGGAAGAAGGATTAAAATTTGCAAGCAATTCCTTTCCCTAAAAGTGACTGTTATTTGTTTTGAGAAAGTTATCCAAACTAGCACATTAAATAGTCAAATAAAGAGTTTTTAAAAAAAACACCTTTAGTATGGAGGGGAGGGGGATCGTCATTAACCTGAATGCAGATATTTCAGAATGAGAAGTTTAGTGTTCTCTTTGGTAATGAAAATTATTGTATGAAGTTGAGATGGAACCATTTCATAGAGGGGAGATTTTGCCTCCTGGAGTGCAGGGGTAGAGTGTGGAGGGTGGGGATAGGAAATGTTTCCTGGGTATAAATCCATAGATGGCAAGTATGACTGCAGATTAGAATCATCTGGGAGCTTATAAAACACCTCCAAGCCCAGGCCCCACCTCCAAAGTTTGTGAACCCTTGAGTCTGAGTGAGTGTGAGCATCTAGAAGGCTAGATGCTAAAGGACCAGGGAAGTGGCTAGCCTGAGGAAGCACTGCTGGGACAAGGGAATTGTAGTCAGTTTCCCACATGAATAGCCAATGCACCCATGAGAATGGCCCATGAGGTAAGAGCCAGCACCCTAAATTTCAACTAACCCCTCACTCACACCCCCCCACCAACTCCAAACCAATATCAGCCGCAAATAGTAGAGAGGGCAAGCCCAAGAGAGAGAATGCCAACTATTGACCACGCCCCTCACTCACCTCAGGCTGTGAAGCCTAAAGTGACCCCAACTGGGGGAAGGGACGACCTTTCCACTAGATAAAAATGGAAACGCTATTATTAAGATGAGACTTCTTAATCACCGAAATGAGACTGTTCTTGTGACTGAAAAAATGAAAGAAAAGCCAAGGACCTATCTGAAATTTCACCTGTGGGAGACTATGATCACTAGGATATTACACATTAGACCAGAGTTACTTACTCATTTCTTTTTCCATTGAACACAGAGGAATAATGTCTGTCCTCATTTCCGTATTCAACAGGACTTTAAGAACCAACTGGACATCTGTAGAATCTGAGAAATGGTCCTATTGTCTCACCAAAGCAAGCAAAATCTGACCATATTGGGACATGATGTTGGGCTGCATCAAAATCAGGTTATTATTGGATAAAACTTGAAGAAAATTCCCTAGTGAGAATAGAGAACTGGAAGCCAAAGGAAGCCTTAAGGCACTGGGGAAAGTATTGCTGGAAGCCATGATAAGAAACAGATACCAAGGGTCAAACAAAAAAAAAAAGTAATCAACTAAGTAAATAAATGTGATGGTTGGTCAAAGACAAAATGCCCATGCTCTACTCCTCCCTTTCTCGTTCAGAGGATTCTGGCTGGAGGTGAGGGGAGATGGTGTCAGGATTATTTCCTCACAGATGCATATGTTTAGTTCAGTGATATCATTTTGTTTAAAAAATTACTTGGCTGCTTTATTCTACAATTTTGAAATATACAGAGGTTCATTTCCAGTTTTTGTTTTTAAGACAACTCGTATTTGATTTGAAACATGGAAAATCTAATATAATTTTTTTTCCCTTCTAGTATTTGCAATTTAGGGTAGTTTATTTTGATTTTCAGTTCAGTCCCTGATGTGGCTACTCAGAAGATCTTTGGAATGTCTAGAATGGGGAAAAAGTAACCTTTGTAAAACGAGATGGAATCAATAGTAATGTCATAGACAATTTCAAATGCTAGGTTAATTTTTTTAAGGTTGATTTATAATCAAAGGCTGAAATCTGGAGAAGCCCAGGAAATTAGGGTCATCACATCACTCAAAAATTTTCCATTTCCTTGAGGGTAGGGGAAGATGACACAGGACCAGAAATGGCAGATATAATAATTCCAGAAAAGAGATGAGTGTTTTTCCTGTCCAAGACTGCAAGCCTCTCCCCATCCTTTGTAATAATACAGTGAACTATAGTTTCAGAGGAGGAATGAGTGGTACCAGCTAAAACATCTGAAGGATGTAGTAAGAGCATTGGAACAAGGAAATTGAACGGCAGGAGACGGTTTGATTAAACAACACCCCCTCCCCGCCCCTTACCCTAAAGAGAAATATATGTTTCAAAAACCTTTTTGTTTTCTGGAATTCGAAATATTTCCTCCTAATCCCCAGGACACCCACATTATTATTACTGTATTAACATTATTTACATTCATGATTTTTTTTTTTTTTGCCCTCCTTGAAGCTCAAGGTGATTTAGTAACTTTAAATTAGCCAAAGCTAATAATCCAAAATGCCAACATGAAGACAGGGTAACTCCACTGTTCCTAGTTCCTGAGGGAATATGCATACACAGGCTATTTTTTTTGCTCTTAAAATTTGGAGGGGCTACGGAGAATTGCAAGGATCTTTTAGTCTCGTGTGGTTCTGGTTCTAGCAATACCCGTAGGCCCCATCTTGCAGTTCTTATCAGCATTGAGACTATGAATAGAAACTTATCTGCACTTTCAAGGTCTCTGTGAACTGCCAGAGTAGTTGAACCAATAATTCTCTGCTTTATGGTGAGATAGGGTAGTGTCCTTACCTCTTCCCACTGGATAGCGGACAGAGATGCTGGAGGTGGTAGGAAGGGTGGTAGATGGGACTCAGGGGATCTGGGTGTTGGTCCTCTCTAAGTAGGGACTGTCATGCTGCAGGCACATGGCCCCAACTCTCCCACTGTTATTTTTATGATGGACGAAAATGACCAGATTGGATAAATATCTGTTAAATCCCCAGCGATTCTGATGGCTGCTCAGGACACCCAAAATCTTCCTAGGATGTCCCCTTCCTCCCCACCTCAGCCTCATGCCCAGCCTTTCTCAGAAAATTTCTCCAGTTATTGGAGAACTCTTCTTCTGCTTACCTGGTATGCCTACTCAGGGCCCCAAGGCAGGAAATTTCACTAACATTTTAACCTACTCGGGGAAGCGTAGGGAAGAAAGTTTTGTCAAGGGAAGTAGTGATAAACTTGATTCAGGCTTGAGAATAAACCATGTTCAGCAATTCAGCTTTACCAAATTTTTAACACCAAATCAGTCCTGAGACTGTGTCTCAGACTGTTCAGAGCTGGTAGGGAAAAAGGAATGTGATGAATTAGCATCCCCCCACATCAACAATGACAATAGAATGTTTATGTGGGCCTTCTTTCCGTTAGCTCTGCTCCTTTGCCTTGTCAAGGACTGAACCCTTATCCTTGAATAGTCATTTTACAAACACACGGCATGAATCCAAAAGGGAAATGAGTTGAATTGTTGCCACCCAAAGGAGCAAATACACTCTCCTCCTAGAACAGCATCAATGGATGTGCATCTCACGGGTGGTTCAGCATTACTATCTCCACATATGTAGGAAAAGCTCACTGTAAACGCATAGAAGTCTAAGAAATACTAATAGACTGTATTGAAGTCTACCATTATCTAATAAGATCTCAAATCTGATTTTTTTAAAAATTAAAGAAAGAAACTCACTTCACTAACCCACTAGGTTAATGTAATATAGTTTACTTACATGCCCTAAGATTTCACTGGGAACATGTAGTTAAAACTTATTTTGAAAATCTAGTTTACACTGCTAATCGGTAATTTTTTTCTTTGTTATATATATATTTTTAAATTGTATTTCTATATATATAAATGATCTAAAAGAACACTCAAGAAAATTTCAAATTCCTAGAAAGAAATGGGTTCTTGAAATAAAATCAGATGTATGCTTAACATCTTTTTGTGTTAGGTTTTTAAAATGTTACGTACCATTCCCAAATATCTGATGATTTCCAATCGGTGGTTACATCATTGTTTCTTCTGTTTTCTATTTGTGAAAAACATGAAAAGAAGAGATAAAACCAAGAGGAAGAAATTTCAAATGCAACAGAGAAACTCTATAGAAGATCTTTTGGGTATAACTTAGCCTTACACTGTTAATAAGTCCCGTGCCACCCAGATCAAACATTGTTTAACAGTAACAGCCTCTCTGTTACTCGGAAATTTTTGCTCTTGGAAACTTCAAGAAAAAAAGCTTTTCATCTGTGGAGTTGAGCATTTCAACAGGAAATGGGAGTTCAGCCCCTAGAAAAGCACTTTTTTTCCCTGGCACAAATTTTGCCATTGTGCCTTGATTGACAGCCATCCTCTGTCTATAAACAATCTCCTGGTTGCCCCAAATCACCACTCGGTTCCTGCATCCAACATTTAAACCCTGAGTGGTTTTGCGCTCAATAAAATTCCTTTTCATTTCACCCTAGGTTGCCATGTCTCTTCAAACAGAGACAGAAAAGCCATGGTCCGTGTCAGACAGATTTTAATTTTCAGTCCTTATCCATTCGGGGGAACTAGACACAGCAAACAGACTCTACCCCAAAACCTAGCAACCTGGAGTTTAAACAGCCAATGCATCTGAGCCCCAGGATGGGGGCCTGGACCTGTTCACACATGAATAAAGAAGATTAAGATTTCCTTTCAAAGACGTGAGGCCTTTTTGACAGCCAGTGTCAACAGCGCTGTCTGCCTTCAATGTGAACCAGTCTTCTAGCACAGATTCCCACAGGGAGGTCCTGCTGATTAGCATGCTCCACACCGCCGCTCCATGTCAGTATTTAATAGAAGAATAAGGGTGCAAAGTTTTGCAAACTCTTACTTATCCACAAAGAAAGGATAACTTACAGGAATTGTTGAAAGAAAATGCCAGAGAACATGAACACCCACAGGGAGCATTTAAAAAGTGAAGAACAGATCAGGGAAATGAGGAAAAGCAGTGATTTCTATTATCTAATTGCAGAGACGTTCACAAAAGCTTTGTAGTCGAAATGCAAGTTTTGAAGTCACAAAAATCAGCACTACTCCTAGAGAAAAAAAAGGCACAACTTTTCTTTCCAAATAGGGTTATAGAATTGTCTTAAGGAATGGCATTTATTCTGAAAACATTTGACAAACAAATACTCTTTGCCTTAATAAATAGTTTAGGAGGAAAATCCTTATCAATAGATATTACTGAAATTTTAAATATGACTTCTTTGCACATAGGCACTTTGTAATGTTAAATGAGGTAGACTAGGGCTTTATGAAACAGTGTTTCATATCACATTACATTTCTTTAATAAGAGCTAAAAAGGAAAAATAAAGTCATGTCTACAAATGCCAGTTTTACCAATTTAATTATCCCACTTCAATGACAAGTTCAAACACTTAAACGTTAAAATACAGAACATTTCTGCTTTGAAATTATATAGTCCTCTTGATTTACATATGCTGAATTATTTTGGGATGAGTTAGAATAGCTGAGTAATACCTATTTACAAGAACATAGCTGTTTTTGATTATGTGACAAATGTTTATGCAATTTGATGTCAACTGTTTATTCTTCAAGCTTGGGTAAGAATGTAAAACCAAAAATGTGCTACCCACATATACAGATGCTGTGGTTCCTCGCCAATGGCACATGCTCGTTGACTTGCTTTTCCAATGACGGTGAAAAGTTCACACTGATCTATCCATTTTCATTCATTTATTAAACATTTATTTATTGAACACCTACAGTTTACCAGAGATCTAGGTAGGAACTGGGAATAGAGGCTGTGGTGTCCTGGAGCCAGTTCCTACAGATTTGCAAGATCTAATTTTGTACATCTCTTCCCAACTCGGTTTGGTGTCATCATGTTGGTAACTTGAAATCAGCTATGGTGGGAGTATTTACACCACAGCAACCACCACACTACAAATCAGGGCTTGTTTTTTCAGAGCCAGTTGTTAAACACTTACTAGCATATCACTGGATAGAAGGGTGAGTAAAACTGATAAGTTTTCTGCCTTTGTAGATCCTCCAGCCAGGTATTGCCTAGTTACCCTTGCCAACCACGTATCCAGAGCTAATGGTGCGTCTGTGGTAACAGTCCAGGGAGCAACTACAAAGGACTGAGTAAAGTTTTGCCTACTGGGACTTCAGCAAAGCTGGTACAAGGCAAGAATGTCTGTAAGCCAGGATCAGAGCTAGATAAGATGGCAGGAACAGGGGTCAAATCAAGACTGGGACTCCTCAAGGCCAGAGTGAAACCTGAGCTGTAGTAAATTCACAACGTGTGAAATAAGCATGCAGAGAATGAGGGAACACCAGGTCTGAACCATCAAAGATAAGGTGGATTTCAAAAATTGAGGTCTAAACTTGCATTAGGTCAATACTGTCTGATCATTTCCGTGTGTAACACATCGGCTGGCAAATTAACTGCCTCCTTTCCTTTTCCTGATGGAAAGGGGTGCTCTAGGGCAGTGGTTCTCAAACTTTAATGTGTATTAGAATCACCTGTTGGGCTTGTTAGACCACAGATGGCAGAGTGTCAGCCCAAGTCTTTGGTTTAGTAGGTGTGGTGTGGGGTCCAAGGAATTTGTATTTCTAACACACTATTAGGTAATGATGATGCTGCTGATCACGGAATGACACTTTGAGAACTACGGCTCCACTGCTCTAGAATTGAATCAAACATGCGATGTCACCCATTTCAGAAGAGTAAATTCATGCACCACTTTGGAGGCATGAACTGCTTCTCACTCATGCGGGGGATTCATTAATGGCTGTAAAAATCGTCCTTAGCAGCATGGGAGCGTAAGAAACAGTTAACTGTTGCACATTCATACGTTCCTTCTTCACCACCATTTGGTCTTCACGGGGAGATGCTGTTTTGGAGAACATCTGCAGAATCCTTTGAACTTGACATCATTAGATAATTACCTAGAACAAACAAACATTTATGTACTATGTAGAATATAGCAATTCACACACAAAAAATACTTTTACAAGAGCAGTGACCATAGCCTACATTCTTGTGCATGTGCATTACTAATTATTGTCTGGAAGAGGACCACACGTAAATTCAACCAATCAGATATCAGCCATGCCCTTTCTCCAGTCAGCCTCTCAGAGCTGTGTTTTAATACCAGCCATGAGAATATAACAGTCAACTCTAATCATAGTCATTGCAACATAGATCGTTTAAAAAGCATATTGATAACTAATAAAAAATAATTTGGAAATACTCATTTCATGATCTGGAAAGAGCAATTTTACAAGATTATGCAAAAGAACAAACAGACAGGCCTGCCAGTGGCATAGTGGTTAAGTTCCTGTGCTCCACTTTGGCAGCCCCAGGATCACAGGTTCAGATCCCAGGCACAGGCCTACACACCACTCATCAAGCCATGCTGTGGTGGCATTCCACGTACAAAATAGAGGAAGATTGGCACAAATGTTACCTCAGGGACAATCTTCCTCATGCAAAAAGATGAAGATTGGCAACAGATGTTAGCTCAGGACCAATCTTTCTCACCAAAAAAAAAGAACAAACAGGCTAACCTCTGCTAAGATGCTCTTACATCTTTCCCCTTCATCACCCTCGTTGTGTTCTCACCAGTCAACTCAGTGGTCCCGGAGTTGAGTTTCAGTCAAGTGTAACCTCATTTGTAAAGGAGTAGGTGACTAACAGTGTTGTTTCGTTTGAGTGGTTATCACCAGGGCCCTATTACCAAAATAGAAGTCCCACTGCCTCTCCCTCCACCATCATATAGCCGATTTTTTTGGATCTTCAAGATCTCTACGTCTTCAGAAGTGATCTCCACTTTCAGATGCAAATGACCTCCGAGAAGTCACAGCTTTAAGTAGGATATTAGCCCAAATGCAAACATAACCTGCCTCACAATTCTAGCACTTTCTGCATGGAAACAGAGTTTTTGTATCTCTATTGATTTGTGCCAAAGAATCCATTATTAACAAAATTTACCCACCTAATATTAACAAAATTTTTTTTTCCAAAAGTAAATTAGTTTTACTGAAATCAATTGCAAAAAACAAAAAAATCACATATGATATCTGAAAAACTGATTTTTATTTGGTGATTTTAAAAAAAATCTCTGAATATATCTTGGATTTTATGGAAAATTCAGCAAGTAAACTGAATAAAAAGGGTAGAGAGAACTTGGTTAACTAGAAATAAACAAAGACAGCAAGGGATAATGAGGATTACAAGAATCAACAACAAAAGGATCAAAGAACTTCCTCTTAGGTTATACTGTACACAATATTGATGCAGAGTCTTTGTAAAGATCTGTGTAACAGATGCTGCCTAAGAAATATTTAGAGTCAGAACCTGGTGTGCTATTCTATTCATATTTTAATGCATCCACGATGGACAGAAAATACATGATAAAATATTTTACAGCTTCCATTTTACTGGGATTGATTTTAATTTAGGTTAGCTTGAGAAAATTAAAACAAGCAGTTATTTATGTCATGAGCAAGTATAGAATTTCATGAATGAAATTTTAATTGATAACACGTTTTTCATCCAATTCACATCACTTCATATGTTTTGCAAATAGGAGTCAATTTATATCCTAATTTACTGAAATAAATATGTCTAGACACTGAAAGATGATAGGGAAACACACAAAGATAAGTATAACAGATGCATAAACATTCCAAAATTGATTCTCTCAGATTTCAGCTATTTATTGGAGTTCATTTTCAGACTGAAGAGCAGGATCTGACAGCAGTCAGGGACTTGTCATTTTAAAACATGATTTCTACCACAAATAAAAGTCCTTTTTATTCATTTCAATAATTTGTTCAAGTGAGTTCAACCCAACTCAGAGAACCATATGTATTATTTCCACAATTCACGTAACTGTGTAAAACATTACCCCTTCAATGTGGTTCGTGAATGGCCTCTTACTTATGGTTCTAGGGGAAGTCATAGCAATCAGAAGCAATGAAGGTATTTTGTTCCCCTTCAAAATTGAGGCTCCAATGGCTGAATGGCCCAGTTCCCACTTTGGAGATTTTCTTTTTCTCCGGACAGCATCTTGGTTTCTTCTACACAATCTCAAAGTTTGACCTGCCAAGCCCCACCTCCTTCCTTATCAGGACCAGGGGGAGGTACACCCAGGGATGTGCTGGAGGCAGCACTTATCGGCTCCGAGAGCTGGTTGCTCAGCTTGCAGGAATTTTGCAAGCTGGCTCTTAAACACAGCCAATACAAAAATTAAATTATAGGGGCCAGCCTGGTGGTGCAAGAGGTTAAGTGTGCGCGCTCCACTGTGGCGGCCGGGGGTTCACCGGTTCAGATCCCGGGCGTGCACCGATGCACCGCTTGTCAAGCTACGCTGTGGCGGTGTCCCATATAAAGTGGAAGAAGATGGGCACGGATGTTAGCCAACGGCCAGTCTTCCTCAGCAAAAAGAGGAGGATTGGCAGATGTTAGCTCAGGGCCGATCTTCCTTACAAAAAAAAAAATTAAATTATAAAAACTTACGAGCATCAAACATTTGCTAAGAGGCTAAATCTTATATTAAATGTTCTTATCACAGAATAATAATAATAGTAATAGGAAGCTGGATGGAAAGCTTTGGAGGTGATAGGTTTATGACATCGATTGTGGTGATGGTTTCACAGGTGTATACTTGCCTCCAAACGCATCAAAGTGTACATTAATTGTGTACAACTTTTGGTGTATCAAAAAACATTACCAGTAAATAAATTATATACTACAAACAAAAGTAATAAACA
This sequence comes from Diceros bicornis minor, assembly GCF_020826845.1. NCBI lineage: Eukaryota > Metazoa > Chordata > Mammalia > Perissodactyla > Rhinocerotidae > Diceros > Diceros bicornis. The sequence continues at coordinate 21,085,686 of NC_080772.1, read as the reverse complement.
ACACAGAATTTATGACTTTCTAGTTATTTTTCTACATCTTACTATTGCCTACGTGTTAGGCTCCAGAGTACCATTCCAGCTTTTGAAGCTGGAATTAGACATTTTTCTTCAAGTTCAGTGATTATCAGTGATTTCTTTTCTAGATAGCATTTATTCCTTTTTCTTCTGGTTTTTTAGAGGTACCACGATTTATCCTCCATCACATAAGATGTATTTAAGAAAAACTTTTTTATCTTTGAATGAGTTGATTGGAGGAACAGGAAGAAAGCCAAGGATTCCATTTGCAGGAATAAAAATGGTTCTTTTCCTTCTATTTCAAGTCCCAGCAGTAGAGTCTGCGTCGGAATTCTTCAGAAGCTACCAAAATGGGTCAAGTGTAGGCAATCAGGGTGTAGCCCATTTTGTCTCTCACTCCTTAGGGAGTAATCTCATTGCGATAGGGAGGTGGCAAACTGAGAGCTACATCTTTCAGGAATTCTCAAGACCTTAGCCTCTCAGACCAAATGCACCTTTGTTTCACATCATCTGTTGGAGTGTAACCTCATCTCCACCAGTATACACACATACACAATAGTGCAGGTTGTATTTATCTTCATTTGCAATTAGCTTAATCGATCTCGCACTCAAGATTTATGCTAGGTATTAGTATAAGTATCCCTTAAAACTGATATTCATTGCAAAAATTTAATTCATTCTAGAAAAAATTGTAGTTCTTCCAACACCTTTAGACGTTCAATGGGCAAAAGTTTAGATTTCAACTTTAGATTGCATTTCTTCCTAACCAACTCTCTCAAATTCAAAATATTAAACAGCTTTCTTTGTACATTTGTGCATTTGTTATCACCACCATACTAACCCTCGCATACTTCCTGAGCCCCAACAAGACCTTTCAGAGAAACATCGCATATTTGTCAATATCCTGGAGATTTGAAACTCCCAAGTGCTTCCACCACTTGACCTGAAACTTCCTCTCTTCTCAGATTCCTGCCTCTAAACAGAAAACAAACAAACCTTTGCTTGAAGTAGTCCATGTGTGAATTTTTAGGGTCATCGTTTCAGATCCATAAAGACTTCAACACTCTTTGCTAAATTTGGTATATCTTTACCCAAACAGCAGTAGCTTGAACCCTAACTTCAGCAGTCCCTGGGCTCAGTATCAAATGCCCTGTAGATTCTGTATTTGGAGATTTGTATTTCATTCATTTCTCCTTGCAGAGCACAGCAGAAGTACAGGAATAACACTGCAGTTGGATGTTGGCCCTAAAATAGCTGTCAATTTGTGGCACTTATAAGTATCTGAAGGTATTTATTATTCAGTCAACATTCATGGAGCACTGGTCGATCATACCATTAGGTAAGATGGTGTGTGTTGTTTACATTTGCCTGCTATCGCTCCTTGGTGTTCAGATTTTGTTTTGACCAGATAAACTTTGTTATTGTTTAATAAATAATAAACAGTAAAAACATAATTTAAATTATTGTTATTGGTCATTTTGAATCAAAAAAAGACAATGGTATATTAGGTGTGGTGGTTTCTCACTATCTCAGTCTTTATTGCCTTTGGAAAATAGCAACAGATAAAAATAGAGTATTTTAGAATTTCGCATATTTTCAATGGTGTATAAGGCAGGCATTGTCATTCTCACAACTGAGTCAGTGACTTGTCAGAAATGATGAAATCCTAAATATATTCCTTAAAATTTCGACTGCCTATACATAGCATAAAATTAATTTCATTTAAAAAATAAAGTTCCAAGTTTTGCCTCCTATCACATTTAAATAACTTTTTCATTGCTTTATTCAAGTGATCAACATTTCATTCTTTCATCAAATATAACCAGGGCCAACATGTGAGATACTGGAAAATATATCAAGTAGGATCAGAAGCTACACAGAAAATTTACACTCATTGCACCTATTTACGTATTTTAAATAGATCTCTCTAATCTAATACGGGGGCATTAGAAAACTACACAAAAGGATATTCTGAAACTTTGGTGAACTTGAAGTATAAACTAACTAAAATCTTTACACTGTTGATAAATAATTTTTCCTCATGTTTCTTAGGAAAATGACATTTGAAATGGGTTTAAAAATGGTCTACAAGTAGAATTCTGGAAAGAAGAGGGAGGCAGTTGAGAAATCATAGTTCTATGGGAAATCTGGAGCCAACTATCGAGTCTCGGTTTTGACTGTGCAGAGGTCACCTTGACTTTGAGCACTCCTAGAGGGGCCTGAAAGGCTCCACTCCACTGGCTTTGATAAAGGGCCTCTGCAGGAACTCAGAGAACCACATTGGCTGCTTAGAGACTGTGAGTTTTATCCTACCTACCTGGATTTTATGTAGAAGTTGTTAAAGAAACTTCAGCATTTCCAGAGCTCATTTCCAGAGCTGACCAAGTCTCTAAGAATCTTCTAAGAATCCTCATGCTCAGTTGTTTCTTAAACTAACACAAGAGACAAATCCAGGGCATCCAGAGTGGACATCACAGAGAATAATTAAAAATTAGTGTCTTCAGATAATAAAAATAAATAACTTTAAGATATTATATGTCAAGCCCATATTTATAAATGCCATATGTTGACGTAGTAATTATCTATGGTACAATGCTGAGATAAACTAAAATGTTACTATTAAAGAATCATCACTCTAAAAAAAGACAAGCATTTAAACACAAATACCCACTAATAATAATAATAATAATAAAGAATTATTTATAGACAAGTACACAAATAGAGAAAATAAGAGTACTACAGCAATCTTAAAAAAATTCAATGACACACTTCTGAAGTTATTCAATATTTTCCAGTTCAGAATAGCTTATTTTACAATAGCTAAGATGTGGAAACAACCTAAGTGTCCATCAATGAATGAATGGATATAAGAGATATTATATATGTATATTATATTATTATGTATATTTTTATTATATAGATATGATATATATAATAGAATATTACTCAGCAATGAGAAAGAAGGAAATCCTGCCATTTTAGGAGGACATGAATGAAACTGGAGGACATTATGCTAATTGAAATAAGTCAGAAAGAGAAAGATGAATACTGTATAATCTTGCTTATATGTGGAATCTACAAAAGCCCAACTCACAGAGACAGAGAATAGAATGGTGGTTGTCAGGGGTGGGGGTGTGGGAACTGGGGAGATGTTGGTCAAAGGGTACAAACTTTCAGTTAAAAGATGAATGAGTTCTGAGGATCTAATGTATAGCCTGGCCACTATAGTTACTAATACTCTATTGTATACTTGAAATTTGCTAAAAGAGTAGATCTTAAGCATTCTCACCACACATACACGCACACACATACAAGGTAACTATGTGACGTGACAGGTGTGTTAATTAACCTGATTGTGGTAATAATTTCACATTGTACACATATATTAAATCATCACATTGTACACTTTAAGTATATACAATTTTCTCTCTCAATTGTACTTCAATAAAGCTGAGGGAGAAAAAGAAAAAAAAAGAAAAGCATTGCCATATGGAGATTTTACAAAAGATGATTTAGAATGTATATTCAAAAATATCTATTTTACTTGAATAGGATGATTGGGATGATTTTCAATTCTTATCTTCCACAACACTAAAATTATAAACATTCTATTCCAATTGTAAAAATGTTACTGTGTTGTTAATGCTTTATTAGTAACACAGATTCACTATTAACCTTGAAACTTCTCCTGCAATTTGTAAAAAGGACATCATTAATACATGGACTCAAACATTCAGTGTTTCATGATTTAAATCATGGGTTTTCTTATGTTTCTGGTAAAATAAAATACCCAAAGTCACTCTCTGTTAGTTGATGTATATCTGTGACTGCTTTGCACCTCATTTGAGCAGAAATATTATGAGGTCTGAGTTGGTGTTTGTGGACAACTCCGTATACTTTTCTCATGGCAAAGACCCAACAATAATTTTACTTGTCTACCACTTTTTATGTAGAGCTGACTTTGAAAAACACTTGCCAAAATTACCTCAATGGAGGTCTAATCTTAGAAGACTGTCAATGAACACACATTATATACAAAATGTGAGGGAGGTGGAGAGACTGAAAAAACCAGGAGAACAAAAGTTATTGAATTTTAACAAAATTCAGGCCAAAAATCAGTAAATGGTATATTAATAAAATATGAAAGTGCAAGGCAAAGCCAGCAGGAAAATAGATGGCTCAATTTTGATAAAAAAGGATTTTGCAAGTAAGACATTTCGTGCACTCACTAGGGAAATTTCGTGGCATTTCTAAAAGGACAGTATCCAAATATCAGTCTCAATTGGACTGAATTCTCACTGGGTCTTCAAGAAGGGTCTTGCCTAGAACTCCTGAAATAGACAGACCTTGATAAAACATCTTCATGAAACTCTTTTAATTAGCCTCCCAGTTTGACTAACTTACCTGAAACTTTTCTGCTCCCTTTTCACTGCTGTATTTTCATTTGCTTATTCCTACTGTCTTGAGAAAGCTGACCCTCTCAAGATTAATATGTTCGGAATATCAAGTTAAGAGGATGGTTTTTATGTTTTGGTATTTAAGATTTTCACAGAACATGCTGGGAGATAATTTTATAAACACATTGAAAGAAAATAATTCAGGTTTTACATAGATACATGAAGTGATTGCTTCACGGTCAAGGTGGCTCAGAGGAATTCAAGTTGTCTCAAGTGAGAATTTGGTTGTCTGGATTCTCGTCGAGTCTTCTACATGGGTTTCCTTTATAGCTAACCCAACATGACGAGATCGCGTGTTCTCCCAAGATCCAAGACAAAGTCTTTTCTCCCTTTTCATTTCCAAATTAGGCTAAAACGTGTTACAAAAATTTTTCTGGAAGGCCTTCCCTTGGAATTGAAAGATTGACAATTTAGATATTCTCTGCTTTGTATAAAGTATGCATTTCTGAAAAAAAATAATTACTAATCATCCCGGTTATTTTTCCTCCTAGTTTTCTGCCTCTCTGGTTCCTTAGCCTCAGGTTCTTTTTCTGCCTGCCCTTTAGATGTCGTTGTTTTGGAAGAATGCCTTCTCAGCTGATTTTCTCTCAGTTGACCTCTCTGTAGGCAATCTTAATCTTGGCCATGGCTTTACCTAACACTTATTCACTTAAGACTCTCTAATATTCATATCCAGCCGAGATCTCTTACTAGAGTGCCAGAGTCATATATCCAACTGCTTAATAGTTGTCTACATGTAGACGTCTTACTGATATCTCAAATTTGCCAAAATAAATTCATCGACCTCTCCAAATCTGCTTCTATATTTGCATCTCAAAGAATGTGTTTTTCAAGCCGTCATAATCTCACATCTGGCTATTGTAATAGCCACTAACAAATATCCTGCCTCTGATCTCATGCTTCTTTGCCTGTATACAATCCATAGTCCATGTGGCTCTTATTTGTTCATTCGAGAAATACTAAAAGAGTACCAACTATGTGTTGGGCACTGTTTTAGGCACTGGGGATACCTCAGTGAACAGTGACAACAAAAAGCTCTTGCTCTAAGGGAATGTATATTTTAAGATAGTAGGTAATAAAATAAATATGTGATATGTCACATTGTGATAAGTGCTGTTAAAAATGGTAAAGAGGGATATGTAAGCATGTCATTCTGCTTATCAAAATCTTCCAGCGGTTCCTCATTGCCTTCCAGATAAAATCAAAACGTTTTACCTTGGCATGCAATGCCAAAGGGCAATTGAAAATTGCTATTAAAGTCTTTTTGTAAAACTAATAATTATACCATAAATTGTTTTCCATTGTAGTTTGGGCTACATATATATAAATATAATTGTTATAATAGAAAATAATAAAATAATATAAAATATAATTTATATAAATATGTACACGTATACTTACAGATACACATATCTGCATAGGATATGTAGGATCTGTGATTTTTTTACCCTACTCGCAAGCTAACAAAATAGCTTGCCACAGTTTCTTGAATGCTGGGAGAAGACATGAGATTCTTGGGACAGATACAAAAGACAGGTTATGACTCCCAACAATTGCAGTATCCAGAGTTTCAGAATTTGTGCTGTTTCCTTGAGCTCCAATTCCACAGAACGATGCAAAGACAGCCAAGTGATGTCTGTGCATGTGTCACATTATAGGTGGGGAACCCGAGCTTAGGGAACTCACATCTTTCACAAGGGGCAGTAAGCTTGCCTGACATTTGCCCTGAAGGAAGACATTTTCTTTGCTATATTGAACAACAAACAAACCTCCCCTTTGCTCTATCTTCCAGAGCTGTTGGGTATACAGATACCCTTGAAAATATAGTTGAGAACAAAGGCAGTCAAGTACTGCTCACCAGAGTACTTACAATAAGGGTAAAAACGTGAGAGACTCATGGAGAAGTGTCTCCTAACAATAGTAAATAAGCACTCTTGTTGATTTGGTTGTCATTCACTTAAATTTTATTACTTAAGTTAAGTGGACAAAGTTATTGAAATATACGAAAGATCGTCAGAAGAGAATTTCCTACAGTGTCGTCCTAATTTGCTTTCTTTTCGAATTAGAACACAGTCTGCCCTATTCAAAGCAAAGACTCTCATTTGAAACGATGCAAAATCTTTTGGAAGTGTTTTCTGAATGACTCTATTCCCACTCTTGCTAAGTGATTTAAGTTAACAAATGTAAGAAAACACTAATAAAGTGTCTGAGATGATAAACAACCACTATAAGTGTATTGACCAATAATCAGGATGTTTCAATTTAACAGTATGTTAGTGCAGACACATTAATAAATATTTTAAATCTTAAGCTACCACAATCATATAATTTGATTAAGCATTACAGACTCATAATAGAAATTCTAATCCACGTTTCAGAGTTGATTCTGTTAAATTTACAGAGCAATCTGTGTCTCAAATTTATGTACCATGTCCTCAATGGTTTTCATAGTGCTCATTTAACACAGCATGCTTCCAATATACTTGTAGAGTTATCATCCCCATAAAATTAAAATTGTCAACTAATTATTCCTGCATTATTAAGTAAATTCAAAACAGCCTTTGGATAAGAATATATTGGCGATTATAATTCGCCGTACAAAATTGAATTACATTTTAACAGGGATTTTAGAAATTGTATCTCTGCTATAGAAGAGACATTAATTTTTGTAAACTCACAGACTGAACACTTATTTTGGGAGTTAGGGGTAGAGTATGCATAGTTAATACTGTCACAGCGGGACTAAGTCTCAGAGAGGTATTAGAAGTTACAAAGTTGTTGGAGTTAGAAAATACTGTTGAGAAAGGAGAAGACGAGGATGGATGCATGGGATGTCATGGTTTCAACTAACAGATTCAATGAGTCCAGTGCACTACAAGATCTGTCGTTGAAGCAGTAGAGCAGGCAAGAACAAACTACAACATGCAGGCCAAATCACGTCCACCATCTGTTTTTGTAAATAAAGTTTTATTGGAACATAACCATACTCATTCGTTTATCACTGTAAACCGCTTTCTCATTGCAATGGCAGAGTTGGGGAGTTGTAATGGAGATCCTATAACCTGCAAAACCGAAAATATTTACTGACCCTTTATAGAAAAATTTTGCTGACCCGTATAGTAGACAAAGGTAACTCCAAATGTTTTATATAGGCCGAGACCAATTAGTCAAGTTTCTTGATGATTTAAACAGAAAAGAAACATGTTAATGGCACTGAGTAGCTTACAGACTCGTTTGGGAGGATTGGAGAACTGATTTGGGCTGCCTACCCCAGGAATAATGTCTAAAATCACGTTCTAGAACCACCCCAGTGAGGATACCACTGCCATTGCCACCACTGAGCACTAACTGCTGCAGCTTGCACCATCAATACCGTTAGCACTGGCCACCGGAGCCCAACCCTAACAACACTGCTTCTGTCCCAGGACTCAGGCCACCTGTGACTACTGCCATTGCCAAAGTCTCTGAGGCAGGTGAGTCTGACTAACGAAACTTAGTTCACGTGCTTGTACCTCAGTTGCAAGGGATTCTTGCAGAATTAGTATCTGGCATTTTCCATTTCTTTCTACCATGAAGATTGTAAGATGGGGTGTTCTCCAAACACGAGGAGAGTCTTCAGACACTGGGTGACCTAAACAAATAACTTTATAATGCCCCCTTGAAACTGACTAGAAATATTATAGCATTGAGTCAATTAGTAGACATTTTTCCTTGGATGATATCGTATGAAATAAAATAGGATTATTTAAGATATGAGTAACAGATTCAAAAGACTTACAAAGGCCAGACAGGAAGATAAACGAATGAGGTAGACTAGGTTAAAAATGAAAAATGGGAGTGCTAGCGTGGCAAACAGGAGAGCATAAGACCAGTCTAAAGACTACCAATGGCAATTATTTTGCACAAAATTACTATATAATTTTCTCCAAAGGAATCAACTCTTTGAAACATGGATAGAATTCAAGCATAAGTCTGTAATATATAATTAAATCACATCATTTGTGGTAGTTTAAGACTTTGAATTTTTATTAACATGTCTGCACTAATACACTATTAAGTTGAAAGGTTGTGAATATTGGCCAACATTATTTATTATGACTAATGCATTGGTTCATTTATGCCCCTAAATTAGGAGGACTTACATCAAATGGGCCCCTATGGACTTGAATTCCCTCTGAAAGAAACAAATATGTTACTAAAATGTAGAATTATTGAAAGTCTATAAACGGGCTATGGATTTGGTTAACAGTGTTCTCTAACCATAAAATTAAAGCCAAAATTATGAAAATTACAAGATTAACATAATGCATATGTTTCCATGATCTAAAATTAAATATTCTCAAGTTCAATTTTTGTAGAATTCCTTGTCTGTGAAGCTGATGTCTAAGAAGCTAATAAATCCTTTCTATACTCTATGGTTTCTACCTGATGATAATATACAAGGATTCAACTATGACCTTGAAAGCCCACTAAAAATAAACTAATCTCTCAATTTCCTAATGTAAAGTTGCAAAGTATTCTAGGAAAAAATCAAAACCACCTGAAATCTGATCTAAACAACAAAATTAATGGTAGAAGAAACATATAAAACTAAACAATCAATTGAAAAGTTAGAGGTATCATACACATCACAGTCACCATGAGTAAGATTAGGTGAGCTTGAGGTAGGTTTAAAATGTTCCAGAATCCATTTAAAATCAAATGTGGATTTTGGCAAAGTCCTTCTGCACATAATTTTAAAAAACAACATTCAATCTTTTCCAGATTTGATCATGAAATTCATCTAAATTTATAAAGAATTATCTCCATTCTGCAGTAAACTTTCATTTTGAGTTTTGGTTTTTTGTTTTGTTTTGTTTCACAAATTACTGGAAGAAAAAACCCATGGAAAATAATCATAACATGTAAATTAACTGAGTCTCTCCAAGATAAACCTTGGTCAATTAATAGTAAAGTGTATATCATCTGGATTTACATGTTGGGCACTAAAATTTAAAGTTTACATTTTCTCAAGTAACATCTGGACACAAGATATTTTTCTTCATTGGGTTTAAAACCAAACAGAAATCTTATATTGGGAACTAGTAGCCTCGATCATTCGTTGTTAGCGTAGTCCACTTAGTAAACTTTTCTGTCATATTCATTCCCAAGACTTGTGGTACTTGACTCTGCTCATTGAAGCTTGAATGAGGACACTTATTTAGGATCCCAGAGGCCAGTGACATGATGCTAGAATGTATCACTCTGTGCCTCAATAATATCATATATAAAATGTTCTGAAAATGACTCCATAGAGAAGCAGTATGTATTGAGTTCTTGAGTTGATTGTTAATCAACAAAGATTTCTTCTTGTTAGCCATTTCTTATCTCTCTCTGTTTTCTTCCTATTGATCCCATAATTCTTGTCATTTATACATTTTCTTATAATTAAAGCATTTTTAAAGTATCCACAATATTTAAAAAGATCCTTACTCCAGCTTTATTTGTAATAACATAAACTAGAAACCACAAAAATATCCATTCATAGGAGAATGACTAGATAAATTAGAGCCTTCAGTACAGTGGTATACTAAGTAGTTATCTCAATAAGATAACTTTAGATGGATGGACCTAAAAGGTGTGCATGATATATTACATTAAAAAAGAAACTTAAAAAAATCAAAGGGCATAGCTTGCCCTTTCCCTCCTTTAAAGATATATACTTACGTATGTGTGCCTACACAAGCGCAGAGAAACAAACATTAGGATTAGAGAGAACAAAGCAACTTTCACTTCAGAGCCTACATAAATTTTAAAAGGTTATGAGTGATTTATACTTTCTATTCTGTTTATTTTTCTCTATTGTTCAAGTAAAACATCCCACTATTAATTCCGTGGGTGTATGCAAATAACTTGGCCAACCACTGTAAAACCAAAAATCTATTGGGGAGTTTAAAATCTCAGCCTCGGGACTCCTTTGACCCCAAATCAAAAGAAAATGTGTCTCCTGTTCAGTTTCTAGTTCAACATACGGGGACTGCGATTAAAAAAAAAAAAAAAACTACTATCAAAACATTAAATTACTCTGCCATCCCACATCACTAAATGACGTTCTATTCATTCTTGACCAGATCTCTGATTTTTTAAAAAACTTGTTTCAGTGCACTTTCTTTCTCTTCAATTTCTGTAGGTTTTTTTTAAAGTACTTCCTACACTAAAGGAACAGTAATAAATTGGGGTGTTTTTCTACCTCCCTGCTATGGCACTATTGTGAGAGGGTAGGAGACTTGATCTCAGATTTCCTTCCAATACTGACCTATTAGCAAGAAAATGTGTTCTTTACGTTTTACTTTGCTAGTAATGCTGACAGATTGATGTCATAACACGTATTGTTCATGTACTTTCAGAGATAATCAAATGCTTTCAAGAACTGCATGGCCCCAGTAAAGAAAATGGTTCAGAAAATCAACTCTTCCTACATTCATTTTCAAATCTCTATTGAGGACCACTGTGCTCTTAGCATCCAAATTATAATTTGTACACCACCTCTTGTGCATACAAGTGGCATAAAAATCATCTTTTATACCCAGTCTTCTAACAATTGGGGTAAAAAATGTGGTAACTTTAATTAATGTGAACAATCCATACTGTCAACACCTTGACATATTTTGGAGCTCAGGGTAGGTGTTTGGCTGTGGAGCAATGAATTCCTATAGACAGTGTTCAATGGCCCATAATAGGGATATGAAGTGATATTTAATAAACAGATGCAAGCAATAGACTATAATTGTTATGTTACTTGCAATTTAGTTTAGTTTTAAGGATCAAGACCAGGCATAAGTCACCACTCCTAACATGCTGAGAATAATTTATATTCCATAAGAGTTATCTGTGCAAGGCAGAATGTTCAAGAGCCTTCTTACGCCTACTGAAACATGTGTCTCAGATCTATATTTCAGAGAATTTTATGAAAATATTAGTTAGGGCAAAACCAATCTCTTTGACAACCATTTTCTCTTCTTCAATTAAAAATCGAGACAACTGATGACAAGACTAAATGGAAATGATATATCCCACGGCGGACTTTTCAATTCATAATAGTGTTTCTTTTTCCAGTAAACAGACTAGTTGAAGAAACTGAACTAAATCGTTGGGAGTAAAACTGATTGTCTCTCTAAGATGTGACCAATTAGGTCTCCAACAAATCATTCTTTAAAAGTCGTCTATGATACTGTTTAAATCAATAGTGCTGTTCATCATATATTTTTGGGTCCCTCTTTTGGGGCATGGGTAAAACCATGCTTCCCTATTTCCTTTGAAGTTAGACTTGGCCAAGCAACTTACTTGTGGCCAATGAAATCCAAGAAGACACTGTAAAAGCCAGATTGAGGTTTGCCACATCCCTCTTCCCACTGTTGCAGTAGTTAGATCAAGAGGAAGCCTTTGCCATGCTAGGTCCTTGAGGAACCACGATGAGTGCAACTCCCTGTTGGCCCACATTAAATGGGTAATGTGCATGAGAAACAAACTTCTGCTGTGCTAAAATTTGGGGGTGGTTTATTACCGAAGTATAGTCTAGTCCATCCTGACTGATACAACACCTAACTAAACCATCCTCTTCTCAATTCTAACACCTCTCTCTCCCATCCTTTCATTCTATTGCTAATTCCTTTCCATTAACATCTGCCTAGGTCACATCCAAGAAGACAGTATCCTTTGTGGAATTTATGAGTTTAAAACATCACTGGGACGTGGCCAACTCTAACTTTAATTTCTAGGAGAATGAGAATGATAGATTGTAAAATATATTTAAAAACTGTTCACTAGATGAAGTATTGCACCCTGAAGGAAACAGACACCACATGCTTTTATTTTATTCTCTCCTAAAATCCAAACACAGTCCTATCATCCCATCTCTTTCAATTTATGTTCACAAACACATTCCTGGCAAAATCACAAAATACGACTCCCATAATTCTTATAAAGGCTACCTCTGGGCAAAAAAACATAACAAACCAGAAAGAACAAAACCTAGATTTTAAACATGCCGTTATCTATCTTTAATGTTTGGAAAGCAATTACCATCTTCCCTTAGACTTAAGACCATTAGAGTCTAACGTTGAATAAACTGCCAAAGTATTTTGCCGTCAGCTTAGAGAAAGTAATAAAACATTGAAGGCGAATACCCAGCGTAGCCACAGTCAGGTCTATATTGCTTAATGTTTTAGAGACCAAAGACAAAGCTTAGATGGAGCCACAAAACCTGTATGATGTGTTATATTACCTTGCCATTCTCCTTTCGCCAAATGTCTCCCCAACTGCTGTGGAGTAAACCCCAGCTTTGAACTTTTCAGAATCCTTTCTGTCTCATGTGAGAAAATGTTTATTTTTCGTAAGCCAGCCGTAAAAATGTAATTCGTTCCAATAGAGAATATATGCTTTGATTCTAATTACTGCATCTTTACCTAACAAGTCACAAAATCTTTGGCAATGCACCATAGATGTTTTTGAAAATAAAAAGAGCAAGGGGCTGGCCTGGTGGCATAGTGGTTAAGTTCACGCACTCCTCTTTGGCACCCAGGGTTCGTGGGTTTGGATCCCAGGCATGAACCTATGCATTGCTTATCAAGCCGTGCTGTGGCAGGCATCCCACATATAAAACAGAGGAAGATGGGCACGGATGTTAGCTCAGGGCTAATCTTCCTCACAAAAAAAAATTTTTTAAAGTAAAAAGAGCAGTATTTTCCTAGAAATAAATTTCCTAAGATTGCGTTCATGCTTCCTTGAGTCTTCCTTTCCCTTCCTCTCATATTATGAACCCTGAGCACTGATAAATACTGAATTCTAAGACTGGAAGGCACGTTTCAATCTAATAATGAATGTTTGGGAGCACTTTTGGCGAGAATGAAAATATTTTCTTAACTGTTCATAAAATTGCTTCTGTGCAACATGGACTACCCTACTTCTAACTTTGAATTTTTTAATATGCAAGTAAATAAGTAGTATGCTCTTTTGTAGGCTGATTTATAAGAACCAACTAGAAGAATGCAACAGAAAATATCCAAAACAGATTAATTAATTAAAATTATGAATACCAGGCAAAACTTTTCTCAACTTTTATGCTTAATATAATTCCTCCTATATTAAGAGAGTAACAGTCAATTAATTAGATTTAGTAAAAAATGGACAGAGGAGGCACAGATAAGTCTTTGAAAACTTGGCAACTCTTAGGTTCACACTCTGTGGTCTTCAGCTACATGAGAAATTAAGATCGGACCGGCCTCCTGACTTAGCGGTTAAGGGTGCGCGCTCTGCTACTGGCGGCCCGGGTTCAAATCCTGGGCGTGCACCGCTGCACCGCTTCTCTGGCCATGCTGAGGCCATGTCCCACATACAGCAACTAGAAGGATGTGCAACTATGACATACAACTATCTACTGGGGCTTTGGGGAAAAAAAGGAGGAGGATTGGCAATAGATGTTAGCTCAGAGCCAGTCTTCCTCAGCAAAAAGAGGAGGATTAGCATGGATGTTAGCTCAGGGCTGATCTTCCTCACAAAAAAAAAAGAAAGAAAAAGAAATTAAGATATAGGGAACTCATTTTAGGAATCTAAAAAGGCCCTGAAGAAATAGAGAATTTAAATGGTCTAGTCATTGTTAAGAGTTAATGGATTTAATTTACTCAATAAGATTATCTGAGACATACATTTCTAACTACATGATAATAATATAACGATGATGGCAACTTCAACAATGAGTTCATATTCCAACACAAATTTTCATTGAAAATGACAATTGAAATGACTTAAAGGCACTCATCATTTCCCCAAAAGTCTCTAGAGAAATAAAGAATACCTTTACAAGTGGAATCTTGCATCAATTTTAAACATGATTATGGAAATACTAAAGCTGGGAACATTAAAAACCCCACAGTTTGTGGGGTTGTACTTCTTAGCTTCCCCCCTCAGCTTACATACAATCCCACTGAAGCAATACCTAGTTTCTTCCAAGGGACTTAATCTGTGGCAAAGTCCATGTTTTCCTCAGTCTCTGAATATCGCCGCCTATTTAGAACACATCTTTAAATGTCAGTGTTCCCCTCTGTGACATTTAGCCATAAACTTTGCAACTGGCCTCCCTCACTTGAATCCTCCCATCCCTGTAATTTCCATCAAGTTGTATCTCAGAACTGAAACATTTTCATAAGAAAGCTATTTCATTCTCTTTTTATGGATTCTATGCTGGCTTTCTTGGTGCTAGTACGCTTTTTTCTTAACCAGAGCACGATATGCATTAAACATAGAGTAACATATGCTGCCTTCTCCCTTCAAACACTGTCTTTGAATCTCCACTGACACTGAGTTGAACTGAATTTCAATAGACCTTGGCTAGTTAAAACCAAATAAAAGATAGTGAAAGGATCATTTGATGACGGGTATGACAAAACAATTGCCTGATATTTGAAGATAGATAGAGTTTGTTTTACTGAATTAAGACAACTAAATAAAACAACATGTCAAGAAATGAGTAATAAAAGATCTTAAAATAAGTTGCATTCCTTATTGTTGAACATTATCCAAAATAACGCTCCCCTCATCTCTCCTTCCCTTCTTCACATCTGCTTTGATATCCTCTATTGGAATGAGCCAAAAAGAGAATGTGAATTTGAGGAGGAAAAAGAATTATTTCTGTCTATGCCTTATCTTTATTAAAATTTTATTTTATTTTATTTCTAAAACAGGGATTCATGATGCTTGGTCCTTCCTAGTCTTTATTCAAGAATCCTCAGCAATTGATGTGCAGGTAATTTGCATATAACACTTCAATAATAGTTTTGACAGATACAAACTATCCTTGGTACATGATACTAAGAGGAAAAAAAACTCATTAATCTTATAAGTTGCTGGAGTTACTGTGTGAATTTACAGAGAAATCAGGGCGAGGACATTGTTCCTTGGATTTAGTTTATGTGAAAATAGTCCTCTGAGGCTCACTTGTCATCTGTTAGGAAACAATGGCAACCTTAGACTTTGAAATAATTTTTACAGGCGGAAATAAATCATTCACCCTTTCCTATAAACATCAGATTCCTAATAGGCTTAATCTTTACTTATTCTTAAGAGTATGAAAAAATAGTTACATTAGTAGAGACTTGTTTTCCACATAATTTTTAAAAATTCATATCTTTATTAAGGTATAAGTTATGCACCATAAAATTCACCAGTTGTAAGTATAATAGTTGATGATTTTTATTAAACTTATATAAATGTGCAACCACCACCAAAATAAAATTTTAGAACATTTCTATCTCTTCAAAGGATTCCCTCGTGCCCATTTGCAGTCAATCCTTCTCCCACTACCAGCCCCAGGCAACAGCTATCTCTATAAATTTACCTTTTCTAGAAATTTCATATAAACAAAAACATTAATACGTTTTCTTTTGTGACTGGCTTTATTCACTCAGCATAATGTTTTTGAGGTTCATCCATGTTGTTGCATGTTTCAGTAGTCCATGCTTCTTTATTAGTAAATAGTATTCCATTATATGAATATACAGCAGTCCCCCTTCATCCACGGTTTCCCTTTCCACAGTTTCAGTTACCCCAGTCAACCACGGTCTGAAAATATTAAATGAAAAATTCCAGAAATAAACAATTCGTAAGTATTAAATTGAGTACTTTGGACTAGCATGATGAAATCTCATGCTGTCCTCCTCCATCCTGCCTGGGACATGAATCATCCCTTTGTCCAGCATATCCACACTGTATACGGTACCCACTCATTAGTCACCAAGTAGCCATCTTGGTTTTCAGATCAACTGTCATAGTATCACAGTACTTGTGTTCAAGTGAACCTTATCTTACTTAACAACAGCCCCAGAGTACAAGAGTAGTGATGCTGGCAATTTGGATATGCCAAAGAGAATTTATTGTTGTTAATCTCTTACTGCCCCTAATTTATAAATTAAATTTTATCATAGGTAGGTATGTATTGAAAAAAAACATAGTACATATAGGGTTCGGTACTATCTGTGGTTTCAGGCACCCACTGGGGATCTTGAAATGGATCCTCCACCCAGAAGGGGTGACTACCACACCCCATTTTGTGTATCCATTCACTAGTTAACAAACATCAAGATTGGTTTCAGGTTTTGATTGTTATAAATACTAACCTGGTGTTGCTAGGAACATGCAGTACCTGCCTTTGTGTGGACCTATGTTCTCATTTCTCTCAGGTAGATAACTAAGGAAGGAATTGCTGGGTTGTATGATAAGTACATATTTAACTTTTAAGAAACTGCCAAAGCGTTTTCCAATGTGGTTACACCATTTTGCATTCCCAGCAGAGGGAATGTATGAGGTTTCTAGTTTCCCCACATTCTCATCAACACTTGGTATTTTCAGTATGATGGATTATAGCCATTCTAGTGGGTGTAGAGTAGCATCTTAATGTAGTTTTGATTTGCATTTTATTGTGACTGATAATAGTAAGCATTTTCTCAGGTGGTTATTAGCTTTCCCTATACCTTCTTTGGTGAAATGTCTATTAAAATATTTTTGACCATTTGTTAATTATCTTATTACTGAGTTGTAAGAGGTCTTTTACATTCTGGATACCAATCCTTTATTGGATACATGATTTATAAATATTTTATCAAAGTGTATGCCTCATCTTTTCACTTTCCTAATTATATCTTTGGAAGAGCAAAATGTTTTAACTTACATGGAGTCTTATTTATCCATCTTTTTCTTTGATGGAATTTGCTTTGGGTGTCATAACTGAGATATCTTTGCCAAATCTAAGGTCACCATATTTTCTCATATTTTTTTCTAGAAGTTTTGTAATTTTTGCTCTTACATTTAGGTTCATAATCCATTTTGAATTAATATTTGTGTATGGCGTGAGATAAGAGTCTAAATGGTTTGTGTGAGTGTGTGTGTGTGTACAGATATTCAATTGTCTCAGCACCATTTGTTGAAAAGACTATCCTTTCAATATTGGATTGTCTTTGCACCCTTGTCAAAAAAAAATCAATAAATAAAAGGGCTTATTTATGACCTCTCTATTACCACCTACTTCCAATTAGAAGTTTCCCAAAGTGTTTGGAATAGAAGAGACACAGAAACGTGGCAAATTCATCATGAGTGCGTAGTTATAGTTTTCAAATTGCCATTTTGCCACTGCTCATACCAAGTTTTTTTTCCTCCTGGGATGCCATTTTTTTTCTTTCTCATCTACCTACCTTGTTTAATCCCGATTCTTCGTCACTGGAAAACATGACAATATGTTAAGAAAGAGTGAGCTGGAAAATCAGTTTGAAGAGAAGGGAGACGTGTGAGCCAGAGAAATCAAGAGCCTTGAGACACCGAGAGCCCCAGAGGCTCCAGCTGCCGCGTGCAGAGACCATGGCCTCTGAGTTTTTGCCCTTATTAGCAACTTCTCATCAACAAGGATCACTCTTATGTGATCTATTTACGCGTTCTTAAATGCCTAATAGTGTCAAGGTGGGACCGGTAGCTTTTGTCCCAACAGGACCAGGAATAAGATTTTGGTTCTCAGTTTCAAAGATGTATTATCTTCATCGTGTTTCAACTGTAGCAATCACAAAACATAGTATCCCAGGAGGTTATTTTTTTGAGCAATGGAATAAACGGCATTAGCTTTTCCTTGCTAAAATACCAAAGTTGCCTTTAAAATAAGTCAGTTTACTGATGTAACTTTGAATTAATGTGCCTTACAAATATGCCTTGTTAACTGATTAATGAAATGCTTATAATTGCAAATTTTAAATTAGATTGAGGCAGACGGATAGATTAATCTATTTGGAATGTATTTCCTTTTGCATTAAACTAAGCCTTATTTGGGCTTGGATAATAATAAATTTTCAGGTAATTTGTGGTGATTTCCTTCCCTGACCACTGAGCACACTCTCAATCAGCCGTAGTGACTGAAATGAGTATTATTCTCCACCCCTAATCTCAACATATTAACTCAAAATTGATTTTTTTACTCATTTTTTCCAGAATGGTGCAATCAGCAGGCGATCACTTCGGGAAGAAAACCAATGTCTTTACCCCAGTTCTTTTTGTTTTTCCTAGTCTCCTAACAATGATGGCTTATGATCATATACGGCTTACAAACTCATTATGGATATTAGTTGAATTTCATCAGTGGTGCTCTTTTTTGCACCTATTTTCCCTTTTCTGTTGTTCACATTTTTAAAACAATTTTTCTTAAGAATCTTAGTACCTAAAAATATTTATTATTTAATTCCTAGTTTTAAGATCTACTTTAAGTTTCTCCTTCTGACAATTTAAAATTTCTACATGAAAATTCTTACCTTAGCCCATATTGTCATCATTTGTGTTTTTGTATTTACATAATGATTTTGAAGAACTTAAAAATGTGCCACTGGAATTTATTTACTCCTATGATTTTGCATTTTTTATGTAACCTCAGCTGAACATTTACCCAGCACAGCCCTCACTGATGTTAACGTGGTGTCAGGACATTGGCAATGTCTGGCCAAATTGTGTATGCTCCTAGTAAAGCAGCAGTTAGAGAAAGCAAATGAAGGCTGGAGAGTGGGAATGAAGGTGACACAGCATCAGCCTGACTCCCTTAACCAAATCATGACACTTTTCTAATTGATACAATGTCAACAGCATTTAGAGCAGCTCCAGTGGCAAAAAAAAATCTTAACTAATTCCTGATGGCCTTTTCTATTTTTAGTCCACAAAGCAGATGGAACAATTGAATTGGGGGTCATAAATAATTTCCAGAGAAGGAAGACGCATGAAGCTTGATTTCAGGGTATTCTAAAGTCAATAGATCAGAGCAACATAATAAACACACAGGAGACACTGGCCAGAGCTGGAGTCTCTGAAAAACTGGCTACATGAACCCTCGCTTGAAAGCATATGAAACTGGTCATGCTCTGCTCTTGATGCTGGAGCTAGGATGATACAATATCCAAACAGCATCTTACAGAGGTCTTATTTTGACAATAGTTTCCGGAGCATTCTATAGTACAACACTAATGTTCCTGGAATCTCTGCTAATATTTCTTTCCCTTTCAATGTTCACAACTCCAAATTATGTCTGTATTATATTTCAGTCTGAGCAATGGGCACAGGGTAACCCAGAGCCACATGGAGAGTAAGGATGGACTGTTCCTGGCTGGCCTTGGAAATCAAACGGGACTCTCGATTTTGAACAGGACTCTTCAGAATCCTCTTGGGAAAGCCATTAAGAGTCAGGCACTCTAAGCAACATGAGGGACATTATATCACATTTGTTTTATCCATGACAGTATATGCCCTGTGCCTGGCATAGAGCCTGTCCTATAGTAAGCAGGCAAGAAATGGTTTTGAATGAAAAATTGAGCAGACTGATTGAATTCCTTCTCCATTCAAAATAACCTTCCCCATTTATGCAACACATAGTTTACTGAGTGCATAAAAATTGAAAACTTTGTAATAATGAGATGAAGACAGAATTCCTGCCATTACAGGGTTAGTGATATAGATGGAGGTGAGAGTTACCATTCAAATGATATCCCAATTTTCAAAATGAACTTAGAGTTCCTCAAAACAATCTTATAGGCTGGACAGACGCCTTTGATACAGGAACCAATCCCAAGTATAGCCATATGCACATACAGGATAATTATGTCTCTCCTTCCTATTAAGAACAGTCTGGCTAGAAGTGAAGGACTGTCCAGGCACAAAAATGTTTTGATACAGATGCAGTCTCACGGACATCATGAGATTTACCCTAGATAGCTGGGAACCAGACAAACATTCTCATTTTTCCAATGATTACTACACTTTTTTCTTTGGCAACTCTTAGAATAATGTCACATTTGAGTAAAAGCAGCCCAGTGAGGATGCTGGTTTATGTTTCCAACACTTCAGTCCTAATACTCACAAAGAACAACGTCTGTATTCCGCAAGGAAAGAGTGACTGCTCCATTAAACTTCACTGATATATAATATAGACTAAGTAGAAACAGAAACATTGAGCAGGAATTTTATATTACAAATGTACTTGGGACTGCAGATAATCGCCTTTAAGTTAGCTGTCCAATTAGCTTTTTATATATTTTTTGTAAGAAAGACCATTAAGAAATAACTGGGATCCTGCCTAGAATCCGTGGCTGATAAAAATAGACTTGCATATTATTTCTAGAGATAATGGAAAATATTTAGAAATACCAAGACTAGAAGGATGACTGCATAATCAATTATTGTATTATAATATGCAATAACCTAATGGAAAGAAGTATTAATAACTATTAACAAAGTTCTATGTTAGACATCAAATCTTTTCTTTCTAATATGTTGGCTCAAGTATTATTTGTAGTTAGACTAAATCACTATAATAAAATAGCATAAAAATTAATATGTGGCATCTTATAACAACTCAGTGAAGACTGTGGGGTTTTATTTCATTGCTGAGTGGCTGCAGTTTCAATCACTTGTGATTGTAGTGGGAACTGTAGCATGTCTGGGGTACCTGGATAACTAAGGAATCTGTGAGTCACATATTGTGATTTTGAATGAGACAACTGATGCAGAGTAATTTAAGAACTAATTCTGTGATGCCCACTTAAGTCCCCTGTAGTTGATGTGGGCTGAACTTTAGGAACCTCACATAAAATTAAGATCTCTAAACATAAAAAAGAAACATAGCAGAGTGCGTTACTTGACCACAGAGTAGATCTCAGAGAGGAAGAATTAGGCCAGACATCATTGGATGTCAGCACTCCATCCAGCCCAAAAGTAGTTATAGAAGAAGGCTTTCTGAGAAGAGGTGCCACACATCTGAAGTCATCACAAGAGTGCCTGGCTCAACTCCCAGGGGATCAGTGATTTTAGCTTGCTCATTATAGGAGGGTATCTGGAGAGAATCTATTGTCTTTGAGGTCACCTATGTTCTTTCTTATTATCTATTCACTCCTTTGGGCTGGGAGTGAGAGTCTAAAGCAAAACAAAATTTCCAGTAAAAACTAAAGTGTCTTTGAAGTTACTACTTCAGACAATTTTTAAAAATCATGTGTCTGTGGTGATAGCAGCTCTTTTTATCCAGCAAGTACAGAGTACATGAGCCACCATTAGTTTCTTATCATAACAAAATTAGAAAGAGTTGAGGAAGTAGGGTCGGGTAGTCAGCTTATAGATTCAAGTCAAATGCATTAATGGAGAGGAAAATGTATTAATGCGGGGCAAACTTTCAGAATAGGTCGAGTAGTCAAGCGTGAAAGTGTTGTTGCATTGTTTTCCATAGACTACACTCAAAGAATACTGAGAGATAGTAAACATAATGAGAAGAACACGTGTCTTAGGATCAGACAGACTTGGATTCAAATTCTAGATCCACTAGTTATGTGAGCTTGAATAAGTTCTCTAACCATTGTGAGCTTCTGAGCTGAGTTTTTCACCTATCTAGAAAAAATATAAAATATACACAAAATAAAAATAAACAAATGAAAAATAGAAATACTGCATAGTATTTTTTAAAGGTTAAATGAATATATGTAAGTGGCATACCATAGTCACTTATTCAAGTGCAACTATTACTATATCTGCTTTCATTTTTATTAAAATTATCATTTGTTCCGAGTTTTAATTAGTACTGCATCAGATTTTTGAAGTATGTGATATTTCAAATGACAATTAAGCCATTCCAATATTTTATATAAAATACCCCATATACATAAAAAGTCAAGATGTCAGTACTATGAAATATATGTATATACACACACCTGTATACATTATATATACATATGCAAGCACAAATAATCATTTATTATAGCAATCTGCTATTTTTGAAATGACATCAGAGACAAGTGAAGCAACATCACAAAAAATAACTTTTCAAAGCACATTTTATTCAACACAACCAGTCCACTAAATTATCTGTGACCTCTGAAATCACTACAGCTTTTGTAAAAAGTTTTCAGTGGTAGATTGCAGGAGCTTTCTAAGAGTAGATATATGCAAATATATATAATACATATAGTATCTAAAAGTAGATACTCCATCCAAGAAAGGTGTGTGCTCCTCTGCTTGATATCCTTAGGAAGAGCTTTATGGAATGAGGTTTTTAAATCATTAAAAAAAAATAAAATAAGGAATGTTATTTCACTTATGGACATATTTTCATATATATTAAGCTTTTCTGCTTACAGTTTCTTCAAAATATTAATATGTTCATGGTGCCATTTAAAGAAACATTAACTAAATTCATTCCTGTATTTGTTATACAACAAAATCCATGCGACATTCTGAGTTTCATGTTTTGTCTTAGCTTGCAGGAAGTTTACAATTAAGTTTTATATATAATTGCAATAGTTTCCTTAACATCATTTTTTCTATTAGTGGAAAGAAAGATTAATTAAGCTTTGTTCTTTTTATATATTAGAGTTTATTATATTTGTAAATTTAGTATAAACTGCTTAAAAGAATTTTTGAATGGCAAAATGTGTATCTCAATAAGCGTGTGCATGCTCTATCAGCCTGTATAAGTGAAGCAGAAGTTATTCACTGACCTATCAGTGGATACACACTCCATTTATTTCTTCTGCTAGTGGTGACACTACCCAGTTGAAGTATTTAAAATGTTTAGCTCTCTCTCCTGACACATATGTCAAATAACTTGCCTGAGATACGGGACAGTTTGAGACCACAGAAGAGAATGAAAGAATCATAAAGATCTATGAGTGATCAGACTTTGAACATAAGAATCTGCCGTCCAGTGTTCTAATTGACTGATGTCCACAAATCAATGGAATGGGGCTCTGTGAATGTTTGATGGACAATAAGGAGAGTAGTGGTATTTCATGCTAGAAAGTATAGGCTTTGGACACTTCATTTTTTCCAAATAAAACAAAAATGGCATGGATAAAATAGTTCATAGACATTTACAAAGTTCTTATAAAATGCCTCAATCTGGATTTTGAAGAACTAGAAGTGTTTTGACATTTCCTTTTCAGTTATAGAGCAGTTGAAAGTTCATACTTCCAAGTCCTCAAAAGTTCAGATCAAAGAAGATTTGTAAGTAAAATCATTCAGTAGGTCATCTTAACCTTTGATGATTTGTATTTATTTTAAACCTGGAAACACAGTATCTATTAAATAAATCAGTAGAGAGTGCTATTGTCCTCCAAGAAAAATTATAGTCTGAATTATTCCATTGTATCCTTGGTGCACAAAGAGCCATTATTCAAAACATGATTCAAA
The DNA here is from genome assembly GCF_020826845.1 of Diceros bicornis minor. Lineage (NCBI taxonomy): Eukaryota > Metazoa > Chordata > Mammalia > Perissodactyla > Rhinocerotidae > Diceros > Diceros bicornis. The sequence continues at coordinate 21,061,993 of NC_080772.1, read as the reverse complement.
AATAGAAAATTAGAAGAATTGGATATCTGTATGAGAAAAACTGAGGCATAGTTATGTACAAAAGAAAATGAAGAGAAATTGTTATCAAGAACTCCAAATGAGGGTAATTCCTATTTTAAAAAAAAAACAAACCCAACACCTTCTTGTCTGCAACCGGGTTTCAACAGCAGCTGCTATTAGCTAATTCACCTGTGAATAGACATTCACACAGTAGAAATCCAGGTCCAAGGGCTCCTATCTACTCACATATCAGAAGGTAAAATAAAACAAGCAAACTGCTGAATGTGCCAAGCTTCCCCAGAAATAAAGCTTACTCCGTGAAAGCTACTTACTGAAAAAGAAGAAACTCACCAAATTATGTCACTAAGAATTTAATTTACACACTGCAACATTCATCGCCATAAGCTATTTTTCTTATTTCACTTATGTTTTTCTGCTCTGCAAAACTTAATCCTGATACGTTTGCATGTGCCGTGTTTCCAAAGAAAAACAAATACTGTAAGTAAAATAGATGACATTTCTGCCATTAATAGTTAAGATGTATAGTATTTGTAGACAGACTACAAACTGAAATTCCATGACATTTCCACTCTTTGTATTCTAGAAAAGAAAACATTTTTAACACCCTTTACAATAATTACAATAATCGAAAACGCACTACACATTGATTTTCATTTGGACTCATAGTCCGTACATATCTTTTTCTTGGTAATACTTCACACGCTTTCGGAAAGAAATACAAACCATTCAATATTACCAAATCTGTTTTAATACTCAGAATCATATTGCAGAACATGAGAAAGTTCTAGAGACTAGAACTGAGGAACAAGATGTGATGCTGCTCTGAAATCATCCAGAATGATCTACAACAAATGCCTCTAACACTGCAGCAGAAACCAATGAAAACATTCATGTGTTGTGTATAGGTCTCATTGCTCTCTAACTGGAAGGCTCTCTAAAGAAAACATATCAACTGTAGTGACAGTTAATCAGTAAAATAAGCAGTTTTATTTTCTAAATTGTGGATTCCCATCAGACTATTAAGCTTAGACCATACCTTCCTTCACAGAAGGGTATTATTAAGGCACGGAGCTCTTATTAAATTACAAAATTGTTATTTTGATTATAAAATGACAGCCTATCCCACACCTACAAATTTGTTCATTTTTTTTTCCTACTGTTGAACCTGTCATTTGACTGGTGACTAATATAGAACAAGTTTTATAAACGAAATATTACTCTGATGCCTTATTTCTTATTTACTTACTATCCCTTATTCTTCTCAATAAGATCTATGCTGATAAAGGTAAAGTTTGTCTAATTGTCTTGATTAGTGGGAGAAATAGGCCAGAGAAATGGCTGTAACTATGAGTATTTTTCTATTAAAATTGGTGATAAAAAAGTTTAGTAGATTCAGGTATGATTCGGTAAGAGACTGGCAACTTTTTCTCTTTGACCAAAGGCAAGTATTGCACAGGAAAGGGTTTGGATATGAAGACTCAGGAATAGCGTTTGGTGTCCTGTTACCAAAGGGAAGTGGCTGTTGATAAGTCATCCCATTTTATTCCCATTAAAGCCATATCTGTAATGCAGAAATTAAATGTGTTTATGCTCTCTGTCTTTGAAGCAATTACAAATGACTTCAGCATTACATGGGTGTCTCCTTTCAGAAGATAAAATATCAGAAGCATTTTTCTATTGCAGAACATTTTGAAATCAGGCAGTCGTATGTGACCCTCAGATTTCAATGAAAATAAATATCTAGACTTTGAAATATTCCTTTTTTTTCCCTTGAGATAGAAGTATATACAGAAGTACTTTACCTGTGTGCCAATCGGCTGAATAATTTCTTAACATGGGTTTACTTCAAGAATCTTCTCATGAGCTAAAGGTTAGCTAAAAGTTTCACTGGATAGACTCCAGTTACTTGAAATATCATAACCAGTTTTTAATACAACTTTGAAATAGTCCTTTTATGAAAAATTCTACATGCAAACACATACTTTTTTAGCTTGTTTTTGGGGTCTTGAAAATATAACTGTCCTCAGAGAGCTACTTTAAAAATTCTTGTGATGATAATGATAGGGATTTTTGTAGTCTAGTCATCATCTATACTCATTTTTACTTATATCATTGTCAAGCTCTTGAAGAATGAGATGGCTGGATTAAATCAAATGAAGTTGAATTTTATTCTATTTCTCATAAGGCTATTTGTTTACTGATTTTCTTCTTAAGTTATCTTATCACTAACTTTCATTATTAGGTTTCCAACATCTAAAAAACATTCGTCAAGCTGTTACTAAGTTCCAGACAGTGTGGTCATTGTCCCAAACACAGAGCACATTAATTCCAAATGAATATTTCTGAACGTAAAATATATCTGGGCTCTCAACTTTGTTAAGTGTTCCAGTTCTGATTTCTAAATTCCTTACGGAACGTGTCAACAGCATCTATTCCCCTTTCACCACTCACTTACCATATGTTTTCTGTTTGGAAAAAAAATGTAGATTAAGCTCTCAACACTGATCCAGTAGACACTGGCACCAAGTGGCTATTAATTAGCTGATTTTGCAGATGTGTGCTGCTTCTCTCTTAATTTCTGATCTTTGGTCATTATGATCTGACATAGATTTCAAAGGTCACACTTAGTCCTGGTTAGGGCAGTGGCCTTTAACCTGGGTCCAAGGCATTTGTAACTTGGGGAACTGGAGGTCCACGGAGGGGACTAAAAAGTTTCATGAACCTGGCCAGCCCGGTGGTGTAGTGGTTAAGTTCATGTGCTCCACTTCGGTGGCCCAGGGTTCACAGGTTTGGATCCCAGCCGTGGACCTACGCACCGCTTGTCAAGCCTTGCTGTGGCAGGCATCCCATATAAAGTAGGGGAAGATGTGTATGGATGTTAGCTCAGGGCCAATCTTCCTCAGCAAAAAGAGGAGGATTGGCAACAGATGTTAGCTCAGGGCTAATCTTCCTCACCATAAAAAAAGTTTCATGAACTTAAATGTAGGCAACAAATCACCATATTATTAGCAACGGTTTGTTATTATTATTGTTGCTGTTGTTAATACAGTATCGCAGATCTTTTGCAATATGCTTAGGAACTATTTGACCTATCATTATCTCTTGTTATTTAATATTTTAATAAAAATCCCATAGATTATGTTTTTTAATGTTTTGATAACTGCGTTTCAATGTAATTTGTTTTCTTTTGTAGTCCTAGGTATTTTATTTTGGGCATTTAGCAACTTATTCTAAGAGACTTGTAGTTTTCACCAGCCTGCCAAAGAGGTCCATGGTATAAAAGTGTGAAACCTACTGAGTTAAAGGGTCACTTGAAAGAAAAAATGGGAAACAGACTCATGAGGATTTCTCTTTGCTGGTGATGACCCATTCCATTCAAAAAATATATATAATGAGAAAAGCACTCTGCTTGTCATTGTGGGAATATTAAAATATTCTCAGAGTACCATTACTGCTCCCCAGGATAGGACACTCAGAGGGTATGAAAAAACTACTGATTCATTGTGCTAGCCATGTTAGGATACATCCAGGGTGTGTGCCAAGATCCAAGATCATGAACTGATTTAGAGAAACTTACACACAGCTAAACATCTTTATAGGAAACAGATCCTATTATATTGACAGCAAATAGATCCTCCTGCATGATTGTCTCAGAAGTTCCAGCCCTTGACATGGTTCAAAACCTCTAGTCTGCCACAATGTGTCTTTCATCTTCTGCATTCTTGGTGTTCCATTCCCTTAAAAAACTCTATTCCCCAAAACAACCACAACAAACAAAACAAAAGCTGCACTGTCGTATGTAAAATACCACAAGGGATACTTCCCCACTGTAACTCCATTTCTGAAAGCAGATGAACCATGACCTTAAATTACAAAATTTTGGAATCTTTCAATAGGTATTAAGCAACATCCTTTGCATCAATGTACTCAATGAGTAAGTGTCCTAATGACAATTGACAAAGGTAAAGATTTTATACTTAGTTATAGATACATTATATACCTACTGAGTATAAAAATACAATATATACTTGTAAATATATTTTCTCCAAATGAAGAAATGGACTTCATTTGCTTATACTGATTTTCTGAACCATAAACAAATTTGCTGTTTTATAACAAAACTGAGTGCTTACCATGTTAACTACTATAGTAAGTATAGATAAATGATATCACTGAGTCCACACGATAATCCTGTGAGAAGCAAGGTATGGTCATCCCCATTTTACAGAAATAGAAACTGTGACTCAGAGGAGGAAAGTAACTAGCTTAAGGTCGCAAACACATCTAGTAAGTGGCCTGACTGAGACTCCAACTCAGGATGTATATTAGTCCTCTATCGCTGTGTAACAAATGACCACAGCTTACTGGTTTAAACAACAACCTTTTATTAGATCACTGTTCTATAGGTCAGAAGTCTGGCGTGGGGCAGCTGAGTTCTCTGCTCTGGACCTCACAGAGCGACATCAGGGTGTTGACTGGACTTCATTCCTATCTGGAAATTCTGGGGAAGAATATGCTTCCAAGCTCTCTAGTTGTTGGCAGAATTCATTTCATTGCAGTTGTAGGACTGAGATGCCCATTGTCTTGCTAGATGCCAGCTTGGTACCACTCTCAGCTTCTAGAGGCCACCCTTGGGTCCTTGCCATGTACCACCCTCCATCTCAGCAACAGAGAAGCTCCTCACATCACATCCCTCTCATACTTTAAATTTCTCTCACTCCCCTTTCTGTGACCAGCAAGAGAAAACTCCTTATTTTTTAAAGGGCTCATGTGATTAGGTCAGGCCCATCTGAATAACCTTTGTATCTTCGGGTCAACTGATTTGGGATTTTAACTCCATCTGCAAAATCCCTTCATAGCAGCACGTAGATTGGTGTTTGGTGTTTGACTGAATGACCAGGGCCCAGGAATCTTGAGGGCCTCTTGAGAATTCTGCCCACCACAGGATGTAATGCAATAAACTACGTGCCTCCCATATGCCGCCAGAGAAGCAGGTACAATTTGCCAGGTTTTCTATTGGTGATAGGTCTTCCATATTTCACAGCTGGGCAGCATGAGTGCAGCACAAAGGCCTCATAAAGGGAAGAACCCCAGCAGGGTTCACGCTTAGTTTGATTATGATATTTGTTCATATCTTATGCCTTTGCCTATAGCTTCCTATTGCTTTTAGGAACACAACCCAAATTCTACCATGGTTTATCATGCCTTGTAGAATGTGTTCCCTGCCTATCTTTCAAGTTTCTTCTGGAACCACTTCTAGCTTTGTTTTCTGGCTTTCTCTCAATTCCTTGAATGTTCTATGCTACCTCTGGTCTCAGGACCCTTGCATATATTGTTCCCTCTGGCTCAAATTCTTCCTCCCCATGTTCTAGTCATGCATTAATTTAACTGCTTTAGACGGGGAAGTAAAAGAGTTTGTATGCTGCCACCTTAGATGTTCTCACTTAATCATTTCAGACACCGTCTCTTTTAAGGTTGTATGCAATCAGAAAACAAAGATGGAAGTAGGCAATGATAATTATTGTTATCACCCATCACCAACCCTGATGCTCACAGCTGTGGGGAGGGAAAAACTGGAGAAGACATGTGGCACTACTTAGTGTGAGAGGGGTGAGGAAGCCTTCCCTGAGTGAGGCTGGCTGAACTGGCCAGGAAGCAGAGAGCAGAGTCTTGGACTTACTCTGGGAACCACACCTGTGATGACTCCTTCACAGGCCTGTTCTGGATATATGGTCCACTTTCTGGCCATTATTTTCAGTTTTTACCCTGGAATGTTGTCTATCTGTGTTGAAACTTAAGCTGAGCTAATGAGATCTGACAGGGCCTATTGGCCGCAGCCTCCAGGCACTTCCCCAGCGTTAAAGCTTTGTTGGCCTGAGTTGTAGTGACAATGGGATAATCTTAGCTTCTGACACACAAACTGTCAATGTTTGCCTGTATAGAAAGCTTTTGCCAGGGCCGGCCCCGTGGCTTAGCAGTTAAGTGCGCGCGCTCCACTACTGGCGGCCCGGGTTCGGATCCCGGGCGCGCACCGATGCACCGCTTCTCCGGCCATGCTGAGGCCGCGTCCCACATACAGCAACTAGAAGGATGTGCAACTATGACATACAACTATCTACTGGGGCTTTGGGGAAAAAAAAAGAGGAGGATTGGCAATAAATGTTAGCTCAGAGCCAGTCTTCCTCAGCAAAAAGAGGAGGATTAGCACGGGTGTTGGCTCAGGGCTGATCTTCCTCAGAAAAAAAAAAAAAAGAAAGCTCTTGCCAGTTTAGGTGGCTTAACGAAATGGGGCGATATGTTATTTTCTGTGCATTTAATGAAATACTAACAACTTTCAAATTTTATTTTCAATATACCCATAATTTTTACACATGATACTCTTCAGACATATTTCCATAACTGTATTAAACCAAAAGTTGAAATATTGCATGATTTCATCAGTGTAATATTGGAAGCACTTGACAAGTAGCCATTTTTCTCAACAACTCCTGCTGTCTGCAGGCCCCTCTCATTCTTCAGATCTAAGCTCAAATGTTATTTCCTCACAGAACCTGCTCTGATAAGATTATGTGTTTTATACCCTCCTAGCAATGTTGAACTTCCTTTGATATTATGCAAATTTATTTTGGGAATTATTTGATAAACATCCATCTTCCCTATCAGATTGCAAGCTTCATATAGGAACAGTGTCTGATTTTATTTATCATTGAATTTCCACCATTTAGCAAAGTATCTATGACATAGCAAACTCTAAATAAATATTTGTTGAATGGGGCATACATTTGCATTTTTAAGTTCAATATTACCTGTGTGTGATGATCTATAGAGTTCAGCAACTTGTAGTCCACCAAGAGAGCATATGAAACATTATAGATGACCCTTCTGTGCATCAATAAGTAGCATAGTGTCAACAAATTTATGTTGGATCCCTACCGTCCAGTGATTTCCCTCCTGCACAACAGACTGAAATTATAAAGTTATACTCACAAAAATCCAATTTTAATCTAAACATAACTGGCCAAAAGCCTGAAGACCAAGGAAATTAGAGTATTCAAAAAAGTTTGTTGAAATGATGGACAATGAGTTCCTTTCTGGAAAAGGAAAGAAGTGGGGAAATGAGAAGGCTAAAGGATTCGGAAGAAATGAGGGCTTTTTAGAGGAAGGTCTAAATCTCCCCATGGAAAGTTAGTCACAGGGCCAGATAAACAAAGAAGCTGTAAGGAAGATTTTGCTGTGGAGCAGTTACAGGCCCCCAGGTGCGACTATAGGAATGTCCGGCTAAGGTGACAAAGCGAAGTGGACAAAAACCAAGGGTCCTCCACGGGTCATCCATATGGAGACCGAGTCACACGGGGTGACCACAGCATTTGGGTGGAGATAAAGACAATGACAAATGCCCCGGAAATTGGAATGAGGGAGAGAGACTATAGTCGAATGACATGGGCTTCAAAGGGGGAGGGTTTTTAAAAGGCGATAGGGTAATAAAAGTTTTATTGTTTAAGGAAATATATTCTGATACGGGAATTCATTGCACATGGTGGGTGAGGATGAAAGGGGCTTGGAGAAGCACTGTGGGTGGTTTTTGGAGGCCGTAGAAAGAGAAGTTGAGGCAATTTTTCTTTAATAAGTATGGTCACGTGGGCTCAGGCAGGGAGGGAAGAGGGAAAACAGTCTGAGCGCTGAGTGCAGTCTCCACCTCCCAGAGAGTCTTACCTATAAGGGCTCCAATGACACTGCAGTTTCTGAAGAAAAATCGCTTCTCATATTTTCAAAGTCTAGATTTCCACAATACAACAAAGGGGTAACATAATGGCAAGAATATTGAAGAAAATATTAGCATAAAAGTCCTGAAAATTTCAAATTCCATGTGTATCATGAGTCAAAATTATTTACAAACAACATGAACACATCTAACAAATCTACCACCTACCCACAAAGTATTTTCTTTCCCAAGAGATCAATTGCACACCATGTCTATGTATGCAAAGTATTCTATGTTTTACACTCTTTAGTTGGAGGAAGAATCAGTTTTGACAGCACTTGTTATAACTAACGGAGGAGACTTTATGACTTGGAGATAAGTATGGTATAGGTCTGGGGAGACTTTTTTTTTTTTTTTTGGTGAGGAAGATCAGCCCTGAGCTAACATCCGTGCTAATCCTCCCCTTTTTGCTGAGGAAGACCGGCTCTGAGCTAATATCTATTGCCAATCCTCCTCCTTTTTTTTTTCTCTTTCCCCAAAGCCCCAGTAGATAGTTGTATGTCATAGTTGCACATCCTTCTAGTTGCTGTATGTGGGACGCGGCCTCAGCATGGCTGGAGAAGCGGTGCGTCGGTGCGCGCCCGGGACCCGAACTGGGGCCACCAGTAGTGGAGCGCACGCACTTAACCGCTAAGCCACAGGGCCAGCCCTGGGGAGACTTTTTTAATCTAAAGGAGAGAGGGTGAAATAAATACCTCCTAGTGCCCCCCAAACCTCTATTAGAATTGGGTCCATTGTACTCCTAGCCTAGAAAGAAGATCTAAATGATTGCACCCTTCACTCAGTTCTTACAACACTTTAACACACACTTAACACTCACTGGCATCTGTGAAGGCCCTTATATTTATATTTGTGGTTTAAAATGCTTATATTTCTTGCATATTATTCCAATCGCATAAGATCATTAATAGCAAAAACCATACCTTATAATTCTTTTGTAGTCTTCACCAGCATCTAATGCAATGCTACAAACATACTCAGAACTCATTAAACCACTTACTGATTAAAAGTTACAAAGTCCCAGGTTAGAAAAGCAATGATCATTCTTGCTTTGTACCACCAGGACTCCCAGGCCCACTTCATTTACATTGGAGCTCCTGTTCTCTTGTAAGGGCTGCCTATCAAAGCCATCCAAATGCACACAGGAACGCCATTATTCCCGGCAAGGTTTTCCATTGCCTAATTAATTCAACCCTACTCTTTCAAGATCGCCCAGTGAGTAGCACTATTGAGTCTGAATGACTTAAGAGGTTGGCTCTCACAGCAAGTAGTTTTATGAACTGAGTGTGAACTAGAAGCAGTGATAAAATATTACCTGCCCCTATTGCTCTATTTGTACTAAAGCTGTTATTTTGAAATTGGCTATTCCTGTCTAAATTCCATTCACATAGACCCAGGTTTTAAATCAGGCATATTTTCCAAGAAGCCAGACATGTTAGATGGGAGAAGTGCAGTGAAATGATGAAGCAGAAATAGGTACTTAAGTATGCACCATGCTCCTTCACCTCTACACACACACAAGGGTTTAAAGTCTGATTCTGTTAACAATGTTCACTTCTTGTGGTACTTGATATGAGTTGAATTCTTGAGAGGCAAGCTGATGTGTTCCCATGTAATAAAGATGCAAACGAGACTTCTTTTAGCTCCTGGTCTATGTCGGGATCATCTCCAGATTCCCAGAGCCCAACACTGCTTGGCCAGTGGTGAGTGCTGTACACTTACTGATCCAATCCTCTGGAGAAGTTCCCAAAGACCTCCTTTCTGAGGTCATGTTAATACCTTGTTTCTCTTAGTCTCCCCTTTAAGATATTTTGGCTATTTATCTTCCTTTTCTCAAACATAAGGATCATAAGTACTTCGAAAATTCCTTGTCTTTCCTGGTGGTTTTATGTCTCTCACTGTTAATATTGAAAATAGTAAATGACTACAATCATTTACAGATCTGGAACAGTCTTAAGTCCTTCAGGAGGAGGCTCTTACGTAGAAAGTAAATCAGTAAACAAAGGTAGAATAAATAACCTAGGCCTGTGGAATATAGTTACACATAAAGACATTTGAAAGGGAAAGAAAACCTCTCTCAAATCTGGAAGTTGAGCAGCATTTTCCAAAGATCAAAACCAAATCCATCTCGATCTTACTGCCTGTGAAACAAGGTCTTTCATTTAAAATCCCACTCAATCGATCACTGAATATTCTGCTTTTGTAGTCTTGTGATTCCCCCGCCCCCACCCTTGTCCTACCTCTAGGTCATTTGTGTGTGTGTGTGTGTGTGTGTGTGTGTGTGTGTGTGTGAGAGAGAGAGAGAGAGAGAGGAAGATTAGCCCTGAGCTAACATCCGTTACCAATCTTCCTTTTTTTGCTGAGGAAGATTGGCCCTGGGCTAACATCATGTTCCATCTTCCTCTACTTTATATAGGAGGCCACCACAGCATGGCTTGACAAGTGGTGTGTTGGTCTGTGCCTGGGATCCGAACCTACAAACCCCAGGCCGCCGCAGGGGAACGTGTGAACTGAACTGCTACACCACCAGGCCGGCCTTCTAGGTCATTTTTAAATGAATTTTATTGCAGCAGAATTTACAAGCAATAAATGACATCCATTTAAATTGTATAATTCAATGAGCTTTGACAGATGCATATGCCCCAATCAAAATACAAAATATTTATATCCATCACCCCACAAAGTTTTCTTGTGTCTCTTTGCCATCCATCCCTTTTGCCTCTTCTGCTTATGGGCAACCACTGATTTTCTTTTTGTCACTTTAGATTAGTTTGCATTTTCAGTATTTCATATTAATGGAATCATGCAATATGTACAATTTTGTTCCTGACTTCTTTCACTCAGCTTAAAGATTTTAGATTCACCCAATTGTTCACAATTGTCTGCATCCATACTTTGCTCTTTTTGTGGCTGACTAGTATTCTATTGTATGGACATAGCATATTTTGTTCCTCCGCTCACCTGTTGATGGACTTTTGAGTAGTTTCTAGCTTTTGACTATTGCAAATAAATTTTAGTGTAGACGTTTTTATTTTTCTTGGTATTTTATATTTCTAGAAGTGGGATTGCTGGGTCATGGGGTGAGTGGTGTTTTACTTTTCAAAAATCTGCCAAAGAGATTTTCAAAGTGACCGTATAATTTTACATTTCCGCCAGCAATGCATGAGTTTCAGTTGCTCCAAATCTTCATCATCACTTGGTATATTTTCAATCTTTTTAATTTTAGACATTTTAATGACATGAAGTAACATTTCTTATGGTTATAATTTGCATTTCCCCAATGACTACATGATGTTGAGTATCTTTTCACATGCTTATTTGCCATTAGTATATCTTCTTTTGAGAAGTGTTCAAATCTTTTACTAATCTTTCCATTGGGTAGTCTTCTTATGACTGAGTTGTGAGAGTTCTCCATATCTTCTGGATATCATTTGTTTATCATAAATGTGTATTATGAATATTATCTCCAATTCTGTTGCATAGTTTTTCATTTCTCAGTACTGTCTTTCAAAGACCAAACATTTTTTATTTAGTAGCCCAATTTATATATATATATATATATATATTTTTTTTTTTTTTGCTTTTTTTATGATTCATGCTTCTTATGTCCTGTCTAAGCATTCTTGGCTTTCTCTAAAGGCACTAGGATTTTCTACCGGGTGTGTTTTTTCTAGGTCTTGTTAGAAGTAACCCTCTTTCTAGAGTGATCTGGTTTTGGTCATCTAATATCTCATTTACTCAATTTATGGGTTTTGATATTTGCATCTGGTAATCCCAGGGGAGCCTCAGAATTCCCAAGGGTAATAAATGGCCCTTAGAGGAATGCTGAACAGAAAATGAGGTCTTTGGTGTAAAGCTATTTTTTAATTTTTTTTTTTTTTTGGTGACTCTAGAAGCAGCTAGGATTCATCCATAGAATTTAAACTCAGAAGGGGTCTTAGAGATCTTCTTGTCTGATTGCCCCCATTTTGTAACATAAGAAAACCGAGGTTTCTAAAGGTTAAGTAATTTTTCCATGATCACATGATTAATTCTTTGTTCTTTCTACAAATTTTATCTTCATTCTATGAGCAATAATCTCAACCCTCACATGCAGTTCTAAAATAACAGTCTTGATATTTCAACTAATCTTGATAAGATCACTGTGCCTTAGTTTAAATTCCAATCTCAAATATGGCTCAGGAGAGCTGTCTGCAAGTTCCTAATTTGAACTGAGAATTTGGCTACCCCCCAGGTAGCACCTTTCTAAGTGATAGAATGTCAGAAAATCCCCTCTTCTCTAAATAGTCTATGCACCTACTGTATCAGTTATCTATTGATGCCCAACAAATTACTCTGAAACTTAGCAGCAACATGTATTTATTATCTCACAATTTCTTAAGTCAGGAATCCAGGATGGCTGAGCTGAGTTCTCTGCTTTAGGGTCCCTCAAGACACTGCAATCAAAGCCTTGGACAGCTCTGTAGTTGATCTCAAGGCTTGACAAGGGAAGGATCAGCTTCCAAGTTGGGTGGATTCAGTTCCTAATTGGACTGAGGGTTTCAGTTCCTCACTGACTGTTGGCCAGAGGCAGCCCTCAGTTCCTTGTCAGGTGGTTCTTTCCAGCAGGGCAAGCACATAAGCAGAGCCAGAGAGAAAATGCCACAGTCTTTTATAAGCTGATCTCAGAAGTGGCAGCTCATCACTTTGCTACATTCTATTTGTTAGAAGCAAGTCACTAGATCCAGTCCACACTCAAGGGAAGGAAACTACACAATAGTGGGAATATCAGGAGGCAGGGATCATTGGGAGCCATGTTAGAAGGCTACCTACCACACCCATATATAACAATGCCTATATTTCCATCATCAGAGGTTCATTCTCTTAGGTTAAGTCCTAACTTTTAAGAATTGGCACTTTAAAATTGGCATTATCAAAAATGATTCAACTATGAATGATAACATCTTGCTTGATTATTACCTGTCCAATCTTTAATATGGATTTATTTGTTTGATAATCAGTAATTTGGGAAATCAGATCCTGGTACATAGGGCAATATAGATCTTGGTTTGCCAGTAAGGCAGTGAAAAGTCCATTAAGTATTCCAAAGAGTGGGGAAATTCAAATAGCCAAGCAGCCTCATGGAAACTTGTAAGACTGGGAAAGGAAAGAGAAGGGCAAAATGGGGTGATGGGATAGCATTATCGGGGAGCCTTTGTCTAGAAGCAGCTCTGGCCTCAAGAAATATTAGAAAATCCTTGCAATTAAAATAAAAAACAAATGCCTTGAGTTTGTTCCATTAAGTCCAGTCTGTAGAACAATTATATCATTGACTGAAATTGACAGATTCCATGTATCAGCTGCCCTACACCCACCCTCCAAGTTCACGCTCAAGTGGGACTTCTCTATAGAATTTTACCAGGGCTTATTCTAGTCTATGCACTCCCTTTGACGAGAAAAAAATGCAACCCCTCTGGGAAAAAGCAGCCTCTGGACACATGACTGGGAGAGCGGAGGGCACATTTTGAGAAGAAATAGTCATCCTTTTCTCTGGTAGATGCAATCCTCTATGCCAATCTAAGGCACAAGGCTTGGACAGGAGAGCGTGGAGTGCAACTTCAGCCAGACTCATCTCCTCAGCTGGGGCCCTTTGTGCAGTGCACATACTGTATGACTGGATTCAGCAGCCTGAATTCCTAGAAAGAATAAATTCAGCATTCTTCTTTTCCTTTGCATTTAAAAGTTGAGTTTGACGTTGGAGTTAGAAGACCTGAGTTTGGTTTCAGTTCTGCTACATACTTGGATAGTGACCTAGGGCAAACACCTCTTGAAGTTTCAGTCTCCTCTTTTTAGATGAGAGTCTACATGACAGTCTACATGGCATAATCTTTGTGGTAATTGAAATAAATAATATTTGGATAAGTTGTATAAGCTGTAAGTCTTATGTGGTAGAGTCTTTTTGATTGACTTTTGGACAGGCCAGTGGAATCTGGGTCTAGTGCCATGTTTTCTCTATTCACTCCAAGAGAGTTAGAGAGGCTACAGAATTCAATTGGCCTACTGACTAAAATTGTAGGCTAGGAGGTATTCAAATCCGTGCGTGTCCATCATTCCTGGCCACAGTCTGCACAGATGCTCATTATCATAAACTTACTAGTATGCGTAAGTGTCCCAGGATCCCAAAATGGCCCATTTCTTCCATATATCAGAAAAGCTCATGTTTTGGGGGAAAAAAAAACTAATAGAGAAAGAAAAAAAAGATTGCAAATGTAAGTAAGTAGCATTACTGAAAATCGTAGACATTTAATCTGTCTAAAAATCTACAAATCCTAAAACACAACAACTAAAACAATAAAATTGCTTTTTTTATTTTTTAAATCTCCCCAGAGAGTAGAAGGTTTTTTTGAGAGTGTTAAATGACAGGACTCCTTCCAGTCTTAGTTTTCCCACATAAATAAGTCCCCACCCTCAGTTACCTTAGTTATTTCCTTTTAAACACCTCCCCCCAGTCTTATCAACATCTTCCTGGTTAGAAAAAAGGGAGAGGGGGAAGGCAAAGCTATCCCAATAATGGCAGCAATGTGAACAGGAAACCAGACACAGAAAGAAAGACTGCAAAAGAAAAATTCAGTTTAGAAACAAGATTAGATTAAATACTTAAGCTTTGACAAACTTGGCCTTGTCTACAGGCCTCAGGAAATTTATATGCTGGATCTTAGTGGGAAAGGGAGGGCAGTGCGAGGGCTGAACTGTCTGCAAGGCAGGAACATCAGCTGTGAGGAAGCAGCTGAGGGAAAGGCTCAGGGCTGCTTCTCCCTGGGTCCACACCCCTGGAGTCGCAGGGCTCCTCCTCAGTGCAACACTTTCCTGAGAGTTTCTAAATAAACCAGCCAGTCGTGGGGCCACTGATCTCCCTACCTACCTGAACAGAGATGAGTGAAACTCCATTTTCCACCTACTGCAGCATTGACAAGATTGGGGTTAAAAAAAAATTCTCAGGGCAAACAAAACAAAAGCCCATAAAATTTTATCAAAGTGACCTCATCTTGGAAGGAGTAGGAGAGGCAATAGGGTGTTTCTAAAACTTGAATGAAGTACAGACTCGTTTGAAGGGAAAACATTTCTTTCCTATCCCTGGGAGTGTCTGAGGATGTTTTTTCTTACTATCAGGGTTCTTCAGACCCCAGTTACAGAAACACTGACTCAAGAAAACGTGTATTCCATGAAAATGGCTTTTAATTGTGAATTATTATTATAGTTAGTATTTATAACTTACATGCTGTTGGATTCTCAGAATATGTCTGTGGCCTCCCAGGCTTGAGAAGAAACATAAAATGGAGGAAGTGCAGCTTAATTATGCCTGGTGTTGAATCTCGGAACAAATACTTACGGAATGTTTGATAATTATCAAGTTACATAAATATTCTGAGCCTAGTGGGATTAAAACAGGGCTTGGCACATAGCAGGTGATAAATAAATTTTCCCAGCCTACATTCACAAATGATTTTATATTCCACTTGCTCCATAATCTAGCCAAGACATCATTGGCTGCCTCAGTTTATAAGATATTTATTCCTTGCTTCCTTTCTCTTCATTTTTTTTTCTGAATTTTGTGTTTAAAAATTAGATTTCAGGTAAACACACCAAAATTTCTGGCTTAAGGAAGATTGAGTGTTATCACTTCCACATCTTGAAAGATCTTCATCTCTTTAATTTATTTCCAGGCACTGTGGACGGTAGAAATCACACAGTCGGCAACCCCTCCAAACTCGTAGAAATGTTGGATAAAAAAACATAATAAGAAAATAATTTTAAATATATAGTCAAGTTTAAAAGAAGGAAAGAAAAATCTCTTTAATAAAGAAGTAAAGAGTGAATACAAACCTAGGGCTACAGCTGCAGAAGAACTAGATCTGGATGAAGGCCATTGAAAAGCAGTTTTAGGACCTAAGCGGAGACAGGATAGAAGATCTCACAGTTGTGTGAAAGGATAAATCACAAACAGAGTGCCTTGAATAAAGCTGGCAGGCTTCACCTCCCATGAAACTGGGACTAGAAAACTCTGCCTACTGTTTAAGGAATTTGATATTTTCAGGAACTGCTGAGAGACAGAGAGGGAAGTTAAAAACCCCAGTCAATAATACACTCGGGAGTGAGGTGTGAATTTATACCATACCATCTTCTGAGAGCTAAAATGGAGGAAGTATAATAACTGGTTTGGATCATCGGGCCCAGGAAGAATGAAAAAAGTATGTAGGAATGCCTCAACAACTCAGACTTTGTGGGAGTTCCACAATAAGTTCCACCAAAGACAGGCTCACATTAAAAAAATTATTAGCCATAGAAAGAAATATGCCATCATCAGGGAGAGACAATCTATGCAACAAACAAGAAAATTTGAACCTCAAATTTGGGAAAACACAATGGACCAATTGGTATAACAGTTAAAAAAGAACTTTTGACAAAATATCAGCACATTGAGTCTTTTAAAAATCAAAGACAAGAAACTACTATCCAGAGTGTGTGTGTGTGTGAGTCTGATATAGTCTAGAGTGATATTGGAAGGAAATACTAAATTTTGTGGTCTGGAGGTAGAGTTTTACCATGGCTGACAGACCAATCTTGGGAAGGGAATTAATGTAGGGAATTCTGGTGGGGCCTCAAAAAATTTCCTTGGTTTTGTTTCAAAAGAAACTAGACAAAAATCCATACGCCAATCCAGGACAGCAGCAAAGGAATCTTGCCATCCACCTGGGACAAATGAGTGACAAAGGAAAAAGACACCAGCGTGAAATTGAAACCCAGCCAGTTCCATATGTGCTAGAGTGGTTCAAATGTATTCAGCCTGTGTGGTTCTAGAACCTAAGGCCAAATATTAACTTAAAATCTGTCCAAGACAAGTGAAACCCAGAGGCGCTGGCAGAATCCAGAGCAAAACTGCCTTGTGAGAATATTGTCAGAAGCAGGGCACGCACACAACCTCTGCCGAAGATGAGTTCACAGCCTCAACGCACAACCACGAGAGAAAGCATGAGGTCAAATCAGCATATGCAACAAAGGAGAGTTAATGCCCCAGGAACTGGCAGTAAAAACAGTCCGATCTATATCATAAGTGTGTTTAAAATTATATCAGACCAAAAGGAAGAAGGCGAAGCAGTGATGATTGCTGTTGTGTGTACTTGTCTGTTGGGGCAGGGTAGACATCATCTTAGACTGATGGAGATTTTAGGGGAAACTACTAAAAGGACAGAAATAGAGTGCATAACTTCCACATTTGCGGGGTGAGGGAAGTAATCAAGAAAACTAGATTAACCTAATAGACAAAAGGAAAAGAGAGGGGGAAAAAGGCAAAGGAAAATTGTGGGAAAAAAGATGCACACACAGACAAACAAAACTGATAGAAATATATCAGTAACCGTAACTTCTTAAAACTCTAAAATACTTCATTATTTGTATTTTTGTAGTTTATTTAACCAGTCTCATATTCGTGGATTTTTTGAATGACTCCAATATTTTTTGATACAGTTAATAACTGTATATGTATAATTTTATAAATATATATGTATATACATAGACACATATACAATTTCATTTTCTGCTAAACCTATAGGATAAATTCATAGGAGTGGAATTGCAGAATCAAAATGTTGGTGCATTTTTTATTTTCATAGTTGCTGTCAAACAAATTTAACTTGTACCAGAAAAGTAAAAGAATGTCTATTTCTCTACACCTTGGCTATAGTCATTTACCATTTTTCAAAAAAGAATCTTTGTCATTATGATGAATGACAACGGTTTATGGTTTATTGTTTACTATCGTTTAGAGTTGTTTATTTTCACTATCATTTAAATTTATATTTCTCTTAATTTGACTTTTAGAATCATTTGTATTTTCTGCTTCTACATTTGCCTCCCTACAGTCAATCCGAAACCTCACAGCCAGAGCAAACCATTGAACACTTAAGTCCATCATGTCCCTCCTGTTGGCCAAACCTCCCATTGAGGAGCCAGGTCATTCAGCATAACGCTGCCTCCCTGTGACGACACCCAGAGCCCTCCACAGTGTGGCCACACCCCTCCCCCCGCGATGACGCCCAGATCCTTCCACAGTGTGTCTGCGCCCTTACCCCTCTGGCCGCTCCTTCCCTTGCTCTCTCCCCCGCAGTCCCTCTGGCCCCTTTTCAACTGGAACATATGCCGGAGAGCTCATGCTTTAGAAAGTTAGTTCTGGTTGCCTTGCTTCTCCCAGCTCTCATCTTGGCTAAGTTCTCACCCTCTTCAAGCCTTTGCTCAAATTTTACCTCTTCAGTCTAGCCCACCCTAAATAACCTGTGTAATACTGCAACTTCTCCACGGGCGCTCGTGCCTCTCCGTCCCCCTCACCTTATTCACAGTACTGTAAACTATATAATATTCACAATATTGTGTCATCTAGTTTTTGCCATGTAATTTGCTACTTAATACGTAGTAAATTTTGCCTACTCATCTCTCCATTACCTTCTCTTGATCTTCATCATTTCTCTCAATGCAATTACGAATTTTCAAAGATTTATGGAGCATTTTTGTATAATAAAAAGCGGTCATTTTATTGTTACACGTGTAGCAGTTGTTTTTTCTGAACTGGTCGTTTGTGTTCTGATTTTTCATTTTAGAACCAACTTTATTGATCTTATGCCTTCTGTTTTTTAAGTCATATGTTAAAAGTTCTTCCCACTCTGTGTATGTATGTATAGACAAACTTACACACATGTACATATACATACTTATGCATATGTATGTATGTATCACGTTAATATGTATGTGTATATATAATATGTAAATTATGTGTATATCATATGTTATATATATATGTATGTGTATATATTTTATTTATATATATAAATTATCTCCTTTAATATTTGTGTGTTTAAATATTTTCTCCCTTTGGAATTTATTTTGGGGTAAGAATTTTTTTTTCTAAATAGCTACCATATATTTAAAAATACAGCTCTTGTCTGCTGCTATACAGTGTCATATTTATCAAATATTAAATTCCCAAATGTATCTATTTCTGGACTCTCTATTCTGCTCCATTATTCTGTGTATGTATTCATGTGATGCTACCACACTTTAATTACTTTAACTTTATAATATGTACAGTATTGATATCCATTAGGGTATGCAACTCAGAAACTTTGTGCTGCTTTTATATGTATATTTTTGCATGTGAACTTGAGCATCACTTTGTAGGGTTTAAATCACACACATACACACCCACACACACACACACATATACTGCCCCTTATTTTCATTGATATTGCACTACATTTATAGATTGGTTTAGGAAAAAAATCTACTTTGTAATTTTGGCTTTTCCTATTCAAAAACAGGTATACCTATCTCTATATCTAATCTTCTTTTGTGTAAATTGGATGTATTTAAAGGGCTGTGGGGAGGTTTAAGAATTATTTAGATATTGCTTATTCCTTCCTAAGCTTATTTCCAGCATTTTATACATTGGGTTACTATTAAGAGTAAGATTTTTCTTCCATTATCTTTCCTACTGTATGTTATTCATAAATAAAACTATTGATTTATATGTTAATTTAGTATTCGAAAACTTTATTGAATTCTCTGATTTTAATAATGTTTCAGATCTGCTGTTCTTCAAGTATTGAGCTGTATTATTTGCAAACAATGATAGTTCTTATCTCCTCCTTTCCAGTTTTCCCACTCTTTTCTCTTTTGTCAATTATATCAGATACTAATTCTAAAACAATTTTATGTAAGAGTGGTGACAGTGAAATCCTTGTCTTATTTTTGATGATCATGAAAAGGCTTCCAATGACTTTGGGTTGAGAAAAAGTGTATATTTCATTATATTAATGTAGTTTGTCTCTATTCCTGTTTTACTTGGAGACATTTTTTTTGTCCAGTATGAATCCAAGAATGGAAAAAATGCCTTTTCACTATCAATGCAGATGATCATATTAATAGATTTCCTGTTACTGAGCCACAGTAAAAATCTTTATATGAACCTCTCCTGGACAGGTGCAATTCTCTTTGCCATTATTTCAGATTATTAAATTAATATCTATATTTTTTCCACCTGTTACCTTTTTGAGTTTGGGGATCAACATTACATTGGTTTTATAAAAAGAATTGGAAGCTATTCTTACATCTTCTGCAACAGTTTAAATAGATGTTTCTTTTCTGTTCTTTAAAGGTTTAGTATAATTCTGTTAGCAAACTCTCTGGCTCTGATGCTCTAGAGGAGATTAGTAGACACCTTTTTGCTAACATTACTTCCTCTTTGGAAATTGATCTTTTTGCGTCAGTTTCAATCTGTTGCATTGTTCCTAGAAAATCATCCATTTTACCATGATTTTCAAAGTTATTTTCCTTGGAGTTGAGCAAAGTTTTCATTTATAATTCCTTTAATTCTCCTGCATCAATGGCTATTTTCCCATTTTCCCATTTTATTTTTATACTTGCCCCCTTTTTTCCTTGATTAGATTAGCTAAGTGTTTTCCCATTATATAGATAATTGTTTTTCAAAGAAATGACTGTTGGTTGTATTAGTTATACCATTTTCCTGTTTTCTTACTACTTTTAATGTTTGTTTTTACTTTTTTAATGTCTTCTATATGCTTCCCTGTTTTTTTATCATGTTTTCAAACTACTTTAATTGAATGCTTGATCTATTAATTTTTAATCTTATTTATCAATGTAATGATTTAAGGTTTTTCTTTAAGCACTGTTTACAGAGCACTCACAGCTCTAATTTGCTTTCATTATGATTATATTCTATATATTATCCAATTTCAATTTTGATAAAAGTTGTTTAATAGATAGAGTTTTTATTTTCTACTTTTTATTAGTGCCCAGTCAGTTGAAGTATAATCAAAGAATATTGTCTGTGCCATAAGTCTTTGGAATTAACTGAGATCTCCTTTGTAGCCTACTATTTGGTCAGTGTGTGTTAATGTTCCTTGAAAACTTGAAAAGAGGTAGATTCTCTGTTTTTAGGTTACAGAATTATATATATATATATAACCTTTAATTTTTAAATCTAACTTTGTTATGTAACTCAGATCTTCTCCATGTTTATTTCTTCTTCACTTTACTTGACATAAAACAAGAAGCAAAAGTCTCCTGCTCGTGATATCTTAATATGTTCAGTCTATTTCTCTCCCTCTCCCTCTCATGTTTGCTTCATGAATTAGATTTCAGATAATTGGTGCTTAGATATTGATGCAAGTCTGATAGTCTTTATAGAGTGTGCCCATAATTATCATAAAAAGTGTTCCTACTCACCTTTCACTCTGAATTCTACATGTCTAATATTGAAATCTTGGCTACTGTTTTTCTTTCCTTTTCATTTCCTGAAGCACTTTTTCCATCTTTGTCATTTTCCACTCTTCTTAGTCACTTTGTTTTAGGTGTGTCCCTTATTCATGCTTTGTGAATTTGTATGATGACCTTATTATAACTTGGGAGGTTTGCTTTCTGCTTTTAGAACTTTTCAGAGTTACTTCTGTAACTATAACTTAACATAATATATTTCATCTTCTTTTTATTTGGATAAAATCAACTGACTCTCCACCATGAGGCCACAAGAAGTTAACATATCCTATTTCCTTTCAGTTCTCCTTCCTTTCCTTTCTTCTCACCACTGCCAATATGATAGTGGATTATGTTAAATTCTTGGTTCTTGTAGTATTTAGCTTTATGACATTAAAAAGACACACATTAATTACCTAATTTATCAGCTTTCAAAGTAAGGAGTTGACTCTTGGCTATACAGTGGGGATCAATTTTATTTATGCTATCTCCCTAACTTTCTACAAACTTCTTGAATTTTGTCTATGTTGTATGTACATGTGTTTCTCTTCCTCTTGGTTTTAGAAGTCATCTTTAAGAGATATCCAAATGGTAGAACTGTCTACATACCACATTCTCAAAATTGGAAACCCAACAAGAATTTTATGTCTCTCTAAAAGAAAATATATTTTAAAAGGTAACGAGATTTTCCCATAGTCAATAAAGAGTTAACCAAGAATTTTAAGAAGAAATTTAGACAGAAAAAAGGCCTGTATATCAGAGAAAAGAATACATTGAATGGTACAGGAGTAGTGTAAGATAACTCAGTTATTACAGAATATTTTCAGTACATAAACTTAAATAGTGTTATTAAAGTGGTGTTATGTGTGTAATAATGTTGCAAGAAAATATTGCAAGACAAAGATAATATTTGTGAAGTGAA
Source organism: Diceros bicornis minor (assembly GCF_020826845.1). Taxonomy (NCBI): domain Eukaryota; kingdom Metazoa; phylum Chordata; class Mammalia; order Perissodactyla; family Rhinocerotidae; genus Diceros; species Diceros bicornis. Next base: position 21,039,986 of record NC_080772.1, on the reverse strand, counting down.
GTCAGAATGGTTTGTTTTAGCTTCACCTGCATAGTGCCTTATGTCAACACATTTCTGTTTGCTCACTAGAAAGAATTAGTTGAATACACATTCTTTGGACAGCTTGACATACAGTCAAGAGGTACAGTCTGTACTACTTGTCTAACTATGCAAACTTTTCATTTTGAATTGAGTAGAAGAGGCAGTTTCTAATGGGTTTGTCTTTTGCATGAGAACCTCTTCACATCACATGTAACCCCAGGAGAAAATACCATTGGGTTTACTTGCATTGGAATTAGGACCACCAGAATGAGATGTGAGTTTTATTTGCTGTGTCAGGGAAAGTCTAAATGTCTGCTGGGTGACTGTTGCCATCTCAGAAGGAGTTCAGTCTCAGTTGCTTAGAAGTCGCATATGGGCAGTCTTAGGATGGACTTTTATATGCACTTAATCAGTTGAGCCTACCACATGGTGCCCCCTGGAGTACATAAGGCTCATAGATAAGGGTTATCTTCCACTGTCTGAGTGTGCCAATCACACGTGTATCATTACTTCATTGCTCTATTATTCAGGCATACATGTATAACCATAAATAAGATTTCCAACTGATTATTATGAAGTAGACATGCTATATCCCACCGGTTCTCTAACACTGCTCAAAATGGATTTTAGACGTTTTGTTAGATAGAGTCAACATGCTTCCAACTGGCGAGATAGACATAGTTGCAATAACTTACCCAGCAGTTCATAAGCTTCAGCTACTTTGCTTGAAATGTTATCAATACTAATAACATTTACCAAATCACCATCCTATGAAAGCCGGTCTCCTTCCTACATGCTCTAACTGAACTCAGAGCTTCCAACTCAGAGATGGTTTTCAATCAATATACCCATTATGTTAGAGTTCCTGCAACTTGGCCCTCATCCAAGGCTATGCCCAAGACATTAGTCCTGTGTTCCCTGCGTGAATTCAGCCTTTCTTATAGGATGCAGGTATTTAATCACTTCATGTCCACACAATATCGCTCTGAGCCCTGGGACGCATTACCACATTGCTGTTTTTATTTTGTCACTCACTCCCCTGACTGGTTTGTTTTTAGAGATTTAACTGAGCCTTTAGCCTAAAGGCTGTTTCCTTTACATGTGTTATACAGAAGTATGTAGGAATTTCGCCAAGAGGCAATATAATGAGTGTTGGAAGTGGGACAGGTTTTAGGGTGAGATGGACCTGCATTTGAGATCTGGCTCTGCCACTTACTCATTGAGTAACCTGGGAAAGTTTACTTAACTTCTCAAAATCTCATTTTTGCATCTGTAAATGTGCATACTATACTCCAAATTAAATAATTATTTTGAAAATTGGAAATAAAGTTAGGTATCTAGCAGATTTTTAAAAATAAATAGCTCTTTTGTTTATGGGTATACCTGTATTTAAAGCAAAAGATTCACAGAAAAATTTGTGACCTATTATCTATGTTATTAAGGGAAAAAAAGGAAAAGAAAAATAGGTATTACTATAAGACAATAAGCTATTCCTGGGTTTTTTAGTTCTAACATTTACGTTAATGTATTTCATATGAAAAGTTGTTCACAAATTTTAAGTTACAGATGACTTAACCCAATGATGACCGTCAAATATGAGGACTGTGCTGAGCGCCATGAGAAATTCAAGATGCATTGGAAGGGCCTTGCCCTCAATGGCCATATGATCCAACATTGTAAGAAAACAGCATAAGGACATTATAACATGAAGACATTATAAACAAAACACCATAAAAACTACCTGAGATAAATGGACAGTGCCTTGCAATTTGAAAGAAAGAATTCACATCTGGTTGGAGGAAAAATTAGGAAGAACTTCAGAAAGGAGGAGATCTTTGAGTTGGATCTAGCAACATAGGTAGGAAAACTCCATTTGGAGTTGGAGAAAAAGCATTCCAGGAGAATAATAAACATAAAAGTAGCTGCCAGTTGTTGACATCTTACTATGTGCCAGACTTTCTAAGAAATACTTTGTCGTTTAATCCCTAAAGCGTTCCTATGAAGTAAGCATTATATCCATTTAATAAAACAGGGAAACAAAGCAGAGAGAGGTTAAGTTACTTGAGTAAAGTGAAATAGCTAGTAAATAAATTCAGTCTTTCTTGTTGACTCAAGATCTGTCTGATTCTAAAGTCACTTTAGCAAACACTACACCATGTCACCTGTAGGAAAGTATGGTGTGTCTGTAGAGGTTAGGTAGTAGCTCATTTTCAGGTTAAGCCTGGAACTCTGTGGTAGAGTCAGATAGAAGAGAGCTTTGATCGAAAAGATAGAATTTATGTTTAAAAAGCAGAGAGTTTTTGGAGGTGTAGTAAAACCATTAAAAATCTGCCTTGAATATTAATTTAACTGTGATGTTTGGAATAAAGTCAGTGGTAAAATTAAAGAGAAATAATTATTTTGGAAGCTATTGCAGTAGTCTAAGCAAGGTGTAATAGAGTCTGACCTAGCTTGGAAATAAGAAACACTAAGAATTATTGGATTATCTAAGAAACTATTGGATATGGAAACTAATTGAGCATTGTTTCATCAAATAAGGATGAAGTCAAAGGTTGTATAATAAAGAATCTGATTGGTATTTATCCTTGGTTCCTAGAAGAGAGACTCTAAATCGTTAGAATTTCCCAAGTAGTAGGAGTATCTATGCTATTCATCAGCATCTGGGATCACGCCTGAATTTAGATGAGAGAACTCAGTATTTGGGCTGGTCACCAGAAAGACTCACCATGTGATTAGAGAGTTGGGACTGGAGACTGAGTCCCACGGATTCATTGATTGAATCACACAGCCAAGGATTCAATCAATCATGGCTGTATAATGAAACCCCGATAAAAACTCTGGATGCTGAAGTTCAGGGGAGCTTTCTGGCTGGTGAATGCATCACAGGAGAGTGACAAGTACTAATTCAGCAGGAAGAGGGCACAGAAGTTCTGCATTTGGAACTCTCCTGGACCTTGCCCTACGAGTCTCTTCATTTGGCTGGTCCTGATTTGCATCATTTATAAAATAAAACTGTAATCATAAGGACAACACTTTCCTGAGTTCTCTGAGTCATTCTAGCAAATTATTGAGCCCAAAGTGGTTCTGGCAACCCTGGAATTTGTATCCAGATGGACAGAAGTGTGGGTGTCCTGGGAACCCCTGCAGTGTGGCTGGTGTCTGAAGTAAGGGCAGTCTTGTTGGAGACCATGCCCTCTAACCTGTGGAGTCTGACACTAACTCCAGGTGCTTAGTGTCAGAATTGTATTGCAGTATACCAGTTGGTGTCAGAATAGCTGCTCAGAAATTTCAAGCCTAATTGGTAGGAATATAATGATAAATACAATACCAAAAATATAGAATCATCTGGAATTGCAGTCAGAGTTATTGAAGATATTCAGATTTTTAGAAATGGAAAGCTGTATGTATTAGTTTTCTAGAGTTGCCGTAACAAAATACCACAGACGGGATGGCTTCACAACAGGAACTTTCTCACAGTTTTAGAGACTAGAAGTGCAAGATCAAGGTGTCAGAAGATGTGTTAGTCTATTCAGGCTGCAATAACAAAATACCACAGACTGGCGGCTTATAAACAACAGGAATTTATTTCTCAGCTCTGGAGGCTGGGAGTCGCAGATCAGGGTGCAGGCAGCGTTGAGTTCTGATGAACGCCCCCTCTGGGTTGCAGACTGCTGACTTCTTGCTCCGTCCTCACAAGATGGAAGGGGCAAGCAAGCTCTCTGGGGCGCCAATCCCATTCATGAGGGCTCTGCTTTCATGACCTAATTAGCTCCCAAAGGCTTGACCTCTAATCTCCTCACCTTAGGTGTAAGGATTTCAACATATGATTTTGGGGAAATGCATTCAGACCACAGCAGCAGGTTTGGTTTCTTCTGAGCCATCCTTTCTTGGATTGCAGATGGCTGCCTTCTCACTGTGTCCTCACACGGCCTTTTTTTCTATATGCTTGTACCCCAGTATTTCTTCTTCTTCTTATAGAGACCGATCCTATTGGATTACAGCCCCATCCTAACAGCCTCATTTTTAACTTAATCTTTTCTTTAAATACCTCATCTCCAAATATAGTTATAGTCTCAGGATCTGGCAGTTAGGACTTCAATATAGGAATTTGAGGAGGGACGTGATTCAGTCCACAACACTGTAGTTTTGAGAATCATCTAAATATAAGGTGTCAATTAAAAACATGAGGTTGGAGGAAATTGCTAAAAGAATAAGTATAACAGGGAACATAGATAAGAGCTAATAATAAAATACCTGGGAACCACACATAACAAAATTACACAAAGCCAGCAGTTAAAAATCTAAAAATACTTGAATATCAAAAGGGCAAGAATGACAATAAAATGCTCAACTATTAGAATACCACAAATAGTTAATGCAATTCGTTGGCTGGTTACTCATCTAATAAGAACATATCACTGAGGCTGTTGCAATAAGTATTTAAGTGTTGAGGGAAGAGGCTAACATGGAAGGCAGCTTCCAAAAAAGTGGATGAAGTTGAGTAAAAGGAATAATGGCTGTGAGCGGAAGAAGAACAAAGAATGAAGGACCATGAAAATATCTGTTTCACGAGGCCTTTTATTAAAAACTGACCTGTGACCCACACTTGCAGGATCAGCTGACTGCCTAGCTGAATATCTCTGGTATCCTAGGCATCTAAAAATATGCAACACCCTTCTCAACCTCCTCCAAGGCTGGGGAAAAATCTCTCACTGATTTTGCCTGAACTCATCAGCATTTGGCAGAGAGAGGAAAATAGAAATGAAATTCTAATAGGCTGATCAATCATGTAGATGAATAGAAGTACTACTAACTTTTTTATGTTTAGTTGTAAAAGTTTAGCAAACAATCTAGGAAGGGAAGATCTTTTCATTGGCTCACGTATTAGAAGGCACTGAGGAATGAATAGTCTCTAATTCTATATTCTGTTATTAAATACAGTCCTTGAAATGACTGTAGCAATTTAAATCAGAACTCAATAAACGATTTGATAGATTCAAACTTGATTAAGAAAAATGCAATGAAGTCTGAAAATAGGCTTTACTAAAATACGTGATTTAATAAGCTCTAAAGTTATAGGATTTTGCTAAAGGGAGCTGTAATTGAGTCATAGCAGTGAGTCCATGAAACCACTTTCAACAGACTACATTACTTCTAAAATGCTTTAAAATGGTGATTGTTTCCTGGGTCTGATTTTCCCCAAGCAGAATAGCTGCGTTCACCTTGAACTGTTTCTAGTCAGCGCTAGAGATACAATCAAGGTTAATTCAAGAACAGAAAATGTTGCCAGAGTACCACGCTCAGGATGAAGTTCAATACATATTTATCATTTTACTTTAATCAAAGGAAATATGAGGTAATCACAACATCATATATATAATGTATAAAGTTAACAGTATAGAATTCTTTTCCAACAAAAAGGAATAAATCTTATCTATTCCATTATATCAAAAGACCTAGCAGTCTCTTTGAAAAGAAGGAGAATGATTATCTAAGCCTTGTGGTTACTAATCAGTTTTATTGGTTGAGAATATCCCTAGGACACTACATACTCCTTTTTAAGTAAGAATATTAAGTTGAGGTAATAATACTGAATGGAGCCTGTAATTCTAAATTGGCTGGGAGATTAGGCTTTTATTTTCTTCTTTAGCAGATGATAAAAGTTACTGCAATAGTGTATATAGAAACCCTAACATGTTCCTTACAAAAATGAAACATCTTTAGAAAGTTAATATCCCCAGTCCCTTCTGAGACATTTGACTCCTTTCCAAGAGCTGTAGCTATTTGTATCTTTTTATGACATCCATGTTCTGCCACGGATCGTGTTTATCCATGTACTTGAATTATATTTAGTCATTTTGTCTTAAGCACCGATGGAGGAACTGGCTGAGAATAGGAATATTTAAAAGTTTCTCTGCTATAAACTAAAGAATAATGTTCGTTGGCATTACTATCATAACACAATGATTTTAAAGTGAGACAGAAGATGCTGTTTTGTTTTTGTTGAACTGTTTTTCTTAGCTGAAGAGATAAAACTGAAGATGATGTGTTCAAAATGTGGGTCACTTTACAAAGCTTGCAAAACTCACATCATTTAAAGCAGTTTTTAACAGGATGATGGGCGGCGGGAGCTGAATGGACATGGAAATACCATTGAACTGCTAAAATTACATGCATTGTATTGTGTTTGTCTACACATCCATGCACTTTTCTGATAAGAAGTTCCAAACTTGCAACAGATTCTCAAAAGAGGTCTATACTTTTTAAAGTGTAACAAACAACTGAGTTACTGACTCACCTTACTGCAGATCACATCCAAAAGCATGAAAACCGTGCATTTATTCTGTGTACTTATTAAACATTTACCGAGTATTTATCACGTTCCCCTTCCCCTCAGGAAATTACAATTCAGTGGAAGAGATGGTGATTATAACACTAAACTTATATGCATGTTAAAGGATAATGTTTTTTAAAAGATAAAAGCATGGCTCTCAAAAAATGTAAAGTGAACAACATATGTAGAAGATTTTTTAAAATTCACTAATTAATGAGGGGATCAGTAAGACATTACAACCAATTCAGAGCAGAATTTTTTTAAAACTACACAAATATAGGCAATAAGGAATGCTAAAACAAATTTATAAATCCATGCTAAACGGGTCTATCCACAGGGCAATAGTCAATTACATTCCACAAGGACCCAATTTGTTTGTATTTCACGAAAAGAATCATTTGCATACTTATGAGTCTTAAATAGCTCAAAGACAGTGACAAGGACAGATAACCTAGGGGGGTGCACCATAAAGGATACCAGCAGTCTCTCCCTGTCCCCCATTTCAGGGCTGTCACAGTTTTTCCTGACGTGCAGAAAAATTGCAATAAAGTTTTTTTCTGTGAGACAAAAAGCAAGCAACTAATTTAATTGAGGGAATTTGACTAGGTTCCCACGGAAGTGCTATATGAAATGAATGTTGAAGAATGAATGTGAGTTAGGGAAAGATAAGGTGAAAGACAGTTAAAGCAGACTTCACGACATCTGTAGGGACTTAACAGTCTGAAAGGGTTTGGGACTTGTGTAAACAGTGGAAAGCTGTTAGAAGACAATAGAAATGTAATTTAGAGTCCCAGCAAAGGAGTCTGAGTTTGTATATTTATTTTCTGAAGTACTCCTAATAACAGAGGAAGTGCAAGTCAATGCTTGAGGGAGTCAGAGTGTAGCCTACAGCTTCTCAATGAAAAAGTCAAATTTAGCTGGAACCCTCTATTTTATCTTAAAATTTTATGTTATGGGGGCTGGCCCCGTAGCGTAGCGGTTAAGTTCGCACGTTCCCCTTCCGCGGTCCAGGGTTCGCAGTTCAGATCCTGGGCGCAGACCTACTCGCCTCTCGTCAAGCCATGCTAAGGCAGCATCTTACATAGAGGAACTAGAAGGACCTACAATTAGGATATACAACTATGGGGCTTCGGGGAGAACAAAGAAAGAGGGTAAGATTGGCAACAATGTTAATTCAGGGCCAATCTTCCTCAAAAAAAAAAAAAGTGGCCAAAGTTTAAAAAAAAAATTTTATGTTATGGTTTTTAATTTGATAACATGTGGAATTATAATTTATTGTGTAAAGTTTACCATGACTGATGCACAACAGGCAGGCAATACGTTGGTTCTGAATTTTGGCCAAACTGACATTCCAGGAAGGTGTCCCAGGCTTTGAGTCACAGGCTCCCTGGGCACATTGTGTCTTTGGAGATACACAAGCTCCTCAAATTGAAATTCACAATAGGCATTGACCACAGGTTGCTAGGAGTATTTCTTAGTCAGAGAAGTAACATGGTTAGTTTTTTTATGTTTGAGGAAAGTTACTGGCAACTCCAGGAAAGAGGACTCGGTTCAGCACTGATAGGAAGCAGACGCAGAAACAGCCCGGGAGAATGATGGGAAGGCGTGGACTATGACGGCCTAATTTGGATGGAAAGGCTAAAGTAAAGACTTAATAGAAATTTCTGACCAGTTGGCTACAGGAGTAAGAGAGAAGAGCCAGATATATATATAGCCGTTTTGCTGGTGGAATCAGAGTTCTTCTGCTAAACCACACGAGTTGGGGAAAGATTCACAGTTGCAGTCACCTGAGAATTTCCAAATCCCAGGTGTCTTGGATTACCCACAGATCTTTTCTTCTGACCTGTGTAGGTAGATCTGTAAAAGAGCAGAGCAGCTTTAGCACTTGTCTTTTCTCTCTACTTGGGACTCACACAAGCTTTGCCCTTGAACAGACAGCAGATAGATTACCTCTTTAAGACACTAGGGGAAATGTGATGAATTTCTTTGCCTGATCGGAAGGCATGTTCTGATCCCTGTGCATCTGTGAATAAGTCCTCCGTGATTAAGTTCTTGTAAGAAAACAACATTTCCATTTTCCCACATGGGATAAAAGAAAGTTCGTTATAATATTAATACTGCCGTGGAAAGGGTGAATGTGAGGGTGCAAAGCCAAGCAATATTTAAACATATCTGCCAAAAAGGAAGTCCCTAATCTGGCCTTGTAGCAAATGGATCTCATATAAGAATTTCTTCCAAATCCCCACGTTACTGAACTTTTAGAAACACAACATAGGACCTTTCAGGGATAAGCTTTATAATCACAAACAAACTGTATATATGTAAAATTTTATTGGATGACAACAGGTGGGAGCTAAGAAGAGAGGTTCCGTGCTGAAGTAATTTTGCTTACTGAAGTACTACACACACACACACACACACACACACACACCCCTTGCATTTCCAGAACTATAGTTACAGACCTGGCTTTAAGAAAGCTAAGACATAAATCCCATTCCTCTTGTATTCCAGGCGGCTGGCCATGTTTAAAGGGCATCTGAGGGCCGGCTCCGTGGCTTAGCGGTTAAGTGTGCGCGCTCTGATGCTGGCGGCCCGGGGTTCGGATCCCGGGCACGCCAAAGGCACCACTTCTACGTCCAACCCGAGGCCGAGTCCCACGTACAGCAACTAGAAGGATGTGAACCTATGACATACAACTATCTACTGGGGCTTTGGGGGGAAAAAATGAGTAAATAAAATCTTTAAAGGGCATCTGAGGAGAATTAGCATAATTTCTTTAATATCACCTGGTCCTGAACTTTCCCACAAGTCTGGTCATGGAGAGATTTCCCAAGGACCTCTGCTCTGAGTATTTATATCCATCCGACTTCTAGGAAAAAGCCAAGAAATTGACAGCAAAGCAAAGAATCCCCTAAAGACACTTAGAGATGCACCAGATTGTAATGTTGCACATTCTTTATGACAACATAATATATTAGAACGGAGTGGGTTTCCTTGGATAAGAACCAGAAATTTGGGGAAACAATGGCTCTGTGAGCACATGCAGCCTTCACCCTACCATGGAGCCTTGTTTTTCTTAGCACACCGTGGATTTGAAGTTATGGCCTGAGTGGATATTCCCAGCTCGGTTGATTACTCATGAGCACATATATTCACATGCCCCAAACAAGATCATTTCCAGTTTTCAGCACTCGTAGTTCTGGGAAGGGAGAGCTAAATTATGTGAGAGCAGTCCCAGTGGGGGAGCACAGAGAGATAGTTGTTCTAGAAGCAATAAAGCTAGGGCAATAAAGGGAATTGAAGGTTAGGCAAGTTTGAGGCCTCAGACATTGCGTTCAATTAATTATAACAGAAGGGCCTTAGCGTGGATTCCAGCTGAAATCTTAAGTATATAGTGGCTGTCTTTAGGGCTGTCAGAGAAAACAATTATTTCTGGGGCTACCAATAAAGATGAACTCCATAAGAAGCTCTTATTTTCTTAGAAAATATTTAACACTTCAATAAACACTATTAAGTATATTCTGGACACTGGGAATACAAAAGTGAGTACAGAGACCCTTCCTCAAAGGACTCCCAGTCTTTTTACAAATTCCTTATGGGTTTGACAACAGAAACAAATACCTATAACTAATGAGTTAACTCTTTTCATGGAGAAGAAAGGCAAAATAATACCTAAAAGCAATAAGATATTCTCAATAAAATAAAAGCTTATGCTACTCTGATTCAAGCTGCTAATATTTTCTCTACCAAGTTTCATCAGATTTTTCGAACTGCCACTTGCTCTTAAAAAGAAACTCTGATTTTGATCATTTGGTTTCCATGATTTATGTGAGCTGATTTATAACATTTAATTCGCTGTGAAAGCAGAGACTACTGTATTCTCTTCAATAGCTCCACTCCCAACCCTACGCAGGAACCATTTCTAACTTCCTAGTATCGGTCTCCTCATCTGTACAATGGGTTTAACAATACATCTTTTATAAATATCAAAAAGGTAAATATATAAACCAAAGGAAGAGTAATTTACCCATAGTAAGCTATCAATAAATGTCATCAATTATTATTATTATTATTATTGCTTTCTGGATTCTGGTTTCCTTGGGTGGATGTTCCCTAAACACTCTGGGATCTTTACCCCACAATTTACTCCTGTCCATGGTGTGAAGTGCTGTTACCTATAAAGTGAGCAGTAGCCACTGCTTACATTTCTCACACGGGAGGGGCTGATCTAGTAACCTTCTGCAGTATGGGCATTGGGTCTCTTTTCTCCTTCCTCACTGGGACCAGCGGGATGCAGAAGGCCGAGTGAGTGGGCCCGCTCTGTGTACTGGAAATTTCACATGAGTGGGCAGTTCCAGGGACGGTATGGGAGGGCAGGGTGTGAACAGGAGTGTTTTTGCTCTCACTAGGCTAGGTCTTGTGTCAAGTTGATTTTGGTGCTCTGACTGCTCAGGCTCTTGTCATATTTCTCAAATCACAGAGAACCTGGGAGCAGGAAGCAGCTGACGGAAGAGGGGGGATTTTTATTTAGCGCCTTCAACATCCCAATATGGTTAATAATGTGTGTAGCACGATTAATAGTGTAGGTGAATGAGGAATAAAATCTCTCTTATTTGTCAGTACTCACTACACATGAGTCAGACCAGCTACTGGTCCCATTAAGGAGCTTCCTCTAGCTCTCCTGTGTCCTAGCTGTGTTACTGGACACATACCCAAGATCTTTACCCGCCACACAAGAGGGGCCAGGTAGAAACTGGTGCCAGGTTTATGGCGAGGAAAGAGTTTTTATTTCGGGTGATGTCAGCCGGGAGACGAGAGCTCTCAAATTTGTCCCGTCTCCCAGAAAGATGGGAGGCAAGGGGTTTGAAAGGTTGTGAGGAATGTGGCTGCTACTAGGGAGGGGGAGCCTGTGGCCTTGTTGGTCAGCACTTTTCCACCAGCCTATGCTTGGCCCTGTGAGGCTGCTTGGAGAGAGGAGGATGGCGAGATAAGGGAATTGCAGGTGGGTGTCCTTCAACTGTCTCTGTCTCCGCGGTGGATGGTGGATTCTGGCGCCAGGAAGCGAAGGAGTTGAGGCCTGAGAAGCTTTAGCTTCTTGATATCAGTTTCCCTGTAACAAACCTCAAGAACTGGTAATTAGCCAAAACATCAGTGTGGGCCCGGCTTGAGGCCATCTGGGCTTTTAAGAATTTGTAAAACAACCAATACCTACATGTGAATGTAACTTAGAGAAACAGGGAAAGAGGATGAGTGCTTTTCGTTTTAACCCCACATATTCTGGATTTAATGTAGGGGAACTGATATCAGGGCCGGTATCAGCTGGAGCAGGCCTTTCCTGGCTGGCAGTCGAGTGGACATCACTCAAGCCATGACACGTCTCTGTGCGGGGGTGGCGTGTGTGTGTGTTGGGAGGAATAGGAGGAGGTCTGGAAGAAGATATTAGAAACCAATTTCCCAGAAGAATGGATTCAAACTTTAGCTTAGATTAAAATCATTGGAGGGCTTGTTGGAACACACAGTCCCTGGGCTCCAACTGCAGAGTTCCTGACTGCATAGGGCTGGGGGCGGGGCTGAGATGTGAATGTCTAACAGGTTCCTGCTGACTGTCTCTGTTAGCCTCGGAACACACTTTGAGAACCACGGAGTCAGAACTGTTTTCAATAACGCATGTCAGCATACAATGAGAATGTGTGTAACCTTTTCTTTATACTTTTAGGGTCAATCAAATGGCAAGTTTAGAAATGGAAAATACAGGAACCAAATTGAGAAGCTCAGTGAATGGGCTCAACAGCAGAACGGAGGAAGCAATGAAAAGAGTCAGTGAACTGGAAGAGGGAAGAGAAATTACGCAATCTGAACAAGGAGACAAAATAGACAGGAAAAATATTGATCAGCACCTCCAGGACCTATGGTGCTACAGCAAAAGATCTATCATTCACGTCATCGGAGTTCCAAAAGGAGAGAAAAAGGGGGCAGGGCTGAAAAAGTAGTCAAAAAATGTTGGCTGAAAACTACCCACTTTTTTTTCGCTTCATGCATTTTGAAGCTCTGTTTTTAAGTCCATAAACATTTAGCATTGTTACGTCCTTTTGATGAATCAACCCCTTTGTCATTATGAAATGTCCCGTTTTATCACTGGTAATTTTCTTTCCTCTAGAAACTACTGTGTCTGATATTAGTATAACTATCTCAGCATTTTTTTAAATTAGTGTCAGCATGGTATATCTTCTTCTAACTTTTCCTTTTAACCTATCATCTCTTTATTTTAAATGCTGCTTTGTAAGGAGCACATAGCTGGAGCTTGCTTTTAGCTCAATCTGCAATCTAGTACTTTTAAATCAGTTGTTTAGACATTTACATTTAATGTGATTTGGATATGATTTATTTTAAATCTACCATCTTGCTATTTGTAACGTATTGTCCATGTGTTATTTCATTTTCCTCTTTTTGTGTGTTCTTCTGTATTGACTTTTGTGTGTGTGTATGAGGAAGGTTGGCCATGAGCTAACATCCGTTGCCAATCTTCCTCGTTTTGTTGAGGAAGGTTGGCCCTGGGCTAACATACGTGCCCATTCCTCTACTTTACCTGGGATGCTGCCACAGCCTGGCTTGACAAGCGATGCACAGGTCCTTGCTCAGGATCCAAACTGGTGAACCCTGGGCCACTGAAGCAAAGCGTGAAGACACAACCATTATGCCACCGGGCTGGCCCTTGACTTTTTTTTTTTTTTATGATTTCATTTTATCTCCTTTGCTAGTTTATTAGTTGTAAGTCTTCATGTCATTTTGATGGATCCTTTTGGGTTTATAACATGCGTCTTTAACATACTACAGCATACATTCAAGTGATTTTATATCACATGCAGTATAAGAACCTTATAGCTGTATATGTCTTTCTCTTCTCTTGGGCTCTGTGCTATTGATTGCTTTTACTTTTAAATAGACTTTATTTTTTAAAACAGCTTTAGATTTACAGAAAAATGGAGAGGCCAGAGAGTGCCCATATACCCACATCCAATTTCCCTTATTATTAACATCTTACATTATTATGATACATTTGTTATAATTAATGTTCAATATTGACACATTATAATTAACTAAAGTCCATAGTTTATTGATAGTTCCTTAGTTTTTAACTAATGCACTTTTTCTGTTCTGGGATCCTATCCAGGATTCCACATTACATTTAATTGTCATGTCTCTTTATGTTTCTCTTAGCTACAGCAGTTTCTCAGATTTTCCTTGGTTTTGATGACCTTGACAGCTTTAAGGAGTACTGGTCATGTGTTTTGTAGGATGTCCCACTATTGAGATTTGTCTAATGTTTTTCTCATGATAAGGCTGGGGGTATGGGTTATTGGGAAGAAGACCACAGAGGTAAAGTGCCATTTACATCGCATCATGGCAAGTGTACATACTATCGACATGCTTTATGTTGAGTGCATTGGCCTTGATCACCTGGCTGAGGTTGTGGTTGTCAGGTTTATTTACTGTAAAGTTACTTTATTTTTCCTCCTTTCTGTATTGTATACTTTGGATGAAAGTCACTATGTGCACCCTTACCTAAGGAATGGGAAGCTATGCTCTATCTCATTGAGGATAGAATAGCTACATAATTATTTGGAATTCTTCTGCATGGGATATTTGTCTCTTCTCTCCCATTTATCATTTAATTCAATTATTTACTTGTATTAGTATGGACTCATGGGTATTTATTTTATACTTTGAGCTATAATCCAACACTGCTTTATTTATTTTGTTGAATAATTGTTCTAGTTTTGGCTATTGGGAGCTCTTTCAATTATATCCTGGGCTCCTTTGACATACCCCATCGGTGTGTGTAATTAATTTTTTAGAATTTTCTTACTCTCTGGCACTGCACGATGTTCTAGGTTCATCTTGTATATTTCCTGCCCAATCCTAGAGTCAGTCATTTCCCCCTGAAGCACTGGCTTCTTTTATTACAGAATGGTAGTAGAAACCAAAACCTGGGTGCCAGATGTGCTTGTTGCTATTGAGGTGTCATTTCTTTCAGGCCCTCTGAGCTGACAGAGCAAAAAATATGTGTTTATATGAAACTGTGTATGTACACATATCTATAAATATTTTTATATGTAATCATATGTATCTATTATAAGTGAGACATGAATTTATACTGATGTCTCTAAGCCTAATCCATTGTCACATGTATCATTCACCTTCTTCCTTTGCTAGCTTCTCACGTCAACAGTGAGAAACCTGGCTCCCACCATCTGTCATCCATTGACTTTATTGTCCCATTTCAGGATACACATGTAACAGTATCAGAACTGCCAACCCATAGTCCCACGGGAAACAACTTTATCAGCTAGAGTACAGTAATTATGTGTAGTTCCTTTTGCTTTTAGTCTTACCGACTCTACCCATTTCCAGAGACACTTAGATCAGTACCTCTCCCTCTCCTTCTCTTCACTGAGGTTGGTTCACACATTTGTAAAACAGATTTTGCTGGCACAGGCAATATTCCTTCCTGGAATCCTTCAATTCCTAAAAGATATTTTAAAATTTGCATACATTAAGGTTTACTACAGTTCCATGGGTCTAGAAAAAAACAATGGCTTGTATCCACCATGTAATAAGACATAAAATAATTTTACTGCCCTAAATGTCTCCTGAGGTTCACCTATTATTTTTTCCACCCTCTCCCCAAACTCTTAGCTGCCAATAATCATTTTACTGTCTCTATAGTTTTGTGTTTCCCAGAATACCGTGTAATTAGAATCATACAACATGTAGCCTTTTTATGGTGGATTCTTTCACTTAGCAATATACATTTAAGTTTCCTCTAAATCTTTTTGTGGCTTAGTAGCTCATTTCTTTTTATCCATTCACCAATTGAAGAACATCTTGATTGCTTTCAGCTTTTGGTGATTATGAATAAAGCTGCTACGAACATTTATGTTTAGATTTTTGTGTGAACATAGGTTTTCAAATCAATTAGGTGATATCTGGGAGCTCAATTATTAGATTGTATGGTAAGATTATATCTGGCTTTTTAAGAGACTGCCAAAGCATCTTCCAGAGTGGCTTTACAATATTGCATTCCCTCCAGCAATGAATAGCATTTCTGTTGCTCTGCATCCTCACCAGCATTTTTTATTGTCAGTGTTTCATATTTTAACCATTCTAATAGGTGTGTAGTAGCATCTCACTGCTGTTTTAATTTGGAATTTGTGCTATTGTTTTCATACATTTACTTCTACATATGTTATAAACCCCAAAATACATTGTTTTTATTTTGGCTTAACAATTGATTATCTTTTAAAGATATCTAAATAAGAAAAAAAAAGTATATTTACCCAAGTAATTACCCTTTCTGGTGTACTTTTTCATTTGTGTAAATCCAAATTTCCATCTGCAATCATTTTCTCTCTGCCTAAGGGATCTTCCATTAGTATTTGTTTTAGTACAGGTTTGCTGGCAATGAGTTGTTGCATTTTTTTTACATCTTTATTTTGTCTTTATTGTTTACAGGTATTTTTGTTGGTTATAGAATTATAGGTTGACAAGGTTTATTTTTGTTTTTTTCTTCAGTAAATCATGTTGTTCCATAGTCTTCTGGCTTGCATTATTTCTGACTAAGAAGTCTGCTGTCTTCTTTATCTTTATTCTTCTATGTAATGTGTCTTTTTTGCCCCTGTGGCTTCTTTTAAAAATCTTAAGATTTTTCTTTTATCATTGGTCTTTAATGATTTGATTACGATGTGCCTTGGTGTAGTTTCCTTCGTGTTTCTTGCATTTGGGGTTCGTTGAACTTCTTGGATCTGTGGATTTATAGTTTTCATCAAACTTAGAAAATTTGCAGCCATTATTATTTAAATATTTTTTCTCCCCTTTTTCCTTTCTCTTCTATTTCAGGGACTCCAATTACACACACACTAAACTGTTAAATTTGTCCCACAGCTCACTGATTCTTTCTTTTTTTACCCTCTTCCCCTTCTTACTTCCACTCCTCCTCCTCCTCCTTCTCCTGCTCTTCCCCTTCTTCCTCATTTTCTTTCCCCTGTTTTTACTCTCTGTGTTTAATTCTGAATTGTTTCTATTAATATGTCTTCAAGTTTACCAATCGTTTTCTCTATGATGTCCAATGGCTGTTAATCCTATCCGGAACATTTTGCATCTCAAACTTTGTCATTTTCTCACCTAAAAGTTTGATTTTGGTCATTTATTATACCTCCCAAGCCTCTACTTAACATTTTCAGTCTTCCCTCAAGCTCCTAAGATATATGAAATAGAGTTATAATAACTGTTTTAATGTCCCTGTTTACTAATTCTATAATTGTGTCATTTCTTAGTCAGAGTCTATTGATTGATTTTATTCTTCATTGTGGGTCACATTTTCCTGCTTCTCTGCAATTCTGATAATTTTTAATTGGATGATAGACGTTAAGAATTTTACCCAAGTGCTGGATAATTTTGTACCCCTATAAATATTCCTAAACTTCATTCTGGGACATAGTTAAGTTGCTGGGAAATAATGTGATCCTTTCAAGTCTTTATTTTAAGATTTAGTAAACAGGACCACGGCAGGAGTCAGTTCTGTGTTAATTTTACCCCCTATAGAGGCAAAATCCTTATGAGAACTCTACCTAATGCAATGAATTATGAGGTTTGGCACTCTGATTTCTGGTAACAGGAAATGTTGTAAGCCATGCAGGAGTTCCAAATATTGTTCCTCCTAATCCTTTGGGTAGTGCTTTTTTTAGTCTTGGGTAGTTTCTTCACATGCATTTGCTGATGGGTACTCAGTTGATGATGGAAATCTCTGAAGTTTTCTCTTTTTCCAACTCTCTGTCTCTGTTCTCTTCCCTGTGAACTCTGTCTTCCTTGATCTCCCAAGACTCCCAGATCCGTCTCCTCAGTTTAGAGAAATGAGCAAACTCTGCCTGGTTCTCCCTCTCTGTGTCACTGTCCGGAAACCGGAAATGCTCTCCAGGCAGTAAGCTGAGACAACTGTAGGGTTTCTCTTGTCTGTTTCCTGACTTTGAGTAATCATTATCTTTCATTGTCTGATGTCTAACTGCTCGAAATTCATGTCATATATTTTTGTCCATTGTTTTATTTTTTTCAGATGGGAGGGTAAGTCTGGTCCCTGTTACCGCACATTGGCCAGAAGTGAAAGTCCTATTACTCATTTTTGAATGAATGTGGTTATATTTCTACTATTTGCTCAAGAATAATTTACAGAGTAGGAGGAGAAGTAATCTGGGGTTGTCAGCAACTTTAAATGAGATGTGTTATCTCAAACACTTCATCATCACATCTTTTTTATCCTACGCCTAGGGGCACATTTCTCCTCAAGTGAACAGATCATCCAGACGAGTTAGCATAGCTCAAAATTAAGCATTCTATTTATCTTCTCCTATGTTATTGAATTTATTTAACTAATATATTAGTTAAATCACTGACTTTGATCAGGAGCTAGTATTTTCTGTTTCTTTTTAACTTTACTTCATATCCAGATGATTTCTCTTATTTAGGAGCCCAGATTTTAATGAAATTTACATCCCTTAGGGATGTTTATTACTTCAGCCCACCCACACTCCCTTAGGATTCTCACTTACTCTTAGAGAATTCTATATCTCCTTCAAGATGTGAAGATATGCATCCATTTTGGCTTTCAGCAGCCTTCCTCAATTCGTCTGAATTTCAGAATATTTGGCAGATATTCTTCATAGACTGTGGTTTAGAGAAGTAGCTGTTTTCCATTTTCACTGCAAATAAAATTTTCTTTTATATTTTTTCCTTTTTTTTTAGTCTTTTGGGTTGGTTTCAGCAAAGGTCATAGATTTCACAAGTACATTACGATCACTCACTGAAAGCCCTACTTCTGTTAATGAAGCTATAAGTCTCCTATTGATCTAAGTCTAAAACCTCAGCCATCTTTCTAAAGAAGGAGAACAAAAGTGAAGTGTGAGTTAGTCACTTAGCAGTCAATTATTTTTAACAATTTCCTTTATATTGTTCTCTTTTCACCACCATTAAAACACTGGTCTAGGCCGTTATCATCGCATGCTTGACTACTGAAATTTTCTTTTGGTGTAGTGTTTAAAACCCTCCTTCTTTGAAAAGGATGCTCATATTGACTCACAATGTGAGATGCATGTACAAGTCTTTGCTTAGTTGTCACCTTTCAGGAAGCCCTATTCTGACGACCATATTTCAAATTGCCATCTACTCTCCTCTGACACTACCTAATCTCCCTTATCTTGCTCTAATTTTTCTTTTTTCTCCATAGAACTTATAGAGAAGCTCTCTAATATATAATAGAGGTATATAATAGAGTCACATGCTCTATACTATATATACTATATAGCCTCTAATATATGATATAACTTCCTTTTCATTATGTTTATTGTCTGTCTGTCTTTGTTAGAATGTAAGCTCATAGGAATAAGGAATCTCTGTTTTGTATTGTTGTTTTGTTCACCTAGAACAGAGCTTGACATTTAGTAGGTTTTAATACATACTTGTTGAATTAATAAATAGAGCTATTTAAAAACAGAGAAGCCATGGAAAGAGTAAGAGAAACAAATAAATGAGAAAATGGAACTAATTGCTGTATTTGCTGAGTTTCTTGGCAGAAATTCAGGAATGTGATGAGTTACAAAGCTTACTTTTGACAAAGACTGAAAATGATCTTTCACCTAGCGTTAAACTTTAAAAGAATTACTACAACGACCTTCTACCTTGTCTCTCTGCTCTTTAAAATTCATCCTTCTCGCTCCTATAGGATCACTCTTGCTAAAGTGCTGCTTTAGTATTGAACATATCATTTTCCTGTTTAAAAACTTAAGGTGCATTCACATTTGCTACAGGCAATGTAAATTGGTGTAGCCACTATTGGAAAACAGTATGGAGGTTCCTCAAAAAATTAAAAATAGAATTACCATACAATTCAGCCATTCCACTTCTGGGCATTTATCTGAAGAAAATGAAAACACTAACTCGAAAAGATATCTGCACCCCCATGTTCATTGCAGCATTATTTACAATAGTCAAGACATGGAAGCAACCTAAGTGTCCATCAATGGATGAATGGATAAAGATAATGTGGTGTATATATATATACATATATATACACAATAGAATACCATTCAGCCATGAAAAAGAAGGAAATCTTGCCATTTGTGACAACATGGATGAAACTTGAGGACATTATGCTAAGTAGAATAAGCCAGACAGAGAAAGACAAATACTGTATGATTTCACTTATATGTGGAATCTTAAAAAAAGGATAAATTGAACTCATAGATACAGAGAACAGATTGGTGATTGCCTGAGGCAGGGGGGTGGGGGGATTGAGTGAAATGGGTGAAGGAGGTCAAAAGGTACAAACTTTCAGTTATAAAATTAATAAGGGATGGGGATGTAATGTACAGCATGATGACTATAGCTAATAATACTGTATTGTTTATCTGAAAGTTGTTGAGAGTGGATCTTGAAAGTTCTCACAACTACAAAAAAATTGTAACTGTGAAGTGGTGAATGTTAACCAGATTTATTGTGGTGATCGTTTCACAATATATATAAATAGCAAATAGTTATGTTATACATCTGAAACTAATATGATATGTCAATTACATCTCGATAAAAATTTTTTTTTTCAAGAGTTCTACACATCTCTTCCTCCTATTTCTCATTTACATGGTTCCTATTGTCTTAGTCATCTCAGGCTGCCATAACGAAACACTGTAGATTGAATGACTCAAACAACAGACAATTATTTTCTCATAGTTCTGAAGGCTGGAAAGTCCAAGATTAAGGTTCTGGCAAGGTTCAGCTTCCGGTGAGAGCTCTCTTCCTGACTTGCAGACAGCTGCCATCTCATTGTGTCCTTCCATGAGAGAGAGATCTCTGGTATCTCTTCCTCTTTCATAAGGACACAAGTTCTAATTGTATCAGCGCCCCACCCTTACGATCTTATTAAACCTGAATCACCTCCTTAAAGGCCCTATCTCCAATATAGTTGCATGAGGGCAGTTAGCACTTCAACATATGCATTTGGGGGAAACATAGTTCAGTCCCATAGCATCTGTGTATCCATTCTGGGTTGTTTTTGACTTATCAATCTCTCTCTCTCTCTAGAATCTGCCAAATTATTCCTCTTCCAAAAACGGTTTATATACCACACATTAAACTTTTGTTTTCATCTGAGCTTTTATAACAATTGTCAAAGGCATTCTTTCAGAAATTAATCATGAACTACTGTATGGCATTTCTAATGTTTGGATATTATTTATCATTTGTGTTGTTTAACCTTTTAAATATTTGTGCCCTTTCTTTGTAACTAAATTGTAAGGTCCTCGATTTCAGAGACTGTGACATAACTCTTCATATTCTATAAGCACCTATCATGTATTCAATACATATATGTCAATTTTCTTTTGTTTTTATACCTATCAATAGTTTTTAAAGCACTTGCATGTATAGTAACTAATTCGAGTTTCATTAGATTATCTTGATGAGTAATACTAATCTTATTTTAAAGATGAAATGAAAACTCAGAGAAGCTATGTAACTTGAACAAAATAACACAAGTTAGTAATAGCATTAAGTCTAAGCTCCAAGGTTGATTCCTTGTTCAGATCTCTTTCCACCCACATTTACTAAATTATCCTCAGTAGAACAAGCATTTCTTTAGCTGTCCCTCAAATAATACAACCACAAAAAAAGCCCTTCCTCCCACCCTCGGTAGTCTGATCTCTAATAAATGGTACTTGACCAAATGATGTGGCAGAGGTCCTACTTGCTTGCCTTTATGTGATGCCATGGAGTCATCACTCAATGCAATATCAGGATTTGGAGCACTCATATAGATTCAGAGCCACTCCAAGAGCCTGTGTGCTTCCCCCGGAGCTGAGGGCTCAAGGCCACCCTCCCCTCAGTATAAATGATCGTTCATTGTTTCTGAGCCTGCATTACTGTGCTTTTCAGACATAGAACCTGATCCCGGATTGACTGTGCAGTATCCTTCTCAGTTCTAAGTACTTTCAAGGTAAGCAGCTTTGCCAAAGACATCCTTGCTGCAAGCATAATTTATTGGCCTTAGGGCAATTTTGCCGTAAAAGATAAAATAACAAAAATAAAAGAAGGATATTAAAAAAGTACATAATGAAACATGAAAAATGAATAACAAAATTAAAAAGACTTTATTGGGAAATAAATACAAAATATTTGAATACATTTAAAATGTATGCAGATTCATGGCAATACTGTGCAAATACAGGCACGCATGGCTTAACCGAAGGGACACGTTCTGAGAAATGTGTCACTAGGCGATTTCCTCCTTGTGTGAACGTTGTAGAGTGTACTTACACGAACCTAGATGGTATAGCCTACTACATACCTGGGCTATATGGTGATAATCTTGAGACCACCTTTGTATATGCGGTTGGTCGTTGACTGAAATGTCGGTATGTGGCCCACGACTGTAACTGACTTCATTTTCTGAGTTGTCTCTAAGCACTTGTCTTCCAAATCTTTCATTCATAGTATTATACTTTATTATTTTCTTCTTTGCTTATTGATTTGTCTCCACGTTCAGCACTTATCCCACTTTTTCGTTTTTGCTGACATTTTTCCTTCATTAAGAGAGATATCAGTTTCCAAATACTAGGACACATATTTGTAACTGAGCTTTGTGTCACATTGTGAAAAACCTTCTACACTGTTGTTTGTTCTTGGTATGTTGACACATGTCCATTGATAGATGTTCCAAAGTTTTATGAGAAATGTGGAGCTAAGATTTATATAATATAAAAAATGGGGGGGCCATCCCGATAGCGCAAGCGGTTAAGTGCGCGCACTCCGCTGCGGTGGCCCGGGATTCGCCGGTTCAGATCCCAGGCGCGCAACGACGCACTGCTTGGCAAGCCACGCTATGGCGGCATCCCATATAAAGTGGAGGAAGATGGGCACAGATGTTAGCCCAGGGCCAGTCTTCCTCAGCAAAAAGAAGAGGATTGGCAGATGTTAGCACAGGGCCGGTCTTCCTCACAAAAAAAACAAAAAATGGGAATATTGTGTTGATGGAGAAATGAAACCAAATTGTTAACCAGTTGAAACCAAACTGTTAACCAGTTATTTTACCTTTTACGGCAAAATTGCCTTATGGCCAATTACTTATGTGATGAAATATTTGCGGCGAAAATACCTGCAGCAAATGTGACCACGGCAAAGATGCTTATTGCGAAAATACTGGACAGGATCCTTCTCAGATCATTTACTGTGACAAGCGGTCTCAGGCCCGGGAGAATGTCAGTAGCTGAAGCTGCTTTCCAGGCCCCCCAGGGAGAGGCTTTCAGTGCTCAGAGCACCACCAGCCAGAGCACCTCAATGAAGAGCCTCAATTGACTCTGAACTCATTTGAATTCCTCTCCTCTGGACTCGATCGTTTTGAAAAAGGCTGCCAGATCCACACCGAGGACTGGCAACTTTATTCCTGGCCCACAATTTGGCTTAAATGAGCATTTTATACAAATAAATATACACAAGAGACAACACCTTCTTAGAAAGAGACTGAAAGACTTTGACTTCAGAGAGAACTGACTCTGAATCCCAGCCCTGATCTAACTATCAGTGTAAACTTTGGCAACTTAATTTCTCTGGGTGCAGTTTCGTTTATAAAATGCAGATAATCTTTGCCTTACACAGTAGAAAGAGTATTAGAAATAATGTACATTAAGAGACTGAAATATTGCCCAGCATCCTGGTCAGTAATACAGAACTATCACTGAGAGATGGGTTCTGAAATTCTTTCTCCTACTTTGAGTAGCCTCAGACGGTAATAAGAAAAGTTGAAGGCTCATGGCTAATAGGACTGAAATATCAGGTCAGAGTTTAATAAACTACCTGAATACTACAGGAAAACATGTCTTAGTGCATGGTTTGGCCTGAATTTGGGGTGTATAGCACAGTCATGACCATAGGAGTTACCTCCCCTTCTAAGAGCCACCATCCTTCAGGCCCTCAGGACTAGGGATCACTTCAGAGGTCAGTTCCAGTTTAACTTCAAATGGCCAACTTTCACTGCCCCAAGCTGGAAATCTTTTCTTAACTTTTTAATAGTCATGCAAAGAGAGGTATATAGACATATATCTTGATTTTCTTTTAATTTTCCATAAGCTACACGTGTTAACTCAGAAACCACAGTGTTTGCATATGATCCCACAGACAATTAATATGTAAGTTGCTTAAAGTCATCGTGCCCCACCCCCATCCTTAGTTCTTCTCCCAATTTGCCTGGGAAGAAAGGCAAGGAAACCAACGCCACCATGAATCAGCTATAGAGACAAAGCCAAGTGTCATGTGCGAGTGGTGTGCTGGAGCCAGTTCATAGCATCCGGCAAGAAACTATTGCGTGCATCTCATCCCAACCACGTGGTTAATGATGACCTATCGGTAGCTTGGAATCAGCCCTAGTGAAGGTACACTACATGGTGGGCATATGCTATAAATTGGGGCCTTCTATTAGGGGAGACCAGGTGGCTAAATATTTACCAGCACCCCACTGAGTATGACCTTAACACATCCTTATCCCCTGCACTGACTCTAGCCTGAGGGTCTTTAACAAATATAGAATCTCAAATGCAGACTGGTTATGATTGAACTTTGATATCTGCTAGAGGGGAAAGAATTAGTACAATATTTCACACCCTGTAAAGCTATATCTTTTGGATGATTAGAAATGTATTTACTCAATGGCTCTGAAAAAAAGAAAAGTTAACCCAAAAAGTCAATGTTGCTGACAGACGAATAAAATAATAAATACAAACCTTGCAAAGGTTCATAGTGAGGAGGCCCACACGTCACTCCAAACCTGTTTGGTCTGGCTATCAGGCTGGAAATCTCACAAACTCAGGCTGGCAATGGATATTTCCAGTGTTTCTTGGGTTTGGCTCAGTCAGGGACACCGCAAGCTCAGTTCATTTTCTTCTGTGGTATTGCTTTACTTCCGATTCCATAAGAACCATGAAGTCAAAGGATCAGACAAACAAAACAAAGAGCACAAAAAGGAAAACAGGAAGGGAATTTGACGAATGACTTCAACCCTCAGCGAGGATCTGGTTTGATTTCCACGGCAAGTGTTCTTGCGTAGTTTAGACCAACTCAAGCGCCCCCTGTTCCTTTCCTTCCCCTCACATTCCACTCGGCAAGAGTTTCAATGCAGAGATACAGAGACGATGCCATAAATTTGTTGCTTTGGCTTCTGTCAGCTCATATGAAGAACCCTGGCAGGAAACAGTGAACCTGCTTTTGGAACCAATCAACTTGGCAGATGAAAACCTTCAAGTTGTAGTGAAAGCAAGTTTAGTGTGTTTCCCATGCATCTGTGATCAGAACATACAAGGCGAGTTTTTTTGTTTTTTTTTTTTGCTCCCTAAAGATTATCTGTTCTGTTGAAATGCAACTTAAAAAAATAATCAAGGGGTAACCCCATGAGCTCATCCTGCCTTTGCCAAAGATGCTCATCCCAGAACAGGGTACATACAACAGAGCAGAATGGCAGGAGTTAACTCAGAAAGTAATTCCCTCTCCTTCCCAGTTAATTAAGCCCTTTCTAATGCAGCATTAACTTCTACATGGAAACAAAAACTCCTAAGTATTTTACCACAATTTTCAAGAAAAAGAATGGGGTGTGACTGGACAGAGGCAGCAAGGAATGTCAGGGAATGAGGTACCAAGTTGGGAGGTGAGCCAGGATTAGCCATAATCTATTTCTTTAGACCGATCAAAGTTCAAAGCTGCCTGGCTGTGCCTCCACAAGGGAAATCCTTTGCTTTTATTGCACAGCAAAGAGTTGGGCCTGCTGGCCTCCAGGGAGGTACCTACCACACCTTTCATCCACGACCTGCCTTTGAATACCTGTGCAACTTTGGCCTGCCTTGAATTGTATGTGTATTCAAAGTCTGTCGAAATGCTTGAGTTGAAGAAATGGAGAGGACCAGGAATTCCCTCTCTAAAGACCAGAGAACAATCATAAATATTTACTTTGAATCTCATACTACTCAGCCTCATCCAAGGGAAAACTGGTGTCGTAGGCTCTTTCAGGAGGGGGCGGGAAAGCTGGAATCACACCTTGGTTTGCTGTACATCTCATCTCTTACTCTTTGCAGCCAAGCCAATGTACTTACACACACTAATGAAGAGTGGGAAACTAATGAAGAGTGGGAAGAGTATCATGCTCACATCCTTGGCTTCACACTTCAGACAAGCAGGCTTCAAATCCTGGCTCCATCACTTCTTGGCTCGGGCAGTTACTTAGAGCATTAAGTTTCAATCTCCTCATTCATCAAATGAGGAAGATAATAACTGATTGATTTGCTGTGAGGAAATAAGTGAATCAGTGCATGAAAAACACTTAGTACAAGGTTTGTCTCCCAGTAAGTACTAAATATGGGTAGCTACTATTGTTACTGCACAAATCAACTTAAGCCTCTCCTAACATATGTTAGGAAACAAAATGCCTCCAGGCTATAAAGTTTACAATCAGCGGAGGCCCAGCTTTCAGACTGCCTGGAGGGACTTGTCTGCTCATGGACACTGGAGTACCTTTCTTAACATCACGACCTGCATCTTCTCTTGCTGCCCCATTAGCTGCCTCACCCCATTGACAATGCCTTACAATTTTGGCTCTTTGGTTTAATGCTATTTGTTTTTCATTCATACCCAGAGTATTACTATTACTATTAATATCCTTTTGTTTGCTCTTGTTGTTAGCCCCTCCAACAGAAGAAGTCAAGGTATTGCTTGGAGCCTAGCCTAGTTGCTGGATTTTCAAGGTGGGAGGATGAGGTAACATCTCTTTCAGGAAAGAGAAACTCTTTCTTGATTGCTTCCCCAAGAAAGAGTCAAGCTTAGGAAAATTCCCAAGGCAACTGGTTCTTTTTACTGTAGATTTATTTATTTTTTTGAGAGCCTACTATGTCAAATACAGGGTTATCCCGAGGGACTCAAACATGAGTTAGACCCCATCACTAGAGAAGTGTCTCAGAGCCAAATGGCTGAGACTATCTGCTCATCACTGTGTGTGATTCAAGGCCAGGGGCAATGTGCTAGAAACAAAACCTGCAAGAAACGCAGCATGACATGTTCTCAGACGTTATTTTTCAGACTCATCAAGTCATCAATCTTTCCAACACTAAACTTCGTGGAGCTATAATATAGTCTGGAAGGCTTACCCCCTCATCCTGGAAGAGTGCAGTACAGAGGGCTCTGGAGTCTCTAGGTTCATTGACCTGCTCTGAAACCTGCTGCATCATTCCAGCACATTTCCCTTAGCCTCGATTGTCTCATCTATAAAATGGAGATAATCACAGTGCCACCTCTTAGGGCTTCTGTCAAGATTAGATGAGATAATGCACGTAGAGTGCTCAGGTAAGTAGCTGATCTGTGAGAAGCCCTCAATACACGTTACTAAGAAAAAATAGTAATTTTACAAAAGATTATTTTGAAATGTATAAGTCTGTTTCATGAAGAAAATTATAGGTATGTTAACTTTTGCTTAAAAAGCAAACAGAGTCTTCGAATCTCTTTAGTAAGCTACATCACTGTGAACACTACTTCAGGTTGTAGTGTTTCTCAGCCTTGGCTGAGTGTAAGAATCATCTGAGGAGATTCACAAACAGTCATGCCTGGAATTCACCCCTAGATATTCTGATTTTCTGCTGTGGGATTGGATCCCAGTCCTGAATATTATAAAAAATCTCTCTAAGTAATTAGTTGGTACAGTCAGTTTTGAGAACGACTTGCGTTAGAAGAATGACAAGTACAAGTTGATCCTGTCAAGTTTAGTTGGACCTGCATGCTCCAATCTTATCTTGTTTCTGTAGTTTAGCTGCCGTGGATGGCAATCCAGAGTCACAGTCAAGTAGGTCGTTTTGAAAAACATGGTACTAAAACTGAATTCCAATTTTGTGATATACGATATGTTAACATGGTCATGTCCAATTGCTAGACCCTCAGAGAGTGCTGAAGACCCAGGTTTCTGTAGCTGATATCTACATTTCTACAGTCATTTCTGGAAGAAGATGAATAACAGTAATTCTCCTACTATCCAAAATGGTAATAACTATCATTAATTTAGCACTTACTTTATCTGTTAGGACTAAACCTTTATGTCCTCTAAAAATTCATGTGTTGAAGCCTTACCCTTCGATGTGTTCATATTTGAAGGTGAGGACTTTGGGAGGTGATAGGTTTCAATGAGATCGTGAATGTGGGGCTTCCATGATGAGCTTGTGTCCTTATAAGAAGAGAAAGAGAGAACAGAGCTCTTTCTCTCTCTCCTGCACAGGACATAGTGAAAGGATGGTCGTCTGCAAGCCAGGAAAAGAGCTCTCAGCAGAACCAGACCAGGCTCGCACACTGATCTTGAATTTCCAGCCTCATCTAAGTGTGGTTATTACTATTTTATAGATAAATAAGCCCCCTGGCAAAGTGATTAACAGCACTGGACTAAGGCACACTGGGACTGAGCCTCTGTCCCACACTGATGGCAAGAGCAGAGATGTGGTCCTTAACTCCTCTAAACCTTACTGAATTGTGGTGAGGATTAAATGAAATAACGCATACAAGGTACAGCAGAAGGCCTTGCCAAGCATCATAGCAGCAACAACAACAATATTATTGTACTGATGCTCAGAGAGGCTGATTACATTACCTAGATCTACACAACTTCTGAGAAAGGCAGCAGGTGTTGAAACACACGTTTCTGAACACAAACCACAAGGTCTAATAAGACACTATCCTTGCCTTCCCCCTTCAACAGATGTCTATTTTGGCACAATGATATTCCTCCTAATACAAAGGCTATGTTTAAATCTGGCTATCATTGGCAAAGATCCCCTACGTAAACTTAACTTCCCAATGACTTTTATAACTGTCAGTACCGAAAGAGTTTTCGGAAGAATACAATTCTGTCTATGGAACACAATAAACCAAAGAAAGTAAATAAACCAAAGAAAAGACTAGTGCTAAGTTCTTTGATATCATAAACAAAAAATTTAGAATAAGTCAAGGTAAGACACTGTAGATGGACGTTTTAATGTATTTTATGAGTGCATCTAGTTGCAATCTACTTCTCTCAAAGTACAACTGGTAGTTTCTTTAAAAAGATCATGATCAGTTACATTTGCTCTAAACTCAGGAATGTCTACAAAGCCTAAATTAACATGACCTAGAACTGCATATTTTGGAGCCATCATCTTCAGCAGGGAGAGAATTTGATCTAGTATTATTCAAAATAAGGCAGAGTATGCTGCGGTAACAAATAAACCCTTACTTCCGTGGCTGATTAAAGATTTATTTTTCACTTATATTTCCTGGTAATACAGGTAAGCAAGAACTCTACTCCACATAGTCATGAACCCAAGCATCTTTCTTTAGACACTACCATCTCAATTTATAACATCCAGGATCACTGTGGCAGAAGAAAAGAGAATGTGGAGAACTCACACCTCTGCTAAATGCTTTGGACTGGAAGTGATAATATCACTTCCACTGATGGCCCCTTGGTCAGAATTAATCATATAACCCTGCCTAACTGCAGGAGGCTGAGAAATCTTTCCACATACCAGGAAGAAGAAGAGAACTAGGCAGGGTGAGTGATACTGACTTCTATCACAGACCCAGAGAAAGATATTTCAGTGAATTCAAATAGGCAGATAAAAGATGCCAAAATTTCAGTTCATAACTTACTTAACATATATATACATATTTGTTTTCCGCAATGAAACACAAATTTCCATAGCTCAATTTAAGCCACTGATAATACCATCCTGATTATGTTCTAAGGAATTTTTCCTGTAGAGTCGCATTATCTTTACCTAAAAAGTTTTGCAAAATATAGTAATAAAATTTCTAGGTGCACAATAGTTCTCCTTTTACTCAGGTGGCAAACTTTGGGTTAGCCATTCAATCAAATGCCTGTGGTTTATGAAAGGCCCTCAGACACAGCTATAAAGTACTATACTAGAAACTACAAGTCTACCAGGTTAGTTGCAAGCTCGTTCAGAGCCTCCTCTGAGGCTCTGAGTTGGCCATTCCCCCAATAAGTCACGTACACTACACAACTGGAAAACCATTCACCTCTCTTGCCATTTGCTAGGCAGAGGCTGAGAGAAAATCCCAGTGTGACTGCTGTAGTTTTCAGACACTGGGTCATATTACTATTGTCATTTTGCACGTAGCATTCAGGACCTTCAGCACATTTTACATGATAATAATAGTGAGAATAGTTGCAAATCATAGCTTCTGCTCATCCAAATCCACTTATGTCGGCTTTGCAGAGATGGGTTCTGTAATCATCCAAGACTCAAAAGAGACACGAAGCCACCACAGACATTTGAAAAAAACAAACAAACAGAAACAACAGTGGTGAGAGAGCCAAACGAAGTCGAAAAACCAACAAATATTTATAGCATAGGCAAGCCACGACTTGCAGCAGGGGGACAGCTTGGTCTCTAGGACTGAGGAAGATGATTGCTGCTCCCTGCTCTGCCTCAAAGGAGAGACTTAGAAGACTGATTTCAGCTGGCAATGGTTATTTTCCTTATAACCAACCAAAAACTTATGCTTGGTTAGTTTGAGGGAAAAAAGGAAGATAAAAATGTTGCAGCAGGACTAATTCTTAAGCCATCTCCTAAAGATTTTAGTCGTCTCTTCATCGTTTTTAACCAAAGAAAAAGAGATTTTCAAGGTAGATGTCTCCACACACTGAAAAACAAGACCCCAAATTGGTAATGCCTTAGTTTTTCTTCCTAAATAAGGGAAATTGTATGTTCCTTGATCCCCTCTCCACTCCCATATTGCTTTTTATTCCATCCACCCACAGGAAGTCTGCAGCCTCATTAAACTAGACTACTAAAGGTTGTTCAACAAATGAGCCCAGGCTTGCTTCTTGCCTGAAATCCAGCTGTGCTCACAGGAACTGAGGACCTTGCAGTGCATTGATTTTGACCTTCTGCTTCCTAGAACAGTGTGTGGGCCACCCACTCAGTCCAGTGTACTTAAAATCTTTACTCTTGAAATCACTTTTTCAGTCCCTTAAGTGCTGTTGCGTCCATGAGGTTTCCGTCCTCTTTGCACTGCACACACTCTCATCGGATGATGCTATCTACTGCCTTAATTTCTGTTATGCTCTGTTTGACCATTTTTATGTTGCTGATGCTCAAAGTCTTGGATATGGGCCCAGTCTCTTTAAATTCGACATGTCCCCAGCTGAACTCTGCATCTTCCCCTCATTCCAAATATATTTTACTACCTGGTGTCTAGGCCAGAAATCTGACCATTATCTGTAACACTCCCTACCCATCTTTAATCATCAGCTATTTAAATTCCTCTTCTGTCTATGCACTTCCCTGTCTCTAATGTTGATTACTGTGACAATGTCCTAGCCATTCTCCTGGCCTCCAGTCTTGTCCCTTTACGATCCATTTTCCACACTGAAGCCAAACATTGTCTTTCTAAAATGCAATTCTTACTATTCACCTCCCCAAAACTCTTCCGTGTGTCTCTCTGGCTTTCTGAATGTAATATATCCTATAATAGCCTTTATGGTTTGGCTGTTAATAACTTCTCATCTGCATCACTTGACAGTACTGCACATCTCCTACGTTCCAGCCATACTCAGTTGTTCATTTCACCTGCTACATCACGCTCTTTCCCATCTCTGGATCTTTACACATGCTGTTCTCTCAAAATACTCCTCAGCACCTTTCTCCATTACTATCCCTAATTCCCCTCAACCTCCCCCGATTTCACCTGAATAACCTCCTTCATCCTTTAGATTGCAGGTTAACCAAAGCCCAAGATTCCTTACCTGCAGTGTAGATTAGGTTCCTCATATGTAGTCCCTTAGCCTCCTATACTTCACTCTTAAGCTCTATCGTAAATGAGTGTTTATTTCTCAGCGTTATGCACATACTCGCCACCTCGCTTCATGAATGCAAGGACCATGTCTGTCCCACTACTATTGAGTCCCCAGAATCTAATATGGTATTAGATACACAGTGAGTGTTTGACAAATACTTGTTGAATAAGCAATAGACGAAGCGGGGTGGGGGATTCGACATTCTCAGAGGCTTATGGAGGAGATAACCCCTTTTTCTAAAGAAAGGAGGTAGGACAATAGTCAGCTCATGCAATGTTTTTATTCTCTGTCTCTTAGTATGCCCTGTAGTGACATCACATGAGGATAGTCACTGTCCCTGCCTCTCTCATCCCTGGAGGCTCCACCCAAGGTGAACCTTTTCCTGGCCTTCCAGTTAAAGGAAGAAAAACTCACTGTTTAAGGAAGTATATTATAGGACATATACAGTGCATCTAGTGTCAGATGAAAGATTTAAATTTAACTGGGGAAAACTACCATGAAAATCACAGTGTTCATTCTCTTGGTAGCTGGCACCCCTCTCTTTTGTTTTATGTTTTATCTTTCTGAATAGTTCTTTGTTGTCTCCTTCCTGCCATCTCTTTGGCCTGACCCCTAAACTTAGGTGTTCCTTAGAAAGGCATCCAGAAGCTCTCTTCAGGCAATGTGATCCATTTTTATAGTTTTCATCAACCCATATATATATATATGGGTTATATATATATATATATATATATATATATATATATATATATAATATATATCTCAGAACCGTATCTTCAGCCTTGCATTTGGCCTCAACACATACTGGACATTTCAGATCAAATGTCCTATAGGCAACTCCACCTCAACATAACTACACTGCCGCTATCATCTCCTGCAGCCAATTTTCCCTGTGGTCCCTTGCGTTGTCCTATAGTGACCCCTATGCCAAAGCCATAAACATGGGAGGCACTCTTGACATTACCTTATTATCCCCATCTGTGTGCACATGATCCCACAAGAGCTGACAATTCTAGCCCTCAAATAGGTTTTGATTCTATCTGCTCTTCTACTTCCAGAATGTCCCACTGCAGTTAGATCCTTAACATCTTTTGCCTTAACAAATCTAAATAAACCTTTATTATTATTTTTTTTAACTCCTGAAACGGCTTCCTAGCTGGTTTCACCATTTCCAGGTTTGCCTATTCTTCGTGTCTCTTACTTCTTCCATTTTCCTCACAGCTGCCAGAGCCAGCTAGCTTAACTACCCATCTGACAGTCTCACTCTCCTCTCTGCTGCTGAAAATCCTTAGTAGCTCTCTTCAGCAATGGCTCTCATCCTTGGCTATTCATTAGAATCAAGTAAAAAGATGTTTAATAAATACTTATGACTAGGGTCTGCCTCAAACCAACCGAATCTTAATCCCAGAGAGTAGGGTTTAAGCATCTGTGATTCTGATGAGCAACCAGCGTTGAAGATCACTTGATGGCATGTGTGATTTTTCCTAGCCCAGTCCATGCCCACTTCTCTGCCCCATCAACTGCCATATCATACCATACTCTACACACTCTAGTGATTAATACCGTGCGTGTATTCTCATCCCTGTGCACACTCTGCCCACTCATATTTCTATACTGGGTTCATTCTATTGCTCCCATTAAGACCCTCCTATTTGTTTTTGTTGCTCAATTTCCTCCATCTCATCTTTAGGGACCCAACTGAGTCATTATCTCTTCCATAGAAACTTCTTTGAGTTTCCACCCACCCCACAACTCATCCTCTTCCAAGTTCAGATCCCAGATGGATTCATAACTGCTCCTTTGCGCTCCCATAGTGGCCTAGCTTGTAAATGTCTTCATCATTGCACACTACCACATTTTATTTAAATTATCCCTTCATATGTATGTTTCCTCCACTAGAATGTGATGCTCTTGAGAATAAGGATCTGGCCTCCATGTCCAGAGGCTATCAGCCAAGGACACTCAGAGGCCATGGCATGACTTGGAGTCCAAAGCCATCTGTCTACAGTAGTGATGTTGGAGTAGGGAATCTGAGAAGCATTTCTAGAAGCTCTTTTTGTGTGGGGTTTTCAAGCCCCAACATTACAAGAACTCTAGGGCTATGTTAAAAAACGCGAAAGAGGCAAAATTAGTGATGAGAGCCAAGAGGAGCGCCAACAGATTCAGATTTCATGTGTGACATTTGAAAGAGGAGATAGGAAAGCAACCTGGAGAAATTTCCCGATTCAGGCTCTAGCTGTTTACTGGCTTTGGCCTCTGAAAGTGCTTATAGGAGTTGACAATGAAGAGAGGGTATGTGTCTGTATGTGTGACCTGTTTAGTTGGCATACGAAGATTGTCTCTTTGACCAAACTCTAGCCTGGCTCCTCTAACTGCTCTTCTTGACCAGCCCTCAATCTTGGCCTAGAAAAACTGCAGACTCTGAGTACAAATGATTTCATCCCCCCAAATCCACTCCCTCCTTAGAAGACTTGAACATACACAAACATAGTTTCTAACAGTCAAGGCAGCATCCCTAGGATGACGACTCCAGCCCCCTTAAGTTTCCATCTGGGAAAGTATAAGCCTGCCAAAAGAATTAATTATTTGTTCCAGCCAACACCTGAAGATAGAGCCCTGTCTCCAAGTCTCTGTAGGCGGAGAGAAGTCAAACTTCCATAAGCACCAGTAGGCAAACCCAGGTGAGTTTCACATGAATCAACCCCTCTTCCTGCTCTTTATAAATTTCCATTTTGCTGACTCTTCTCAAGCCCTGGCAATTCCACATCCCTACTCCTTCACTCTCCCTTTAAAACATCCAGTCACCTCTGCAAGAATTGAAGTTGAGTTCAGTTCATGCTGGACCCTCTTCTCTATGGCAATAGTATAATACTGATTAAAATCTATCCTTACCACTTTAATTAGTGTCTGGCTTTGTACGTCTTTGGTAGCATTTTCAGCAATGTACACTCTGATGTCCTGGTGGATCTAATTCCTGAGGTCTATGTGGCACCTAGCAGGGTGACTGTCTCCAGAAGAAGGTGAGTGAACAAGAGTAGGACAAAAACTGACCAAGTGATGGTTGGAGAAAAGTATGGCTCAGATGAAAGCATTAGGGGTGAGATGTTTCAAAGAAAGATTATTCCTAATAGGGAAAACATTTGGATTCTCAGTTGAACATTTTTGAAGATATTCTTCATGGTAAGGATTTTTAAATAGAGGAGTGTTCTGCTCCCATTAACTTACACTCTTGCCTTCCCTCTTTTCTGCTAAAAAATATACTGTTTCTAAGCCTTTAAAGTGTTTCTACCCATAAAAAACAATAACTTTTAGAGCCAGCCCCAGTGGCCTAGTGGTTAAGTTTGGTGGGCTCTGCTTCGGTGGCCCGGGTTCGGTTCCCAGGTGCAGACCTACACCACTCCTTTGTCAGATGTCATGCTGTGGTGGTGGCTCACATATTAAAAGAGGAAGATTGTCAACAGACGTTAGCTCAGGGTGAATCTTCCTCAGCAAAAAACATAAAAAACAGAAAACAAAAACTTTTATGAAAATTAGTCTTCTGAGTTTCTATGCACATGACAATGTTAATGTAAGAAAACTTTTTATATTATTTGATTTAGGAATATGACTTAATTAATACAATCAGAGCTTCTTTGTTTATTCTTTAGCCATGTTCTAGCCTTTAACATTTGTTTCTTTGAGAGTTATACAGGCAGTTTTATAATTTAACCATATGCCTTAAAGGTCCAGAGAGCAAACTTAGATTAAGACAAATAAGATAAAACAGACAGAAGAGATACTCAATAGATTTACTTAGATCCATTCACTTAGCATCAGTTTGCATAACATATTCCAAAGCAAGCATACATCAAATTTAAAATGGATAATCTTAATTGGGTTCAATAATTGGATAAATGGTCAAAAAATTTTCATTGCATATGCTTTGGGGCATGCATTTCACTCCTTACTGATCTGCTTTATTGAATTAACATATCAATTATTTGTTTTGATAGGAACAGGGAAGATAATGGGAGGAAAGAGCAGTGGTGGAGAATATGCCTCTTGCTGCTGCACAAAACACGGATGGCAGGTGATGCTACCAAACAGCTAACTCCTAGAGAGACCTAAATGGCACATCTTGGCACATGTGGGTAAGTATAATGTTTATTAATCTAAAAAATGAGAAAATATTATAAAAATATAAGAAGTAGAAAACCCTTGACAAGTTAAAATACAGAAAAATTTTAAGCAAAGTTATTTGAATCAGGCAATATTTAATGTATCAAAGAGTAATCTTAATAACTAGGTATGAAGTAATCTAAACCCAGACACTAACCATGTCAAAAGGCAGCGGGTGTCCTAACCACCCCGGAAACCTTTGCCAGGATTAGTGTTCTCTGATGACACACTCGGGCACCCCCTGGTTACAAGAGTACTTGTTTATTATTGATATTATAAAAATAACCATTCTCTAAATGATTATACATAGTAAGTAAAATTAGAACTATACATAAAGATTTGAATAATTGCAATTTCTTTAAGGACCACTTGTAGCTTCTTCTGTCTGCTTCACAGACCTGTAGGGGAGAAACAAAACAACAGAAAATGTGCTTAATGATCTGTCTAGATTGCAGCGTATTGAAAAGAAAGATTGGGATTTTAATGCTTTCTTATACTCTGGATGAACTTTTACAATGGCATTGACCTTACAGTACTACCTCTGTTAACCAAATTTTCTGCCAGTATGTCAATTTCTGATATCTATATAGAGCGTTTTTTGTATATATAATAGAAGCGGATGTTCTAAAAATATCTTGGACTGTTAAGACAGATTGGTTTCTCTCCAAATATGGCCAATGAGAAATACTTGCAAGGTATGCACACAATTACTAGTCTAGAAGGAATTATGAAAACTGACTAGAAAACTAGAGGCATAAGGAGGATCAGGCTGCACAAGTCCTCCTTCAGCACTGGGACTGTTTGTCCATACTGCTCCGTTGGAAACATCCCTTTATTTTTTTCCCAGAAGAATATGATTAGGATGGCAAGGGGAAATGTCTATGCTCCCAGAATACTTTGTTTTATGTGTTTTTTTCCGCTTTGTACCTTAGTTATATTTAATATTCCTGACACATCCGCTAGACTATAAACACTTTGAAAGAAGACTATCAATCTACAAATTACTCAAAGGACCTGAAGGAGTACTTTGCACGTGGTATTTGCTCAATAAGTATTTGTCAGCAGGAAGAGAGGAGGAAGAGGAAGGGAGGAAGGGAGAGAGGGAAAAAGGAAGTCTAGTTATTTTTGCATGTATTGTTCCCTTTTCTAGAAGCCTCTACTCATCCCGACCAACCCCAGCTAACTCCTTTGTCTGACTAACTCCTATACTCCTTAGATCTTAGCCTTAAATACCATTTCCTCTGGGCCCTTCGACTGCTAGTCAGGGTAGAATCCTCCTGCTGCATGAACTTACCTCACCCTAATGCTTATATAACAAAAATCTGCAGCATTTTGTGTAAATAACCTTCAGTGTGTGACTTCATCACTTAAAAAGCTCGTGTCACCTACGCTAGGGACATGTTATTTTCTGGCGTAGTTCCTGACTCATTGTAGGCCTTTATTAAACATGAATCACATGAATGACCTATTCATTTAGATCTCTTGAGTTCAAGGGCGGTATGTTTGTATGCCATACAAAGAACACATGAAGGAACAAAGAAGAGAACCACATGATCTTTGTGTTCCTACAATGGTAGAGTTATTATGTGGAAGAGACATACAATTTTTTGTCTGTGATACAAAAGGACAGAACCAGAAAGAAGGCAGCTACGAGGATTCAGATTTTGGAGCAAAATGAGAGTAATTTCTTTTAAAGTAGGTTTTAAACATTTTTTACAAGTTAAGCAATACATGTTTGTTTGTGTCACTATGCTGTAGATGACATCCCCATGACTTATTTATTTTATAACTGGAAATTTGTACATTTTTGACCACCTTCACTCATTTTGCCTACCCCCTGCCTCTCGCAACCACCAATCTGTTCTCTGTATCTATGAGCTTGTTTTTTGTTTTTTAGATTCCACATATAAAGGGCTGGCCCCGTGGCTTAGTGGTTAAGTGTGCGCGGCTTAGCGGTTAAGTGCACTACTGGCAGCCTGGGGCTTGGATCCCGGGCGCACATCGATGCACCGCTTCTCCGGCCATGCTGAGGCAGCGTCCCACATAGAGCAACTAGAAGGATGTGCAACTATGACATACAACTATCTACTGGGGCTTTGGGGAGAAAAAAGGGAAAAAAAAAAAAAAAGGAGGAAGATTGGCAATAGATGTGAGCTCAAGGCCAGTCTTCCTCAGCAAAAAGAGGAGGATTGGCATGGATGTTAGCTCAGCGCTGATCTTCCTCACAAAAAAAAAAAAAAAAGATTCCACATATAAGTGAGATCATATGTTACTTGTCTTTCTCTGTCTGACTTATTTCACTTAGAATAATGTCCACAAGATCCGTCCATGTTATCACAATTGACAAGATTTCATTCTTTTTTATGGCTGAATAATATTCCACAGTATATATACCACATTTTCTTTATCCATTCATCCATCAATGGACACTTACATTGTTTCTATATCTTGGCTATTGTAAATAATGTTGCAATAAACATGGGGGTGCATTTACCTTTTTGATATATTTTTGTTGGTAACTGTCCAGACACTATTCTGCAGATATAAATATATGATTGTGTACGTGTCTATGCATTATGTATAACAAAAAAATGAATTATATTTAATATAGTGTCTTGTGACTCACTTTTTTTAATAACAATGTGGTAAAAAATGTTTCCACATCAGAATATTTATAGATATCTATAGCTAGATGGAGCCATTTAATATTGATATAAATATATGTATATACCCAGTTAATATATATATATCATCATTCATAATAGACGTAGAGTATTCCATTATGTAGACTGTTATAATTT
This sequence comes from Diceros bicornis minor, assembly GCF_020826845.1. Lineage (NCBI taxonomy): Eukaryota > Metazoa > Chordata > Mammalia > Perissodactyla > Rhinocerotidae > Diceros > Diceros bicornis. The sequence continues at coordinate 21,001,759 of NC_080772.1, read as the reverse complement.
TTTTAATCAATCCTCTTTTGTTGGTAATTAGGTTGTTTACATTTTTTATGTTTTCCATGTTTTATTATAAAACTGTTTCCATGTTTTATTACAAAACGTGTGCAATGAATGTAATAATATTCTGATAACTACACAGTGGTGCGTTGCAGAAATTATTTCTTTAGGCGCTTTCTTAATATAGAATTATTAGGTCAATGAGCAATTAGAGCAGAACAACGTTGAATGAGCAGCCACAGGAGGTAGTATACTTCCCACTACTCAAGGTGTTCACGTAGAGGCTGGATGACCATTTGGTAGGGGTATTGCGGAGAAGAGACCAGCATTAGATTGGAAGAGAAGTAGATGGTTCTAAAATTCTTTCCAATTTTGATATTCTGTGATTCTATGAGTGCTAAGGACAAACTCAACCCTTTGCTTCTCTCTGTGACATACTTGAGAGAAGATATCGTGAATTGTTTATCTTTATATATCCAGTTCACAGAGTAGCCTCATGTCCATGGATGTGAAATTGTTCTGAGATGCTGTATCTCCAAAACAATTTTCATGGTGTCATAGAGTCCATGGTCTGCACAGTGGGGGAATATATTTTCATCTCACATAATGTAAAAGTGATTTTCCTGCCAAGGAGAAGGGATTTAAAATCCTATCCCACTTCCTCAGCATAGGAGAATACAGACTCAATAAGGAGCCTGAGATCCACAGAACATCACAAACAGAAAAAGGAAACATTATGCACAGTACTTAGAGGGAAATCTTGCTCTCTTGTAGGTCATGAGGACTATGTATTAAAAAGAAAAATCTGAGCTCTGCGCAGTTGTAGATAGTACCCATAATTACCCGACATTGACATCAAGTGCCCTGAGCAAACATACCAGAGTAGACCAGTGCAGGACAAGAGGAGCACGGAACACAGAGAAGAAGATCAGCAGAACCTGCGCAATGAAAGAAAAAGAGATGATACGCTGGACTGGGAAAAAAATATCTATTAAACATAATTTCCTAGAGGTGTAACCAATTTCTAGTGAAGATTAACTGAGATTAACATCAAAACTCCATTTATAGTATATAGTGAGCTGCAAGTACATATAAATTCATTGTTTAATTTATACTGTGTATATTCTCATTCCATAACTCAGTCACTTGCAATTTAAACTTTTGCTGATTTTTAGATAAAATCTAGGGCAAAATGCCCCCCCAAATAGTGTTATGAATATATATGTGGACTGCAGGAAGATCCCATATAAATCACATTCATAATTCTTATGTCCAGCACGGGTTAGGCAGAAAAGTAATGCTCTACAGACTGCTAGCCTAACACAGCTTATTTAGGATTGGATATATAGATGTCACAGTATTGTGATGCTATAACATTTGCAACTTAATGTCATCACAGTCATTATGAGCTTTACATGAAGTAGTGCATATACATACATATATACTATATTTATAATTCTGGCACCTAACATCATATGCTAAATGTAATTCCTCTGAATGCATCCCTGACGCAGAAGAACAGTGCTTAGTGGGACAAAGGGACATGAGCATTCTAGTTTAAAAGAGTGGGGATATAAAACAGAGGATAAAAGCTGATGAAATAAAGGAATCAAGGGAGATAAGCAATTCCGCATTTCTTGAAGAGAAAGGAAATAGTTTAAGTCCAGGCTTTCCAAAGCAGACCTTGGAATTCTAGTCCTGCAAGGTCTTAATACAGATGGTCTACTAACAAACGGTTCTTTGGGCAAAGAACATTCCATATCTGCTTTTTGGAGGATCAAAATACACAATAGCATATTAAAGGCTCTTAGAAATCCTACAATAAAGAAAACTATTTAACCCGACATTTATCAAAGTTATTTGATAATAAATCTCATATAACTTACTTTTTAAAGTTCTATAGAGATCCATTGGTAAGTACTGCTTCAACTAGTATGAATAAAGCATATCAATGCAATTGGTGCTTCATATAATTCGGCAGCAAAATAGAAAAACACGGGTTTTGTACGCAGATATATGTGAGTTCAAACTTGAGCTCCACCTCTTTCTATATATGTGACCGTGAGCAAGTCAGCATCGCTCAGCATCCCCCACAGAGGATGGTTACAAGGGAAATACCTTTGGAAGTATCATTAAGTAGTGGGCATTTGACAGATATACGGTGTTCAAATTTAGATGAATAAGGACTACAAAGAGCATTTGGATTAAAGGTGGTGATTGTATATGGAAAGTGGATGCTGAATAAAGCTGGAGAACTTAGTATTTTTTAGAAATCTTACACGTGGAGGGGTTTTGAATAAGATAATGATGCATTCACGTTTGAGTGTTCTTTACGACCCAAAGATATTAAAGATGCTGGCAAGAGAGCAGTTGAATTAATGGTCTATATTACTGGTTATATTTTAAGTGTATATCAGAACCACCTGGAGGGCTTTTCAAGACACAGATTGCTGGGCTCCACTGTTAGAGTTTCTTACTTAGTGGATGTAAAGTGGGGCCCAAGGAAATTGCATTTCTTACAAGCTCCCAAGAGACACTGATGCTGATGCTGCTGGTTTGTGGAGCACACTTGGATATCACTGTTCTACGTGGCATGGGCTTCAGAGTGGAGGATGAAGCCAGCTGCGGTCTGACATACTTGAAGAAAAAGGAGTAGTGAAGTATCTGGGTACCAAAATAAGCCTGAAGTGTAGGTTTAGTAGGATATAGAGAATCTTAAGGGGAGGAGGTTTGGTACAGAGAGTAGATTTTAGAACTGGATGCTATTTCACATTTGACAAGAAAAAAAAGTTACATTGCCTTAGAAGATCACTAGTTTTGAGAGGACCAAGGGTATATAAAGGTAGGACACTGGATAAGTCACTGAAGTCAGAGTTAAAATTTCTTAATCATAAGAGTTGTGGAGGAGAGGAAAACAATGAACCAAATGTAAGCACCCTCTCATGAAAGAACAGAAGTGATTGGCAAGATATAGTGACAAGGAAAGAAAGAGGACAGCGGGACAAATGGCATGAACCTAAAAAGAAGAACTTCGGGTAGAATGTTAATGCTATCTCACGGCACTTGACACATGGCAATGGAAAGAAGGAGCAACTTCCCCCAGTGAACGCTGAAAAAGAAAGGGTGTCTTCTAGGAACCATTTCAAATAAGGGAGAAAAGGCATAGAGAGTGTTCTTTGAATAGCGTTGAAGGACAATCAGTTTGCAAATCATATTCCAGTTCCAAAGGCACAGTGGAAAGATCTGGGAAATATATCAATAGTAATTAAGAATACAAATAGGTGAGATTTCAGTCTGATAGGGACAGTGGGGCAAGGCAGAGTGGCCAAGGAGAACAAAAATAAAAGACAGAATTAACTAATCTCAAGTTCCTGAACTGAACTTTGGCATAACGTTGTTCTTGTGTGGCAACTGACTTATGTGTCCAGCCTTGCACAGCTTCCCTCTGTGAAGCAGGACCACTTATATTAGAGAGAGCCCATCGTCTCCCATACTTGAGGGAATGTAAGAAATGAAGCAGCTTTGGTGGGGGAAAGAGCAAGCAAGCGAGAGAGTAGCCATAAAGTCTAGAAATAAAGATAATATTTTTGTTTACAGATTGGAACGCTCTTCTTTTATTCTTGAATTCTATAGGTACAGGTTTATCCAGTGGAAATAGCAACACAAATCACCTGAGGCAATGCATCACAAATGCATGTATAGACATTGACGTAAATGCTATGTAAATGCACCGTGTTCATTGCAACTCTGATTGAGCTATCGTTACTACAGAGGAACCACAGATTGAACATATGAAATGTCATTGAGCATATTATGTTTTGCTGTGCATACCAATAAACCATTTATTACATACATTTGTCTATATTTCTAGACGTTGTGGCCTCCTTGAATAATCAGAAGATGGAGACTCAGATTTGGCCACTTCTGAGTGATCTTCAAAAGTTAATTAATTTGAACTAAATTTATTCATTTGTTCATTCATTCAATTTGTTCAGTAAATATTTATTAAGTAAATGAACAGTACATGTATAAATATTTATTAAATAAATATATGTTGAACACTTATAATATAAAATAGGACTAAATAAGACTGAATTTTCCTTAATAGGTTAATTTTTGGAATTAAATATGTGGAAGCAATTTATAAATTATAAAGCCTTGTGTCATTATTAGAAACTTTCTGAAAATTATTTAAAATAATTTCAAATGTTAACAAATTATCATCCTTTGTGTCCTAATATGAAGGAGAAATTTATGTTTAAGAATATACAGAAAAGCTATGTTTTGGGTCTGAAAAATGTTTAATTATACTAAAGTTGATATACAGTTTTGGGATATTTAGTCAACATTTCAAAACAAGTCATTTTGAAGAAATTTTGGCAGCATGCTTTGAACAGTTCTATTTTTAACAGCTTACTAAGGGATTGAAAACATGCTTAATGTAATTACTAAATCTTATTTATTTTATTCTGTCAAAATTTTAATTTTTATGTTTATCATATATGCCTCCCTTAATTTTCTGGATGACTCTGCCTGTAGATAATAATTTGGAGCACAGTGTAAATATAACTAAATCAAGTTGAAGTTTATATTAAAAGCAGATTTCCTACCCAAATGTATTACTGTTTGTTTCTTTATATGTCACTTTTCCTTATTTTCAAGTTTTGTAGTGTTTTCTTTATGATACAAACTCTTTCAGAACTCAGTGAAATAATTCCTCTTTTGATACTATCTATACACACGTTCCTTCCCCCTTCCTCCTTTTTTTAGCTTCTAGAGATGGAATGATGGTTCAGAGTAGAACATATGGCCTCAGATTAAGTTAGAATGTAAATTGCACTTTTAATTGGGTATCCTTGGGAAAGGATCTTTAACAAATTTGAGTTTGTAAAATCAGAGTAATATCACTCACACATTAAGTTGTCACAGGGGTTAAAGGAGATACTACATAGCACAAAACAACAGAAATTTAATAAATGTTAGTCCTCTTCCATTTCCTCCTCTTTTAGAGATGCATGTGTTTCTGTAAAAGCCTTAAAATGTCAATTACTCATAGTAGACTTTAAAGAGAAATGGAATACTATAATTCTAAATAGACCCCCCCCCGATAGACTTTGTAGTCCTATTTTATGTTAGGCTATGTGACAGGTTTCCCAATTTACTATTAAATTATACATCTATTAGAATATATGCTAATTCTCTCAGTGGAAAAGGTTTATTAGTCCACATTTTTGAAGTTCTGTGCTTAGAACTCATATTCTATATTCATATACCCTCTTTATTATGCCTACACAAACAGTTTCTTCAGCCATGATGTCTATCTAAGGCTAGGATTTCTTGCCATATCCTAATAACAAATATTACACCACCTCCTAAAAAACTGTGCCAGTCAACTTTTAGTCTAGCTCAGACAATGGAAATATAGTGTCTTCTCGAGGTAATAGTTTGTTCATTGATTTTATTCTTTAGTTTGAGAAAAGTAAGCACTTAAGTCTGAAGTAGGAGAAAAAAGAATGAAAGAATAAAGTAGGTTGGGATCAATGATAGCATGGCTGCAGGTACCCAATTAGTAGATATGAGATGAACTCTTACAGCCTGGGAGAATATATAAGAGCATTGCATAAGACGATCATATCACCCGTGAACCCACCCAAGGGAGAGGTCACTCTTTTTGCCCCAAATTGGGAGTATAAAATCCTTCTCTCCTCTCCAGTGCTAAGGCATATTAGAGGCAGCAGGGTGAATGAAAAAGACATTGAATAATTAAGAAAAACAGAAAAATGAGCTATAGCTTCATAAATGAAAATATGAGTAAGTAAAAGGCAGAAAGTATTTGGCAGAGAACCTGGAAAGAGAGCCTTCCCCTTCACCCCCAGGTGGTTAATGTATCTCTGATAGTTAAAATTTGAGAATTGAGCAACTGCAGATGAACCTGAGTGGAAGTTCTTTCTTTGCAGTTTACTAGCCTGGGGACCACTGGGAAGAAGCAGCACTTTAGACGAATCTCCTGACTCCTAGTTTTTTCCTACCCCATCATAGCATCTAGAAAAAGAAAATTAGCCTCTCATTGAGATAATTAAATGATGCATGTGTAGTCTCACAATAAAAAGTGAGTCCATTAGTAAATTGCAGTGAGAAACTAGCATGGGTCTGGGAACAAATTCCTTGTGGGAGTAAGAAAACAATGCCATTGATGATAACATCAGTAAAGGTATATAGAAACCTAATAATAAGTGAGAAACAGAAGACTTTGTGGCATAGAAGATAAATTAATATTGTCATTAATTTTTTTGCATAAATAGAAACCATTTTATATGATATATGCTTAACCTAAAAGTAAAAACTTAAGAGTTAATTAATATTTATCAAGCACATACTACGTGTCTGGCACTATGTTTGGCATAAATTAAAGGAATGAAAAAGTAAATCTTTTCTTACTCTAAACAAAATGCAATAATATGAAAATGTGCTGATTTTGCCCAAATTTATTGAAATACATTGGAGTGAGAAATTTACCAGTAATTATTGGGTAAATTATTCAGATAAAGCATCCCACTAAAAACACACACAATAGCTGGATAAAATATTTTTTAAAACCTGTGTGAAGACATCAGAGACCTATCAAAACAATAAGGTATTAAATGGCCAATATCCAGGAGAATAAGGAAATAAACAAAAATGAGCAAGGAATTTGGGGACATGCTTTCTCTAAAGGTACCTACCAGTTACATAAAAAACTCCTGAGAGGCTGACAACCTGAAGACAGATTGCCAAAGATTCTAGGCTGGCAGGACAAAAATTGGAACTCCAGTCTTCCTGAGGAAGGTGACCCAAATAAATTCCCTAGGTTTTGGGTTGCTGCTCTGAAGAGCCACATTATAGTAGTAAGGGCAAAATGAAAATATACCAGCCCTCTCAATGAATAAAGGCTAACGTAAAATCTTCTCATTATTTTTGGTGCATTCAAATAATCTAGGATTGCTACTACACCAGTACTTCTTCCAGAAGCAAAGTAAAATCCTCTCTGGAAGAAGTTAACATCATCCTAGGCCTCAAATTATCTTTGCAATTTATCATATACAATTTTAACACTTAATTGAAAATAAGCAGACATAAATGGTGACAAGACCATGTGATCAAAAGCCAAGAAAAAACAACAGAGAATAGAAACAGACCCACAAGGAGTCAGATGATGGACTTATCAAACACGGATTTTAAAATAACTATGCTTAATAAGAAAGTGAAAGGCAATCTTTAGAATTTTTGGAAAGAACTAGAAACTAAAAAATGAACCAATGAAAATGCTAGAATAAAAAAATAAAATAACTGAAATCTTGAAGTTAGTATGTGTGTTAAACAGCAGATTTGGTAGCATTAGAGACAGAAATAATAAACTTGAACATAGATCAGAATAAAATATCCAGAGTGATGCACAGAGACAGATGGAAAATGGAGGTGGGGCACATTTTGCGTACAGTTAGAGTGTCCAACATATGTTAATTGGTGGCTGTGGTAATTTGAAAACATAATGTCCAAACTCTTTTTTTACACTTTTCCCATCACTTGGTAGAACCATATCCATTGACCTTGAATCTATAATCTGTGACTGCTTAGCCAACAAAAATGGCAGAACTGGTGCGAGTTTTCAGACTCAGGTCTTAAGCAACAGAGAACTTCCACTTGTCCTTTGAGAAACTCACTTTTATAAGTCAGATACGATAATGTGAGAAAGCCCAAATATTCCATGGAGAGATGCATGAGGAAAGGTCTACCTGGAGAAAAATCCAGGTCGTTGACCTTCAGCCCTGAATGACCTCTTGGCCAACAGCAACCACCAACATGCTAGTCAAGTGAGTTAGCCATCTTGGAAGTGTGTCCTCCAATCCCAGTCAAACCACTCTAGCTGATGCTTCATGGAAAAGATATGAGCCTTCTTTGTTGAGCCCTGTCCAAGCTGCAGTATGTAAACTAAAAAAAGTGATCATTGTTTTAAGCCACTAAGGTTTTGGGTGATTTGTTATGCAGCAATAGCTGACTAGAAAATAAGCCAATAAAGACTTGAAAGAGAGAGAAAGAATATGGCACAATCCAAACATGCCAAAGATATAAAGGCTATAGATTTAGAAGCATTCTCACCATCCAAGTTTAATACAAAGAACCCAAGGTTAGGCTGAGAATAGCCACATCTAGATATATCATGGTAAATCTGCAAAAATAAAAGACAATGTGAAAATCTTGAAAACGTTTGAAGAAGTAACAATAAACTGACAGGTCACTTCTCAACATGGTGGAATGATACCTTCAAAGAGCTGAAAGAAAGAAAAACTGTCTTGATTTTTATACTTAGTGAAAATATTCTTCAAGAATAAAGGAGAAATGAAGAAATTTCAAACAAAGTTAATTCATCACCAGCAATCACAAACTAAAATAAATATTTATTGGTGTTCTTTGGGCTGAAAAAAGGTGATCCAAGATGCAATCTCAGAGAGGTAGGAAGAAATGAATAGCAACAAATAGTAAAACTCTGGGAAAATGTAAATGGATATTGGCAATATATGACAACAATAATAAAACCTTGTGGTGTTTAAAATATATAGGAAATTTAAATACATGGCAGTACTAGTGATCAAGTGGGGATGGAATTCTAAGTAGGAGAAAAGGATCACTTAACGTGAAACTTTAATAAGTAGATACATGTTGCAATCTCAAGAACAATCATTGAAAGAATATTAAGAGAGTATGTAAACTTCAAGCTAACAGAGAATAAATGAGCAATAAAAAAATCCAAATGAAGGCGAGAACAAGAGAAACGGGAACATAACACAGTGGGAAAATTGAAGTATAAAGTAAGATAGTATATTCAAACCTAACTTTAACAATAATTATATTACATATAAAATGACTAAATGAGTTAAATAAAAAGGATTGTTAAAATTGATTTTGATAAAATCCATAACCTAACTATACATTGTTTTGAAGAGACTTATCTGATACATGTCAATGCAGAAAGTTTGAAAAGTTAGAGAATAGAAAAACATATACCACACAAACACTAACCAAAAAAAAAAGCCAACATAGCAATATTAATACTATATAATATAACTTTAAGGCAAAATAAATTGATAGGGAAAAGGAGGAATATTTCCTAATGATAAAAGGTTCACTTCACCAGGAAGATACAATTCACAATTTGTATACATCTAATAGCATCAAAATTTATGAAGCAAGAATTAACATAAATAAGAGAAATAGTCAAATCCATAATCACAGTAGGAAGTTTTAGGAACACAGTAGGAAGCTGATAGAACAACACCAGAAAAAATAATAATAATAATTCAGGAAGGATATGGAACATTTGAACAACACAATCAACCAACTCTACCTAATGAACACATAAAGAAAGTTCATCCAAAACCCACAAAATACACGTTACTCATCTTTTTCAAGCACTTTGTGCTTCTAAATATTTGTTCAAAACTGGCTATCCACGGGGTCATTAAATAAGTCTCAACACACTTCAAATGATTTAAACCATCCATAAGGAGCTTATTCTTTGACCAAATGAATGCAGGATGAAAACAAATAAAGCTGGACTTAGAGGAAACATTTAAACCTTAAAACCATATATCAGAAAAGAAGAAAAGCTAACAATCAGTGAAGCGAGCATACGTCTTTTCCACGTATCTTCTACCTTCCTGCCGCCTATACTCTTTGGGTTCATTACCCAGTTCTTTGTCCCAGGAAGGTGAGGTTCATGACACATAGCAACAGAGCTCCAAAGTCCTCTACTTATATTTAGGTTTTGCCAATAAAAACCTTCAGCTAAGACTGGAGGAATGGAAGAGAATAAATTCGGAGTATTTATTCTGCTTGCTTCCTCCCCTCGTCTTAATGTGGTTTTGTTCTTCAACTGAAAGCTGTTGTTCTTCATGAGGCAGCCTACTCTCCGTGGCCTTTTCTCCCTCCCTTGGGTTTTGGTAATTGCTTTCCCATATTGTCCCTTCAGGCATGTCTTTTCAGCTGCTATTGGCTTTAAAGTACTCCATTATTCTTTGCGATCCCTTTCACTTACATCTTTGTAAATAGACCCTTTGTAAACCCTCCTTGAATTATTCTAAATAAACTATTTGTTTTTTGTTAGGATACTGATGAATAGACACCTAAAATATAAGAAGAAAAAGAACAGAAGATAAATCTCAGAAGAAGTAGAAAGAAATAAAATATATAAATAATAAATCAATAAAACAGGAAACATACAATGTAAGGGATCAACAAGGCAAAAGTTGGTTTATTTGAAAGACCAATAAAATTAGTAAACTTCTGAATGAGCTAAAAAGAGAGAAGGCACAAATAATCAATATCTAGAGTAAAAAAGAGACATCTCTATAGAACTTGAACTAAGCTTTTTAAAGCTATAAGAGCATATTATAAACACTTTATGACAACGCATTTGAAAATGCAAATAAATGAGCGAATCCCTGGAAAAATACAACTTGGCAAAACTGACACAAGAGGAAATAGGGAATCTGAGTAGTCATGTAACTATTAAAGAAGTTAAATCCATAATTAAAAATCTTCACATGAAGACATATTCAAGCCTATGTAACTCCATCACTGAATTCTTCCAAACATTTAAGAAACAATTCAGTGTTATGCAAACGTTTCCAGAGAATCCATGAGGAAACATTCCACAACCCATTTTATGAGGCTATCCAATCTTGATTTCAATAAATAACAAGAATTACAAGAAAGTAAAACTTTTTTGCCAAATAAGCCAATGGACTTATGAACATAGACATAAAAATCCTACAGAAATTTTTACCAACATCCCTACTAAGTCGAGTTTATTGTAGAATGCAATACCCCATTAACTTTTGAAAATTAATCCACGGATTTAACCACACTAAGATAATAAATGAGAAAAATGATATAAAAAATGGATTAAAACATTTGATAAATTTTGGCATCTATCATGATAAAAAAACTCAATGGATTTAGAATGCAAGAAAATTTTCTTACTCTAAAAAATGTATACATAGAAAAAAACCTATAGCAAATATCATACTTAATGGTGCAATGTTGAAAGCTTTCCTTTTTAGATCAGGAATGAGACCAAAATTTCCACCATAACTAGGATATTCTAAACCTTAGTGTTTAAAATGCATTAATATGTTGTTACATATTCAGAAAAGCAAGGCAATGATAACCTATAAGATAATGGCAATCTTTTTGCAGATAATGATGAGTGAACAAGAGAGGAGATTCTAGGGCTATTTCTTAAACTGGATGGTGGTTTATGGGTGTTTACTTTGTCATTTTTTTACTAAATTATACATTTATTTTTTGTAATGTTCTGCACATGTATTATATTTCACAATTTTAAAAAATAGTGCTGAAAATGTTCTTTATTTTGTTTACAATAATGTTTTTGTGTCCCTTGAGAAAATGTATTAAAAACATTTCTATGTAGAGAACTCTGTTTTGGTAGTTCATGAAAGGTTCATTTGTTAGAGCTGGCAATTGTTTTCTTGAAAATCATCAATAACATCCTCAATGTATCTGTAGGTGGTACTGAACCTAGTTTCAGAAATAATTGCAATCTAACAAAAACATCTTCTTTGACTCCTTTGCAAATCAATCAAATATCCTCAGTTTTGTTAAAGCATTTTCTCATTTAAATTCCTGTGTATTGAAACTTCACAATTAAGCACCAAATTTTCCATCCTCAAACTTTTGCAGTTGTTTCATACATGTTCATCTTTTTCCCTCAGTTAAAATAAAACGACCTTGAGAACAGAGACTGGATCTTACTTCTGTACTTTTTATAGTATTTTGGCTAGAGATTTAATACCTAAGTACTAAATAATATGTTTTTATAAATCAAGTCAGATGCAAGAATTTGAGAAATATCCTTTAAGAAATATAATACTATTTTCATCAACCAATATATTAAAGCTAAAATTACCCCTTCATTAATTGCACATAGAATTTAAGAAAAAAATTGGGTTGATATTTGGTAATTTGTCTAATAAATTTTAAAAATATCTCTCATGAATATCTACAAAGATGAATGCTCAAAGAAATTCTTCACAGTATCATTTAGAATAACAAAAAAATTTGATATAAATGTACGTTCAACCATAGAGGAGTGATTAAATAAATTACTGTACATCCAGATAATGAAGTATTATGGATTTATTTTAAAAATCATAAATATTACATACATATTATAAATATTGGACAATGGAAATATTTGGACAAGTGAAAAAGATTTAAAATATAATGTTAAAGTCATATTACAAAACTGTATATAGGATGCATTTCATCATATATTATTGTGTAGATGATCTTAGGTGTGTAAGTGTGTGTACACATGGCTGTATAGGAGAGACAGTGCACAAGACAAATATTTTTTTTAATTTTGGGGGAAAAAAATCACCAAAATAATAACAGAAAACATTTTTGAGTGGTAATAATATGAGTTATTTTTGTTTTATTATTTTTCCAATTTTTTAAAACATTCTCCCTCCAAACCAAAGCATCACATCCCCTCTTTCTATTAGATAGATTCAAGTTGAGTATTAAGTAAATGCCATCAGACAAGACTAAATTGCGCTAAGGTCTGAATATGAATTTTTGTGGACTTAATCCTAGCAACACTATAGATTGTATCTGTGAAAGCGGTTGCTGGTTAACAGAAAGGATTTAGGAACTGGTAACATTTGAGGCAGAAAGACAATGTGACTAGAAAAAAATGCGGATACGTTGAGGGAAATAGTTTTGGCTAACAAGGAAGTCCTATGACCCTGTCAGAGAGCAGAGACAGTAACCTTAAATTCTGACCAGGGCAGGAATGGAACGTAAATCAGTGAAGCAGGCTAGGTGGGAGGCATTAGGAAGCAGTAACGGCTGTGGCAAACCGGACGGGAAGTTCATCATCTAATGCTGCCACGCAGCTCAGGCTGACTGCTGCTACAAGGCAATACCAGCCTAGTATTGCCAGATCTTTTGTTTTTCAAAGAGAAGAGTATCTGGACTTTTCACTTGATACCTCCTAACTTTTAAATGTTAGCTGAAGTTTATTTTTATGTTAAAATATTGTCCTAGCCAAATAAAGCATGTCTGTGGGTAAATCCAGCCCATAGGCTATTAGTTCAAAGTCTCTTGCCTTTAAATATTACTACATGGGGATAAACAATCACTTTGTGTTTATGTGTCCTTTGACAACATAGCCTTAGATATGAAGTGGAACCCAGATACAGGTTTCAACAAAAGCAGTAAGTCATTCCAAAACAGCACAGTTTTTTCAAGAGTTACACCTAAGATCAAGAAGAAAATCTAAACCAGGAGAGAAAAATGTATAAACACTGCCTCCTGGTCAATAAATTCCCCTAATATTCCTCCTCTGGATATACGTTTGTTTTTCAGCTAAAGAAGCCCAATCTGAACTCTCTTCTGGGTCCGGAACATGAACACTGAACCAAAAAGAAAGCCAGGCAGAGTAGAAAAGCGGAATGTGCTAACGTCTGCAGAAATTTTCTTTGTTCCTGATCTCTGATCAATTAACTAACCTAACAGGTGTGAAATGTCACTGTCACCCCTTTGGGCTTCCGTTTCCTCGCTTATAAAATTAAGAGCTTGGATGGCTGATATTCAAGATGTTTTCCATCTTTGAAATTTTATGTCTATAAGACTACCTACACAGTGAGAAAACAGTTACCCACATAAAATTTGTAATCCCTTTATAGGAAACGGTCATGTATGCTTTCTTTACTTTATTTTTTAATATAAATTGTATGTACTTAAAGTGTAGAACATGATGATTTGATACATGTATACAGAGTGAAATGATTACTATAGTCAAGCTAATTAACGTTATCTCCTTACAGTTACCTTCTTTTTGTACTGAGAGCACCAGAAATCAATCTTCGCAAATTTCTAGTATTCAACATGGTATTATTCCTCCTACATAACAGCCACTATGCACCCTTTGACAAATACCTCCCTATTTCCCCCACCTTCCTGCCCCTGGTAATCACCATTTTACTCTTTGCCTCTATGTATTTGACCATTTTAGAGTCCACATACAAGTGAGATCAAGCAGTTTTTTTCTTTCTGTCTAGCTTATTTCACTTAGCATAATGTCCTCCAGGTTCATCTATGTTGTTGCAAACGTCATCACCTCCTTTTTTAAGGCTGATTAATATTCCATTGTATATATACACCTTTATCCTTTCATCTATCAACAGACACTTAGATTGTTCCATATGCTGGCTATTGAGAATACTTCTGCAGTGAATATGGGAGCATAGATATCCTTCAAGATACTGACTTCATTTTCTTTGGGTACATACCCAGAAGAGAAATTGCTGGATCATATGATAGTTCTATTTTTAGTTTTTTCAGAACCATCCATACTGTTTTTCATAATGGCTATACCTATTTACATTCCCACCAACAATGTACAAAGCTTCTTTTTTATCCATATCCTCACCAACACTTATCTTTTATCTTTTTGATAATAGTATCCTAAAAGGTGTGAAGTGATATCTCATTGTGTCTTTGATTGCATTTCCCTGATGATTAGTGATGTGAAGCACCTTTTCATGTACTTGTCGACCATTTGCATTTCTTCTTTGGAAAAATATCTATTGCCCATTTCAATTGGGTTATTTGGGGAATTTTGCTACTGAGTTGTATGAATTCCTTATATATTTTGTATATTAATCCCTTATCAGCTATATGGTTTAATAAAAACTCTCAATAAAATAGGTATAAAGAAAACTTCCTCAACATAATTATGGCCATTTATAGAAATCTCACAGATAACACCACAATCAATGAAGAAAAACTGAAAGCTCTTCCTCTAAGATCCAGCATAAGGCAAGGATGCCCACTCTCACCACTTCTACTCAACATAGTACAGGAAGTACTACCCAGAACAATCAGAGAAGAAAAAGAAATAAAAGGCATCTAAGTCAGAGAGGAAAAAGTAAAATTATCACTGTTTGTAGACAATATGATCCTATATGTAGAAAACCTAAAGACTTCACACGTACAAAAAAACCTGTTAGAACTAATAAACAAATTCAGTAAAGTTGCGGGGTACAAAAGCAACATACAAAAATCAGTTGCATTTCTTTACAACAGCAATGATCTATCTGAAAAGGAAATCAAGAAAACACTTCCACTTACAATAGCCTCAAAAGAATAAAATACTTAGGAATAAATTTAACCAAGGAGGTGAAAGATCTGTACATTGAAAACTATAAAACAGTGGTGAAAGGAATTGAAGAAGACATAAGTAAATGGAAAGATATCCCATGCTCATCGATTGAAAGAATTAATATTGCTAAAATGTCCATAAAAAGCAATATACAGATTCAATGAAATCCCTATCAAAATTCTAAGGGCATTTTTCGCAGAAATAGAAAACAATTCTAAAATTCTTACAGACCCAGAAAAGATTCTAAATAGCCAAAGCAATCTTGAGAAAGATAAAACAAGTTGAAGGCATCACACTTTCTGATTTCAAATTATATTACAAACCTGTAGTAATCAAAACAATATGGTACAGACATAAAAATAGACACATAGGGGCCAGCCCAGTGGCATAGTGGTTAAGTTCACGTGCTCTGCTTTGGTGGCCTGGGATTCACAGGTTCAGATCCCGGGCACGGCCCCATGTACCGCTTATCAAGCCATGCTGTGGCAGGTGTCCCACATACAAAGGAGAGGAAGATGGGCATGGATGTTAGCCCAGGGCTAATCTTCCTCAGCAAAAAGAGGAGGATTGGCAACAGACATTAGCTCAAAGCTAATCTTCCTCACCAAAAAAAAAAAAAAAAAAAATAGACACATAGACCAATGAAACAGAATAGAGAGCCCAGAAATAAACCCAATTGTATATGGTCAATAAATTTTCAACAAAGGTGCCAATAATACATAATTGGGAAAGGATAGTCTCTTTAATAAGTGATATTGGGAAGACTGTGTATCCATATGCAGAAGAATGAAATTGGCCCCTTATCTTACAACATACACAAAAATCAGCTCAAAATGTTTTAAAGACTTAAATGTAAGACCTGAAACCATAGAACTCTTAGAAGAAAACAGGGAAAAAGTTCCTTGACATTGGTCTTGGCAATGATTTTTTGGATATGACATCAAAAGCTCAGGCAACAAAAGCAAAAATAAGTTACATCAAACTAAAAAGCTTCTACACAGCAAAGGAAACAATCAACAAAATGAAAAGGCAACTTATCAATTGGGAGACAATATTTGTAAACCATATTTCTGATAAGGGCATTACTATTGAAAATATGTAAATCACGTGTGCTTTGAGACTTCAGGTAAGAGCTTACTCTAAAAGTTGATTACGTTTTATTGTGTTTTTGTGTGTGTGTGTGCGAGGAAGACTAGCCCTGTGCTAACATCTGTTGCCAATCCTCCTCTTTTTGCTGAAGAAGATTGGCCCTGGGCTAACTTCTGTGCCCATCTTCCTCTACTTTATATGTGGGACGCCTGCCACAGCATGGCTTGATAAGTGGTGCATAGGTCCGCACCTGGTATCTGAACCTGTGAACCCTGGGCCGCCAAAGCAGAGTGTGCAAACTTAACCACTACACCACCGGGCTGGCCTCTAAAGTTGATTATGTTTTATAGAATGAAAATTATAAGCTGGAGCTACATATTTTTACTGATATTTAATTGATAGATTAATAACTACACCCAATAAAAACAGAGTTTTTAAAAAACATTTTCACGATGATTTATGTCTCCTCCTATAAGTTAGGCTGAACTATTGGTCCATGTTAATCTTCTTTGCTTAGTAAGGAAGATCATTTTTAAAAAAACGTGTATCAGTCTTTTGTAAATGGCATGTCTTAGGGAGATGATGATCTCTGTTTGAAATAGCACTAGTGTTCAGGTAGTTAAAAACTAGTTTTCTTCTCATCAAGTTAAGAAATATGTAAAAGGCCAAACACCTGGGCCTCCTCATCATCTAAGTTAGTGCAAAGCTGTAGATATGGATGTTCTCATCAGAGCTTCTCCCTACGTAAAGATGTCCTCACTGTCTACTTTATCAATTCACATTTCTTATCCTTACAATTTGGACCCCCTCCCTTCTTTTCATGACTTACATTTGCAGACTTATTTCTCTCTAATCCCCTGTAAGTGTCCAGTGTCTTTCCCAAACAGTACTAATTGCTATGTACCCTGCACCACCAAACATAAACAATTCTCTTCCGGTCTTTCTATTCTTGTCCATGCTGTTATTTTTGCTTATACGACATTCTCGCCCATCCCTGCCCTTCAAAATCCTGCCCATCTCTCAGTTCAAACACCACTTTCTTCGTGAAAATCTCTCTAATCCCATGTACCTACTGCCGACTCAGGGTGGTATTTCCATCCTTTGACTTCCTCAACATTTATCTCAAGAAACAGTATGTTGCATGCTACAGATGTTTATGCACTTCTTTGTAACTGACAAGAGAAAAGACAGCATAACTTTTTTTTCATCCCCCATGGCATAGAGCCCAACACATTGCAGCTTTTCGTTACATGTATGTTGATATTCAAGATCCATAAATATGATTGAGCTAAGGAGGTAATCCGGCCTATGAGGCATATGGAACTTATTGGAGAATCTTAACTAAATTCCTGGTTTGGGACAAAAATGTCCAGATCTGTTTAATTTGCGAAGGTAAAGCAGGTCAATGTTGCAAAATGAGCCCAGGGAAATCATGGAACAGTGTGTCTGGTGTGAACATGCTCAAGTTCTTTGCACTAACTGAAAATATACAGAATGAAATCCATAGAGAATGAACCAATAGGCTTTACCTGCAGCCAGCCAATACATTCTCCTCATTTATGAAAGATATATCCCATCTGATATAAGGCTGCCCTACAAGCTAAATCCATCAAGGTTAAAGAATGAACTAGATTTTCCTTCATTTTGTTTTCATTATTTTATTTTGTAGTTTTAGGCCACACCTAGTGCAAATATAAGAATATTGCAAGACAAACAAAAAGTGTTTGGTAAAAGGATTAAAAACATGTGCTACTCATTTATAACTTTGATTTCCTAAAATATCAAAAAATTGAACAATGTATCTCCTATTTTTGATTTTAAAGAATTCAACTCCATACAATACTCCAATCCAAAGAATTTTGCATTGCAAAAGAACTATTCCACTGTCTTGTTGTTTAAATACAGCCTTCTCTGATGCTTGTTATGAAATTTTCTAACTACTGTTGCACATGATGAGGAAGTTGTAGTGAAGAAAGCAAGTAGTCTGAAGCATGTAACCTTATATACTGCTGAGCAACTAGACACATGTTTCCATTACACTTAATAATAGTTTATTTGGTGAGATTAAGTTTTATATGTTATTAAATGCTACCCTTTAAATTTTTTCTATGAGCTTAGAAATCAATTGAACCATTCATCATATTAGAATTTTACAAAGACATGGGAAACATTTCAAAGCAAGAATGCCACACGAATAATTCAGAGGCATTTTGCCTCTAGAAATCGCAAAAAACTTATTTATAAGCAAAACTCTCTACATTCAGTATTATACTGAAAAATCACAATTTGACATTAGAATATTCTTGCTTCTAACAAGATAATTAACAGTAATTATTAAGTTAATTTATATTTATTGGTTAAAGATCAATCCTTAAATATTTATGACGATTTATGATGATTCTACGCCTGCCTCTACTACTAGCTAGGTGACATGAACAAGCCTACAATATCTTAGAGCATCAATTTCCTCTTCACTAAATTGAGAGAATTAGATTAGATTAGCCCATCCTAAAATCCCAGGACACTTGTTCTTCCAGCAGTTAAGAAGCATTCTGCACATTACAGGCACCCTGAAAACAGGAGTTAACAGGCATTCCACAAAAAGAACTCAAGTAAATGTGCAAAAAAACCTGAGCCAAATACAGTCAAACAGATCTTGTTGCTGCAGGACTACCCAGTAACTTTACTATGTAAATATTTTAAAAGAGCCTCTATAGCATTTCTTCAAGTCAACAATGGATAATATTTTCCCCCATTTTAAGCCAGAATGTTGATTACACTTGATCTGTTCATTTAGAATTGTAGAGCTGCTTTGCGCCTCTTGAAAAGTTGTTGTATCAAAAGTACGTCTTACAATTGAGAGTCTCTCAAATATAATATGTAGAATTTCCCCAAACTTATTTTACCACAAAATTACTTTTAATAGCTTCTCATAAAACTAGGACTTAAAGAAGCAAATATTGTCTGATTCTATAAACTATTATGAAGATATTATATTCCTGCTCCTCGAAGAGAGAGGAAACTAGGCTGATGAAATTAAAAAAAAGAAAAAAAAATAATAGGAGAGGAAAAGCACTTCTGAAATGAGGGTCTAGGATCTCCAAAAATCTGTTCCTCTATAAAAGTAACAAGAATACTAGTAAAAATCACCAAAATCAACTTTTTCAGAATTCTGGAAATTAACCAAAGGCTTGCAACAATCCATAGAAAATTTATTAAAGAAAGCAGCTGAATCTCACTCAGAACAGTGAGCTGTGTGGGGTTTTAACTTACCCAATATCAATACCCTTCTCTCCAGCTCTGCAGTAACCTTCAAAATCATCAACCTCACAATGACAGTAGCTATAAAAAAGAAAAAGCAGCCTATGACCCACTAGAGGGAGCAGAACAGGTTTGGAGTTCCATCAAATGTCCCATATCTAGAGAATTGTCACTAATTGACCTCTATGGAAGCTGCCCAGAAAATCCTCACTTGAACATTTTTTCTTTATTTGACTTGAATCAGAGCTCACTCAGTGAGAAAACCCGTCCCTACAACATTTGTCAAGAACAACCAGGTGCCTGAGGTAGTGATACCACTTGGGGCAAACAAGAGGCTTACCAAAAAAATTAAAAGGAAAATCTGGTGAATGAGATGTCCATAAGAGTCTTTCAAAAGCTCTGACATATTCTTGGGCTTCTAGAAGACCACACAGATGTGCTGTGCTGTGCACCTGCCCGGGAAAGACTTGATAAGATTCTATCTCGCACCTCTGGTTGACCTAGAGGCTCTGCATAAGCAGAGGTGGAAACTGCTGGAGTGTTCACAGCATGCCTCAATACCTTGTCCAGTCATTAGCTGACTCCTGAGCTATTGAGCAAAGACTTCAGAGGCTGTACACAACAAATAATATAGACTTTATAGAATTAATTCAGGAATCATTAAACAAAAAGTAGTAACAGCAATAACAACAAGAAAAAAACAGCAGCAACAACAAATCCTGGGGGAAAGGGTCCAATTTCCAGAGTGGCCTCATTATATTGTATTAAATGTCCAGTTTTCAACAAACCAACAAAAATATAAGTGACATCACTTATAAATCATTATATCACACATGCCAATAAACATGAAAGTATGGCCATAAACAGAAAAAAAAAGCAGTCAATAGAAACCATCCCTGAGGAAGTCCAGATGATGGACTTACTAGACAAAGACTTAATCAACTAGTATGAATACATTCAAAGAACTAAAGAAAATCATGTCAAATAAATTGAAGGAAAGTATGAGAATGAACTCAGACCAAATGGAAGCTATCAATAAAGATATACAAATTATAAAGGGAACAAAATAGAAATTCTGGAATTAATGGGAAAAATTCACTAGAGGGGCTCAACAGCAGATTTGAGCTGACATAAGAAAGAATTAAAGAACTTAAGATTGGTCAATTGAGATCCAGTCTAAGGAACAGAAAAAAAAAAAAAAAAATGAAGACAAATTAACAATTCTTCAGAGACCCTGTGGGATACCATCAAGTACACCAAAATACATATAATCAGAGTTCCAAAAGGAGATGTAAGATAAAAAGGGGTAGAAAAATTATTTGAAGAAATAATGGCTGAAAACTTCACACATTTGATGAAAACATTAATCTGTTTATCCAAGAAATTTAAATAGGGTAAACTCAAAGATATCAACACCCACAGATCACTTTATCAAAAGACAAAGACCAAGAAAGAATCTTGAAAGCAGAAAGAAAAAAAAAAACACATTATATACAAAAGGTCCTCAATAATATTAGCAGCTGACTTCTTATCGGAAACTGTAGAGGCCAGAAGTCACTGGGATGACATAATTCTTGAATGTAGGTTAGAATTACTGACATATTTCCAGAGAACTGTATATAGAAAGGTGGATTAAAAGTAACTTTAAAATGGAGGAACTAGAAAACACTACCTTGGCCTGGTGACATAGGGTAATATTGTGCTAATAGAATATATCCTCTAGTATTAAATGATGAGCGTGTTTCACCTTCTTCGTCTTTTTCCCCCAAATCCATAACCACTGTCTAATCATGAGAAAACTATCAGACAAATCCCAACTGAGAGACATTCTACAAAATTCCTGTCCTATACTCCTCAAAATGTTCAATGTCATGAAACAAGGAAAGACTCATAAACAGTCACAGATCAGCAGGGACTAAGGAGGCATGATGAGTAAATAAAGGCTGATGTTCAGTTAATAGTAACGTTGGTTTATTAGTTTTGTAAATTTACTATGGTAATGTGACATGTTAACAATAAGGGAAACTGTACAGAGAGAGTAATATGGAAATTCTTGGCATTATCTTGGAAACTTTTCTGGAATTCTAAATTTTTCCAAACTAAAAAGGATATTGTTTACAGAATAAAACATTAATGTGGGTCTTGTGCCATGATTTTGTAAGAGATAAGTAAATTCGCATGTTGAAATTTTAAAATTAGCATTAACACTAAAATATATTGGGAAGGAAAGGACATTGAAATATAACATACTATCAAGTTACATGATGTTACTATCAAAATTAGTACTAAGTGTTTGAGCAAAGTTGCCAACTTGAACCTTTTAACATTAACTTCTGGTAATTCAAAATATATTTAATTTTTTGAAGCAGCAATCCAGTGTTACCTTTTCCTAGGTTCTAAGAATTTTCATTATAGTTTAAATTCAGCTTTATTAACATTTTAAAACAGTCTATAAATGTTTTAAAATGTTAATAAACTAAAATCTACAGTTTTAGTTTCATCTTTATAAATGTTTCTATGAGGGGCAATCAGAATTTTTAGGTTAATACAACCATCTAAATATAAATATAGAATTAAATAGAATCCATTTTTGTTTTAATTTTTTTTTTTTAGCTGGCAAAATTATCAAGGGATATTTGTTTAATATTTATCTATCTTCTAGAAAAAGTAATATTTTAATTTGTTCAATCAATAAATTATTCAACAAATATTCATAGAGCCCCTATCATGTATAAGGTCACACTGTATACATATTTAAGTTAGACACACTCTTTTTGCTGCAAATTTTAATAAAATGTATTTGTCCATATCCCATATTATATGCATAATAGACTGAAAATATCTGAGTTTTACTTCGATTATTAAAGACTCTCAAAGCTTATAATATAATTTTATTATATTAATTATAAACTATACTTATACAACATTTTGCAAAGTATATTTACACATATCATCCTGTTTGATCTTCATTCAAATCCCAGGAATTTAGTGCCAGTTAAGAAGTACTTTTGCCTCATCTTTTATTTCATACCTTAGGTTTTTGTAACAAATGAAGTATTTGGGCTTATTTACACCATCACATTTTGCATCTGCTATTTGGCATATTTTTCTTTGCTTTTTTCCCTTTTCCTGTTTTCTCTTGGAAATTTATGTTTTTAAATTTTAATCTGTAATTATTAAGGGCTGCCAACACGTTTACCAATTTTTTTGCTCATCTTTGTTTCTTTCATACTTGACCATTCTCCTGGACTCATTTTTCTGTTGAAATATATCCTGAAGTAGTTCTTTCACTAACATTCTAAGAATGATAATCACTCATACCTGGTAGTTTATCTGGGCACAGGATTTCCTCTCAACTCATAGAAGATACGTAGTCTCAATTGACAAGAATTCTCCTGTAAGTGTAACTTTATTATTTTATATGACATATACTTTTTCTGGTATATACATCTGTTTTTAAGGTTTTCTCTCTTTGTGATATTTCGTACTTATACAATATGGATAATAATATACATAGTGTTTGCTATGTTTCTCAATTGGAGGATTGAAATTTGCTTATCTTCCTCTCTCTATTTTCTCTTTTTCTGGAGCTTGTAATATATATTTTATATACATATATGTATTTTATATGTATCATATATGTATCATGTTTCCTAACCTGTAGTTGAAATTTTTCATATCTTTATTGCTTTCTGTCTGACTTTCTCAGACCCATTTTTCATTTCTCTAATTCTCCCTTCAGATTTTTTAATGAGACATTTAACACACTGAATTTTTAGCTTCAGCTACTATTTTTTTACTTGTAGACTTCTTTGATCATCTTTTAATATGTTTGTCTTTTTCCTCACTCTCTTCTTTTTTCAGTATGGTTTCTTTTCCTCCCTTATATCTTTAAACATTTTGAATATATTTTTAATGTAATCTCTTTCTGATTATCCTATCACTTTCAATTCTGGTCATGCTAATTCTACTGTTCCTGCTATCTGCTGACTCTCCCTTGTACTGTTGTATCTTTTCACGCAATTTGTACATTTTGTCTGAGAGTTCATCTTCAGTAGGAGTTGACTTTTAAATTTTGGGAGTTGCAAGTGCCTCAGTTCTTGCATTTACATATGAAAGGATCCTATGAATGTTAATGATGCTGGCCAATTTTTTATTATAATTTTGGGTCCCTAACAATATAGGTAGTTTAAGTTTGGACCCAACAGCCCTAAGTACAGAACTGAGAGTTTGATTTCAGATGAATAACTTCATGTTTTTCATCCAAAGCCTAGAATAGATAGCAAATTTCCCTGCTATTTTCCACAGCTGGAGAGTACAGGTGTTTTGTTTCCCTTTACATACGTGGCAG
Source organism: Diceros bicornis minor (assembly GCF_020826845.1). Lineage (NCBI taxonomy): Eukaryota > Metazoa > Chordata > Mammalia > Perissodactyla > Rhinocerotidae > Diceros > Diceros bicornis. The sequence continues at coordinate 20,977,838 of NC_080772.1, read as the reverse complement.
TTTCTCCAGGTGTCAAGCTGCCTACAATACCGTCATATCAGCCCCCCTGCCTTGTGCAGACCCAGGGCCAAATCGCCAGTTGTTAGATACATTAAGACCTCAGAGCCCAGGGCTCAAGACCTAATTCCAAATCTGAAGTTTCAATGAGTCACCATAGCATAAGCTCCCACTTAGTCTGGCTCTTATTTATTTGGGGCATCTCCGTTGTTTTGTTTGGTTGGTTTGGTTTTTTGTTTGTTTGCTTGTTTTTAGCTTGGTTATTCACATTTTAAAAATCCAAAATGTAGTTAGAGGGTGCTGGCTAGTTTGACTGTAGCTGTTTGATGACTTTGCATCTTTGTAGATGCTGAACCTACTAACTAGAGGACCTGTCCCTCAATTTTATTCCACATTTATTCCTTTCAATTTCAGCCTTCTTTCTTCTCCGTCCTCACATTTTATAACCAAACTTCACTTCCAGATGGGAAAAGCAGCCTAGAGAAACAAAGTCCAAAGTCAAACAATACTATGGAGACAATTCTGAAAACCCAGCTCTATTCATTGGGCTTTTCATTGCAATAGTTCTCAATCTGTAGAATAAGCAAAGATCACCTGAGGAGTTTATTAGAAATATAGAATTCAGGGTCCCATGCACCGAGATTCTGATTCAATAGGTCTTAAGTAGAATTCAGGAATATGAGTATCAAACAAGTACCCCAGTAGATTCCAATATCTGTGATTTAAGTTATTTAGTGACTTTATACCATAATCTAAAAGATTAAAAACATACTCCTGACATGAGTTTTTTAAACTTGTAATCTATACTTTTAAACTAAAAGCAGAGTAAAGAAAAAAATCTACTTAATTAAAGGTTTGCTTATCTTGTTTATAATAAAAGTTTTTAAAGCCTCCCATTTAATTATTTTAGACACCTATTCCTAAAAGGTGCTCTTTTATAAAACTTATTTGAACTAAATCTTATTTTAAAATGACGCAATAAGAAATACGCACCACTACAAAGATTCTGACATTATTTGGAAACTTTCCGCCATGATAATTTTGTCTCAGGAGAAATTGGAAAATTCCATAAAATTACCTGGGTATAATTTATAGAAAGCTGAATCAAGAAACAGGTGTTACCAGTGGAATGATGAATCTTGTCCTTTTCCTCACTCATAAATTTCTAATATATGAACATCTAGACTGTAAATCACATGCTGTAAATGACTTTTACACAGACTGTAAATGACATAGATTTATGTCATTTATTTCCTTTCACTGAAAAAATAAAGAGGTAGATGATCTATACGTATCTTGCCAGCTGTTCCACAAACCACATGCATTTAATACAAGTATCAATGGAGAAGCCATTGCCTCAATGGCTCCACCTCACACCTGTCCCAGCACCTGAATGTTGGATGCTGCTCTTGAGAAGTATTTGCATCTCTATGCTATGAGCTTGGCTACAATGCTGGCTAGCATTCCATTTCCAGATGGCTCCTATTACCACCTAATCATTTTTAAACTCTGATTTTATTTCAAACAGTTTACCATTGTCAAGGATCACCTCCAAGTACAACATTGCTGAAATCAAACATTTTTGGTTCTAGGTCCATGGTTAGAGGGTTCATGAATGCCCTTTTTTAGAGTGATTGATAGACCATATTGCAAAATCCATGGCTAAACTATAAATCCAATACTAAAATTTGAATAAAACTAGAAATAATTTTTATGACAATTATTCATTCACAATTATTATTTGTTTTAAATTTCCAACTGTCCTAATAAACAAGCTAGAAAGTACCAAAGAAATCTATTCTTTCATTCCTTCATTTATTAATTCTTCTGGCACCTATTGAGGTCTTATGTACCTCAGTAAGATGAAGAAAACAGATTCCTTCTCACAAAGAATTTGCTCCCTAGTAGAAGAGAAGATAATTACAACTTATTATTAAAGTCTTGTGAAAGTATATGCAGAAAGGCAATATGATTAGATGTCAAGGGTTGAAGAAATTTCTGGGGATTTTTATCTCCTTTGCATTATTGAGCTGTTTTCCAGACTTAATACTGATTGGAGATACAAGGATTTTAAGGAAAGGAAATAAGTCTGAATTTAGACTTGGATTAAATATGCTATTTTGATCAATTCTTTTCTTGCTTGTAAGTTTTAATTCATCGTAAGTTACGGCATATTCATAGAATTAACACACTGTGCTTCTTTTAAGGATGTTGTTTACCTGGTCTTGCCCATTTTGGGCCTCTGTGTGTTGAACCTAACAATCAGAGTAAAACTAGTCCAATTACATGTATTGTCTTTATACAATACACACATGCACATTAGCTTGAAGGAGTTTTTTTTTTAACACAAAACTTATGAAGGCCTCAAAAGAATTTGGTGAAAATTATCAAATCCAAACTCTAGAACAAGAGCTTATATATACTTAAATGTGTGGAGAACGGGGTGAGGCGAGGTGGAGAGGTATTATGTTTACATCTGTTTTCATAAAAGTCCTGGGCCACTATTAATTCTTTCAGATTCGGGGGATTCCCTTCTTTGTATCCCATGCTGCTCTTTTCCTCGACCATTTTACTTAGGATCCCTTGCTTTAAAGATCTTCCAAAATACTCTCTTTATTTTTGTACTTGATTAAAGAACAGTCTGCTTTATGCGTCTTCATCAGTTGTTTTCTGTAGAAGGTGTTTCCCTCCAATAGAATCTGGGAAATGTCACCATGTTAATCCCTGTATTTCTGAATGTGCCAGCTGAGCGACACTTGGGCTCTATGCCTCCTCCTCTCACCTGAGCACTCTGCCTCTCAGGACCCTCTCCTGGCTGGTCACATAAGCCTGCAGCTGTAGAAGTGAGATAAGAATATTTTAAAATGCCTTTTCACCTGGAAGAGTAGTTTTCTGGATCCCTCTGGGTACAGCATCATAATGTTACCTCTGTAAATATTAGGTATCTCTAGTGACTACGGCTCAGGGGAATTATTAATTAATCATTTCATATCAATTATCACAAGGGCTACGATATCACTTACAATTTTTATTTCCATCTGCAGGCTACCATTGGTAAAAAAAGTAACTTTTGAAATGTTATTATTTTAAAAAGTGATTTTTTCTCTATATAATCCGTACACTGATCTCTCATTTAGAGTGCTGAACCCGTAAGTCTGACAATGTCAATAAACCCCTGGAGAGCATGCACCGAGTCATGCCAAATTATAGCAATCCATTCTCTACTGCGATTATAATTCAGTGGCTGAAATCAAGAGCTACATATTCTATTTGTCTTAAGTATTATTATATTAGTAATTTGTTTTGTGAACTTAGAACAGTTTCTATACACATAAACGTATTCACTTAACCAATAATGATAATTTCATATATAATAATGAGCTGATCCTACAATATTTTGAAATTTTTTAATAATCACAAGTTATCACCGATATAATTCTCCAGTATTTATAGAAGATTCACATTCCAAATGGACATTTTATGTGGTCTTCAGGAAGAATAATTCCTTCTTTTAAGGTACTACGCTTCTTTTCAGAAAGTTAGTTTAAGGGCCTCTGCACCACAACTAAGACATCATTGAATCAGGGTTTATAGACTTGAAGTATAGCTTGTCTTTACATGTTCTCCCTAAACAAATCTGAATTTTTTGCAGACGTTGTTTGATGTTCTGAGAGCGATATGCCTTCGTTGTGGATATCCTTTGGCTAAAACAATTTGTCAATAAACAGCAGTGACTACTCACGTTTATCTTGTTCTGTTTCCACACCTTCGCTTTCTGTGTCGCTTGGCAAGATCCACGGTTGATGAACTACTTGCAATTGCTTTAAAGATTCATCCTGCCAAAGAAAAAATTCATTTTGGATTAAAATCTAGATCGATATCATGAATACCAATATGAGTGAACACTTAGGTCTCCATGAATTACATGTCCAAAAACCATAATAAGAATTTCCTCACAACACAGAAGAGTGCTGAGTTTAAATTTATTTTCATGTCAGAGACATGCCACAAACTTTAAAATCATTTTCTTTACATTCTCCTTTTAATAAGATTTAATGTCTTAATAAAAAGAAATACTTATCTAGACTATGTTCCTTCCTGAATTAATATTTTTATGGAAATCTTGGCACTCGTTCTTGGAAATATAATGAAATATTTGATGTAAAATTGCGCAAAATGTGCCTCTTTGCCATCGAGGGTTCAAATTCCCTTTAATGAGAACAAAGCTTAGTAGGATTTAGAGAACATTCTCAACCATACCCTTCAGTACTGCTTCACTGCCTCCTTCTTATTATTACTTCCTTATTTTTGTTAATATATTTTTCATATACTTCCTTGCTGCTCTGTGCCTTCTGCCACTGACCTAAAGCAGATTCTCATCATCTCCCATCCTGTCTATAGGAGTAGCCATCTATGAAGTTTTCTAGGATCAAGTTTCACACCCTCCCTATTTTCCCCACCAGTTCGCTGCCAAAGTGAGCTTTTTAAAATGTCGTATGATGTATTCATTACCTTGTTCGTAATCCTTGAATGGCCTCCTCATTGTTCCCAGGATAAAATCTAAACTCAAGGTCCTTCATGATCCATACTTGTCTAGCCTGCTCTACCACCAATTCCAACCCCATCCCACCTCGACTGACACTTCTACTCCAGCTGTAATTAACTGATAGCTCCTTAATTTCATCATTCTGTCTGATCTGCCAACATGTGTTCACATATTATACTTCCTGCCTACAATGCACTACGTTTATTAATCTGTCTCAAACATTAACATTCCTCCCAAGGCTCAGGTGTCATCTCTATTGCCTTCCCTGATCCTCTAAGACAGAGTTACTTCTCTATTCCTTTATGTGCCTATTGCACTAATATCAATTACTGTGTAATAATTGTTCTTTCATATCTTCCTGCCTCAAAAATAATGTAGAAAGTCTTTGAGAACATGGATAACTTTTTTCACCTATGCGTTTCCAGCATGTATTATAGTGCCTGGCAAAAAATACGTACCCACTTAGTAAGCATTTGTGTAGGAGAAAGTAAGGAAGAAAAAGGAGAGGCTGAAGGGTACTGTAGGGGAGGAAGAAACTTTCCTCCACCCTTCTAGGTTCTTCTGACTGGTCTAAGAATTAAATTGACAAGAGATAGATTAGCAGGATAAAATCAAACAAAGTTTAATAACATTATACATGGGAGACACCCAGGAAAACTGAGTAACTCACCAAAATGGCTGAAGACACCACCTTAAATAGCATTTTCAGCTAAAAACAAAACAGGATTTTGCGGGTAGTGGTTTGGGACTTCAAAGGGGAAGAAGGAAATTCACATGGAGATGGAAAGCAAATGGGTAAACAAATGTTTGCTGTGCCACACAGAGACAATGAGACATGACAAGGACTCTGATCTCTGGGCCCTGCTGAGTCTCCGCCACTACATTTAGCCCACATTCTTTGTAGATATCTCTGGTTATGGCTCTGTTCCTGTTACAGGTCATTTACCTAAATTCTTTTAGGCGGTTAAGGAGGAGGTAACAAGAAAAACTTTCTGAGTCTTTTGTTTCTTAAAAATACTTGGCCTAAAATAATCCTTATGTTAAAGAGACACATTTTAGGGTGGCAAATTTTGTTCCCCATCAGTAGAAAGGAAGGAGGAAGAAAGAATGGATACCCTTTAGAAGAAAATATAAGTAACAATTTAAAATTTATTGAATCATGATTTAAGAAAATCTTTTCAGACATATTTTGAAAATTAAAGGTATAAAATCAATATGACCTCTCAATTCACTCTTTTGACCTCTCAGATTCATTCATTATCTTCCCCCTCTTTCAATGATCTTTTTCTCCAACTTGAGATATTTTGCTTTATTTTGTTCAAATACTAACAAGACAAAAATAAAGGCTCATGGGGCCAGCCCCGTGGTTTAGCGGTTAAGTGCACGCTCTCCGCTACTGGCGGCCCGGGTTCGGATCCCGGGTGCGCACTGATGCACCACTTCTCCGGCCATGCTGAGGCCACATCCCACATACAGCAACTGGAAGGATGTGCAGCTATAACATACAACTATCTACTGGGGCTTTGGGGGAAAAAAAAAAGGAGGAGGATTGGCAATAGATGTTGGCTCAGGTCCGGTCTTCCTCAGCAAAAAGAAGAGGATTGGCATGGATGTTAGCTCAGGGCTGATCTTCCTCACAAAAAAATAAATAAATAAAAAATAAAGGCTCATGACCCCTGATCTCTAAGAAACATGACATCATCAAACATTAAATGTCCATTTTGTTTAAAATAATTCCTGTATGAGAGAAACAACCTATCTGCCATCTCTTGATTGTGATGGTTACCTCTGGATATGTTTAGTCCCAATCTAGAGCTTCAAAAAAAGCACAGTTTTCTAGGAGCTTGGGAAGAGGGTTAGGGGTTGAATAGGTGAAGCACAGGGGATACTTTAGGCAAGTGAAACTGTTCTGTATGATATCATAATGGTAAATACAAGATATTAACCACTTGTCAAAACCCATAGAACCACATCACAGAGTAAACCTTAATGTATGCAAATGAAAAAAATCAATTAGAAGGTTAAGGCATCCCAGGATGGAAGCAAACTACTAAAAAAGAATCTAAATTCATTAAAGGTGTATGAAATAACCTTGCTGAAGAGGGTAGGAGAACAAGGTGCTGACCTAAGGAACTTTGAAAATGAGTAGAGTCTGTAAGATCAAAAGCAAAAGGAGGGCCGGCCCCGTGGCTTAGTGGTTAAGTGCGCACGCTCCGCTACTGGCGGCCCGGGTTCGGATCCCAGGCGCGCACCAGCACACCGCTTCTCCGGCCATGCTGAGGCCGCGTCCCACATACAGCAACTAGAAGGATGTGCAACTATGACATACAACTATCTACTGAGGCTTTGGGGGAAAAAGGGAGGAGGATTGGCAATAGATGTTAGCTCAGAGCTGGTCTTCCTCAGCAAAAAGAGGAGGATTAGCAGGGATGTTAGCTCAGGGCTGATCTTCCTCACAAAAAAAAAAAAAAAAAAAGAAAGCAAAAGGAACTGTACATAAGCACTGTACCCTAGCTGATAAAGTTGTTTCCTGTGGGCATACAAGGTAACAATTCTGAAACCACTATATATATGTTTGGAATTAAACAACGAAGTAAATTGATGGCAGATGGTAGAATTCAAGTTTCTCACTGTTAAAGTGGGAGTTTACAGACAAGCAACGCTAGAATGATCCACATGTAATGTATTCGAGTTGGAGACATCAGTATGAACTCAGGTTTAGCTTACTATATATACAGATGGCTACATATAGAAATATTTATAGATATTTACATATACATAGGTTACCATTCACACATATATCTCCTTACTCTGGTAGCTGAGAGGACTTAGATACAATGATACCCCAATAGCAATGAACACAATGACGACCCAGATCTTGGTTTCTAACACCATTTTTCAATGAAAGAACCAGGATCCTTGGAGAAACGACTCATTCTTGGACTGAGGCAGTAAATATACAAGATAAGCCTGGAGCATCTTATAGTGCCAAAAAGCAAGAAAGTGCTAGCACATACACACAGACACACATAGACGCACACAAAATGATGGGTGTATATCAGAGGGATAAAGGAGCCAATTGAAAAATCTCTCAGTGGCCAAAGCTGGAACAATTTGAGCAACAAAATAAATCAAGTAGAATTAGGTTATTACCCAAAGCATAAAATAAATATCTATGCGTCTATTCTGATAAAAATAAAAGAATGGGCAAGAATAGACAAATATGCCATGCAGAAAGATTTCAATAATTTATGTAGCTACTTCATCCTTAAGGAAGTGGACAATAACTTCCCACTCCTTCAGTGTGGGCTGTGTATAGTGACTTTCTTCCAAAGAGTACAATACGGAGAGGGAAAGCAAAAAGAGTAACTTTATAGTGGAGAAACCTGACAAATGCTATCTGAGGCCAGGTGATTAAGGTCAACATCAACAGCAATAATTCCTGTTGATAGCATGTACCCTTGATAGGATGGGATGAAAATGGAATTTTACCTCTATTATTTTCCTCCTAAAAACACATTATCCCAGTCTAGCCATGAGAAAAATATCATACAAATCTCAATTGAGGGACAATCAACAAAATGTCTGACCAATACTCTTCAAAACTCTTACAGTCACAAACACAAGGGAAGTCTGAGAAATGGCCACAAGCAAGAAAAGCCTAAGGAGATATAACTACTAAATATAATGTGTTTATAAGATGGGATCTGGGGACAGTAAAAGGACACTAGGGAAACACTGAGGAAACTTGAATCAAGTACAGCCTTAGTTACTAATAACATATCAATATTGGTTTATTAATTGTGACAAATGTTTCACGCTAATGTAAGGTAATAATAATAGTTGCAACTGGGGGAGAGGTATATAGGAACTCTCTCTATTATCTTTGCAATAATTCTGTAAATCTAAAATTGTTCTAAAATAAAAAGGTTCATTTAAAAAATTGAAATAACAAAACAAGGTTTCAAAAATGATCTTCATCTTTAAAATAAAAAAACTCCTTTAGCACCAGTGACTCTTGAAAATAGTCTGCTAATCAGATTAAAACTTAAATTTTTTTTTTTTTTTTGAAGGAAGACCAGCCCTGAGCTAACATCTGATGCCAATCCTCCCCTTTTTGCTGAAGAAGATTGGCCCTGGGCTAACATCCGTGCCCATCTTCCTCTACTTTTTATGAGAAGCTGCCACAACATGGCTTGACAAGCGGTGCATCGGTGTGCGCCCGGGATCCTAACCGGCGAACCCCGGGCCGCTGCAGCAGAGCGCATGCACTTAACAGCTACACCACCAGGCTGGCCCCAAAACTTAAATTCGTATCCTACGAGAGAGGTGCTTTGCAGTGAAAAGTCCTGGCCCCAGGTGTCAGGAGTCATAGCTTTTTATCCTGGTCGATCCAGGGCATGTCACTTCCCCTCCTGGGATAGAATGAAGGGGTGAAGGCACTGGATAAGATGATCTCTAGAACTTCACAAATAGTCAACTTCTAGATCTAGATTCCTTTAGAGAGTCAGTAGAATGTGAGAGGCGCTAAATGGACTATTGTAAGGGAAGTCAGCAAATAATTAAAGATATTCAATCTTGGAATGTACAATTTAGGTATAAAACAGTGTTCAGTTTTAGGATTTAACTTTTTTTTTCCTTCAAATTTCTCAGTTATTAGATTTGGCTTTGTAGGGCTATACACCAAATAAACAGCATTAATGTAAAAAAATCTTGGATTTAAAATTCCATAACCATATAGAGGACACCAGAAGTTAAATTTCAAAAATTTTCATATAATAGAAAAGGAAATCACATTCCTACAGCTTTTCAAAAAGAGAACATGCAGGCTCTGATGTTAAAAGAAGAAATATGAAAAATGATCTTTGTGGTTTTGTAAGGTAAAATCAAATGGCTAAAGCTCTTCATTTAAAACAGAAAAGTTTAAAGTGATCTTGAAAAAAACATTTTTAATTAAAAATGTATTTTGGTTATTTAGCTTTTTTGGCCCAAATACTAAAATGGGCTTTCATAAGCGAAGATATGACTAATAAGTTAATTGTGTTACTTTTTCCCACAATAGTTCAGAATATTAAGCAAGACTACTGACTGGTTTTTGGTTTTAATGGCTTTACTCCTTGAACAGATAAGCAGCATTCAACTATTCTCTGTTTACTGCAAATTACATAAAGTACAAATGGAACATTAATTTGGTAAAATATGTAGTTTGGGAAGAACTTTAAAATGTTGAGTTGTTGGAATCGTAGCGATAGTACAAATATTACTATTAATAGATCATTTAAATGTTTTACTTTGGTTTTCCCTTGAAATCAGCTAGTGATATAATGCACTTACTTGCTTTATCAATGCTGACAGGCAGTACTATGTACGTTCAAAGCTCAGCCCATCAGACTACTTATAATTCTTTTTGATAGAATCAAGGAACTAAAATCTTGAACATTTTTTAGAACAAGAGCTGACATGTTCCTCTTTGCCAACTTATTCAAAAATTTTTCTACAAGAATATTAAACTGTGTCTGAGTCTAGTACAAACTCTTTCATATTCCCAAGAGCAAGCTCTCTGGGCTGCTTTTAGAAGAAATGTCATTTATCCTTTTTCTAAAACACTTTCACCATAAGTATATAAATGTCCAAGGACTAGAAATAGTGGGAAATAGTGACACATATCATATGGAGAGCAGTTGCTAGCCTTATATCAACATATCACTTTATCTGCTAACAGAATAAGGGCTTTATAAACTCCAGCAATATTGTTATTCCACATGGATAGCTTATTTTTGGATTCTCTAAATGCAATCAGTCAGTGATTTATGTCATATGTGGCCATGGAAGTTCAGTATATTTAAGGAAAAAAATATCTCTTTTGGTCAAATTTTCACCATTGAATACTTTAATTCTGAGGCAATTAACTATTTCTCTCCCTTTGGTTAAGTATGAAAATAATGCACAAAACATCAGCTTCTATCTTTCAAGAAGGATTAATCATTTTTATTTTAAAAGATTTCTGAAGCATGTTGCATATGTGGGAGATCAAAATTGGCCACCCTGAAATATATCTCTTTACCTTGATTATTTTCTTTGATGGACATTTGACCTCCCCCAAACTGCCTAAATAATTTAACATAGATGGCCTGTTTCAGGAAGAAGTTACTATCATATGATGGCTATAATAAAATGTAAAATAGTTGTTACAATAGGAAAGGCACCAACAAGCCTATCTTATCAAAAATTCTGTCTCTCCCAGACCACATTCTCTAGGTGGCCCTGTGAAGAGTTGCCAGACAAACATTTACATTTATAAGGGAAATCTCCATTTGTAAAGGTATCTCCCTCTCTGTATTAGGAAGAGGGGGGATGGCCTTATCTGTGGAAACTCTTATCAGTACAGAAGGAGAGGACTTAAATCTGCATACCCTTGGTTACCATAATTTCTGTCTCCCTTCTTTCTCCCTCCTCACCCCCAACATCCTCCTTTGTCTTTAGCTGAAGATGGTATTTAAGATGAGAATCGCCACTATTGTGTTGAGAAACTCAGTTTCCCTGGTTTCTCCCATGTATATATGTTATTAAACTTGGTATTATTTTCTCCTGCTAACCTGTCTTTTAATTATTTGGCCAGCCATAAGAACCTTAAGGGAAAGGGCAGAGGGGGATTCTCCCTCTTCCCCAAGACATATAAAGCAAAACAAAATTATACTTAACTCTAAATATATTTAATAGACTGCTTTGAATGACAAAGAATTAAGCCTATACTTCCTTTAAAAATGAAATTCTCTTTGTATAATTTATATACTTAAATTAATAAAGTTTGAAAATACCTTTCTTTTTGTATTTGTTAATGAAATGTCTTGTATTATCAGGCTGAAATTCATAATTTTTTGGTAAATTATACTTCTATAGCCCATTTCTTTTGAGAATTGTAAAAGGGCAATTAAAACATAGGCAGAGGGAAGTAATAAGTTTGTGAAGCTATAAGTTTGAACTAATAGGATTAGGGAAAAGAAAAGAGGAGTAATAATCAAAAATTAGAAAAATATGGTAGATTGTGAAAAGAATTACAACATAAATGCAAGCTGCTAAAATAAATTTATCTCAGAAATTTGCTACACTTCACTATGCATTGAGATTGCACTCCATTTTATTTCTTAATTCATTCCATTTGCTAGCTTTTCTCTCCAATGAAATTGTAGGATAAAATTGTAAAAGACTTTGAAATGGATGAAAGATTATTGGGTATGGTCAATGAAAAGTCATTTTTCTAGCATATCCTTCCAGTTATCTGATTCTATGGAAGATCTGGGTCTTTCATTGACTTTGAGCTATTTTACAACCACGTAATTCATAGAAATTGATAGTAGTGTAAGTAATTCCCGTCCATAAATTGCATCCATTTGAATGCAACTGATTTTTACCCTATGGATATTGATCAGTCTTGCCAGTTTTTGCATCTACAGTATTTATAACTTCATTTCAGTATTTCTTAATTGACTATATATGTGAGGACTTCAATTCTCCTTTTCACTGGAGAATTAATTAATGAGTCAAAAAAAACTTTCACGTGTCCATTTTATATCTGTATGAAGTCATAATTATAACTTAAAAAAAATTATTATCCTTTAACAACAAATATTAATTCTTAACGAATGTCAAAGACAAATTAGGGTTTTCTTGAAGATAATCCTTGTTCCCTAGTTTCTTAAGTGTAATAAAACTATGATACTAAATAAGAGTTATTTCAATTTTTAAAAAGTAAATCCCTCTGTCTGATAAAAAGTAAATTATATCTTACTTATTATAAGGAAATGATGTCATGCATTTCCATCAGAAGTGTAGTCAGAACTTCATGACACTAGTGATCACGGAATACAACACAGGAGAAATAAGACAGGTCAAAATTGGCATGAGAAGTGATTCTAAGATATTTTGTAGCATAGAACTGATCCCCTTTCCAGTTCAGATGGCACAGCTGGCAAAACCCAGCTTGACAGATTTGAAAAAGGCCTGCCTACTGCACAGGCTTCTCCTCCTGTCTGACACGCTGAAAGACTGTGAAGCTGCCACTCGACACCTCGAGCTAGTTCACACTCCTCTGGATGTTGCCTCCGGCCTTCACCAGCTAACTTCCTGGAGTTGTGAGGAACTGCTCTAAACTGTTTTTTAAATGTTTTAAAAACCATTAACTTCAGTCTTTAGTTCTTTATAGTTTTTCTCAACCATTTAAGTTGACAATACTTATCTGACGAATATATATTTAAATTAACAAATTTCTCTAAAGATTAGGGGATTTTTAACCAGTACAGTATGCTGCTTCTCAATTATTCATCTGGGAAATGTGCTATTTTAATTGGATTAACTTCTCTGTAAAAGGCATGACAATCCAACTTTGAGTGTATTTGATTTTGATAGTTGTTTTAAATTTTATATGTATTTTAAATGAATGTTAATATTATGATTCTAAAAGCTAAAATTTCTGCAATGTGAAATTATGATTATTCTTACCTGACTCATCAATGCCTTATATGTAACAAATATGTAATTTTTTAAAATCTAACTGTCAGAACCATTTTGAGAATTAGGAAAAGTAGACTATTAAAATATATCTTGTTTTTTTAAAGTCAAAAACACAAATCCTATTCTGGAAACATAATAGATTAAAAAATAGAAAATGTAGTATTTTAGCTTTACTTGTAGAGGAGACCATGTCCTCTCTTTAGTTTTATTTTAGGTCTAAACAGAATTGTCTAATGTCATGTGGTTCTGATTCTGTCTAATTATAAGACTAAATAAAAAAAAAAACAGAGACTTTGATCTGCAGAGAGTTGTTCAAACTTTAGCAAGAAATGTTAAATATATTAAAAACGTAAACACTCTGGTTTATTTGAGTTTTAGTGTGCAGTAAATAAAAGCAAATGTTTGCTAGCTCAGTTTTAACTTCAATGTTTCTAACATTTATAAATACTGTTCTTTATTGTTTGCTGATTCTCCTAACATAAAGAAAGAGGGCAAAAGTGAAATAAAAGCACAAGTGAGAAAAAACAAAAAACATCATTTTATGGCGCACATTCTTAACATGTTCTCAACGGAGAAGAATTCGAATATATGTTTCCTAAGGACCAAATGGATTATTGTCTGCGGAAAGAAACCATCTGTTAAAAAGATAATGGTCCACTAATCAAGATCATACTTATAGTTTTACTATAATGGATGATCACTTGTTTGTTTTAAAAAAGCTAAAATCTAAATATCAACAATGTTAAATAAAAACACTATGTGATACTGAACCCCTAAAAAATGGCAAGGCTTATATGCAGTTTGCACATACTTGTAAATTCAAACTGCAAGTCAGTAATGAATCCTATAAGCTAGAGAGATTTTATACGCCCAATCAACCGAAAATATTATTCTTGAGAGTAAATGAATAAAAAAACTCATAAATTTATAAATAAAGGTTTTCTCTTTACCTATATTATACACAATTGGGGATTTTCCATGATGTACCCAGTTATTCTCTAGAAATAACATTGAAAAGAACGTGTCAGGACATTGCTTCTCAAATGTCAGGGTATTTATGAATCACATCAGGATCTTGTTAGAATGGAGATTTTGATTTTTGGATATGGTGTGATTTTGCCTTTCTTACAAGCCCCCAGGTGACGACGGAAGTTGCTAGTCAGAGGACAACACTAAGGAGCCATGTCCTGCCAGCACCTCCAATGAAAAGTCACACATTCTCAACCTTCTCATTACATTAAGCATTTACAACTGCATAAAACACATACATGTAGATTGCACAATCATGATGGAGAAAATAAAGATCTTTTTCTTGGATAAGAACTACAAAATTAGAATAAGACATTTTAAAAGTTCTATCATCTGGGGCCGGCCCGGTGGCGCAAGCGGTTAAGTGCACGCGCTCCACTGCGGCGGCCTGGGGTTCACCGGTTCGGATCCCCGGGGGTGCACCATCGCACCACTTGGCAAGCCATGCTGTGGCAGAGTCCCATATAAAGTGGAGGAAGATGGGCATGGATGTTAGCCCAGGGCCAGTCCTCCTCAGCAAAAAGAGGATGATTGGCAGATGTTAGCTCAGAGCTGATCTTCCTCACAAAAAAAAAAAGTTCTATCATCTGTATGCAGCCCATTTCCTGTACCAGCACCTCAGTGCTCCCCTTCCTTCACGGTGCTAGACCTCAATAGGACACATTACAAGGGGCATCAGGCACCCTTCTTGTGTAGGTGGCCCATCACCCCCAGTCCTACCACCAAGTGGAGAATGCTGAGCCAAAACCTTGAGCAAACACAGAATCCTAAAGGGAAATTCTATTGGTGTGCACATTGAAAATAGTGTCTGCCTCTCCTTGGCAACATTAATTGCTTTAATGTATTCTACTCAATTTCTACATCAAATTCATTAAATTGAAATTTAAAGGTGGTGCTCCAGCCTGCCAATATTTTGCCCCACATAATTTGATTTTTCTAACCTGAACTCAGAAAATCTACCCAGTTATGTCTTTTCCTTCCTTTTGTTATCCCTTCTCCATGTGCCTTTGGCAAAACTTCAACCACCCCCCATAAGGGCACAAACCAGAGATATTAGTGACTTAATGGGTGCTATACACTCTGATTTTCCTGTCCAGGTGATACTTGGAAGCGAGTGTGGGTTGAAGTATGGGTACGCTGTTCTGAATAAATGTATGGACTACATAGCACATTCAGTAGGCCCCTCAAAATGGGTTTTGAATGGATTCATGCAGGCAAGAATAAAATATTTAGAGAAACGGATTCTGTCTTGCTGAGAAGCAATATTCAAACTAAATATTTAGTTCTTCTATGATATCATCACCAAACTGTTTCCCAGTTCCCTTCACCTGCAACAGATTCAGATGGCTAATTTAGTGACCACTGTGGTTTGGCTTTAGGTCAAGTTTTATGGATTCTATCCACTGGTTTATCTGAAAGTTCCCAAATACCATTTGCAGACAGCCCAAAGACACATCCTGTGACACAGCACACCCTTGGATATCTCCAAAATAAATCCAGAAGTCTAAACGATTTTTCAACAAAAATCTACCATTCATTTTAATTGTCAAGATAGCACTTTGCTTAATGGCTTGCACAAATAATGTCCTTGATGAGCATTTGCCACATGAATGAATGCCAAGTTGGTATAGATTGTTCTTTCCATGAGAGCAATGATCATGCCTTATTACTTTGTGCATGGCCAACATAAAACATGTGTTTCTCATTTATTAGGATATCAACAAATGTTTGTGAGTGAAAATATATGATAACTCTAGGTTTATGCAGTTTTACCTTCATTCTCAGGATGAGTGAGTTATTATAGAGTATCTCTCTACCAGTGAGGAACAAAAATCATTTTGATGACATATTATTTATTATCTTGTTTTTGCGGGCATGACCAGTGAATGGGATAGGCCAGGAATCCTAAAGGCAGATGGAGAAAGCCCAATGAGAGCTCCATCCTATATGACAGACTGATTTCAGACTTTGTTACAAGGCTACCTTAAGACTCACTTCTTCCGTGTAGCTTTTCAATGACTGTCCTCCACTGGAGACTTCTCCCTAGAGGCAAAGTGGAAGACAGGTTGAAAAGGTCAGAAGGAGAGGGAAAGAACCGTAGAAGATGGATCAGGGAGAGTAGAGAAACCTGGGCACAACATCAAATCGTTATTATTCCCCCACTCTCTCAGTTGATACTTGTGGGATTATCAGTTTGGCAACTTCTTACTCTGAAGTAGATAACTTTTTTCAAGGCGACAATATATCTTTTAGGTGGATTTTAGGTCACATAAAGAAATAACCACTTCGAATAGCTAACTAAATCTTAGGACAGAATGCTAAATGACTAATATAAAATTTTCTATTATTAATTTTATAAATATGTTCTTAAAATTAGATTAAGAAAAAAATCACTAATTCTGTATTCTGTAAATCTGTGTGAAGACCTAACACACAGACTTAAAAATATTTTATGGAAAGGGTACAGGTGATTAACCTGCCCTTTTCCAAATGTTTATGTCCAGTCTTTCTCACCTTCCTTGTATATTATTAGTAAATTCTCCATTATTTGTGTCTTTTACTAACATTTCACTGAGCGCTAGTAATCATTGAGATTTAAATCATTGAAATTTAAAACATGAAATTAAACATATATCCCAAACTCATCTAAACACTGGTGAATCAAAAGTGTCAAACAACTTGTTAGTTTGGATAAGTTATATTTTTATACTACATGGCCAGAGACATTTGGAAATAAATTCTGAGATATCATGAAATGATAAATTCCAGAACACATGTGTTTAAAAGATAACTAAATAAGTGTAAATACAGCTTATAATGGTTTCTAACTTTTCAAGGATCCTCTTTTTTTAACTTTTCAAAGGCCCTCACATATATTATCTCATTTGATTGTTTTTTCACTACAACTTAAGAGCAACACATCCTCAGGTCAATCTGATACATAAAGAAATTGAAGTCAGGAGAGGCCGAGTGAAGCGCTCACAGTCAAGGAGCCAGGCAAACCACGGCTGGGACTGGATTCAACTCTGACACTCTTCTACCTTGCTGAAATGAAAATTTTAAAACATAAAAAATTAAATTTAGGGGCCGGCCCGGCAGCTTAGCGGTTAAGTGCGCGCGCTCCGCTACTGGCGGCCTGGGGTTCAGATCTCCGATGCGCACCGACACACCACTTGTCAGGCCATGCTGAGGGGGCGTCCCACATACAGCAACTAGAAGGATGTGCAACTATGACGTACAACTATCTACTGGGGCTTTGGGGAAAAAAAAAGGAGGAGGATTGGCAATTGATGTTAGCTCAGGGCTGATCTTCCTCACAAAAAGAAAAAAAAAATTAAATTTACTTTATGTAAATAAAAATTGTGATGTATACTCCAAAGTACTTTGAGGAGGTTAAAAAAAAAGTATGCTTATTTCAAAACAAAAGTTAAGCTAGGAATAAAGTGTTGGTATTCCTAAAAGCTTAGAAATCACAGATGTCGTAATATTTTTTCCCCAATCATGGTTTCCACTAGCAAAAAATTAATATGCTGCAGTTCAAATGTTTCCAAATGCCTCCAAGTTTGTGGGATTCTCAATGGATAAGATAATGAAAGAGATAGGATAATTATATTTACTTAAGCTAAAACATAAACTATTAGGAAAAATCAAATCTATATAAATCCTCCAAACTGTCAAGAATTTAACTCAAAGCATACAGAGAAGGCTGGAGACTTTCTTCAGCTAAACTACTTTTTACAGTTGAACTTGCTACACTATCTGCCCTCATTTGGACCACTAGTCTAGAAGGAATGCTGTGGGCTCTTCCAATTTGGCTCTTCTATATGGCAGAACTAGTCTTTGGATGCTAATAATCCTTTCCCCTCCACCTCGGTTGCTAGGCATAAGAGGAAGAAGTGGTGAACTGCTTGTTGTGACACATCTGCTTTCTGGAAGGGCCAGCATCTGGGGCCTTCCCGGCTGGCCTCTGCACATCTGAGGGCTAACAGAGAGATGCTGCAGAGCAGTCCCTGGGTGCTCACCAAAGAGGGTGATTTGTTTCCTTGGAGCTAGAATGCAATGGTTTTCCCAATTTGTCTGGACATTTGCAGTCTTACGCTAAGACCTCGTGATGATTAAGGGTTTTCTCCGTGGTTGGCTATAACTAAAGCACTCTGTGCGCTACTAAGGTTTCTTGACAGGTTTGCTTCTTCCCACAGTGCTGAATCTTTTTCAATATCTACACCAAAGAAAATGAGAAACCCACACAACACCATTTGTTTCAAGGCCACACAGATTGGAGTTTGGCTATAACTGCCATTCATAAATCCCTGACATGGATGGCACTGATGAATTAGGAGTATGAAGTAAAAAACTCTAGGAGGAAAATACAGAGGAAATGAACACTTTGCAGAGAGGAATACAAATGTGGCACAGGGCCAAGTGGACAAAGCAAAGAACAAGATATCAGGATCTCTGAGTCTTAGGGTCAAAAGAGATGGTCCTAATCAAGAGGCTTGATTCAACATGTCTGTCTCAGGTTCCCCATTTCCAACACAGGACTACGGAAATGCTGACCTTCCCTCCTTCTCCAGTTGGGGGCGCTATGGAAATAAAATCCCTTCCAAAGTACAAAGCTATCAACTTTAGTCATTCCTTTCTTAGTTTTAAAGACTCAGCATTTTAAATATCAAGTCATTCTAACAACATAATATTTTGGTAATCACCTGGAAATGAATCAAAAATACCCAAATGCAATTTCCCTTGAAAAACAAAGAGAAGAAAGGGGACACAAGGGAGGCAGACAAGGGCGTGTGAAGGAGGGAAAGGGCAGAATACATGGAAACTATGCCTTAAAAAAAAGGAAGAAAAGGTATTTCCTGAAATGTGGTTTCACTTATGAATCTTAATATAACCACAGTTGAGATAAAAATGTTTTAAATGAGGATTACAAAATATAGTATAAATTCAGAAAAAGAAAAAAAAAGAGGCTGATACGATGACTGCATGACATATGACATGGGATCGTGGCTGTTAGAGATGAAGGCTGTAGTCGCTACCCTACTTATTTTCCAGTTAAGGAAACATTCTCGGTGAAATGGAATACCCTGGAGAGAGAGCTAGGACTAGACCCACACTCTCCTGAATCCACTGCCATTTTTCACTATCCCATTCTTCTCTTGTTTCAATAAGTACTTTTTATTCACCTTTTACTAATCCTCAGACAAAATGCATACAGAATTGCACTTACACGTAGAGTACATTTATTCATAAACATTTTGTGTCTAAAACTTCTAATTTCCTTCAAAGAAAGTTCCGTGAGAGCCCTACTTCCACCAGAATGATCTTCCTTCCCACGAAACTGAACAATAATCCTAACACACAAAACACTCTCTAAGGAAGTACCTGATGTATTTAGAACCCACAGAAGAACAAGAGCTTAGTATGAATGGCCAGGGCATTTCCAAACCCAAGGGATCCATAAAATGTCACCCATTGTTTATTCCACAAGCATTTGTTAAGCACCTATTGTGTGCCACATACTATGCTAGGTATGGGAACAAAGAAGTGAACAAGAACTAATCTCTAGCATAAAAAGTTGACCTTGAGAAAACAGATATACAATTTATTAGACTATAGAGCAAGATTACTTGATATAGGTAAGCCCAAGGTTTCATGGAAAAAAATAGGAGGAAAAGGCACCTAGCATTTCATTTATTTAACAAGCATGAATTGAGAACTATCAAGTGCTGGGAACTGTTGTAGCCACTGGATACACAAAGATTTCATTGAAGGGCTCAGACACGACAGAGCAAATAAATGAAACCACAAGTATTACAATGAAGGGCACAATTAAACCATGCACTGAAATGTGTACTGTACTTTTAGATGTAGAGATATCAACATCATGTGTCACTTCCTAATTTTATACTATAATTTCCTATAATATAGCCGCTAATACGATGGTTATACATTGTGTTTTCTAATTGCATTATTACACAGGGTTACTGAATTGGTGACAGATGATGGAGAGATTGCATTTCAGCTTTCCAAACTCTGGGAAACTCTATAGGCAGCAACTACTACTGATGTCCAAGTAACAGGCAGTGATAAATTACCAATTAGTTGAAAACTGGGTGCAATATTTTAGAAACTCAGACATTTTCAGAAAGCTCAAAAGTCTTTCAAATAATTGACCTAGTCAATAAATTAATAGTTATGAATGTTTTCAGACTTACTTATATAAATAGATGCTGTTTCTGTTTAATTGGCCACAATGTCTTTGCATACTAAGTTAAAATTTTTCTTCTGAAAGTTTGTCCACAATCTTATGAACAAATATAGCACCATTGCAGACCACCTCACTCTGAAAATGACAACTTTGTCCCACAGAGAAGATGCTCGACTGCTTCAGCATTGCTAAGAGCTAAAAAGACAGTGGCATTTTAAGATAAGATGTCATGAGTCACTCTGCTTCCAATTTCCACTTTGCTACAGGTTGTGTCTGCACCAGGAATCAGCAACCTAAGGTGTGATCAGAAGCCAGATTTATCCCCTCAGAAGGGATGAATAATAGGCAATCCCTAAGCACATAACCAGCTTCTAAGTTAAAATGAAAACAATTTACATTTTTCTTCCAATTTTTTCATGTTAAGCTAAATAGTTCATTAGTGGTAATGCTCGTGTCTTACAGACTTACTTTAAAAGAATGAAAAAGGGTAGGGGCAATTATGGGACTAATGACTATTACTAATAATGTTAAATTGTAAATAATTTAAAGCCTTTTAGTATTCCTTGTTATTTTATGAAACGTGACTATTCAGTTGCCAAAAAAAAAAAAAAAAAGCATTTTTTTTTCTTTCCTTTCCTTCAATCCCTTGTAAAAAATGTGGAAGGGCAAAGCCAGTAATGAGAGGCTCCCCGTTTGGGAGAGTGGTGACTCTTATCAGTGGATGTCAGACAAGAGAAGGGACAGGGTGAGAGGGTGGGGCTGTGAGAATTGATGGCTAGTGTTAATGATTTTTAATTTCATTGACTTAAAGAACAGGCTGAGATACATATTATTGGTCAATTGACTTTAGAAAAATCCATTTGACCTTGAACTACTCATTGTACTAGTCATGTGTGTCTTCTCTACGTGTTGATTAATTTATCACATCAATGATTAATATCATCTCACTTATCACATACAAAGAAGAGTATTCTTTCATTCTTTCTAAAATGGTTTAATGAGCCAACACAGCAAATTTTCAGCCATTAGATCTTGGAAAGTCACAACTTTTATTAAAAATAAAAACTGTTTTTATTAATTTTTGCTTCCTGGTACAGAGCCTGGCAATATAGAAGAAAAGTAAATGCTTGAAGAACGAATGAATGAATAAACAAACAAACAATCTGTAGATCTTAGCTGGATCTAGATCCACACAGAGCCTATACAAATCACAAAGTTTATAAATAGTGGGATATAAGAGCTAAATCACTTTTAAAATCAGTAAGTAGATATTATTACTGAATGTTTGTGCAATAAACCCACTGAAGAAATTGCTATGTATTAGTAAGTACATTTTTATTATTTTTTGGTAATCTAGTGCTATGCGTGATTATTTTCACAATACAGAAATATTCAAAAATGGTCTTTTAAAAAATATGAGACATAGACTTCAGTAAAGAGTTAGAAGTTCTTTTTTTGATTTCAGAAATAAAGACTAAAATACAACGAACATAAGAAGAAACAGACACAACAGCTGATGCCTTAAGAGAAATAGAAGATGAATAAGAGGGAAATTTTTAAAGTCAAAAAGAAATTAATAAAAGAGACTTTTAAAAAAGAATTTTAGGAAAAGTGACAAATATTGAAGATAAGCAGAGAAGGCAAAATATATGGGTAATAGGAGTCCTTAAGGGAGAAAATAAAAGAAATGAAACAGAATAATACAAAAACTTAGAATTCAAGAAAATTTTCCTAAAATAATAATAAAAAAAGAAATTATGTACTGCAATGCACACTTGACAATGGTGAGTCGGAATGACTATCACAAGACGTATTCTAGATATGATACATTCAAGATATAACATATTTTAAAGAAAAAGAAAAGTCCTTTGGGCATCTAGAAAAACAAATCACGACTTTTAAGAAGAAAATATTTAGATTATCATCAGACTTTAACAGCAGTGACTTATGCCGGTAGAAAAATGAAATAATATATTTAAGATACTAAAGAAAAGAAAATGTAAGCCCTACAATCTAGTAGAGAACACGCTTCAGAAAACCAAAATGCCAAGATCTAAGAATTGATGGTGAGCATTAATTATAGAATGACCAGTACTAAGACCACATGACAACTGAAAAGGAGAGAATATAGTATGATATTATGCAATGACTATATACTTTGACAATGCAGATTTTGTACAACTATTAAATAATTAGGAGACAATAGGGAAAGCATATGTAATTTTTTTGTTTGTTTTCAGTATTCATATTGGTAGATAGATTGGTATTTTTACCCTGAGACTGCTGTGTGTAATATGGAATAAAACAAATCAGTTATTATGGAATATTCTAATTTCAATATTACCTTTATCATTGAGAACCAGAATTGTTGGTATGAAGAAAAGGAAGTAAAAAAACAAGGTTGAATTAAAGTCTTGGTATTCTCTAGTTTGAACTGAAAGTGTCAATGTGAACTAACAGTCCACTGAAATGGGCTAAAAATAATGACCAACCAGTAACAATGAGTATCCCCAGTATCCAGCTTGTGGTCTTGAAATACCATTTCTCATTAAAAGAAACTAGGGCTTTTCAAAAAAATTAGTGGATTCCATGTTTGGGGCAGGATATGTACAATATGAGCTTGGAACATCTTGTACTACCCAATAGCAAGGAAGCCATCAGAGACTACCGAAGCATGATGAAATGATCCAAAAACAAACTTGGAGAAGCTCTCATGAGCCAAAGATGGGACAATTTGAGCTTTAGTGATGATAATAATACTTGTCATTCGTTGAAACCTATCAAATAAGTTTAAAGAAAGAATTGGTTATCTTCAGAAGATAATAAGGACCCTATTCATTATCTTGAAAACTAGTAAATAGAGAAGAGAAACCAAGTATGTGTTCTCTTTTTCCTCTGAGAACTGTGTTACTGGCTAACCAAACAGTAAATGAGGGAAAGGGTCTCTTAACAAAAGTATTCCAACTAATAAATACAAAAGAAATGATAGAATTAGAATATCACCACTTTGCAACTACCAATGAATAAATAGATATTGGCATTCAGCATCAATGGCTGCTAAGATGATAAAATGACCAGATATTACGTATCTTCTCTAGTCATGCCAAAGAGGAGCATTATCCAGTTTCTTTTTTCTTTTTTTTTTTGTGAGGAAGATTGGCCCTGAGCTAACATCTGCCAATCCTCCTCTTTTTGCTGAGGAAGACTGGCCGTGGGCTAACATCCATGCCCACCTTCCTCCACTTTATATGGGACGTCGCCACAGCATGGCTCACCAAGCAGTGCATCTGTGTGCGCCCGGGATTCGAACCGGCGAATCCTGGGCCACCGCAGCGGAACGTGCGCACTTAACCACTTGCGCCACCAGGCTGGCCCCTCCAGTTTCTAGATAATTTTCAGACGAATATAGAGGACCAAAGAACATGTTGAATTGCACCAAGAATGTGAAGTTAGCAAAATCCAGACTGTGGAAGACTCTACAGTTCAAATGGCCAGGGTTCTTCAACAGATAAATAGTAAGAAAATGCAAGAGAAGGAGGAGGACCCCATAGACTAAAAGAGATTTAAAGACGTACGTGATCTTTAATAGCTGGCAAGGTTAACAACAGTGTCAAGGGATGCATATTGGGATGATCAAGCTCCTTTTACAAGGCAAGGAGTTGATTATTATAAAAATTAGAATAGTTTTTATTTGTGGGGAGAGTAGAGGTTGTAATTGGGACTGAAGTGATTTCTGAGTTGTCTGGCAAATTTTCTTTCTTGACCTGGGTAGTGTTCTCATGAGCAATTGAGCCATACATTTGATTTGAGTGATTTTCTATATTTATATTTTATTTTGCAACAAAAATACATTTTAAAATAAACAGATAGCCATTTCTAATAGTAAACTATATTTTTATAGGTATAATTGTAAGGTCTAAGTGAAACTCGTAAAAAAATTAGAATGAAATGTTATAATACTCTATTTATTGTTGGCTACATCTCCATGGCCACATATCTATTGATCCAAATCTTTTGGTCTATGTAAAGAGGTAATTATTGGTTATATATCTAGAAAAGTAGTTAAAGGACACTCTTATTCTGATTTAATCTTAAACTAATCTAATTATAACACTGACCTCATAAAAAGCAGTGGGCAATTTTGATTTTTACCATTTGAAATAATTAAGCCTTTACATTCTCTTCCATTAAGCTTTTAAAAAAATCAATAGATGTCACTTTGGAATCTGTAAAGTACCTGTATAAATTCTCCAAGGTCAGTGAAATATGCATGGCAGCCTCATAATTTAAACCAAACATACAATGTATTCTTTTAAAATTAAATTAACCTATGTCTTTGCAAAATGGCTAAGGTGACCAACTTCCTGAACTGTGACTCAGATAGGAGCATGCAGGAAAACTGATACCATTGCTCGTGAAATAGCAAGATTTTTATGTCTCTCCTCTTCTCAGCCCATGTTTCCTTAATTTTAAAAAATGATTGATTTTTCAGATAAGTAACAATACCAGGCATTTCTCTACGTCGAAGGAAACATATTTCGCTAACAGACGCATAGACACAAATAATTTTGTCTTTGTTTCTTTTAACATATGTCTCTGATTTTTTAATTCAACAACAAAAAAGACCAGTTTTACATTTCCGACGTCTTTGCATCATTATTTAATACACATTAAAGGGCTATAGAATAATTTAAACTGTGTGAGAAAAATTCTATTTCACTGACTTGTAAATGTAAATAAATGCAGTCAATATATTGCAGAAGCATTTTTAAACTCAAAAGTGTATTTTTAATCCTTAACACATTTATTTGAAGGGGACTAATTTTTTTATTTTTTAATTGGTCCCATAAGTAGTCCAAAGAGAATGCTATCTGTAGAATTAAGGTTCTAACCAAATAAACAAAATGCATGAATTAACATTATCTAGCCTGTCACAAACTTGGTAGCTGATGCCATAAGCAGCATCACCTGCAGAGTTGTGGCTGGCTTGGGGGAAATGTGGAGAAGCATGATCAATTATCCAAGAAAAAGAGATGACCTCCAAATAAATAAGAGAAGTGACTTGGAGGGGAAGATAATGGGTCTTTAACATATTCAAACTATCACAATTACTAACTCTGAAGTTCTACCTGTTCTCTTTAGGATAATTTGAAAAGGCAATTCCCACTAGAACGTCAAGACTCACCACCTGTGTTTATGTACAATATTTCTTTGCTTAATATGGGCTGGTCACTGGACTAAGACTTGGTCTTAATTCTATGTACTGTCAGAAGTAACAATACCGGGCATTGGTACAATGCCAATACCAACAATAACAATACGAGTGACGTCCTGGAGAGTCAAGAGTCAGGCTTTGGGGTCAAACAAATATGGGTTCATACTCCAGCTCTGCCCGTTATCCTCATGTGCATTGGGCAAGCCACACAACTTCCCTAGGTCCCCATTTCCTCATCTGTAAATGGTGATAACACCATGTGCCTCACAGGTTATGTGAGGATTAAATGAAATAATGTCTGTAAAGCATAGAAGATAGGAATAAACTCTGTCTATCATCATTATTAATCAGGATAATAAGTATTAGTACTAGTATTAGGAGGTTTTTAGTGAATGAAAGACACGGAAAATCAACCTTATACTATGTAAGGTAGGCAAATTAGAGATACGCGTCATTCTTTAAGAATATAGCTGGGAAGGGGACCTGACCATGGGGAAATCGGATGCTACTTTTCAGTTTATCTATTTTTATTTTTGTGTCACTTTCATTAAAAGAATCTTGTGCTTTCAATGACAGGTAATTATTGAATGGCTTCACAAATAAATAAGTTTTCAGCAGTAAATCCAGGAGTAAATGGAAGGTTGACTGATGGTGAGTTTAAGGGGACTTTAAAAAGCCCAGATATCAGAACTAAAAAGAAGCAAGTGACACAAGTCAAGAGAAATTAATTGTTGAGAAAAGGGAGTAAGACTTTGTTCCTGACCCTCTCTTCTTCATCTCAAGACCTTCCCGAATCCTCCAGTCATGCTGAATAACCTCCATCCCCCAACAGTCAGTGTCTCTGTCTCTGTCTCTCTGTCTCCTTTCTCCTTCCATCTGTCCTTCCTTCCCTCCTCAAGCCATTCTTTTGTGCATTCCATGCCATCTTCCCAATGTCACTCTACTCTTGGCAAGTCTAAGTTCAGTGCCACTTGTCCCAAGAAGACTTCCCTGACTCACGTTTGTGTTGCCTCCACCCCACCCCACCAAATGTTCCCATGAGTCTCTGCAATTAAAGAATTTGCCACACTGACTGCTTTGACCTGAAGTAGTCTCTACTACATTGTCAGCTCCACAGATCCACCCTTAACATTTGTGGGGTCTGAAGCAAGAGGTCAAACAGAGGTCCACCTTGCCAATAAAATATATTCTGCCATATTATTTTAATATGCCATTACAAAAAGTATAGTCTGACTTTTATTCAGACTTGGTAGGCCAGCTTCAAATTCAGAATTCTTGCATTCCTTTGAGTTCTGCACTATAACTTGGTAGAAAAGGGAGAGCAGGATGGCAGCACCGACCTCAACCCCATATCCTTGACCCTTTTTCTCTGATCCCACACCACACCACAAAAGGTTTTGTGAGCATGCGTCTGGATATCCCTGCCTGCATCTCCAAGCTCATAAAACCCTCCCAAAACAACTGTCTCTTGCCCACTCCTCAGGCCTAGAATTGAGCTCTAGGGAAGAACAGACTAGGGAAAGAGGCCCATGCATGTCCAGGAAGCAGGCTTGGGATCATTTGGGCACTCTTGCCCAAATCCTGGATCCTGGTTCCAGGATCCTGGTACCCAGCACATGATCAGGCTTTAGGTGGGTATGTCCCCTTGACCCCAGGGACTCCTCATCCCATGCGGAGGGGCACAGCCTTGAACTGATTTAAGGACCATTGAAGCTTTCTGATGGCAGACACACCTGTCTGTTTACTATCTACTGTACTTAGCATAGGGTTTGGCATCTAAGAGTCATTCCACAATACTTATTGAATGGATGAGGATTATTACAAAAAGCACAAATTTCTAATTTAAGGTGCTGAATAACCAAAACATAGTAGAAGATGTGGCTAAAAACACAGAAAGGAAGACTGTGTAAAAGTTTTGAATATTTTAGAAATACAGAATCAGGGGGATTCTAGTGGCAAGAGATAGGGAGAAAGTTCCTATTTTAGATCTATTTAGGATCCAAAGAAAATATAGTCCAAATATGAACTAGAGAAAGACATTTTAAAAATTGACTATGTTTGCACTGAGTTGGATAATGGTCCCAAAACAGAAATAAACAAAAATAAACTAAAAATAGAATATAAGAATAAGAATAAAGCAGTGAGATCCAATGAAATTGCCTATCAAAAGAGACCTTCAGTCCCACCAGCTAAAATGGTCTGTCTGAGGAGAGTCAAGGGCAAAGGTTCTATCTAGGATGAACAGATGCCCTATCTAGGATAGGCAGAGTGTTTTGCAGTGTGATTATCAGGGAAGCTGGATAAAACTAAGAAAGCAAATAAAGTGGGAAAGGATGTGGAGGGACCTGTTTATAGAAGGTATCTTTGCAATCATACTCTGCTCACTACAGGGAATACTACACTCCTTCAGCCTAGCCTCACATTTTTGTAAGCTATGAAGAGATACCAGAGTTTATATGAATCACTCAACACCCAACAACCTTACGAACCACAATTTGAATGCTTCATTAAAGCTAAGACAAGGCACAGAGCCTGGAGTTCGCGATGATGTTCCAAGTCTCTTTGATGCACTCCAGTTTTTCCTTTGTGGTCTAAAACCCTTGCCCCTTTGGGGACTAGAGCTCCAAGATGTTCTATAGGAAGAAATTTCTCCAGTAATCCTTATTCCAAAGAGTGAATTTAATGTGTCTTGCAGAACAAAGCTTATTTTGCGGCCCTGAAAAGGGCCAAACCACATCATAGAAAGTAAGAAGATATCTTCCATTCTCATGAAGGTATGCCCATCCTTAGAACCAAGTTCAAAGCAAACATCTTTTGAAGTCTTACTGAACATGACTGAACATTGAGGTTTATTACAATGTTTTTGCATGTGTTTGCATTTTGTGAAAACAGCTAGGATCAGAAGCAGAAGAGCCAAAAAGATTTCCTGCCAGGTCTGGGAATCTAAAAGCCAGAAATTTCAAGAGAAAAAATAATTCTTATAACATGTGTAGCCTAATTTTACACACTCTCCATGTTAATTGAGATAAACACTTGAAATCCCGGATCCTTTTTGACAATGAACTTCAGAGCCAAACTATTTAGTCTTGTCTCAAACCCAGAGCAATATTGCAAGTTAGCAGTTAAATGTAACTCATCTTATGGTCACTGCCAGTTAGTTAAACATATCGATTTAATGAAGCCAAGTCATGAAAAAGGCAGCTTCAATATTTTTAAAGATCACAAGTCTCCTGGGAAACAGTTCTCGTTACTCTTGTAGAATGCCCTTTGAAGCCCAGAGACAACACAAATCAAGCTAATCAAGGCACCTGCCAACTAGAGTTTTGCCTTGGAATGTTGGGAGGCTCATTAATCACTCATTTGGCCAAGCACCAGACTCAGGGCTGACCGCCACATACAATCATGCAGCCAAGGAGGTGAGCGGGAGGCAAATGTTGGCCACTTGTGTAGAGGAGAAAGAGCTTTGACAGCTAGTGAGAAAAAACAATGCACAACAATAAATTTTCAAATTTTTCAAGGAGCTGAAACTAACCCAATGAAATTAATTGTAAAATACTCTAATATGCTTTAAAAAATCACATAAATATAGAATTATAGAAACATAGCCAGATAGGAGTTCATATAAAAAAAGAGGGAAACATTAGGTAACCACAGCTTTAGTGTGTACCAGCAGTGCAGTGAAAGCTACTGAAAAAGTTATTTCAATAATAAGCATCATTAATGAAAGCATAATAAACTCTTCTAAGTTGTTAGTAGTTGAATTGCACATCGCTGATCCGGTTAGAGTGTTGTGCTTATGTTTGGTATGTTGGAAGGAGAGGTGATTAAAATGGACGGAGGTCTAAAAAGAAGGTCATATAAGGGATGACTGAAGAAGTTGTTTTTCATCAGAAGGACAGTAAACTTAGAGTGACTGTGGTATTTAACTAACTTAAGATTTAAAAGATGGAGAGGAAAGTAGAGTTCTTTCTTGTTCAGAAAGCAAATTTAGGGCGTATTGACGAAAGTTTCGTGGAGACAGAATTTCTCTCAAAATGAAAAGGCATTGTTTTAGAGCAGTAATAAAATATGGGTGGGAGCAGGAAGTTTCAGGAAAGAGCTGTTGTGGGAAATCTTTGGGCAAGACCGGACAGTGCACTATAGAAGGAGTTCCTCATTGAGGAAGGAGTTGACA
The DNA here is from genome assembly GCF_020826845.1 of Diceros bicornis minor. Lineage (NCBI taxonomy): Eukaryota > Metazoa > Chordata > Mammalia > Perissodactyla > Rhinocerotidae > Diceros > Diceros bicornis. The sequence goes on along the minus strand of NC_080772.1, from coordinate 20,948,155 downwards.
TAGTCTTTTTCTGCTGAACTTCTTCTGTTAAATTTCCTTCTCTTAGGAAACTTGATCTCTTCCTAAAGTTCCAAAGTTGGGCATCTAAACTGATGGGAACTGAGGGGATAAAACTCGATTAATTTTTGCTTCCCACAATTATAACCCTGCATTTAAGTCAGGACAATGAGGTGGAAAAGTCTTCAAAAATTAGCTTTGCTTTTGACCGTGTTGTCTGGATAAAGGAAAGGAAAACGGCCTTTATCTAGTAGCTGCTATAGATAAGCACATGTACCTCTGTACTCAATTCTCATAATATTCCTGCGAAATAATTATCTCTATTTTACAGATGAAGAAACTGAGACTAAGAAAATTCTAAAGTACAGCAGGTCTTGAATCCTATGGTCTTGAAGCCTAAGAAATTTCCAGAAGACAGAGAAAGAAATCAACCATTGCATTAGATAAATCAAATGCTTCAACTGTTACAAAGGTTGATTTAAGGTCCCACCTGAATTCCTAATCCAGTCCTCTCTCAATTACATTGTGCCAATATTTTCTACTTCTTAGTTTTGGTAGACAAGGGCCAGCCCAACAAATTATTTACATTAAACCTGAACGAAAATTATTATTGTGGACAATGAACCCAGTCAAGTATGTAAAGTAACTTAAAGAAAAAAAATTACTGTGAGTAATCAAAGCTTGTGTTAGGTTCTTATAAGAATTTAATAAATAATATTGCAAAAACTCCATGCCCAGATAAATTAGTTCATTTCTGCCAAGAGGAGGAAGTAAGGGCAAGTGTTGGAATCATTTAGTGTCTCCTCAAGCTTTCTGGGTATAAAGATGTCCTTCAACACTCCTGGGAAGCCAAGTCTCCGAATCAGTAGAAAGAGTATTGTCTTTGGAGACAAGATTGGGTCTGAATCTTTTTTTGTGTGTAACTCTGAGTCAAGTCACTTGGACTCCCCAAGTCTCTCTCTCTTCAGTTGTAAAGAGAGAATAAGAAGAATAAGAATGCTTTCAATTGAAAAATTAGGCATAATATCTATAAAGTACAGTGCTAGGCACTCAATAAATCATTCCCACTTTGATTATGACCCAGCACTCTAACATGATGGCCTTCACTCCACCCACTCCTCTTCCCTCATCTACTTCTCTAGCTGTGCTCAACTGTACGTGGGCTCCCAGGCAGACTGTTCTCTCCCTCTGTGGTAGTGAACCTTCCTGGTAACTCACTTCTCTCTCAACCCAGGAACCACCTTCTCCTGGAAGCTGTCTTTGATCACTCCCCACTCTGCAGGCTATATTAGATGCCTTCCCACCCCATGCGCATACTATGTACGCATCTGTCAGAGCATTTCTGTGCTCTCACAAACATCTGTTCATTCAACTGCCCTTCTCATAATACCGTAAGCTCTTGAATGGCAAGGAGTATATCTTTTATTTCCCGATTCTCAGTACCTCATAGAGTGCTTTACAATAGAAGATGCTCAATAAATGTTGGTTGAATGAACGAATGCACTAAGCCTAGAAGGTCAGTACAGCACATTGATTCAATGCTAAACTAAATCATTTTCTAAGAATAGTCTTATCTGTCAGTCCTCTCAAAACCTTATGTAAGAATTCAACAGATATAAAACAAACATGAGTTTACAAGCGTCTTAGCCCATTCAGGCTTCTATAACAAAATACTATAGACTGAGTAATTTATAAAAAACAGAAATTTATTTTTCAGAGTTCTAGAGGCTAGACGTCCAAGATCAGGGTGCCAACATGGTTGAGTGAGGGCCCTCTTCTGGGTCGCATTCTTTTAGTTGTATCCTTACATGGTGGAACAGGCAAGAAAGCTATCTTGGGTCTCTTTTATAAGGGTACTAATTCCATAAGTGAGGGCTCCCCCTTCATAACTTAATCATCTCCCAAAGGCCCTACCTCCTAACGCCATCACATTGGATTTCAACGTATGAATTTTTGAGGGGACACACATTCAGACCATAGCAACAAGATAACCTGAAACACATTCAGAAAAATCAAAGATAAGTTTCTCTACATTTTCCACCAGTAGTCAAATACAAATACCAGTTATTGACTTCCACGTGTATATGTATGTTCAATAGATCCATGTATACCTGCGAGGAGGTTATCCACACTACGTAATTTTTTCACAGCCAAGGAGTCTTTTAAGAGTTTAATATTGGAGGAGTTTTCACTTCTGGCAACTGGTTCCTGAAGTCCCACATTGTGGGGAACTAAACAATGGGGGTAATAAGGCATTTGTGGAGCAAAAAGAAAATTCAAAATTGCATTTTTCTAAATTTCACTCCTCCCGGAAAAAGGAAAGCTAGATCCTCCATAGTTATTTTCATCTGAATGGGGGTGAAGTATCCTCTTGTATAGTTAATAGACATTAACTTTAAATTAGCTGACAATTTAATATTTTTTTCTCCCTTAAGTAAAATGGATGTGTACATGATAGGTGAAAAAAGGTGCTTGGTTATAGATATGCAAATATTTGTTAGAATGGTTTAGAAGAATACAAACTGTGTACATATGTGTGTGTGTGTATGTATGCATGTCTATATAGAATTTTTTAAATAGTGCTTCCTTCGAAAGCTGTGGCTCTCTTCTTGGAAATGCAAATAGTTAAAACTAAAATAATTAGTTTTCCTTTCATCATTATTGTACAGAATGACAGCAAGTTCAGAGCTGTGCCAATGTTACTTAAAATAGTCACAGGAAAAGTAAATATAGGTCCGATATCCTTTACTATTGAGTCTAGAACAAGTCCCAACCTTTGAGGAAAGTCATAACCATTTGGTAAGGAAGCCTAACTATTAAATATAATCCGCTACTTAAATGGGTGAGCCTAAAAGAAAGAAAGCCTCAGAATAATTTGCATGCTCTACATTATCTCTGCTTGGGGTGAAAAGAAGTACAGTTCTGAAAGCCCTCAGGGTTCCCACGCAGACAGCAAGCCGCCACAATCCCTTATAACTCTTCTTGCCTGAATTTGGAATGAAGTTAGAAGACTTGAAAAGCTCAATTAAAGATAGATAGTTCTTAATAACAATGCTGTACTCCCTGATTTCTCAGAACTAACGTAAACGTTCATATATCACTCGTTTCGCGAGAGGATATTCCAGCCTGGTAGTCCCAGCCAAGTCAACTGCTGACTAAGGAGGATGGCTTGAATTCAGCTTCATAAAAGAGCCATCCTGTGTTACTGTCCTACCTCTAGTTCAGCTTGCAAATTTGCTATTATAATACAAAACGGTGGGGCTACCAAAACCACTGAGCCAACAGGGAAAAAAAAAAACAAGACCATATGGGGGAAAAAGGAAGTCAGTTTTATTGTTGTTATAAAAGAGAAAGAATTTAAAAACAAACACCGGCAGCCTTGCCTTTGTGACTCTCCCTACTGCCATCACAGCACGCATCCTAGGCCAGCCAAAGTGAGCATCATTTTGCGATCTCGGCCAACAGACTGGAAGCCTCTGCAGGAGGAAGGCTGAGCCTCATCACGATTGTGTTCCCAGTGCTATCAGAGTGCTTGGCACCCTCAGGCGTGCTGTAAATATTTGCTGATTGACTGAACCTGTACTCTGCTGGACTTTTGCAATCCAAGAATCCAGGACGATCTGGAGCAACTGTGAACAAATTCAACAGCTACCATATTTAGCATTTTACATATCAATGATCTCAGTTCATCCTTCCTGCAATCGAATAAAGTTGGTTTTATGAGTGAAAACACTGAGTTCCAAGAGACTGTATTACTCGCCCAGTATCTTAGAGCTAAAACTCATTAAGGCCAGATTTGATCTTGACTCTAGAACTCCAAAGTCCGTGTTCTGTCCACTGTACATTGTCTTTGCTTCCCAGAAGAGATATAAGATTTAGCTTGGACTAAATTTAAATTTTGGAAAAACTCTGCACATATTCAACATAATATTCAATGCAGGCAACATTTTTGTTTTTAACCTTGCAAACTCGTTGAAGTGAGCTGGTTAACAAGCATCCCTGCCCCACTGCCTCCAGAAGATAATAGTGGGTAATGGGGAAGGACACAGAAGTTACGGAACTTTCCTATTGACAGCACAGGGTTTAATCTTCATTTTCAAAGTTGGGTTGAAGGATTTTGATCATAAGAAAAATGGGAAGTAAAGAATAAATAAATAATGGAAAAGTTTTGTCTTTTATCAGTTGCATAGCAAGACTTTAAAATGGAATCAAGTTTATTTCCACTCTAACAATCACATTTGATTCTGAAATGCAAGTTCGCTGATAAGGTGACTTTAATTAATGTCATGGAGGAAGAATTGTTCCAACTCATGAACAGCACACTTGGCACACATCTGATCACCCTATGTGTAAATCATCTATTAAGCCTTCTGTCAACTGTGTTTAACTAACTAAGAGCTGTCTTTCATCTATAGGAAGAAATATCCATATGTGAAGACTCCAGATTTTCACAGAGAAACAAGCTAGTCCTGTTCAAAATCATATCAATCAACACCCTTTAAGTTATTCAAGATTTTGATCAGGGTATTTATTTACAGAGAGAATTTTTGGAGTGTTTTGGTGTGCAGATTCACTCCCAAGCTAATCCTGTTTAGATTAACATTCTTTAATATCCTTCCAGTTAACATGTCAGTGAACATAAAAAATGAACAAAAGACAAAAAAAATACATGATACTTAAGATGTTATTTAAATTTTCTTACTTGTTAAAATTCTTTTTCATTAAGCATAGGTGACTTTTCTTCATCCTTACAGGCTTAATTTAGAATCAAAATTGTCCTCCCACCCACACCCCTCACCTCAGCACTGTACACCTCCACTCGGCAGAATGCCCAGCATAGGTGATGAATAAATATTTGGGGATATTGATATGAATATATGAATGATAGTGAATTAATGAGTTAGTGTCAATTATAATTTTTTAAGAAGAAAACTAACAGTGCATTTTCTATATTTATCATGAATAGTAGGCTAGAAATTTAGTAGAATTATGCTTTTCAAAACAGAATAAATTAGTTCCTAATTGAATTAATTCTGTATAAGTGATCTATAGCATCAGAGTACTTCTATCTCTTTCAAGTCACAAATGTAAGGACAATAAAGTCCCCCAGCTATCTCATTCCTTCAGTCAAGCACACACTCTGTGTCAGGGAACTGTACTCGATTCACTGTACATTAGATGGTGTCATGGAAAATTCAGGGCTGATGGCAGCTCTCACATACACTGTTTGTCTACACTGGGGACAGTCACTCTTAGTTTTAAGCTACAAATGTGCTTGTGCGTGCAGTGACTTCTTACAATGCCAAGGATATGTTTCCCCTTGGGTATCCAGGTGGCTTGGGCAATTGTGGGTGCTTGGACATCTAGAGAGACATAGTCTATTCGAGGTAAGAGTGTAGGCTGTGGAGGCATGTGGACCCGTGTCAAAGCCAGCTCTGCTACTCAAGCTTTGTAATCTTGAAAGATTACTGAGGCTCCTGACAGCAGTTTCTACAGCTGTGAAACTGGAATAAAAATGCCTATCGCATGTGAAGATTTCATAAGACAATATCTGTGAAGACATAGCACAGTCACTAGCAATTAATATATTTTCAATATGTAAAGGCAACTTTCACTATGATGCTCTCTTATTATTCTATCACTGTTATAACTGACGCTACCATTATGCCAGTTTCTTCTGAAGGAGTCCATAGGGAGTTACAGAAAATTCAATATTTTCAGTGTCAGGAAGACTCTCAACAGGAGACCTCACTAATCTGGGTTACAACTTTCCTTGACAGTGAAATCATAACAGTTCTTCCAGGGTTAGGACTAGGGCTCTATTTTGAAGCCAGTGCCCCTGAGTGATCCTTTTATATTCTAGAAATATCCCTTATACACACTTGGTGAGAAATATTTGCTGCAAGTCAGAAGGAGGACATTCAAAATGATGTGAATATTTATGACATAGCACACACTATTTCGTCAGAGTAAGCAACCAAAAATGCATTCCAGTTGTGCTATAGAATTATCAGTTTTATAGGTCCAGGAATTTCCTACAAGGCTAAATATTTCTAAGGAGTTTTTGAACACAGAAAAATATTTTAATGCACTATTTATTAACTAAAGGTTAAGTAGTCATTTAAAAAATATTCCAACATGTCTACCCTACTGCTAGCCCAATTACACAGATACATGTAGTGTAGTTGCCCTGAGAAACTGTTCTACCTTGGTTTTGATGTAAAAGTAGACATTGTATGTAAACATTTCTAAGTGTACTTTTTCCACGATTGGTAGACTATTACATTCCTATTTCCTTAAAAGTTTCAAAAGTAGAATTTCAAAGGTGGAGCCTATTAGAGTTATCCTTGCATTTCTGTCTTCTTAAAAATCCCAGAAGTTCTCCAAGCAAATAGTACAGCTTCAGTTAACTCAGGCATTAATTCACGGTGCCCAGGAGAGCCTTAGGTATTCTTTTCCAGGCTCGAGATATATTCAAGGCCCAGGGTAATTTGAGTGCGTTAAGTTTACTCAAAGTCTTCTTTGGTCTCGAGGTTCCAACCTTCACCTGCTGTTTAACATTCCTTTCTAGATTCTTAAAAGCCTTGTTTACATCAAAAAGGAATTTTATGCCTTAATACAAAGTAATCATGAAAGAACGTACTTGTCAACTTCACTCCTGGTAGCAGGTTTTGGCTTCTTTTCCCCATTTGAACTAAGGTAGCAATTTAACATAGTGTTAGGAAAAAAGGTAAAAGGAACACTTTCAAGATATACTTTTCCATTTCTGAGGTCAATCCGTATGTGTTATTAGTTTACAGTATAATTTATTAGTTTGGTTTTTCCCATAGCATAATGTGATCCATGTAGCTCTATATTTTTTAATCTTTTAATCAAATTACTCCTGGCATTTTTTTAAGTGATTTTTTTTTTTTTTTAGTTAACACACGCACAGAATTGCTTGAAAGAACGTGGTAACCAGATACTGGACATCAACCACGGAAATGGGAACTTGCACAGAATGTGGGAAGCTTGTCTTCAGAGCCTTCTGCTCCTGACTAGAGCATGACTTGACTCTCCAGCAGCCACAGAAAGGGCTTGGCACCACTGACTGCGACTCTGTTCCTCACCAGGAACAGAACACACACTAAGAAATGTCACGTAGGGGCCGTGCATGACAGATCAAAGTTATTAGGCAATTTCAACAATATGGAGCATGTTATTCACACATCAGAATCTTCTTTATCATGTTAGAAACCACATTCTTAGAAAAAAAAAGGTTTTGAAAGTATAATCTGTAGGACAGGGCCTATCCAAGTCATATGCAAACTACATCCTCAAATTTGCAAGGGATGGTCATGTAAAATGTACCTGAGGCTCTTAGTTTTCTATCTTCCTTATGCTGTTACTTTGCAGAGATAGAAAGAGACACTGTGTCAACTAGTAAAACAAGTGATCTAAAATGACTTCTGCGGCACAAAGACTCAGTTCATTTCTCCCTTGAATTCTTACCTAACTCTTCCAACCTATGGAAAACTCTCCTGTTCTAAACTGACATGTATACAGTCTGTATCATAGAATTTACTGAACACTTTTCATCTTGATGCATTTAGATAATCTTCCTAAGATAACCAGAATGTCTTTAGGGCTAAAATGATTTCACTTTCCATTTTTCTTCCACAAGGCTTTATGCAATGAGTGAGGTGGGAGGGGCCATATTAATAACTTAATAAATAAATCTCAGTTGATTAACCAAGCAGGGTACATGCTCAAATAGTGTATTAAATTTTATATTCAGTGTTCACAAGCACATCTATATGATCCAAGGGTACTCATTTTTGACAAAATAGTAATAATTTGCTCTATCTAAGAGAATATGTTTTCAATATTCCAGTGCCATGACCATAAAATATGCTATTTGTCATTTTCTTTTAAGCATTCCTTCAAGGGCAGAATAATGTACAGCAGTGCAAAGCTTCACAAGATACTGTCTATCATTTTAAAATCAACATTCTCTGGTGGATTGGTAGGAAATTGGATCCATACTATTTCTCAAAAAAACTGCCTACAAATTTATGGGGAATTTCCTGATATTAAAAAAAAAAAACAAAAAACAGCACAATTCAAGAGCTAACTAAAGAGAAATGCTGGTCTAAACATACCACATAATGTTAAAATTAAGGAACATATTGCAATTCAACCAGTCTGTTTTTGATCCATAGAGTATGGCATCTCACTGATATTTTATGTAAGAATGGGAGAAAATTTCCCAAATTTAATTGAATTTGGAAAATCCTAATCACACATTACATACACAACTGTGGGGAAGTCTCTATAAGGACACAAGTCCCTGGGAGGCAGGCTCTCCCCAGCTGTGCATCCACAACAAAGTTTGTCAGTGATACCATAAAAAAGTGACCCATCAGTTTTTCCAGCATCATTTTCTATATTTCTCACCTGGATTCTTTATATCAGTGGTGCGCTGGAAAAAGTTTAACAACTAGTTCTCTAGGGGAAAAATTAAGGCTCTTATTATTTGCTGATTTCTGTGGTGTAAATATTCTCACAGGCTGATTTCAAGCCACCAGTGTGATCTCACTGAACGCAGAGTTGGGAAAAAGATGGCACCACCAGCTCCAGGGAGCCACTGTGAGCCAGCTGTAGAACACTGCTCAAAATGCTACTTCTAACAATTTGGGCAAAGGAAAAGAAAGTCCTAGGTGATAAAGAATGAACTTGCAGGTATAAGTCTTGCCAGGGAAATAGAAAGGTTTCAAGGAGTATATAGAATTCAAAGAGAGGGACATCGAATTTAATGAGATATCAATACAAACAATCTGTGGAAGGTAAAGGGAACAAATTTTGATCACTTTAAATAAGGAAGAGCTCTCTAACAAGTTTAACAGAGATATGCTCTTCATTTGGAGCTCTTAGTTTCCTTTAACCTGGAGAAGTTGAGGAAAGGTTGGAAGACCACTTAACATAGATGTTTAAGAATGGAACCACTGTTAGGGTTCTCCACATACTTTGAGCCTATGAAGCTGGGACAATTAAACTAAAACATAAAGAACCTTCACCCTTTCATCTTGTGATTTGAAGAAAGTTCATGGCATTGTGGGTATATATCTGAAATTATATAAGAGATTTTGAGAAATTATTGTAATATAATTATTTTTTTAAAAATTCACAGATATAAATATTTTATATTTTTAAAATTTCAACCCAATATAAGTTTTGCTAATAATTTCAGGAAGCAATGTCACAATAAAATAATTCGTATATCTCTTCTAACCTCTATATTCTATCTATTCAAGCTTGGGGATGTTTTTTGTTTGTTTGTTCTTTTAGTATAGCCAAATATTTCTCAAAGTAATTTCATATTTTTCTAACAACTATTGGTAAATCTTTATGTCAAATATATCCTAACCCACAGTTTAGGAGGCTGATTGTAATTCAAACCTCTAAGCCCTCAATACAACGTGGAGTGCGAGAGTTTTAACTTTCTATTGAGATCCTGTGTACAACCACTTCAAACGATCTACATTTTTCTATTAAGGCTCACCAAGTATTAAGTCCTTTAGCCTTTGCGATGTTTTCAAGCACAGGAGTAAGCTAGTCCACTTGGTCCTTAAGGTGATCTAAAAATAATAATCCTTTTCTGAACTTTGTTGCTGTCCTGGCAGGCAACTCTAATCCCTCCATCCAATATTAGGACATGGTTCTACTTGAAATGCTATGTAATTGAAATTACAAGCTCTGTGTTCTTCCTGGAAGTAAGCCAGAATATTTGAAATCAGCTTATAGTAAGCATATATTGAGCTAGGAACTGTGACGTTACAATATGGGACAAATTATGGTCATCGTTCCGGTTTACCCAGCGGTCCACTAGCATTAAACACAATGTGAATTTCCTAAAACACTGAGGTTTCCAATAATAGTGTCCCTTTCCAAGTTCTTCTGCCTTCTCCAATAATAACAATTTGTTTTACTATTCTTTTGTGCATGGTGCTTTCCAGCTAGTACATGCTCAAATAATTTTGGAAGAACAAAATATAGTATAAAATCCATAGGCTTTAGAGTAAAAGAGAATGTCTCTTGACTCTTGGTTCCAGCATTTACTAACTCTGTGACTATGGATATGTTAACTTTTCTATTTCCTAATCTTGAAAATTGAGGATAATAACACCTGCCTAGTTGGAATAGTATGAAAATTAGAGATAATGTCTGCAAAGTCCTTAGATCAATGTAGGGACATAGTAGACACTGGATTAGTGAGTGATGATGAGAATGAGGATGATTAATTGATTCTAAGAAAGGATAATTCCTCTGGACATTCTGACTCTCCCAGAGTAGTGTACTAAAGCAAATTAATCTACTCTATTCATGTGGATTTTAGAATTTTCAGTTTGTGGATCATAGAAAGTTTTAATGTTTTTATTGTGAGAAAATATATGTAACAGTTACTATTTTAACCATTTTAAAGTGTACAAGTCAGTAACATTAAGCACATTCACAATGCTGTACAACCATCACCACTATGTAATTACGGAAATTTTTCATCTCCCCAAAAGAACATCCTAAACCCATTAAGCAATGACTCCCCTTTCTCCCCTCCTCTCAGCCCCTGGAAACCCCTAATCTGCTTTCTGTCTCTAGGAATTTCTCTATTCTGGGTATTTCATATAAATGGAATCATACAATATGTGACCTTTTGTGTCTGGCTTCTTTCACTTAGCATAATATTTTCAATGTTCTTCCATGTGGTAGCATATATCAGAACTTTGCTTTTTTATGACTGAATAATATTCTGTTGTATAGATGTACTCCATTGTGTTTATCCCTTCATTAGTTGATGAACGTTGGATTATTTCCACCTTTCGGCTATTGTGAGAATAGTGCTGCCGTGAACAGCCATGAAGATTTTGCTGAGTACCTGTTTCCAATTATTCGGGGTATATACCTAGGAGTGGAATTGCTGTACCATTTGATAACTCTATGTTTCACAGCTTTAATTCTGTGCCCTTAAAAATTGTAAAGGAGAGATTTTAAAAGTTAAATATAAATTTACCATACGACCCAGCAATTCCACTCTTAGGAATCTCTCACAGGGAATGAAAACATATACCCACAGAAAGAGTTGCATGTGAATCTTCATAGCAGCATTATTCATAATAGTTCAATATTGGAAACAACCCAAATGTCGATCAGCTCATGAACTGATAAACAAAATGTGGTGTGTCCAGCAATGGACTATTCACACCACTATTCACCAATGAAAAAGAATAAACTACTGATCATATTACAGCATGGATCACCATGTTATCAAAAACATTATGTTAAATGAAAAAGGCCAGACACAAAAAACTACATGCTATGTGATTCCATTTATATGAAATGTCCAGATTAGGCAAATCTGTAGAGACAGAAAGTTGGTTAGTGGTTGCTTCAGAATGGGAGTGGAAATAGAGATTAACTGTAAATGTGGCATGAGGAATCTTATCTGGGGTGACAATAATGTCCTAAAACTGGATTATGATGGTGGTTGTACAACTCATGATATTAACCAAAAATCATTGAATGATATACTTGAAATAGGTGAACTTTATGATACATAAATTACACGTGAATAAGCAAAAATAGTCGCATAGGGGAAAATGCAAGCTAAAAAACATGCTTTTCCTTCTTGATATCCTTTGCTACTCTGGGTTCAGAAATTCATCATCATACTCAAAGATTACAAAGACTCGTAACTGGCGTCCTTGTCATCTCTCTAACTGTTCTCCATTCAAATTTAACCATATCAAGTAGACACCACTTTATTTCTTCTAATATTCCAAAATTAATAGATCATGCTCAGAGGTATCCAGAGATCTCTACTGCCCTCAACCTAGCATTCAGAATCCACAGTCCACCAGCATTCAGGATCCACAATCCACCATTATTTCCACAACTCACTAACAAATCAACTGCTACAACATTGCAGGTTTCTATGATCCTTGCAATAAAACCACTTACTCTAAGCTCCAAGACTTCCTCACATGTCTCTTTCTCATCTAGTGTGTTTTATCCCTTCTCATAGTACGTAGAAAACCTTCTCAACATTTAAGATTTCCCTCAAGTTTCATTTCCCTCAAGACTTCTTTATTATGCTTTTAAGCCTACTTTAGTGTGATGCAGTAATATTTGTCTTAATCCTTCATTTTTACCCGTAAATATAGATGGTATTGGGCTATAGAGAGCTTGGGAACCAAATTGCCTGGGTTTGAACTATCACTGGACCATCTATAAGTTGTGTCCTTGAGCAAGTCTAATTAACCTTAAATTCATTTACTCATTTACAAAATAGAGGTAATTTGTCATTGATTTGTTGCAAAAATCATATATCATGCATGAAAACACTTAGCACAGCCACTGGAACGCTGAAAGAAACCAGTAATGTCAGTTCTTATTACAACTTTTATTATTTTTCTACATTAAATTTTAGTCTAATGATGTCTTAATTCCTATGAGCACATGATACATTCCGAGAATATAAACGTCTTTGTGTTCTCTACAGCACTAGGCACAATGACTAGACAACTATTTACTGATTGAATCATTGATTGACTAATCAATTAAAAAAACTCTAGGACAGACAGAGTTTCTGCATCTACGCTGTGTGTTATAGAATTGTCGTGGATTTTCCTTTCTGCCTGAATGTCTATCCTCTTGAGCTTGTCTGTATTTGGACACAGCAGTCAGAGAACAACTGTAACATGAAGCAACACAATGCATCACATCATCAGCAAACAGAAAAAGGACAAATTTTTAATTCCAGTGGACCAGAGTTGGAGCACTCATTCACTCATTTCTTTATGTGCATAATTACACCCTGGGGTAAAAATAAGACCAGTTTCTAACCTCAGGGGGTAGAATCTAACAGACCAAGATAGACTAATAACAAAATTCCTGAAGAATCATAGCACATGAGATTGAGATGGGCACAGGAATGCTGTAGCGATTGGAACACAAAAGAAAGATGCAAGGGGACTCAGGAAAGGATTTGGAAGGCTTAACACTAATAGAAGATAGAAGTTTTCCTGGTGATTCAAGGAATGAAAAAGAGGCTACCATGACAAGGGAATATAGAATATCTAAGTCTGAAAGGTTGAAACTAACATCTGTGGTTCCAAGCATGGCAAGCCATTGAAAATGGCTAGAGGAACAGGATACAAGGTGGAGAGACGGTTTGGCCAGATTATTGAGAATCATGTATGCCAAACCAACGACTAGTTTGAATGTTATCCTAACAGAAACAGTAACATGATTAGATTTTTATTTTAGAAAAATCTCCTTAGTTTTCAGCAGATGGATCGATGGAATATAAGACTGAAGATGTAAAGATATTTTCGAAGTAGCTTGGGTGAGAGATGGTGAGGATTTTGAACTAAGGCAAAAACAAAGTAAGTTTAAGGATTTCAGCTTTGACATTTTAAGACTGAAATGCCAATAGGGGCATCCAGTGAATAGGTTCTGTGTTGTTGCTGTTTTTCTTCTTCTTCTTGGTAGTGGTGGTGTTTTGGTTTGGTTTGGTTTATATAATTCTGAACCTCAAGGAGAGATCCAGAAGAGAGAACTGGACTTAAAGCCAATAGAAGTCATGGGTGTGAATGACGTTACTGAGAGAGAGTATGCAAGATGAGAAGAGAAAACAAGAGAGACAAGAAGTAGTGTTTGTAAACACCAAGATTTTAGGGGTAGACAGAGGAAGAGACCTAGCAAAGAGGACTAAGATAGATGTAATAGATAGCTATATATCTCTAGATAGATATCTCTAGAAAGAGAGCTAGATAATTGGAAGAGAATGGTGTCCCAGAAAACAGAAGAAGCAGGAACTTCAAGAATAAGAAGTGGTAGTCAACTATACCAATTTCTACAAAGATTAAATAAAATGAAGGCTGATAGTTTGTTGGATTTGGATACGAAGAAATAAATATTCACTTCTGTAGTGGCTTAAAGAATTTGTGAGTGGGAAGGAAGCTGAGTCTGTCCAGGATTTTGATGTAAAGGGCATGAGAGGGACAGAGGCAGTAGTAACCAATGGGGAAACATGAAATAATTCATATATTTGTTTGCTATTGGGAGATGCTTGAGAATGTCCATAGCTTGCAGGAAAGTAGGAAAGCATGGGCTGAAAATACAGCAAAAGAAAGAGAAGTGAAGTTTTTAGATAGAAAGAAAGAAAGAATTTTCTCAAGAGCAATCCCGAAACAGGATAATTCAAACCTCTTTCTCTGAGACTGGACAAAAAATAAAGGTGAGGGGCTGCCCATATACATGAGTATAGGTTTATGGGATGTTAAGAGATATCACACTCGATGGACTCAAGTTTTGTTTATTTGTTTAGTTATGTTTCTTGTTGGTTTTGCTGTCTTGAGTAGTAGGAAGCTAGGAATAAGTTTGGAAGAGTGATATGGAAAATGAAATTGGAAGCTGATTAAGGGTAGATGAATGAACTGCCAAAGTGGATTGAGAAATAAAATTAGAGAACATTACTACTGCATTGCAACAATCTCCATAATTATGTGATTTCTTTCTGTCGCGCTCATCAGCCTATGGGTAGAAATATAGAGAGTGAATAGGTTGGATGGACCCAAGGCAGAAAGTCATCAGCAAAGGAAGACTAAATGGGCAAGGCATTAATGTAATGCACCATTGAGGTCTTGGCTAGATAGGACAGCCATAAGAAGGCAATGCGAGGGCCTGGATTTCTTAGGGAAGTCATAGAAGGAGAGTAGTGGGACTAAGGAAGTGAGAAAACAGAAAGGTGGGTATTATCAATATTATCAGAGACAGATACACTGGAGTTTGAGTCCAGAAATAGAACAGAACTAGGTCTGATAAGGTCCAGGGTAGGGCCATATGTGTCAGATATTGGATGGAAGCTATTGAAGAATAGAATGGAAAGAAATTTTGAAGATAGAGTGTTGGATAAATTGGTTATGCCAACTGTCAAAGTCCTCAATGACTGAGGAACGTGAGTGGTAAGTTGACATTGTATCAGATAATATGAACCTCAGAGGAGGAATAATTTTTATTTAGACTTGAAAATGAATGGTCAGTAAGTTGCAATGGAAAACCAGGATAAACACAATATTGCCTCTTATAAGTGGTATGAGAAAATAATGAGTATTTGCATAAAAGGATGACTGATGAAGACATATCTGGGAGAGTATTGGAATTCCACTAAGGACAGAAAATGGAGGCAGCGATAGGTAAAGAGGTTGAAGATATGGGGCATTTTATTTTCCATAAGATAAAAAGTTCAAAATAAGATGGTTTTAAGGGCATTCTGCCTTAGGGAGTGCTTTCCAAGCCTGTTTTAGAAGAAAGGACATGTCTGGAAGGTACTGGGACTTCCTGGTTTCCATTGCCAACTTGAGCATGACTCCATTACTTATAGTGATACTGACATAACGGCCACAATGAAAATAATAATATCACATCATACACAAACATCTGATTAGGAGGTCCTGTTATTTATTTTGATAAAAGGAGAAATTTTGAAAGAGATTAAAGGCCACAAAATGGGAATTATTCAGACTCACATCACCTACAACCCTCAGCCTAAGCAACAGGCTCCAGCAAACCGAGAGGTACCCAAGACAGGAGAGCTGCAGCTCTAAGTGCAGTTAGAAGGGTTGTAATGTGGTGTTTGAAGTACACCATTATGTTCTATTTAGGAGAATAGCCCTCTGGAATAGGTGGCTAATGAACAAAAGAACACACAAATATTCTCAGAGTGATTTTTCCTCCTTCAGTTTGATCCAACAAGCATTTATTGAGCAGCTCCTCCTCTTGGCACTGTGCCAGGTGCTGAATATCTTGAGATGAGTATGACTCATTATGATACAAATTCTATTTTTTACTTTATTATATTGTTGGTAAAATTTTCCTAATGTTGATAATCACAGAATTTATATCATTGAAATCTCTGGATTCATACCAAACATGGGGACAATAATTTGGTTGATGATCTTGCAAGCTACACTGCCATCTGTTTGCTAAAATTCTAAAGGACATTCAGAACAAGCCCAAAGAAATTCTAGTTCTATGTGATTTGGGGCAACTTGTTCTCTCTGAGCTTCTTTTCACGTCTTTAAAATGGGGATAACAACACTACTTACTTCTAGGATTGCTAGAATAATATAAAAGCGTTTTATAAACCGAAATGCACATATGAATGTTAGTTATTGATTTTTGAAACCCAGCCACAGAGATGTGTAAAGACAAAGTTTGCCTTGTTACAGCCTCTTTCACTGACTGTGTGAAAACACATCAAAAGTCAACTATTTATTTGACATTTGCACATCATGGCTGAGCAAAGACTGAAAAACCACAGATAAAATGAGTATGTTACGCTTGAATTTCCAATACACAAAAGATGATTTATTAAGTTTATTTGCTTTCCTTTATGTCAACAGCTGTATGAAAAAGCCACTAGTCTAAGAAATGGAGAACATCAGTCTTCTGTTGTCTAGCAGGAAACCAGTCAACAGTGGAATAAGGAGGTTTTCCTAAACGTTACAGCGGTGTTGTTGAATTCAAGATTGTGACCTAACTCCATTCTGTAGAACCAGCCTCCCAGGACAGAATCTAAACAATTAAGCAATCTCACAAAAAGAGAGAGAAGTGGAAATTTGGTGTTTTACAAATTTGGATTAGGAGTAGTTTAGTTAAAATTTAATGTCCATTAAAAGTGAAAGTGATAAGATGGGCTAGGGTCAGTCCTTGAGTAATAAACACTTCCTCATGAATTTCTGACTATTTTCATTTATTCATGATTTATTGCATTTACGGGGTTTTATTTCTTTTCTCTCTCTCAAGTTGAGATATAATTCAAAGATGCACTCAAATATTTAACTAAATCTATAAAGACTGAATTTATCAGACATACTTGCAAATAATTTAAAGAATAAGAAATTATAACTGTGGCCTCCTATATCTAATTTTATCAGTCTTTAAAAACTTTAATATCCTTTTGCTTAATATAATTGAATATGTTTATTTCTTACTTGACCAAACAAAATATGACTTTCCCAAACTTTAGAGGCATTCAAAATCTCTAATATAAATTTTCTTGTAAAGAAATAGCTTTCATAATTCTCTCAATCCTTGAACTCTTAAAGTGTTTAATAAAACACACAAATCATTCACATGATGCAAAAGGAGCAGAGAGCTATATGTCAATCTTAGTGCTCTATAAGAAAATAGAGTAAATACTCAAATTTCTGAATAATCTGAACACTAATTTTCAAAGTTTGTTTACAGCAGGACAATTCTTATTTTCAAAACAAATCTTACATCCAAACCTTATGTATAAGACAGATAACACTGGGACTGCTCTGGCTGAAGGGAGGCAGGGCCAGAAAGGCGCTCCCTGAAGCACAAGGGCATGCTCCTCGGCCTCCAAAAACAGGTGGAAAAGTGATGACTTGAATCCCAGCAGTGCCACAGAGTGGGTGACTGTGGCTCTGAAGTATGAGAGACTTGGGTTCTGTCTTAGTCTATTCAGGCTGCTTTAACAAAATGTCACAGACTGGGTGGCTTATAAACAACAGAAATTTATTTCTCACAGTTCTGAAGGCTGGTAAGTCTAAGACAAAGGTGCCTGCAGACTCTGTGTGTTGTCTGATGAGGGCAATCCTGGTTCATAGATGGCTGTCCTCTTGTTGTGTTCTCACATGGAGAAAGGGCCAGGGGAGCTCTCTGAGGTCTCTTTTATAAGGGCACTAATCCCATTCATGACGGCTCTACTCTTATGACCTAATCACTTCCCACAGGCCCCACCTCCAAGTACCATCACATAGAGGGTTAGAGGAATAGGTTTCAACATTTGAAATTTTGGGGGACACAAACATTCAGTCTATAGCAGGTTCCAGTCAGACTTCCACCATTAGCTATAGTAACTTACCTTCTCTAAGACTTCGTTTCTCCACCTAAAAATGGAGATAAACAAACTTACCTCACAGAGCGGTTCTACAATTTTAAATAAGAGAATGTAGGGAAAGCTAAAGTATTTCACACGGTTACAGCCAGGGGAATTCTCAGGGGGTATATAGTCTTGGTTACAGCCGGGGGAATTCTCAAGGGGAAAATCGTCTAAGAAAGTTGCTAGCCATTCTCAACGTTTCCCGTTTTACACAACTATCAATATCTGTAGTAGTGAATCTCAGGCAGCAAGGCCTAGCCCCCTAGAGGGCTTGTAGTCCACTATCCACCAGATGAGGATTCGTGGGTTGGACTTTCATATGGACAAATAAATTCAAACACTAGTGCAGAGATATTAAGATGGTGTGACTGCCCTGACCCAGGATTGAAGCAGACAGAGGGATCTAGGATGGTTCCCAGCTTCACAGATCAGTTGACTGGGGGAAATAGTGGTGGTATTCTCTAGGAAGAAGTTTCTGCTGAGGGTGGGGTGCTTGGCCAGAAGAAAGAGATGAAAACAGAAGAGATTTGGAGGTGGAAGATATGTTGGGCATGGAAAAGACTGCAAGCAAAATTAGAGTCAGGGGGTGTTCATTCATCCTATGATCCACCAGAAATGCAATCTACTGAGGCAAATCCACTGAAGCCTTATTGATTTCCCCCAAGTTGACCACTAACATGGTCTCAAGTCGTGGAACCACAGGAGAGACAAGTGTAAGAAAACAGCATCCCTGACAGAGATAAACGACTTGCACGTCCAAGATCTGAGTACTGTTGGCTCTCATTTCATTGTCCCTGGGCTGCAGGCTCCCCAGGCTGGGATACTTTTGTCCCTTCTTGAAGAGCAGACTCTACACGGATATTTCTCAACTTTTGTGGTCTCCAAGTAAGGATGTTTGCTAATTCTTGATTACTTTTTCTTGACATCATTTGAAGTTTGTCTCCTTAGGCAATAAACCCTTTACATTTCTTCTCTGATTACAACATCTTTCTAGAAATTCCCTTTGACAACATGTGTTCTTTCTTGCTATTGGAATGCAAATACTTTCTTAAACATTTAAAAGTATCAGTGAAACTTAAAAAGGAAACAAGTTCCAGAAATTCAGATTTAAATAAAATAAGTACAGACATCTGATTCATGATTCTTAAGAAATATGAATAACTTTTTATCATCGTGACATAATAGAGACATCTACTTACAAATCACTCAGCTTCTCTTTTTCTCAAGAAGCTTGTGTTATTTCTAAATCAAAATGTTCCAGTATATTGAACAAAATAACTGGAAGTTAAAATATCAATTCTGTGTCTAATTTATAAGATTCTTGTGAATATTATTTAAGCTTTATTTCAGAAACTCTGTGAAAATCACTAGATGAAATGCTTTTTATATAAGCAAACTAAATAATCTGCAGAAACTGATGAGTAGATTCCTATCTGCTGACAAATGATACACCAAGCTTCTCTCGAAAGATCAAAACCTTAAACCTATATTTAAAAAAAAAAAATCATACAAGAAGTCATGTTTCAGGGCTGTAATAAAGAACAGATAGCTATTGTATGATGGTTAAATTCTTTGATTTTGCAAAAGAAGAATGAAAGGGAGGGCTTTATCTACTTTAAATTAAAACATGTAAAGCTACAATAAAACAAAAACAGTACACAAGTCAACGGAGGCTAACTTTCCCCTGCCCAGGGGGTAGAGTGAGGTCTACCGGGGGTCAGTGAGCAGACCCCGGATTTGGGCCACCCAGGTTGTCTGCAATCTGGCTCCTTGGCTTACAGAACTGAGGGATCTAAGGCAAGTTATCATATCTCCCAAAATCTTAGTCTTCCCATCTACAAGTTGGGTAATAATTAAGACCTGTTAGCAAAAAATAAGGGATAATGTTTGTAGAGTACCTGGCAAAAAT
Organism: Diceros bicornis minor; assembly: GCF_020826845.1. NCBI lineage: Eukaryota > Metazoa > Chordata > Mammalia > Perissodactyla > Rhinocerotidae > Diceros > Diceros bicornis. The sequence continues at coordinate 20,928,299 of NC_080772.1, read as the reverse complement.
TAATATTACAGAAATAATAGCAGCGACATTATTATATGTATTACATTAAGATGAAAAGAAAACATTTAAACTAATAAGAAAGGGATGGGTTCTCAAAACCAAACGACACTAAAAAGTTTTATTTGAGAATATATTGTTAGATCCTTGCCTCATAATAACCACCAAAATAAACTCAAAATTGATTAAAGAATTTAAGGGGAAAATGTAAAGAACTTTTTGGAAAATATTTATCTAATATTGGGGAGGGAAAGCTATGTCTAAAAGGAATGAAAGAAATAAGAAAGAGAAAATTATAGTTTCAGTATAATAAAAAACTATCACAAACAACATTAAAAGACAAAAGAAAAATTACTAAAAATATTTGCCAAAAATATAAAATGGAACAGATCTTTATTTTTGATGTATAATGAATACTAACAAGTCAATAGGAAAACAGATAACCCAAAAGAAATAAGGCCAATCTCAAAGAAAAAAAATCATAAAAAATAGAAATACGTGAGTCTAATAAATATATGTAAAAATTGTTTATTAGGAATCAAAGAAATATACTAGTAAATAAAGAAATCCAACTTTAAGAACTAAGAATATTCCATCTTACATTTATCAGTATGATAAATTAATTTTGTGAATTTTTTTGTTTATTCATTTTAAGAGTACTTATTTCTGGTAAGGGTTTGGGAGATTGCTGGTTAAAGTGGCAAATAGACATTTTCTGGTATGTATCAAGAACTTTAAAACGGTTCATACTCTTTGACCCTTTTAGGAATCTAGCCCGAGAAAAACACTGAGACACTAACGATGATTTTGTGCACAGTTGGTCTCCAAAGCATTACTTCTAAGTCCAAAATCTCAGAAGCAAGCTAAAGCAGTGTTTTCCAGCCTTTTTCACATCAAAACAAACATAGAAAATAATATTTATACAACACACAATGGGTCCTGGTATAGGCTATTTGCACCAAATGAGACCCAAAACAGATACCCGGAGGGCGGAATGCCTGGATCCCAGCGTATCTGTCGCCAATTCACGACCATCGTCAGCCTGGGACAAACTAGTTGGGAACATCCAACCTAAATATCTAACATTAACTCAAACATAACAACTCTGTATTGTAGTTTGACACTAAAATTGAAGTCTTAAGCTTTAAAAAGAGGATATTTAATCTAATAGATACTAAAACAGAGAAGGCTGCAGTAATGTACACATTAAAATTAGGTTTACAAAGAATTCTATGTGGGACTATAGTCATTGTTATGTAATGTAAAGAAAAGCAGCATGTAAAGTTTCTTATGAACTATAGTCCGAAATTTAAATTATGATATGACATATTTATAGATTACATGCATAAAAATACTGGAAAAATAAAATGTGAAAATTCATCTTTTTATGCTATGGTTTTTGGACTTTAAATGATATCCTTTACTGAATTTTCCAAAATTTTTACACTAAATACTATTATATTTATAATGAGAAAAACAAACAAATTTGAAATAAAGAAAACTGTAACAGAGACAATAGGAAGTTATACCAAATTTTAGTTTAAAAATATTTTGCAAATCTAATATTGATATTGATGTTGATTTGGAAATCTCTAAAAACTTATGCATGGAAAAGAGGAAAGAAGAGTTCAATATCTTAAAAAAAGGGGTGGTCATTCAATATGACCCAACAGTCAAAATCCTTTCAAACAGAGTTCCTAAAATAATTTTTTCCCCTTATGCTCTTTTAATACGTATTATGTTAGGTCAACATGATAGCAGGAATATATAATATTTTCTCAATTTGAGTCAGCACATTCCTGAGACTCAGACTGTGTATGTGGCCACTTCTAATAATAGACAAAAAAATGAGCTTGATTAGAATAACGTGGGTAAGAGAGAAAGGGAGCCCACAAATGTTTAAGCTTCTGTGGGAAAATACCTTGTATCCACTCATTTTTATGTAATCTATGTAGTTTTCTTAGCTGAAGAAGAAGATGACTACATAAGGAAAAACTTTTTTGTGGGGATCTTAATGTTTTTCCATCCCCACTAAGGCACTGAATATTAACTTAATGTGTTTCACACACAAATAGGCCATTCCAGCACACACCCTCCACAATTCATAATCAGAGTATGTATAGAGTTTTTACCTCACTACACAAACATAATCTATGCTGCCTTTCTTCCTCTTTAGTCTGTTTGGATACCAATCAAATGAAATTTGCAGCAGCTGGCAATCATGGTATTAAAGAATTAGCACTAACTTAAGTATACTGAAAATGTCAAAATACATTTTCTCTTTTGCCCATCATATTTATAAGAATTAATGGACTTATCATGAGTTGGGATCTCAGGACATTAATAGCACGATGTCATACATCTTCTTGGGGATTATTTGCTTAGAAATCAATTGTACTTGTTCTACCTTAATGCATATTAGGCCACTCTTCCTTCCAATTACCTTAAAAATAAAACGCATACTTAACTGATCCTAAGAAATAATTTCATAATTTTACTAATGGAAAAACAGTGAAATTATGTAAAGAAACTGATTAATTATGAAGGCTACACTCAATGTTTTAATACTTATTATGTGATACTTTATCATCTTAGGCCATTTTTTCCAATACAAAAGTGACATTTAGAAGTTATATTTTAAAAATTTATAGAAGTTTTAAAAAATAATATTTGCATAGGTTTGTGCAAATATTTCCATCCTCTATGTATTAGAAATCAACAGATAGGAAATGTCAAAAGGAGAAATCCCACTAGATTCCAAAATTTGGTTAGATAACTTGCCTACGATAGTACTTAGTTTTAAGCAGTTTTAGTTTATTGGTGTCCTAGATCTGTGAATGATAAAAGCCAAGCAAAATTCTACCAGCTAGAAGGCAAAAGAAATGGTAAAAACCTTTAGGGTCCTGAGCAAGATGTATAGTAATTGCTATTCTTAGCAGACAATCCATTGCTACAATTAGCTACCAGCATCTTTCAAGAGACAGAATCCACCATAATTTATTACTTCTATTTGGTGAGACGATAATGACATTAATTTTTTTTTCATTTTGCAAGTGTACAAGTTGAAATATGTTTAGTCTTAATTCCATAAATGCTAGCTGTGTGCCTAGTTTTCCACGCTAGGTATATAATGCAAGAAAAAATTGCATCTTGTTCATTAACCTATTCATTCATGCTTCCATTGAACAGCTATTTAAATCAATTTACGTAGAATTATAAACCCTCTAAAATGTGTGCAACAATTTACTTTCCATAAAATTATACTTGGGTATGAAAAATAATTTGGAAGATGTTTCATTGGAAACATTTAAAATGTCAAGTTGTGAGGATGACAAAACAGACAAAACTTTCATGAAGAGAGGGCTGTGTGTAGGGAGGAACAACGTTAGTAACAAACAAGGTAGAAAGTAGGGGTATCAAAGAAATAGTCTAAAGGCCCACTAAAAATTCATACCCATATTTTATACTATAAAGCTATGGGTACAATTCTTTTTATGCTTGTTGTCAAGTCTAAGTGATAATTTTGTAGTTTTATATCTTTTAAATGTATAGGTCTTTTTCAGCATGTCTTATGAGAGAAGAGGTATGGATTTGGGAAAAAGAAATGGAATGAAAGGAATGAATCTCCAAGGGGATAAATGCTATTTGGCTTGAAAGTAGTATGCAAGTTTCTAGAGTAGAGACATAAAAAGCATCTCTGCAACCTGACTTGTGAAGAGTCATATGATTTCAGTAGAACGCAAAATTTTCTTTAAATCTCAGCAATCAGTGCTCACTGTGTGTAGTGGAATTCCTCTCTAAAGGTAATTCCCAAGAGCACCCCAGATTTGTTATAAGAGGATTCCACTGTACTAATTAATAATCTGACAGGGAGCAGAAATACAGGTGGAACTCTTTGCTGACTACGTGCTTCAATGGCTGAATAAAATTTTTAAAAATTAACAAAAATCCATTTACCTACTTCTTGCCAGTAAAAAGAAATTCATTTAGGAACAACGTCCTTCCTATCAAAATTCTTTTCTGAATTTGTACGTCAGTTGTGTATGACTGGAAGTATGCACATGAATCTTTATCTTCATGTCATCCAATTATAGTTGTTATCAAAAGAGTATTATACGCACATCTAATCCAAATTTATTCTTTTTCAAGTTCATATTCATGGGATCCTGGGAAAACGTGGTGTATGTGGGAAATTCCAACTTCAGACAATTAGGTCCACACCTTACAACTTGTGAGTAGAAGTAGAAAGAATCAGTGAAGGGTGAAAAAAAAAAGCCCTTTACTTCTCCCTAGAACACCAATAAACAAACTGTTTTGCTTATTTACTAATCAACAAAGCACAATATTAGTCAAGCTTATAAGAAATCAAAGTTTACCTCTAATCCAGGGGAGTAGATACTTTATTAAGACGATTCTGGAATCTTCTAACTTTTGGATCAAGTTTGCCACAAGAATTTTTTCCCAGACATGTATTATTTCCCTTTTCATTTTCCTTCTGAGTATCCTCCTAATTTTAAGATCCCCTACTTGTCACACTGCCCTGGTTTCTTAGACTCCTCCAATTGTTAAGGACCTAAGCAAGACTAGTCTTTTTACGCTCCAAACATACTGATCCCTTCCTCTCATAAAAATCTGTCTTATGATCCAGTCCCTCAAACCTCTACTTTTTCACTATCTACTTAATCTAATGAATAATTCTATCTTTGACATTCGTTACTGATAACAGCCTAATTTTTATCCTTTCTATATTACTTGTGCTATTTACTAGTGGCCTCAGTGCCTTAATCATTGTATGCACTCTGGGAAGTTCTGTGAAAGAGAGTTTGGGCACTGAGAAATACGAGTTTTAGTTCTGCCCTGTCTACGTGACCTGGGATGAATCACTAGATCTTTTGGAAGCTCAGTATTCTCATCTAAAACTTAGAGTACTACTAATTTCACAGAAGAGTTGTCAAGTCTAAGTGATAAGTCATAGGACTTGCAAAATTCGGAGACAATTGATATTAAGTATGTGAAAATGCTGAACAATTAAAAAGTGCTATACAAATATGTGAAATCATTATTATTATTACTACTATCATTCTAGTTAGTTTTACATATCTCCTCATATAGATAAAACTCTTCAGAAGGAAAATGTACTAAAAATATAACTTTTAGTAACTCCTGGGAATTTTAGGAAACCTTTCCCTACAGGAGTCTTTCTTTTAATTTTTCTTCTATTTTAACTAAGAAATGATGACCAGTTACATAAAGTCTTAGGGGAGTCAGCTAATGATGGGCTGGTCAGTATTGATCAATAAATAAAATAAATAAGAAAGCTACCAAGAAAAAAGAAAAAATGTCAGTAAGATATTGAATGTTAAATGTCTGTCTTAATTATCTTTTCATCTTTCCATTATGCTCACATGTTTGCTTAATACTTTCAAAACAAAATAAAATTTTGAAAATTAACAAAACTATAGGAATTGTGAAATTAAAAAATCATTGATATTGAGTCTTTATGGATCATTGATCTAAAAAAAGTATGTACTATATTTTTGACCTAAAACAGCATAAGCAATATCTGATGCTTCGTATTTTCTTCCTAAGATTTTCTTTTTTTTGGTTCATTTTTAATAATCATATTCATCTGACAAATCCAGCTTAAATCTTCACAAGATGTAGATATATTAAGAGACCTTCCAGAACACAGAAGAAGGAGGAGGAGAGGGAAATTCCAAAAGAATGACTTGCTTACTTGAGGGAGGATAAAAATGTAAATCTAAATGTTGCCTTGACCTCACTCAAGTATTCACAAAATATCCATGAAATATTTTAAACATACGTTAAGCCACTGGGGAAAAACGTTTCCAAGAGTTTGTTACCCACTTATTAATATCCAATACCCAACATGGAAAGTTAGCAAATAGAGACAACATGTGTTGAAACTACTCTAAATGGTTTTCAACATTTGTGGCATGTTTATGTTTCTGCAGGATATGACTCAAAATTTGAAATACTTTACATTTCTTATGGTAATAGAGAAAAAAAGTTCTCTTTTGTTCCAATTTGCCATGAAAATTTAAATAAAGCCACAATTTTCTTCTTGATTTACCAAAAATACAATCCTAAGAAATATTATTTAGGGAATTTGCATCTAAAATATCATCAATCTGATAATTTTTTTTAAGAAATCCATGTTTTCTTCATAATAAAAGCAGCTACCATCTAGAAATTATGTTCAGGGTCCTGATATTAATTTATTATTCATGTATTATTTATATTCCACATACTTTCAAAAAGAATTAAATGGTTAATTTGACATTAAATAGAATTGTAGAATTTTTAAACATTCAAAATCTAATGAATGATAAATGAAAACAAGTAAAATTCACTTAGAACAAATTTTGAACAAATTTTTGCATTAGGAAAGCACTATGTGAGCACTGTGAAAAGAAAGCAAAAATCTCTCAAGGTTGGTTTGAAATCACTCAGAAGAAATTTAACCAAAAAAGCTAATTTCTCTTTTTTCCCTCTTTGGATTATTAGGTATTATTAAGTAAGCCAAATCCTATGGATAGGATATAACTTGATTTAGGAAAGTGATTAGAAAAAGAATCTAATAATATCCTTTTAGACATTAGGGAGAATATGGGCTTTGGTGGAATTCACATATGATGAAACAAATCTTTGCAAAAAGTGATGAATAACAGATTATCATAATCTGAATGATGACATGCTTTTATCATCATGAGATTATGGAGTCATACTGAAGTTTATGAATGCCAGAAAGTTCCTTACAAAAAAGTTAATACAACCCCAGATCATAATCCAAAGATAATATTTGTACCAAATACATACCCTATTATATCCTCTGATGTGGGAGCATTATTTGGAACCCTAGGTTTGGTTGTGGCATAACCTACACTTTATAGGTGACTTGGCAAACAAGAATATATTCAGAGAAAGCATCAGAGGTATGAAGTCTTTGAAAACTACATAATGTAAAAATTGATTGAAAGAACAAATTGTGTTTTGGCTAAAAAATTCTCAGATGGGACATGCTAACAGCTTCTAATATCTAAAGATCAGTTAAGAGGAAGAAGGATTGGACTCAGGCTATTGTCTCAGGAGTAGAACTAAGACCAATGGCTACAAGTGGTTGTGAGGAATCTAAGAAAATGTCTAACAAATAGGAATAAACTGTTTCTAAAAGAAATAGAAAGGCACCAGAAACATCAAGAGTGTGCAGTAGAAGGGAAATTGACTAGTGCTCAACTCATGACCTCATTGCTCTTTTAGCTTTGGGACCTTGGTCCAGTTACCAAGCTTCTCTGACTTTCTGTTTCCTTATCTATAAAATGGATATCCTTGCATTGGATGAAGGTGGGACAACAGCTCATAATATTGAGTTAAGGGAGAGGAAAGGCTGAACTAGATGGCTGCCACGATTCTTTCTATTTCTAAGGTTCTACCATTTTAAGTATGAGAAAATATATTTTTCATCTCTTGGTGAGAAATTATTGTGAAATAATTTCATTCATTCAACCTACATATATTATGTGCCTACTATATGCAGGCACTCTTCAAAGGATACAGAAGTTAAAAAAAGTGCACAAAAATTCCTACCCTTTTAGACCCTATATTATGTGGAGGGAGATGGACAATAAACAAAACAAGTAAATTATACAGAATGGTGGAAGATGATAAGTACATATAGAAAAATAAAGAAGAGAAATTCAAAATTTAAATAGGGTCAGGGAAGTTTCAATGAGAAAGTGTCATAGGAACAAAGATACATTAATTTCATCAGTAATTTTTAAATTAATTTTATTTTGAAATCCATTGGAAAATGTGGTGCCTTCAACCAAATCCTGCAATCCAAATAATGTAATCTCACCAGAGAGTGTTATGGGCTGAGTTGTATCTCCCCAAAATTTATATGTTGAAGTCCTAACTTCCAGTTCTTCAAAATATCACTGTATTTGGAGATAGGGTTTTTAAAGAGGTAATTAAGTTAAATAAGATCATTAGAATGGGCCTAATCCAATATGAATGGTGTTCTTATAGGAAGAGGAGATTAGAACACAGACTTGTGCAGAGGATGATGACGTGAAGATACAGGGAGGGAGAATACGGACATCTGCGAGCCAAGAAAGGCCTCAGAAGAAACCAACACTGCTAACACTTGGATCTTCGACTTCTGCCTCTAGAATTGCGAGACAATCAGTTTCTGTTGTTTAAGCCACCCAGTCTGTGGTGTTTTGTTACAGCAAAGCCCTAGCAAAGTAATACAGAGAATATTGTAGTATATAAACCCAGGCTAAATATTAAGCTTAGGATAATGCAAGATTGCATAGTCAGTTTTATAGCAATTCAGAATCCTTTTAAACTTTATATTTAGAATTTATATGTAGATTTTAGTTTTTCTATTTATTCTTTTAACACTAAATTGCATTGAAAATCTGAAACCTAATGGTTTTCTCCCAATATACTCTATTGAAAAGATATAATTATATGTACATAAATTATATGTAAACTTGAATATGCAAAACATTTATTTTAATATCAAGATACGTGTAGTTAAACTTATTGACGTTGAAGATGGCAGCTCATAATCTTTTAGAATGTTCAAGTGCACAAACAAGTAGTTAATAATACCAGAATTTAGATTTTCCCACCTCATTCAAATCTTCCCTAATTTTCAAAAGAGCTTAATACAGCCCTGCTGTGTACCTGTAATCAAGATGGCCACCTACTCATATAAGCATGACTATGTGGGAAATCCTGGATGTGCATTTTAAACTATTCTTTAATTTAAAGAATATTGTTTCCTATTCCTTTCTAATCTTTTTAGATTTTCCCATTAGTGAAATATATATTAGTTTTAGAGATGAAAAAAAAAAAGTAAATGGATATACTTACAGGTCCCGTTAATTTAGATGCTTTCTCAAATTCTTCACTCTCTTCCATTAGTGCTTCTTCAGTCCCAGGTAAAGAATCTGTTTTTACAAAAAGAGTGAATAAATTATAGTTACATATTGCTTACTAATTCTCTGATACATAAATCCATTAGGAGAAGGATATTGAAATGACGGAGCGGGTTGTCCTTTTTTTTTTTTTTTTTTGGCCACACATTTTAAGTACCATTCTTTTCTCTCTTTCAAATGGGATGGAAAATTCTGCAAAGTTTGGAGAAGGGTGCGTATCATCAAGTGGTGGCAGGTTTTCCATTTTAATGTATTGAGCAAGAAGTTTTGATTACTTAGCTTGAATAGACTGAGGAGTGGGTGAGTAGTGACTTTCAAATATGTGAATAAAATTATGGCAATTCTTTCCATATGTCTGCTGAGTTAAATTAATTATAACAACAAGGATTTCTAAGTTATAAGGAATTCTGCAATAAAGATAGATATATGGAGCATCTTGAAATAGTCTGTATTTTAATACCTTCTACTCAAATAAAAAAATCAGTTAAGAGAAAGGTATTTTAAACCACCAGAGACTTTTAAAATTGATTTCTCATATTTATTAATATTTGAAAAAGCCACATGAATCCCTAAACAAGATTTTCCTTCAGATTCACGTACATATGGACACAGATTCTTCTGTTGCATAAAATGCGTGCTCCGGGAAGAAAACCAGAGCATTAAATCCTTCACACCCTTAATGGCCACCCAAGACCAGAGAGACAATGGAAAGCTTAGCACAAATCCACAGTCATAGCTTTTGAATCATGGAGCTCTCTATGTCTCTGATAATTCAGAATTTTACATTCAAGATGAAAAATTACTAAATCCCAGGGCACATCGTTCATCCAGATGTAAATGTAGATTTCGTTTTAGAACATGGAATTCTTTCCACCATAAAAATTACTTTGGGAAAACCACATACATTCTTAAGTTATAGATGAATTTACAAATCATACCTCCCATCCTTCCAAACAGAACACAGACATTAAAAAGAAGCCAGTTTTTGTTCATAAAATCAGGATAGATGATGAGAATTACACCAATTCAAAAATATTAATACATTTACAAAGAATACTTGAACTCCTACCTACTAAAACCCAGTTGTAAGGGTGACAATAGACTCTTTAAATTAGGATGTATAAACTGGCACAATTCAAGTCCTCCAAGACTGAATCATGTTCTACACAACTGTGAGCAAATACTAGTGTAATTTTAGCATTCACTCAGTATTTTTTCTGTTTTTTGTGTTGAAATTCTTATTGAGTAGAATATTGACTTAATAAATAAACAATATTAAAATGCTTTATTCTACATTACAAAGCAAGTTATTTCACATATAGGAGAAGAAAATCCACCATCTAGTGGATTTGCTGATTTATTAAAGTTAGAAATACTATACTATAAGTGAGTTTTCAAGTTCCTCTCACTGAGCAGTTAATGGTTTTAAAGAGGTATTGTCATTCTGTTTGACTTTTTTTGCATGTATGTATTAATCAATTCATTCATCCCTTTATTTGTGTATTGGTGTAGTAATTTATTCAACAAATACTATACGCCAGGCCCTCTACTAGGTGCTTTCAAAACAAGTTGAGCTAGATAATTTTCTATGACATTTCCTCTCTTGGAATTTACTTGAACACCTTCACAGCATTAATTTTTTAACAAAAATGAACATTTATAAAGGGAAAGTGTTGGTAACTTTAAATGGTTTTACATTCTGTTCTGTTCCTGTTTTGGTTGAATTCTTACTGGATATTGGTGTCACATCCAGTGAGATCTATAATATGGTAAAGTCCATTCAGCTTTGTGTAGAAGGACAACTATGAAGTCCTGCCAAAATATTTGTGAATTTACATAACTGATCATATTAAAAGTTAAGTTGAAAGGACCCTGCTAAATAGTCTAAATCTAGCGATAGAATACCAATCTAATGAGCTAGTAGAGAAAGCAGGCATCATGAAAGTAAAACCTTAGTGTTTCATGCTTGGAAGAGTACATTCCATTTTTTTTAAAGTATTCTGAGTAAATTGTTTATTAATGATGATGGGTGAGTGAATATGTGTAAACTATTTTGCTCTACCTACTCCAGAGCAATCTCTTTTGTAAGTATATATGATTTTAAAAATACAAGCAATGAATTCTCTGAACATGGAGGGGAAAATGAATCTCTAAATCTGTCAAATATTAGAGTTTACCTTGTCTCCTCATTTTAGAGATGAAGAAACTGTAGTATAGAAAAATAAAGTAATTTTTTTAAAATCTGACAGTCTCTGGCAGCACATGGACTAGAAACTTCGCTTTCATGATTGACTGGGTATGCTGGTAGGAACCTAGAAATCTATAGAGTTTATCACAACGCATAGCTTTGTTCAACTTCTTCTGGGGTCATTATTTTTCTTTTTGCTGTTTGTGTCATGACAGGTTTTTTATGCACAAAATTACCCCTATTCATAGAAATATTTATGTTTATTGAGCCAAGCTCAATGTGGATACACAGTTCTCATAAAAATTATATTAGCACTTTTGGATAATGTTAATAATATTCAATTATTGGATTTAGTGATCTGACTAACTTAAGTGGAAAAGAATGTACTTAATCAGAAACTCTTATTTTGGAATTTACTGATTAGATCTACTAATATTTGAATATAAAGAATGCAGGATATAAGCAGTTCAAGAAAGGAGTTTAAATTTAATGAATACATTTTTTTCCCAGTGGATGCAGGTAAGTATAATCAACAACATATTAAAGTGCATCGTTTAATTTTTCAAGAAATGTAAATCTCTACAATTCTTGGTTCTTTTTTTGTGTTTTTTCTTTCTTTTTCTTTTTTGTGAGGAGATCAGCCCTGTGCTAACATCTGCCAATCCTCCTCTTTTTTTTTGCTGAGGAAGACTGGCCCTAGGCTAACATCCGTGCCCATCTTCCTCCACTTTATATGGGATGCCACCACAGCATGGCTTGCCAAGCAGTGCGTCAGTGCGTGCCTGGGATCTGAACTGGCGAACCCCGGGCCGCCACAGTGGAGTGCTCGCACTTAACCACTTGCGCCACCGGGCCAGCCCCTATAGTTCTTGGTTCTTATGTAAATGTGATTGCTGAAGGATATATAGTATCTGTAAACTGGTGAATTCGAATAGTTTTGAGAGAGTTAAAGAAATAACGGGTGAAGGACCTGCCCGGTGGTCTAATGGTTAGGTTCATGCGTTCTGCTTCAGCAGCCCAGGGTTCGTCATTTCAGACTTTGGGCACAGACCTACTCACCGCTCATCGAGCCATGCTGAGGCAGCGTCCCACATACAAGAGTTACAACTCTATAACTATGATATCCAACTACATACTGGGGCTTTGGGGAGAAAGAAAGAAAAAGAAGAAGATTGGCAACAGATGTTAGCACAGGGCCAATCTTCCTCAAAAAAAACAAAAACAAAAAATAACAGGTGAGTAGTTAAATAATATCTGTCTTGTGTCTAGTTTTGTATCGGGCATGACAGGGAACACAAGAAAACCTCAAGAAGCATATAAACCAACTGAAGTGAGAAGAACAAACACACGAGAAATAATTCAAAAACAATGGGGGGCTGAAAAAAAGGAAAACATTAGTGTAGGCTGGACATCAGGGAAACCTGACTTGATCCCAGAACGTCGGATCTGAATAGGCAGAGGAGAGAAAGAACTTACTACAAGTCAGGGAAGAATGGCCTAAGTAAAGGTACACATAAAATAATATCAGTGAGGAGATACAGCAGATGGAGGAGTGTCAAGGAATGGAGTGACACATTGCTCAACTTTCACTGTCAGTGTTTAAGGTCTGTCGTGAGAGTGATCCGTGTCATCAGTACTACGAGAGATTTGAGTATATGTAAACAACTCGTATCATTTCTTTGTATTATGCTGCACTGGCATTGGTTTATATTCCTACAGCACGTTATTTTTTAATGTTTGTTAGGTAATATTCAACACATAGAAAAAAGTATATATAAAATATATATGGATAACAATATATATATAATATTTAAGTTACAAAGCACAATGGTAAAATAAACACCCCAAACCCACCACCTAACTCAAGCATTAGAACATTTCCAGTAACTTTCATATACGTGTGAGCTCCTTCTTATCCCATCGTCTTGTTTCCCCTACTCCCGGAGGATAACTACCATTTTGAGTTTTCATTCCTTTTTTGTAATATAGTTTTATCACTTATGTATGTTCTCCTAAAGAATACATTATTTAGATTTGCTAGTTTGGGGCTTTATAAAAACGACATTCTATGACTTGCTTTTGTTCAATCAATGCTATGTTCTTAAGACTCATTCAGTTGTGAGCTGCAGCCTGCTCATACCAGATTGAGAGACCCATCTACCATTTCAGATTGGGTGCTTGAAATCAGCCACAATGGGAGTATTCATATCACGGAAACCGTCACTCTCTACAAATCAGGGCTTTCTTTTTCAAAGAAAGAGTTGTTAACATTCACCAGCACACCGCTGATTTCACCCATCCTGTGTGTGTAGTTGAAATGCATTCAGCTTCCTACAATCTAACAGTTCCGCAATGTATCCATTTTCCTGTTCAGGAGCATACCAACAAGGGCTGCTCATATAACAAGGGCTGTTCACATTTCATGGTACATAAGACTTGTTTCTCTAAGACATTTACCTAGAAGTGGAGCTTCTAGATTTTAGATTAAATAAATGCTCAAGATTTTAAGATAATGAAAAACTGTTTCCAAAATTGTTTATACCCCACCTATAGTGTATGAGTTTCCTTTCATATCTGTCTTCACTAGCATTTGGTTTTGCCAGATTTCTTAATTAATGCCAAACAAAAGATTTTAAAACAGCATCTCTCGGTGGTCTTAATTTGCTTTTCTTTGATTACTGGAGTAGTTAAGCATTTTTCATATGCTCATTAGCCATTTGTGTTTCCTCTTCTGTGAAATGTCTGTTCATATCTGTTGCTTATTTTTCTACTGATTTTTTAATCTTTTCTTTATTAAATTGTAGATGTTCTTTATGTAGTCTGAATACTAATCTTTGCTCAGTGACAAATATATTACAAATATATTTTCCTATTTTGTGTCTTATTTATTCACTTTTTCTGGCATCTTTTGATGAACAGGATTTCTTAACTTTCTATAGTTGAATTTTTCCATTATTTCTTTTATGGTTAGGAATTTTATGCGTCTTGTTTAAGATGTCCTTCTCTATCCAGAAGAAAGGAAAATCTTTTCCTATAATGTCCCTTCTAGTTACTCCAATGGGATGTACCAACTGCTTTCTGCTAGAACACTGACTGATAAAGCAGTGATCTACCTTAGATACCATTGTAGTGGTATTACATGTGCTTATTTATTTATTTTTTATTCAGCAAATGCCCTGACATGAACTTAATATGCTAAGTTAAGGAGTCTGAATTTTGTCCTACAGAAAATGGGGATAAAATAAACAACTTTGCTTTTTAAAAGATAATGAACTAAATAGGGGTGAAATAGTACAAGGAGAACCTATTTACAGGGCTGTTACACTTGACAGAAAAAGAGGACAAAAGTATAGATGACACAGTATCGGGAAAATGAAGAGGAGGTTGGCTTGGAGAGGAAATTCTGTGGTGCCATTGACATGATTTGAGACTAATTTAATATAGGACTGAGAAAGACAGAGGGCAATCAAGTATGATATTGACATTTCTGCCCAGGAAGACTGAAGGGATCTATGATGTGAGAATGGAAGTAGGGAATATGAAAGTCTAAAAACAAGTTGGAATTAGTGACATAACTTTGGGAGTAGCCAATATATAGTTGACTTGTTTGTACCTTAAACAGGCATAGGCATTAAGAGGCTGCTCCTCAGAATCCACACTTCTTGCTTCCTTTTTTCCTTTGCCCTTAAACTCCTGACACACACAGCCTGAAGGTGTGGTGGACATATGACGGGCAGCTATGGTGATTTGATGCAGGGGTAGATGTTTGATTTAATTTCATTTTTTTTTAATATTCAAGTGCCACTAAAATTACAATAAATATTGTTGGATTTATAACTTACCCAAAGAATCTGGGATTATTTCATCTGGAGAATGAAGTATTTGTGATGTCTCTTCTGTCCTTTCTGCCAGATTGTCTCCTTGAAGCCTAAATAATTAAAAACAGTCATTGAAACCTTTAATAATGTTGAATTGTGAAACGTGAACTACATATTATTGGGAATGGGATTATAAACTTCTAAACTCTAAAATCAGACATGCTTCTTCAAAGTAGAAATAAAAGTTTACCAATGCCTTTGTAATAGTATATGGTTTTGCTTTTCTAAACTTTAAGGAAGTCTTTCATCTTTTCTCCTGTATACATGGAAACATTAGTCTAGGTAGAATCTGCTTTTTCTTAGCCTGATTGGAGGAAGATTTATAAGCAAATGGTGTCACTGAAACTGCAACAGGGAAGTGAGTGGAAGAAAAGCAAGAGTCCAATACACTGTGCTCCCCTGACTTCTGGGTCCAGGGGCATGATCACATAGAGGGTTTCCATGATTACGTAGAGGTTTATCAAACATAGTTCTCCAAATCAACCAACCCGAGCTTAAAGGCCTGCCAGTCAAGATGGGTCTCAATAGTAGAAGTGGAGATTCCTAATATGTGTGACTGCCCAGGGTTCTCATAGACACTGGGTCTTCAGGAGAGGAAGATTGCATAGGTACTTTTATGGCAATACATTTCCGAGCTTCTGTATTGTCATCTCTGTAGTGAGAAAAGTGGACTAGCAATATCCAACTCAAATTGTCTGGGTTTGTATTACACTGTGAAACCACTCTATCAAAGGGAGTAGAGCTCATCAATAAATGTTGGAACTCTGTCCAAAGAACAGCAGAATAAGCTCCGCTAATGTTGGAGGAGACCATACCAAACAATCCAGAGATTAGAAGTTTCTACCATGTCCTTACTTTTTTCTTGTATTTAGCTGATGGCAAGTGCCCTCAGAGGAAAGTATTAATAAATGCATAACATATAGCATTAATATTTTTTAAAACTATGAACTCAAGTACAGCTCATAACTGTACCAAGCTCAAAAGTTAAAATTTTCAACTACTTCATATCTTTGCTTTTATATACCACAGTGGAATCACAGAATAATTTGCATTTGACTTTTGCATATTCAAGCATACATATATGTCTCTTTCTTTACCTTTTGTGCAATTATAAATATTGTAAATTATATTTTCATTTTTATTCCTATAAGATTCTGCACATTTCTGTATATATTATTCATTTATACTTACATATTACTTTCTGTTCACAAAACCATATTTACTGTATTGTATAAGCTAATTAAAGAATTCTCAAGGGTAATTTCCTGATAGTCATAATGCTTTTTGGTCAAATATACGATTTTATACTTTCAATTAATTTTTTTAAATTTTACTTTAAAAAAAACACTACCACTTTTTTTGTGCGTGTGTGAGGAAGATCGGCCCTGAGCTAACATCTGCCAATCCTCTTTTTCTGCTGAGGAAGACTAGCCCTGGGCTAAAACCCATGCCCATCTTCCTCCACTTTTTATGGGATGCCACCACAGCACGGCTTGACAAGCGGTGTGTCGGTGCGCCGGGATCCGAGCCAGCAAACCCTGGGCCGCCACAGCGGAGTGCACCCACTTAACCACTTGCGCCACCAGGCCGGCCCCCACCACCACTTTTAAACGAATGATTTAGCCATTTACTTCTCAAATCTGCCCAACTATTCTTCTTATTTTGTTTACTTCTAATAATTAGGATAACTACTTCACTAATCAGAATGTCAAATACTCTTTTTTGAGTTTTCTTTGTCTAAGATCATTTCATCAAAATTGTCAAAGAGAGCAAGTATGTAGGTACATGAGATATTGAAAGGTGTGAATAAAAATTATTATTAAAAATTGACAATGAGTTTCAACACATTTGGGTTTTTAACATTAGGTTAAAAACCTAAATGGAAAATAAATTTCCAACAAAAGCAGAAAGAAGCAAGAAATAAAAACTAAGTTGTGATTTTTTTTGCTCATTCCGAGCTTCAATAAAAAGAAATATTTATTTATCATTTATTAATATGCTCTGTAATAAGCCAAATGTTGTAGAGATGTAAAGAAATTATAACTGCCCCCAATTTCACAGAATCCTCAATTTAGTTGAGTTGAAAAGACAAATGGCCATGAAAACAACCCAACAAATTGGGTGGCCTTGAAGCTGGCTCATCTTTGTCCAAACACTGCCCTCCAGATACCTCAAGAGTTGCATTTACCGTGACTCGGCACGAACTCCATTGTGGAATGCTTCACAGCCCTGCTATCCTTGAGCGCTCTGTCAGTGTTTCCCAAACTGTAATCCACACAGCACCACTTCTGTAAGAGGTTAATAGGCGCTATGCAAACAAGGGTTGTGTGGGCAAGTCCGGAAAATACAGCTTAATAACAGTTAAACCACTCTTTTGGTTTTTTACCCTACAGGAGTTTTACTCAGATTCCTAAACCTTTTCTCCTTGCTTTCTAAAACTCCTCTTCCATATTAAACATTCTACTATGTTCTCAGCCCCTAAACAAAATGTTTCCTGCTCCTCCTTGTCATAACTGAAACCTTTTTCCAAGAATATTACATCCTTGTTTTCCTCTAAGAATATTACAGTACTTCCTCTCCAAAGGAGGCTGCCAACCCCTTGACCTCAGATCACACAGGATTATAAATATTAACCTTTCTTCTTCTGCCTGTGGAGACTGTGAGGCTTGAAGTTTTCTTCTTCAACTCAAGTCTCACTATTATCTGGAATGATTTTCATATTCATGTGCATCTACCCACTAATTTCAAAGGCCCTCAGTCTCAAATCTGGAGATCTTCCCTTCCACTTCACCTTCCCTAACCCAAGGACAGAAAACTCAGAACTGCTCTGTGACAGAAACCTTTTTTTTTTTTTTTGTGAGAGAGATCAGCCCTGAGCTAACATCTGTGCTAATCCTCCTCTTCTTGCTGAGGAAGACCAGCTCTGAGCTAACATCTATTGCCAATCCTCCTCCTTTTTTTCCCCAAAGCCCCAGTAGATAGTTGTATGTCATAGTTGCACATCCTTCTAGTTGCTGTATGTGGGACGTGGCCTCAGCATGGCTGGAGAAGCAGTGCGTCGGTGCGCGCCCGGGATCCGAACCCGGGCTGCCAGTAGCAGGGCGCGTGCACTCAACCTCTACGCCACGGGGCCGGCCCCTGTGGCAGAAATCTTTAAACGCAATGTTCTGTTCTCTGACAACAAGCTCACCTCCTTAAGACTGTTTCAAAAACTTACTCTCCTTAACACTTCCTCTTCAATCAAATTTAGGTCTTCATTTTCCCTCTATTTTCTCCCAGGTATCTGGCCTCTCCTGGTTCCCTTCCTGCCCTACTCAGCTGGGATTTGCTGTCTGCTCAGTTCCCATGCACTCATGTCTTTCTGTCATTACTGTCCAACCAGACCCTAACCCTGTATTAATCCCTCATTTTCCTGCACATGCGTAGCTGAACAGTACTAGAGAAAATCATGACACTCTAGGATTGGTGAGTACAAATCAATGGTCTCCAACTTTAAACTTGGGCTTCTTGGTTGTCTTTTTTTCTTCCAATCCTTTCAAAGTCCTTTAAAAAATATCCAGAAAAATTATGTAATTATGAATAAAGACCTTCTGCTCCCCTCACAGCACCTACAGAATTATTTTCACCCTGACCTTTATTCACCACCTTTCCAACTCCACAGAGGGTAACAGGTCCTCTCTCCTGCATAAAGTTTAGACCATCTATTAAGCTGGTGACTTAGATCCCATCATCTCATCTCTCTCTTGGGTCTTAATTTATTTTATCCATGACCATTCAGTCTATTCATCTCCGCTGCTCATTTCCTGCATAGAAACAAGCTCACTTCTCTTTCAACCTTAAAAAAACCAAGCACACAAAAAAATCCCTCCCATAATTATCTAAAACATCTAGCTGTTGCTTTTTTTTGCTCATTCTTCTTTGAGCCAAACTCTCTAGAGCTTCTTCATTTAGTGCCTTTGCTTCCCCAGTTTTCATTCACTCCTCAACCTATTTTAATTTTGTTTGTGCCTCTACCATTCTGAGATGACTGCTTACACGAACACCTTGCCTGACTTTCTAATTGACCTAGACAGTGGAAAGTTTTCAGATCTTGTTTTTATTTAACTTTCAGTTGCACTTTGTAAGAACACTCTTGTCCCATTCTTCACCATCTCCCTGAATCAGCTCATCCACTCTTATGGTTTTAACCACATATAGGTCGAGGTTTTTCAAATCTTTGTCTTGAGTCCTCAGCCCGAATTCTTACAGGACGTTTTACTTGGATGCACTTTAAGCTTCTCAAAGGCAACATGTCCAAAAGCAAACTCATCTTCATTATCACCCTGCCTTGCATTACACATGGCTAATCAATCCCAGTTTTGCTAATTACTACACTTCCTAAAAAGATTTCCTGAATCCATCACATCTTATTCATACTACTACTATAATTTTGCTGCTCATCTTCATTTGCCTGGATTATTATATAGTTTCCTCTCTGAGATTCATACTTAGAAATTTGCCCTCCAAAAATCCATTTTCCATATGGCTACCAGAATGTTCAACACAAATCCACCATATTACTCTCATGCTTTAAATATTTTAGTGCAAGAGATCTTAACATGAGTTTTCTTAGAGGGCCCAAGGACAGGCTTTAGGGGAATCACCATAATTCACAGTAAATGAAAAGAAAAGTTTTTGGTAGATGTGCTCTATTTTGGACAGAGACGGTAACTCCAACAGGATTCTCAAAATAATCCTTGACTCAAAAGAATTTAAGAACTACCATTTTTATTGTCTTCTCATCATCTGCAAGTAGAGTTATGTCTTCCTTACCAAGTCATTTGAGTCTCTCTATTGCACAACCCTTACCTGTCTCTGCAAATTCATCTTCTTGGATAGTCCACCATGGATTTTATATTCCATAAACTCCAAACTGCTTTCACATTTTTGCAGATAATTTTGTTATCAAGCCTCTATGTCATTATATAATTATCTCTGGCAGAATTTACTTTCTCCCTTTTATTATATGGTTTAATCCTAGTGTTTCGTTACAGATTCTCCTCTTTTCAGAAGCTTTTCTTCCAGAAGTCTTACCACCTATGCAAATCTTTACCACGGCCCTTACTTTACTATATTTTAATTATTTGATATCTCTCAACACACTCCAAGTGTCCTAAAGGCAAGAATTTTATTTTTATATGTTTATGTCCCTAAAGCCTAGCCTAGATTGAGTTTGGTACATTGTAAGCTCTAAAAGAGATTTCTTAAGGTATTTTTTAGTGATTAGCTCATCTTGGAGACAAAGAAAAGAAAATGGGACCCAGTCTATGTACGACGAAGTTTCTACAGAATATTACGGTATAGTTATAAAGAATGTGAGACAGAGGCTTACGTACGACTGATTGAGTGATCGGTGGCAGGAGTGAGGGACATGGGAGTAAAAGACAAAAGGAGGGAAAGCCAAAACAAGGGCGTGTTGTTGAGTCAGCCCCTGTACAGGTGGCTGCTGCTTAATCCCCAAAGAATGCTGAGGATCCTTATGAAACATGTCCACTTGAAGGATAAAGGGTAAAGCACATATCCATAGGCTCCTGGTCAAGGATGGTCCTTGAGTATTGATATCCTTGGACTTCTGAGTTGCATATACATTAGTATTGAGTGATTCTCATTGGTCATCCCAGGGCAGGACACAAGATGTAAAAGATAACAGCATAACTGAGACGCTGACAGTTGCACCTGCACACAGTTTGTTGCCACAGCTAGAAGCATGTGCAGAAATAGTTGCCAATAAGAGGTGGGATATTTGAAATGGGGTACAAGTGGGGTTGATAAAGATAGTAAATGTGGGGGCCGGCCTGGTGGCATAGTGGTTAAGTTCACGCACTCTGCTTCAGCGGCCCGGGGTTCGCAGGTTCGGATCCTGAGCACAGACCTACGCACAGCTTATCAAGCCATGCTGTGGTGGCGTCCCATATGAAACAGAGGAAGGTGGGCGTAGATGTTAGCTCAGGGCCAATCTTCCTCAGCAAAAAGAGGAGGATTGGCAACAAGTGTCAGGTCAGGGCTAATCTTCCTCACACACACACACAAAAAAGATAGTAAATGTGTTTGGGTTTAAAATAAATGAATCAGATTTAACTTTATACTGACCAGTGAGACTTGCCTAGAGAAAATTCTGTCATAAATAGTAAATTCTATCTTCAAGTTTGTGAGTCAACAATCACCTTCCATCAACTCAGTCTTAATAGTGAAAAAGCCAATGAAAGATAACATCCTCAGAGACTACTGCAGCGCCTATCACAGAGCCTATCACAGTACCAGGCATGTGCACGTGATCAATAGACATTTGTTGAGTAAATGCTGCTGAAAAGTCCCTGGGTCTTACAAAATAGCCGTAAGGAAGATGAACCAGTCAAGAGAAAAGATGTCGAAGCTCATTCAAGACATTGGTAGCCATAGCAGTGGTTCAAATTTTGCTTGCTTGGTGATTTTTTGAGATCCAGCTGCTCCCAATGCCTCACTCTGTAAGAAGCAGTAAGGAAACTGAAAACAGGGCCAAGTAGCAGCCCAGCCCCAGTCCAAAATGGTCAGTAAAAACACACTACCACCAGCCATATCCATTCTGAGGAGGAAGTTTTGAATAGTGTAAGCAGTGGGAGAATAGAGACGGTGATTAGTGCCATTTCTTTTTATACTTTTGTGTCAATACAGTTGAATTACGTGACGTAATGAGAGAAGATTCAAATAAGTGAATTCTTAATTTTTCACATGGGCCTAGAAGACATTCAGACTCATGAGCAGTCATCTTTCTGTTTTTATGTTATCATGCTATGTATTATAAATTTTAATTTTCGCCAAATACTTTCTAGAAGAAAGTAATATCTAACTAGAGAGTAGACATTCATCAAATGTTTCTTTGAACCGAATTGATACACTACAGTATGCATGAAATTAAAATGCCAAGCTAACGTTTCTAACATATAGTTCAAAGGAGATGATTGTAAAAATCTGGAGTCATTGGAGAAACATTATGGAATAGTTGGTACTTGAAGTGAGCTTTGAAAATGCTAAAGTTTGATTAGATGAAGAAAGACAGAAAGGGTGTTCCGGGGAAAGAGGAGTGAAATAATAGACTACATTTACTTTGGGAAAAGAAGCCTCCCTGGGGGAAAAGGTAATAAAGAAATAAAAAAAGAAAGAGAGAGAACACCAAGTATAACAACTGACCAATAGCTTCAGTGAAAGAAGTATACTGAGAGCAACAAACAACACATCTAGATTATAAAATGGATTCACATGGGATCTTGCCAACTAAATAAGAGGAATTAGACCAAATGTAGCAGCAAACTTTGAAAGTTTTGATTATGCGCCCAACGTGATAAAAGCTGCACTAAGAAAGTAATATTCATCTTTGGATTGGTGACATCTTGAAGCCCATTTGAGAAGCTTTTGCTATGATCCAGAAATAGAAGAGCAAGAGCTTGCAGTAAGAGGGTCTATGAGAAAGCCTCCAATGGCCCCAGCACTGCTCCAGCAGCTATGGGTGGATCAGGGAACAAAGCTGACCACATTCCCATCCTCGCGGAGCTTTCATTCTACTGACTGAAGATGATGAACAAACAAACAAGCAAAATTCATAGAATCAGGTGTTGATAAGAAATCTGGTTTAAAATGCAGGATGGAAAAGTAGAGCTGGGAAGGTATGTAGGGAGGAGGATCTAAAGAGGCAGTATGCAATTTTATATAGTGTGTCCAGGGAGGCCTCACTTGAGGGTAATATTTGAGCCAAAACTTGAAGAAGAGAAGGAGTAAGCAAATAGATCCCTGGGAAAGAGCATTACAGCGCGAGGGAACTGCAAATACAAATGTCTTGGAGCCAATGACCGGAGTGGAGTGACGAGGGGGTGAATGGGAGCATATGTTGTCAGAGAGGTAGCTGGGGCTAGATCAAGCAGGACATGCTACATTGTCACCTAGCAATTTGATGCTGAAATATCTAGTCTTCTTCCCTGATGAAAATGGGGAGATAGTAGAGGGTTTTGAAGCAGAGGAGAGGCATGATCAGACTTCCGCTTTAAGAAGGATCACTCTGCCTGCTGTGTTGAGAATAGACTGCAGGGGGAAGCATTAAAGCAGGGAGATTCTTTAGAGGATTATTGCACCAATCCTGTGGAGAGATGATCACGGCTTGCCCAAGGGTGGCAGTGGTGGAGGTGGTAAGACATGGACTGATTCCGGATAAATTCTGTAGCTGGAGCCAACAGGACATCTGATCAATTAGGCTTGGGGTTGTGAGAGAAAGAGAGGAATAAACAATATTGCAGTTTTTGTCCTGAGCAGCTGAAATGGTCTGTTGCCATTTGCTGAGATAAGGAAAACTGAGGGTAAAGCAAATTTGGTAGGGATTAAGTGGAATTCCTTTGGGGACATGGTAAGTTTCAAAGGCATTTCAGATATGTTAATGGAGGTGTAGAGAGGCAGCTGGATATCCACGTGGAGATGCTGAACAGGCTGTTCAAGTTGGGAGTGAGACTCGCCCTTTCTGGGTTCTAAAATCTCTACAAAGAATTTCAGAATATGATATACTACTACTTAATTCAACTATTTTGAAAAATATGATGTTCTGTTTCTTTGGAAAATAAATGGTATATCATAATAAATGTCAATTAGATCAGGGGAACCACAATAGACAGTTTAACTTTTAAGAAAGTTTGAACCATTTTCTTCAAAGTGTTAGAAAATTAACTTATCTTTCCCCTCCAAAGTCTGCTTTTAATTCATAAGGCCTCTTTCATAATATCAGTCAGTTATTTCTCAGTCTCTTTCTAAATGTTAATTTTCCATTTTAGGATTCCAGTATGTTTCTCTGGATATTATTTTTTGAAGGAAATTCTAAAACTTGTTGTCACTCAATTTTGAAGTCGTAAAAAAGCCAAAATTGTTGCCAACATCAAAAATTTATCGGGCACCTTTGAAGGCAAGTCCTCTATCGAACGCTGAGCCTGCAATCTGGCATGAGACCTCTGTGTATCTGCATGATCTCTCCAATTACTTTGCAAACTTCCTGAAGTCAGAGACCGGCTCTGATGCTCTCCACAACATCAGGGCCTAGCATATTAATTTACATTTGTGCCCCTCAGAATAACTACTTAATTTAAATGGCGTCTATCTGAAGTCACTAAGCACTTGTAATAGTTCCTTTTCTACCCTAGAAAAATGTCATTGTTGCCCTGTGGAACTGTGCTGCCCTCCCCCCAAGTGCCAGTTCTTCAGGGAATTACCTGGACGTTCTTCCTCTTTTCCTTTCCAAACCCACTGACTCCACCTGGGTATTCTCCCTTACCACCAGCCATTCTGGTTTGACCCTTTGGTGGGTGGTCTGCTTACTTTGACTCTGGCCCTGTGACACTGTCTCTGAGGTCTCCTCAGCAGCATACTCTGTGCCCCAGACACAGCTCTACCTTCCAAAACCTCCATCAAATACTTCTCCCCAGGTGTCTCAGTTGCCAAAAGAAATTTTCCAGCAGTACCTAGATCTCCCTTCTTATTTTAGTACATTCACTTAAAAACCTTCAGTCTAGCATTCATCTGTAGGCACTCTTGCTGTTTCTTGCCTCTTGCTGTTCATGTCACATGAGGATAAGTAACAATACATCAAGATGAACCACCTTTTTCCTGAGAAGCGAATGGAATAGAATACCATTCTCCTTCACCAGAGGGCTTTCTTCACATTCTGCTTTTTAAATTCACAAGAACCTCTGAACATTAACCTTTAAAATATAATGATTGATGATGACATAGAGATAAAAACCATGCTCTTTTCTGTTAAATTTTCCTTTTAACTTCCTATCTTCTGAAAGTGAGATATGGGCCTGCAAACTCTCTCTAACTCGCTAGTCAAATTTATGGTTCTCTCATACATACCTGATTGCAGACATGTAGCTGCCATAGGTGGCCTCTTATCTGGGCTGCTAATTACTCGCCTGGCAGAGGCTTAAGAATTTTAAAACCAAATCTAAGGAAAGCACACATGGAGAATAGATATGTTTTGTTTTCAGTCTCTTCTGCTTTACCTCAACTCAAATGTAAAAATGTCAACACAAAATAAGGTGGAGAAGATAAAGCATGGGGCAGGACTGATTCTTGGCATGCCCTGGGACTACAAAACCAGATTTTCCAGGCAGATATGACCAGAATGTGGGCCACTGACTCACACACCTTGGCCAGATTGGTATGCGCACAAAGGACGACCTTGGGGACGTTCCAACCTTCCTGAAGTCTGAGGCAGCCCTGAGAAAGGATTCAATTCAATGGCCAGACTGCTCTGGAGCTAAGGACACTCCAAGAGAAAGCAGCCAAACACGGAATGTCTGAGCTAGAGGCAGCCCTGGGCATTGGAATCCTCAAGCTTCCTTCAACACAACCATTCATGCACATTTTTAACTGGATTTCACGTCTATAAAATCGTCTGGTAAAGTGTGGGTGTGCTCTTGGACCACCATCATCCCTAGAAAAGACCCTTTTTATAATTTATCTAAATTCTATTAGGCAGTTAAGGTCCTTATTTGACACAGCAGAGCAGTCGTTCTCAATTTTTAGGGTGCACTGGAATCACCTGGAGGATTTCATCAAGCACACATGGCTGGGCTCCACCCATTGAGCTTCTGATTCAGAAGGTCTGGAAGATAGCCCAAGAATTTGTGGTTCTAGAGTTCCCAGGTGATGCTGAGACTGCTGGCTGGGGGATGGCTCTCTGTAGGGCCTTCTCTTTGCAGCTGTGGAAGGAGATGGACCTCCCCATCCATCCTCTCACGGTGGTAGTATTGCACCATGCCTGGAATGCCAAAAATAGAGAAGACTCTACCAGAGGATGTTGATATTTTTCTGTCTTTAACTTGCTGGGTATTGGCTTTAAGCTGAACATTAAATTTCTTCCCAAATATGTATGATTCCATCTTACTTAGGTTAAAAAATCTCAGGGTCAGACTCCACTTGAGCTCAGGGTGCCGCATACTTAGTCTAATTCCGAGAATCCTTGGTCAGCAGGCATCCAGCTCAGCAGCAGCTGTGAGGAGTCCTTTTAAAGCACTGATTTCTAACAGATTGAAAAACGGGATTGTATGGAGAGCCAAAACACTCTTTTGAAAAACTGCCAAAAGTTTTGTTCCCTCCTTAGCCATTCCTTCCTTGGTATTCTACTCTTGGTACTGAAATTGAAGGCTACCTCACATATGAACCTGATAGAAGACCACCCCCTCTTTTGTATATCCCCTGGAAGCATCTGTCATATTGTTGAGTTCTTTTATATGGAGCCACTCTCTCCCGCTCTCTCGTGTTAAAAGCAAACTCAATGCTGTCAGACTTTTCTATGCTACAGCACTGGAAGTGACAACATGTCATGCTGCCTTAGTCAGATGGTTTATATTCCTTTCTTTGCTTTTTCATTTTACAAAATTTGGAATAATTGAAATTAAGTTGCGATAACTAGTAGAATCATGAAATTCCCAAATTATGAGTAATATTATTTTGTCCCAGAGAGAGGTAGAATTTTAGCAGGGTTCTATCTGCCCACAGATGCCAATTGAGAGGATGTTGCAGTGATATGCAGTATTATAAACTCTGAGAAATTGTTACTAGCTATGGGACCAGCATGAAGGAACCAACCATGGGCAGCCTCATAGTACCCTTCTTGAGAAAGTTGTATGTTTTTGTGATGAGTAAATAAAGGAAGTCCCAGCAAACCCCACCAAGTTCCATCTACTTAGGAAGGATGGGGGATAGAAGACAGGGAAACCTGGGAAGATTCTCTTAGAAATCTGAAACCACTGTGTACTGAGTTTGCAGCCTAAGGGAGGCGAGCTAGTGAGCTTCCACATCAAACGGAAAGGCTGCCCCAAGAGGGAATTTTATGACCTGACTTCTCCATAAAGGTAACACTCTCCATATTCCAAAAAAGCATAGTAGAATGCAAGAAATTTAAGCTTGCGAGCATAATTTGGTCTCCTTTCCTCCATGCTTTAATGTAGCACTGATGTTCCCATAGCAGGAAATAAACAGTCGCTAATTGAATAAGTCTTACGTTAGCTCTACCCCCGAGCTTGCTATCTTCTCTAGGTTTTAAATTTGTTGTGGGGCAGGAAGCTTGCCTTCTTTAAATTGGTTTCTAACAAAACCTTCTGTAATAAATACAAACTTGGATAATATATGGTTTTCAATGGCTCAACATTGAATTGCCTTGTTTATTAGTGTTTGGACAGCATACTGAAATTTGCTGATGAGCAAGTCGATGATCTGGAAAACAAGATTGGTTTAGAAAATGTTAAGTATGTGGAGTCCTTGCAGAGATTATAATAGAAATGATAAAGGCCTTCATTCATGCTTTTAACAATGCTTTTAAAATTCTTAAGAAGGATAACACTGAAAATAAATGTCTGCATAATTGGAAAAGCCAATAACGCATAAAGACGTTAGGATGATTCATCTTTTGGTATAATATTCTAGAAGAAGGAATATATTCTGTGACTTACTAGGGAAAATAAATGGTGCTTTGTTAAGCTTTAACTACCTTGGTCTAGAATTTATTTTTTCTGATGTGCACATCAATTGATCTCCTGAAATAATCATACAATTTGTGTAGAGTGAAACTTTTTCCTCTCTGTCTTCTGCTTTAGGAAACCAAAAATGCTTTGCATTGGTAACCAGACCTAGCTTGTAAATAAGATTTTTCAAGGGGTCTTGACTATTTCTTAGTTTAATTCGTTTTATAATTATCACATTTCAAATCATAAGTTATCGTTTCACAGATTTCATTTATTTTTCTGACTTTTACGTGGCATGATTTAGATGGTATAGAATTTCTGGTTTTAAGCGAGAAAATAAATTATTATATTTAAAATTCTAAAGAAAATTTTTAATTTTTAATAAAAAACCAAATGACTTTTCCTGAAAATTCAATAAATCCTGAAGACTTACTGAAATGTAATACATGATGGCATTGATATTAAAGTTATTTGCTTTTCTTACTTCTTTTTGAGCCCTAACATTTGTAATTAAAAATAAATACAACCTCAGAGAATTTTGGTTCTTATTCTGAAATGTTATAAGAAAATTCAAAACTTAACGACACTTAGTATTCTTCGTTTTGTTTCATTTTGTTTTTTTTCGTGAAGGAGATTGGCCATGAGCTAACATCGGTTGCCAATCTTCCTCTTTTTGCTGAGGAAGATGGGCCCTGAGCTAACATCTGTGCCCATCTTCCTCTATTTTGTATATGGGACGCCACCACAGCATGGCTCGATGAACAGTGTGTAGGTCCATGCCTGGGATTCGAACCTGTGAATCCCAGGCCACTGAAGCTGAGTGTTCCAATTTAACTACTACGCCACCAGGCCAGCCCAGTATTCTTTGTTTTAATAATAATAATATCTCCAGTCTGGTTTGATTCTAAAATATTTCTTTTATATTAGTGAGGCTAATTAACTGTTCAGTAATTACAGACATAGTTAATAGAAGACATGCATAGAGATAAAATAAATAGAATTACACATTTGATACGGCTTATGCAGGCCATTTAGGAACTATGATACAATTATAAGGGTAATTACCATAACAAGTAATTGAAAGTAATTGCAATTTCAATTTTCCTGCAAAGTGTACTAGGGAGGTCCAGAACGTCAAGAAAATGAATAAACAACAAGCTTCTAGATGTGGATAAAAATGTGAAATATAATTTTTCAGTATTTGTTCCTATTTCATACATGAGCTACTTCATCTTATGACAGTAGGAAAATGAAAATGGAAAAAAAATAGAAGAGTCATTTAAATCAATCTTCCCATATTATGACAACAAAATAAAGCCTAACAGTGCCATTGTTATTACATTATTAGAAAGAATATTTAAACAAGAATAGATATTAGAATACTTTCAAAGATTATTATTTTCACATCATGATTGATATTCTTGATAGCATATATATGCACAAAAATGAGGAACTCATGATTTTCTATCCTGGCAATTTCTATGATTATTTTATCCACAGAAGTAGCACATACAGCAAAAATCCTTTTTCAACCAAATTGTCATCATTTCCCAAATCACTTGAATAACATGTTTTTATTGTGTGTCATTCTGTCAAACACCTTGTTTTAATATTCCCAAAGGAAAAGAAAATGCCAAATGCACTTAAGGCCGATTATTCTTATTTTCCTAAAACTTTTGAAGGCAGTTTGTTTTCCTGAATAATTATTTTGCTGATGGAACAATTGCCCTCCTATCTCCAAAAGTATAGCCCTTAGAAAATATACAACAAAAAAATTTTAATTAGAGGCACTTAAAGAAAAGAGCTTATAAAAATTGGAATTTCAGTGGCATCCAAGTATCGGATCAGTAGCATCTTCTACATTGCAACCTTCCTCCACTCGTCTTTGGTGCCCCTTCCTGATTTGCACCACTTCCTTTTTTTTTTTTTTTTTTTTGGTGAGGAAGATTGTCCCTGAGCTAACATCTGTGCCAATCTTCCTCTATTTTGTATACAGGACACCACCACAGCATGGCTTGATGAGTGGTGCGTAGATGTGCGCCTGGGATCTGAACCCACGAACCCCAGGCCACCACTGAACTTAACCAACTACACCACCTGGCTGGCCCCACGCACCACCTTCTTATATGAATGTTACAAGTCATTCACAACAGCATGGGAGCTGCAACATGTCCAGTGCTTATTATGTGCCCATCGCTGGGAAATTAAACAATTTGCCCAACGACACTCAGCTAGTAAGTGGTGCAACAGGGACACCGGTAGACGTAGGCACACCGTTAGATGTTGAAGTTCAAGATCTTAACCATCAGGCTGTGCTTGTTTTCATGGGCTCAACCGGAGGAGAAATGGAAACATTGTTTTATTGGATCAATTACCAAATCATAGCAATTCATTCTGAAAATAAGGACTCCATCCTCATTACCTAATCACTTCCCAAAGGCCCCACCTCCTAATACCGTCACCTTGGGAGTTAGGATTCAACATATGAATTTTGGGAGACATAAGCATTCAACTGCAGCACCTAAATATTCTTTTGACAAGCTAATGTTGATGAGAGGAAACTTAAATAGAATTTGAATTTTAAATAAACCCACTAAGAACTGGAAAACAAGGCTGTTTTTCCCCTTTTATCAAGCACAGTAATAACTAGACTGAAAATGCCTATAAAATGCGTAATGCTTATAGTGTTTTCATTCCACAATAGCAACCAAATAATTTTATCTTAAAACATAGCTAGAAAAAGGATATTTAAGTAATCGACTTCTCAGTTTGAAGTTATTTATTACTACATCAGTTACAAATTTCCAGTGTAGTATCTAAATATCAAAACTATAAAAACAGGATAATTATTTCGTCTCAATAATATAGGCAAAAGTTTATCTGTTTGCTTCATGTGAACTTTTATAGACTGACCAATAGGTTTTTAATTTCTTATAAATAATATGCCCGACTCCATCACATCAGCCTTTTATCCCAAAAATGAATTAGGCAGTACAATCAATTGTTTGAAAAATGTGTCTAATTCCAAAATAGGACCAACAATATGACCGATTTAAAAGTAGGAGGCGGCACTGTATTGGGGCTTTCAAGTCAGATTGAGCAGTGTTCAAACGCCATCGCACCACTTACTAGCCTTTTGGCTTTAAGCAGCTTACCTAGTCTCCTTGAAATTCATTCCTCATCTGCAAAATAAGGCTAAAAAGTACCCACTTGGAAGAGTTGTTTGTGAGGATTGAGATAATGTTTCTAAATACCTAAGGTGATGTTTGGTAAACACCTGGTGCTTCGTAACAACCACAGCTTCAGAATGTGGAGGAACAAGGGATAGTTTCACTGTGCTTTTTAAGCAAGTGTATGTATTTGTTTCAACATTACATACAAGGCCATGGAATTGACTGACTTAGCTGAATTCATTCACTGGGAATTTTAACTGAATCGATCATTGGTTTTAGCACTTTGCAGACGTCCGGTTTTTGAGTCTTAGTTGCTCACTAAATGTGAATTCTGGCTCTGAACTGCCGCAGCCTTTATCTCCCCATCTTTTTTCTGACCATTTCATTTGGAGAATTTAACAGGATTTTGAATTTAATCAGAACTCTTCATGCCTCTGAACTCTTTGTGCTAACTCTGATGAAAGTGATAATAAAGAGGAGCTCTGGTTGTCAAAAAAGAATGAAGGATAGAGAAAGAAGAAAGTTTGGGATAACAATAGGTTCACGCATTAAACATACATTGTATTCATTCATGGATTTCTCTCACCATTTCCATTATCATTGATCATTTTCTTCCAGAAAAGTATTTACTATGTTCCTTATTCAGTACCTTAGTCTCAAAGTGTTACAATGATAAGACGACAGGCACAAATTTCGGATTTCTTGAGATTTACTAAAATAGGATATTTGAAATTTGCATAATTATTTATGTAAATGTTCATATTCTCATTTTATCTATTGTCTATTAATATAATAATAAATAATATTTAATAAAACAGTAATTATTCTACATTCTTATTTATTTTACTAAATTCAACATTATCACTATTTTCCATTTATTGTACAAAATTTTTATTGTTTTCATCAGCAGGCTATACGATTTCCTTTTTTCTAAAATTCTTCTAGAACTCTGAACAATGTTAGATGAGCATTTTAAAGAAATAAAGTTGATTTACATGTTTATTAGTATCATTCTTATTACTGGTTATAGAAAATTAAAGGCTAAATATAGTGCTAATTCTTAAATCATTCTCAGAAAACACACATAATGTCAGAGACTAAAGTGAGGCAATCAGTCAGAATCAGTTATATGCGTTCAAGTCCAAACTTAGACAAATTTAGAAAGGTATAATGACAATTTATGACTTTGGACAAAGGAGAATGGCTAGCTATCTAAATGGCTTAATTGTCTATTATTCAGAGCAATATGCTCTTCTACAGAATTTATGAATATTTCTTACAACTCAAATTTTTTTGTGATCCCAATATCTACCCAAACTGGCTCCTACATCCTAACACTTTATGCCTCTTGAAAGATTTTCTTTTTATGATGTGGAGCCATCTTATATAGAATGTATTTAGGACCTCTCCAATTTTCTTTCTCTTCTGGATGGTGACCTCGTATTTTAGTTTTGCCATGAAACAGACATATCAAAGGCCAACAGTGACACACATGGAGTCTCAGAAGAAAGCCCCACCACACTCTGTATTTCTATGAGTTCATTGAACATTTTAAAATAAACAAGTTTCAGTTGGTCACACGGGACTTCATTCAGATAGTGAAAGAAAAGGGAAGTGGAATAAATGGAATAAAGGAGATGAAAGACACGAATAGAGAAATAAGCAAACTTACCCTCCTTTGGTTGTTACGTATAATGCTTACAGTTTTTGTAGGTTTTTCATTTTAAAATCAATTTAAAAACATTAGCCAATCTTTAAAACAATTCTGAAGGGAAGCACAGTGCAGCTCCTTGTCTGCCCTCACCATCCGGGAGTTACACTGAATGTGGATACAGTTAGCTGGATGCCGGCTTGTACAAGTCAGTCTGCTCACTTCTAACTCTTATGATTTTTTTCCTAATTTGAATGTAAAAAATTTCCCCAAAGCCAGTATCAAAAAATAATAAAAGTAACATCTTTTTTATTGTTGTCTACCTACCACCTATTTTTTTTTCTATAATTGTTGGAAAGACTGTGTATAAATAGATTCTGATTTTTTACTAGAATAAATATTTAAAATTTGTTAGGATATATATTTTCTTTCTGAGACTGAGACCTCTTTCCAGCCTGATCAAATTTGTCATTTTGATATAGTTAATAATACTGTATCGCATATTTGAAAGTTGCTAAGAGAGGAAATCTTAAAAGTTCTCATCACAAGAAAAAAAACCTGTAATTATGTGTGGTGATGACTGTCAACTAGACTTATTATGGTGATCATTTTGCAATGTATACAAACGTTGAATCATTATGTTGTACACCTAAAACTAATATAATGCTGTATGTCAATTGTACTTCAATAAAAACAAAAAAATTATCATTTTGATTTCTAATTTGTATGTTGTAAACTTAAATCACAGTTCTTTGCTGGTTTGTTTTTCTTTGTTTGGTATCAAGAAGGGCAAAGCAGAATAGAGTTACAGCCCCTTCACATCACTCTTTCTCTAAGCACTTGAGAAATAGGTAGTTAGTAGAGAAACAGATCAGTACTCCCTACTAGGTCTTGATGGGGTCTTTGTTCCTCTTCACAGGAATCAGTTTTAAGCTGCTTACCATCTAATGGAGCCTGATTACTGGTTCCATTTCTAAAACTTTAACAGTGAGCAGGACTGATCCTCACAAATCAATCTAAGCCTTAATTTTGTCTAAATCCTATAAATATCCTTTTAAGCAAAATCTGAGTTCCCCGAACAATATTCCAAATGACTTATGTAAAATCATTTGACACCAGTCAACTAAGTGAGCCTGTATTCCAGGGCTCTGAGAGTTCTCACTATTGTCAAATTCAACTAAATCGTGTCGTTTCTTTCTGTTCCATATGACTGTACTACAAAGCTTCCTTGGGTCCAAAATCAGTGTTAAATCTCCATAGCCAACCTTAGCACTTAGTCTGCCTTGCTGGCACTTGGCTACAATGAGTCTATAAGATATGAGATCTCTAGGAGTGTCTTTCCAAGTACAGCTGCACAAAATATTTTTTTCCTCCTGAAAAAATGGAAATATAACAGTTTGCTTCTTAATTTGGAAAAAATCAACAAGATTTCAAAAAGAATTTCATGAAGCTATTATAAAATTCCCTTAGCCAGAAAACAGTGTGAATATGTCTATGCTCTGAAACTTAACTTTTCAATTTCCAGACTAATACTTTGGTGCATATTGATTTAATTCAACAACTGCTTGTTGACGACATAAAACTCTAGCACAGTGATTACGTGTAATGAACTCACTAGTCTAACTAGTTGAATCTCAAACTTCAGTAAACTGTTTAAAGAAAAATAATTCTCTAGAAGTCCAGTATTGACTTAAATTAATTTGTTACTGTAATAAGAAATAAACCATGCTGTTAAATTAATACTCCTTAGACAATTCTCACTCAATTATAAAAATTTTAAATTACAATTAAATAAAATAATAAAAATTTTAATTTTCAGCAATAATTTAACACAATCATAGACGTGAGTTTGGCTGAAACTAAACTGCTAATGTAAATGTGGTGCTGACAATTAGCGTGAGCTCTTCTCAACTCAGCATCCTAAGCTGTTATGTGTGTCCTCAAATGTCCCTCTATTTGTCTCCATTTGAACTATTGAGAAACTTAGTACTTAAGGTGAACCGAGACGTTTTTGGCCTTTACTTAGCTCTAACATGTCATTGAAGTATCAGGTACAGCTGTTTCTCTTCTCTATAACTTGCAACTAAGCAGCACCAGCAAAATCTTAAACACCTGTGGGCACCGAAACCAACTGATGGTTCTCAGTGATCACATGGTCATCCATATGATCCAGAATATGCTCATAGTTTTTGATTCATCTTTAAAATGAAAATACAGAATATTTCAGTTCTTAAAGAAAATATGTGGATCCAAAAAATAAAATTTAGTTTGAAAAACCCTGGGTTAGTCCACAAAATCTCAATGGTCATATTTTCCCCCTTAACTCAGTACTGCTCATGATTTTAGAGGTGGTGCTAGTTGTGACCCTAGACACAGCAATTCAACTTTGGAAAGTGTTGGTGCATTAATCTGTTTAGCTATTCAATACATTATTGAGTACATAGTATGTGCATTATGTTGTGCAAGATATGGAGGATAAAAGAGACAGCACTAGAGACTCAGTCTAATTTTTAGATGGAGCCCACTCTCTAAAAGAGAAAAATCAGATAACTACATCACATCACTGATTCGTCACAATTTTTTAAAGTGCTATAAGAAGAAGTCCTAGTGCCAAGTCACCGAATATAACCAGGTGACCTGACCTAGTCAGGAAATGGTGAAGACGAGACAGAAGGGAGAGCTGCTGGCTAGGAGGACAGCACATGCTGTCCGTACAGAAGCTCCATCGTCACGAATGGTGCCAAAGCAGTCAGCCTGAACCCTGTATCTGGGAGGCGTGACGGCTTAGTGAACAAAGGCAGGCGGGGTATTAAGCTCATGTTACTCGTCCTCAACAATGAAAAGCATCTTCCTCAGTTCTTTGAGGAACCAGAAACCATCCCAGTGTTGGGAAAAGGGGCCCTGAAGTGACAATGCCCTGAGATGATCATTCACCTTGAAGTAAAGCTCCACCAATTAGCGGTTTGCATCTCTTCCTCCGAACTCTAAAAAACCCCATGATACACTAGGCAGCCCAACTGGCTGGACTGGAAGAACTGGTTTGGCAAGTGATATATGTATGAATTCCAGCTCAGTTCAGGGCTTTATTCATAGCTCAGAAAGATGGATAGAATATGGCCTGAGTCCATTCAGGCTGCTATAACAAAATACCACAGACTGGATGGCTTATAAACAACAGAAAATCATTCCTCACAGTTCTAGAGATTCCGCCTACTGGGTCATCTTGCCCAATCTCTTACTCCACAGACTCTCTACCAGATAGTTATTCAGCATCTGCTTGGATATTTCAAGCAACAAAGCACTAGCACTTTCTGAGAGCCAGACCTTTCCATTTTCCACCACGCCAGTCGTCCCACTGTCCTTTCTTAAGTTAAAGCAAAGCCTGTGTGTCCTTTAGTTTAGTGCCAGCACTGCTTTTTTGCAGCAAAAAAAAAATCAAGTATATTTTTTCTTCCATGGGATTGCCCTTTAAGCATGCATAGCTCTATTTATTCTCTTCCAATATAAACTCCCTAAATCCTCCTATTTTCTTGAACCATTGAGCTGAGGAAAATTTTGTATTTCTCCTGTGTTGGTCAACTTGGTATTTAGACCCAAGGCAATTTTTAATGAAGGTTCAAAAAAAAATAGTGCACCTTTAAAGACTAAATATAGTAGCTATGTATTGACAAGTAGAAAAAAATGGATGTCTTTTACATAAATTTATACTTTAAATTAAAAGTATAAAAGGGTTTTCCTTGATTATCTATTTAATATCTGTATTATTATTTTCTAGAATTTCTGAGCTCTTAACTATTCCTAAATTACTAGATAGCTCCCACCTAAAATTTCTGCTTTGCATTGCTGAATGTTTCTGAAAGTCTTTTCATTTTTCTCTTCTTTTGCTTAAAGCTGTCAGAAAGCTGTCAGAAAGTGACTTGATTTCACATCTTTACAAAATCTCTTTCAAAGTGTGCTGATCAGTTGTGACAGAGAATTCAGCTTTCTTCATCCTGAGCAGAAACATTTACTCTGGACAGTTTTCTTTTTAGTCACC
The DNA here is from genome assembly GCF_020826845.1 of Diceros bicornis minor. NCBI lineage: Eukaryota > Metazoa > Chordata > Mammalia > Perissodactyla > Rhinocerotidae > Diceros > Diceros bicornis. The sequence continues at coordinate 20,891,889 of NC_080772.1, read as the reverse complement.
TATTAATCCTCTAGCGACTAGAAAATTGGTTAAATATAAGCACCTATTCACCTGTTAGGATAATTGACTAAAATATTGGCTAAAATGTTTTTCATTAGTAATAAAAATGAATTAAAATGGGTCTGGAACACTAAATATTAGGTCAGTTTTTGAATCATGGTCATTGAAGTGTTTATCACATCCAGCCTATGAGACCGCAGGCTAGATGACGTCTTATTTTTTCTTTAGTTAACACCATGGTTCTCTGCACAAGGTAGGCATTCAAAAAGTATTGATTGAATTTAACCAAGTTGCTGTAACAACAGCAGCTGCTGGACTTAACTCAGCAGGAAAATCTGGTGCAGAAGAGAAAAAAATCTCTAACCACTGAGATAATAACTGAACCGTTGACTTGAACCTTCTGTTTAACAAGTCATTGCCTAAAACTGAAATTAAGTGTTTGGAAATAAGGGAAGAAGATACATAATTGGGGCAGCTTTGCTTCTTGTTTGGTTTGATTCATTTTAAAAAGAGAAAGTAAAAAATATCTCCATGAGTTGTTTTCACTTTTAAGGCATAAAATCATTTGGTAAACATTAAGAAATACACGTATTTTGATGGACCAAAAGGACATAAGCTTTTGAGTTTGTTATTTTATTATATATATACTCAAATAAGCCAAAAAGGCTCTAAACAAACAAGGTAGTGTCCTTTTACTTTATTTATTTTCAAAGAAAATTAATCATATTTTGGCTCTGAAAGGCTTTTTATATCCTGTGATACTATCACTATGAGTTTTGAGTTCATGCAGTTAGGATTATTCTTTCTACATTCAAAAACAAATCTTTAAACAAACAAGCAATAAGTCAACACAAATTATAGTGCCATAGTAATCCATCAATAAATAATAGATGGATTTTGTTTTATTTTTAAAATTTTTATTAAAACTTTGTTTTTTAAGAACAATTTAAGGTTTACAGCAAAATTGAGGGGAAGCTACAGAGATTTCCCATATACCCTCTACTCCCACAAATGTGTAGCCTCCCCCATTATCAACATTCCCCACCAGAGTGATACCTTTGTTACAACTGATGAACCATCATTGATACATCATAATCACCCAAAGCCCACAGTTTGCATTAGAGTTCGCTCTTGGCGTTGTGCATTCTACAGGATTGGACAAATGCATAATGACATGTATCCATCTTATGGCATCATACAGAGTACTTGCACTGCATTAACATCCTCTGCGCTTTGCCTATTCATCTCTTCCGGCCCACCCACCCCTAGTAACCACTGATCTTTTTATTGTCTCCATAGTTTTGTCTTTTCCAGACTGTCATATAATTGGAATCATGTAGTGTTTCGCCTTTTCAGATTGGCTTTTTTCACTTAATAATATGCACTTAAGATTCCTCTATGTCTTTTTATGGCTTGATAGCTCATTTCTTTTTAACACTGAATAATATTCCATTGTCTGGATGTACCACACTTTATTTATCCATTCACCTACTGAAGGACATCTTGGTTGCTTCCAAATTTGGCAATTATGAATAAAGCTGCTGTAAACATCCATGTGCGGATTTATGTGTCGACACAAGTTTCCCACTCATTTGGGTAAATACCAAGGAGTATGATTGCTGGATCTTATAAGAGTCTGTTTAGTTTTGTAAGAAAGCACCAAACTGTCTTTCAAAACGGCTGTACAATTTTGCATTCCCACCAGAAATAAGTGAGAGTTCCTGTTACTTTACATTTTCTCCATCATTTGGTATTCAGTGTTCTGGATTTTGGCCGTTTTAATAGGTGTGTAGTGGTATATAACTGTTGTTTTAATTGCGTTTTCCTGATGATCTATGATGTGGAGCATCTTTTCATATGCTTATTTGTCATCTGTATATCTTCTTTGGTCAGGTGTGTCAAGGTCGTTGGTCCATTTTGTAATTGGGTTGTTTGTGTTCTTATTATTGAGATTTAAGAGTTCTTTGTGTATGTTGGATAACGGTCCTTTATCAAATATATTTTTGCAAATATTTCTCTGAGTCTGTGGCTTGTCTTCTCATTCCTTTGACATTGTCTTTTGCATAGCAGAAGTTTTTAATTTTAATGAAGTCCAGCTGAGCAATTATTTCTTTTCTAAATTTGTTTCTATTTGGATGTAAGCCAAAATATAATTTGGGATACACCTATACAAGAAGTACATGTGCAAAGAAATTTTATTGCAAATCTGTGTGAGTCAAATATAATTCAGGTCTGTTTTTTATGATTTTCTGGTCAACTCACAGGAGGCAGACTCATGCCTTATGACTTTCTGCTACCAGCACACTGTCTAGCATAGTGAATCTGAAGATCCAAATGTGATTTTTTTTCATATGCACATCCCTCTCTAAAGTAATTATAGTGAAGTTACTTGATTGGAAGCTTTCAGACTTTTTGATAACTCTGAGCATCCCTTCATTCTACCTTAAATGGCAATATCTATTTAGATTGTACACCCCAACAGGGCTAGGACCAGAGCAGGCAAAGCAACATTGGCAAATTCATTCTCATTGATTGTTCATCACACTGATGAGGAAGTCATGGGATAACTTACTATGAAAAATTCAGCTAATTATGATAGCCACATGCCATACAGCCACACCATTCCCTTGCCTACCTGGCCTCCTCCCACATCTATCTCCCCCCATTATTACTGTTGGCAGCAAAGGAGGAAAGAGCATCTTCTCCGGAGCCAGACCTCCTTGTTAAATTCCCTGCTCTGCTGATTATGAGCTGTGTAACACTGGGTAAATTACCCAACTTCTCTGATGTTGCCAGAATTAAATGAGTTAATACATATAAAGTGCTTAGAAAAATACCTGACATGGAACACACAATAAAAATTAGCTATTGTTCTTAATTTTAGTAAGTAATGTGCCTCATGCATTTGCCATTAATTTATTCAACCATTCAATAATTACATGTGTTCCAAGCACGGTAGTAGTGAACAAAACAGACACGATCCCTGAGCTCGTGCAGCTGGTATTGTAGCAGGGGGAGACAAAGGAAGCCCACATGAAATAAATAATAAGTGATGAAACTTTGAGAAAAAGTCATGTAAGGAGGAAGAGAAAGATGAGGTTGGGATCAGGAATGCCCTCTTTGATGAGATGACATTTAAAATGAAAGAGTAGGTCACGCAGAGGTCTGAGTGGAGCCTACATCCATCAGGGGAAATGGCAAGTGCCAAAGAAGAGCAAGACTAGAAGTCCTTTGACCTGTGAGAGGAAGATCCAGAAGGCCAGTGTGATTGCTGGTCAGGAGTGAGGGGTGAATGGTACAGATGATCTAAGAGAAGAAGGCAGGAAGCACTGGCACTCTATGGACACTTAACCAGGATTCAGTGCTTCTGGCAAATGTAGGAAGGAGGCCTTGACTGCAACACATATCACCCACTGCCTTCATGCAACAATAAAGGAAAACTGCATGTGGAGATGAGGCAGCTGTGGGGAAAAGGATGTTGCACCCTTTTCTGCCTGCTTCTATGAAACCTAGAGAATTCTGAGTAGAGAGTCAAGTAATTGTCTCATGAATTCCTTGTACAGAAGGTAATAAAATGGGATGATTGGATCTAAAGGACAATCCTCCTTCTCTCCCATAATAGGTACTTTCCTAAAATACCCAGGTAATTGGGCATACTCACTGCTTCACATTGCTTGTGTGCACCATTTAAAACTGTCTTTCCCATTTCCATCTGTATTTCAAATCAAAACTGATCTGCTAAGACATACCATAAATATCTGTATATTAACTCACTTGAAGGAGTGGACTATTCATTACACAAATGTGAATTGCATCTTGGCAATGATTTTTCTCCTAACCTTATGACACCACTAAATTGAACCCACATTTTCCTGGCTGAATCTATGGCAGTAGAGAATTAACTTTTACAACATAGCTTGTTCCTTGAGTATCACTTTATTGGATGATGTTTTTATAAATCTCTCTAAGTTCTAGGTATTCTCTCCATTGTAAAAACATATGGGATATTCTAAGATCTATATCAGAAAGTTTCTAATTCTAACTTGGCATGATTTAAAATGTGAACTGCACCCCATCATATATTACTTTAGTGGCTAATGGGCATTGTGAATCGTACTGAAATATGAATCACCCAGGGAGGCAGCTCCTCTGCCACCTACACACCCTCTCATGGATGCAGCAGGACATGACATGCTATGGATTCTCTGGCACTTTCTCTGAGGATGGACTAGGGCACACTAAGGCATTCAAGCTGCAGGAAAAAAGAAGGGGCATCTAGTTAATCTTGTTACAAATGAACAGCAAATTATTAACAAACAGTAAAGCGATACTTTCATTCTATTAAACGAAAAAAGTCTAGCGTACTAAATTTAAAACTCTAGGTACCCACTCTGGGGAAGGTGGTCATAAGGCTACTGAAACCTAAGTACCTTCATTTTGTACAAAGTGGCCCTGACCCCCTGATGCCAGAAGATTATACCAGGAATTGCTTGAAGTTGAGGCACTGATATCAAGACGGTGTAGAATAAGAACTCTGCTCCTCAAATTTAGACAAAGACTGAATGGTAACTGGTGGACTCCATCAGATTCCCTCTCTGGGAATTTGTAGATAAGATTTAGTGAAAGACGTGATCATAAAGGTAGATGTCTTAGCTCAGGCTGCTATAACAAAATACCGTATACTGCATGGCTCATACAATAGACATTTATTTCTCACAGTTCTGGAGGCTGAGAAGTCCAAGATCAAGGTGCCAGCAGATTTGATTCTTGGTGAGGGCTCCCTTCCTGGCTTGCAGATGGCCACCACCTCATTGTGTGCTCTCACGACCTCTTCTCTGTGTGCATGTGGAGAAAGAGCTCTCTTGTCTCTTCCTCTTCTTATAAGGGCACTAATGCCATCATGAGGGCACCACGTTCATGACTTCATCTAAACCTAATTACCTCCCAAAGGCCTTACTTGCAAACGTCATCACATTGGAGGTTTAAGGCTGCACCATATGAATTTTGGAAGAGGCACAAGTATTCAATATATAACAGCACAAATAGAGAGACACAAGGAGAAGACCATAAATAGATGCCATGAGGCATTAAAATCCAGGAGTAAGCATACTGCAAAAAGTTGAAAGCAATTATTTGTTGAGAGAGTACCTTGAGATAGAAGAAGATTTAGAGGAGCCAGGAGAGGAGCATGGTGGCCTGTTGGGTCCCAGCACTGTTCGGGAGCAAGTAGAGAAGCTGGTGTATCCCAAATAGTCACGAGCAATATTCCAGATGTCAGTGAGGCTATAATAACTATTCTGTTACTTCTCCCTAAATATCCTTACCTTAAACCCCATTAGCTAAAGTAAATTCCACTAAGGTTGCTGATTCTTATAACATGAATGTCCATGACTAGCGCAGCTAAAAAATATTTTCCTTAAAAATATAATAAGAGGGGCCGGCCCGGTGGCGCAAGCGGTTGGGTGCGCGCGCTCCGCTGCCGCGGCCCGGGGTTCGCTGGTTCGGATCCCGGGCGCGCACCGACGCACTGCTTGGCAAGCCGTGCTGTGGCGGCGTCCCATATAAAGTGGAGGAAGATAGGCACAGATGTTAGCCCAGGGCCGTCTTCCTCAGCAAAAAAAGAGGAGGATTGGCGGATGTTAGCTCAGGGCTGATCTACTCACAAAAAAAAAAATATATATATATATATAATAAGAAAGTAATTACATATGTGGTAATACTAAAGATACTCTGAGTTTCTTCTCTCCTATCGCTATGACTGTTTCCTCCCAGAAAATCTGAGTTTTAATTTTTATCATATTTACCTGATGACCCCATTCATCTATTTTCATGAATACCTGGGTGTATAGATACTGAAGTATTTAATCAATGAGATAACTTCAAGTCAAGATGATAGAGTAAATTCATATAAAAATCTGCTGCTTGCACACAGATACCTACTCACACACACATACACACAGTGGTAAGAGATGTAGTACATTTTTAAACATATTTTAAAAGATAGAACCATGCTCAATACAAGATAAAACACTATCATGGACTGAAATAGAAACAAAACAGATTGACAAACAGGAGGCTAAAATCACCATAGCCTATTGAGCTCCCAGCACCAGAAAGGAGCAGAAGAGGTTGGAAAGGGATGCAAAACACCCTATTCTTGAAACCAGGCTCACTGTGTGAGATGAGGCTGAATGAGATGCTTCACTGGTGAATTAAGGCTGGAAATGAGCAAAACCACTGTAGGTCTGTAGACTTAGAGATGGCTCAAGGAAGCAGAAACAGCCATCAGCAAGAAACCCAAGCAAGCCATCTGCTGGCCAGAAGCCTTAAGAATCCAATATAAGATCTTGTATTGTACTATACTAGTATTATATTGGTCACCCTAGAGAAAGGTGGATGAAGGAAACTAGAAAGCCAGCAGACAGACAGGGGTAAGGAGGGAGGGAAGGAAGGAAGGATTTCCCCTTTAGATAAGTTTACAAAACTTTAAAGGATATGAAGAAAATATATGCCGTGAAATATCATCAATCAACTGAAAATAAAATGGTAAGAATACATCCAGCCTAAAGACAAAATAAAACAAAACAAAAAAACCCAAGACTTTAAACAAGTATGTTTAAGAATCTCAAAGAAAGAAAGAAAAAAAAAACAAAAACATTTTTAAACATGTATTGCGGGCAGAAAAAGAGTTTACATGATTTAAGGACAAAGATATTAAATCTAAATTTGACATGAAGAGACAATTTGGTTACTTGAAAGTAAGATCAAGAAATTAAAGAGAACTGAGGTAAAAAAGGAGATTAAAAAAATATCAGAGACATTAGAAGATGCAGAAAATAGATTGAGAAGCTCTAACATTTATACAAGAGGGGTGCCTGAAGGAGAGAAAAGAAGGAAAAGAGGAGAATAAATATTCAAAGGGAGAGTGGCTGACCGCCTTCATAAAGTAGAAAAGCTATGAGTCTCAGATGGACAATATTTATTTATTGGTCTTATGTTAAATGGTAGCTGAAGAGTTGAATATTAAGCAAAAAGAGAACTTAAGAGTTTTCAGAGAGAAAAGAAAGATTACCTATGAAGGAATAACAATTTTATAAACATTGGAGATCTCATGAGCAACACTGATAGAAAAACAATGGAGTAACATCTACAAATGGAATGGAACACTAATCACTAGATAAACCATTATTCAAACGGGAGGGAGACTAAAAGCTTACTACCCACGTAATCTCTCAAGAAACTGTTAAATGGTTCATTACAGCAAGAGGAAAAGTAAATTGTAAGAAAAATGTGAGTTTTAACAAGTGATTTTTTTTAGTGTTAAAATCTCCTGACTTACTGAGATCCCAGTATGTATCAATGCATACGTTGCCACCTTTTCCTGTAGAAGAGGAGAAAATGTAATTATGTAACAATCAGTGAGAAAGTGAACACAGTCAGAAGAGAAGTAAGATAAAAACAAACCAGGAGAACAAAAGAAGTCATTGCTTTCTAAAAGTACTGAGAACTTTAGAGGGAAGGAAGCAAATATGAGCTGTGCTTGAAGAAGAATGAGTATTTGGATATGTTTGTGGTTTGTGAGTAAGGCAGAAGTCCTTCCATGCAGAACGAAGTGAGCTCATTTTGGAAGGCAGGACATGGGGCAAATGGGAGACACTCACAGAAGCTTTATGGGGAAAAGAAAGAAGCCCAGTTTAGTTTGGACTTAGGGCATAAGATGAAAAATAAAAAGATACAAAGACAAAAATTATTATTTTCTCAAACTGTTCTCCCATATTCTCAGGCTGTTCTCCCATATCCATCTTTTACTCTTATCACAAAAATCCAAAAGAAGATTCCACCTTTCGGGACTTAACTGCTAATCCTTTTGTCATGCTGACTTGGTACTGGAAGAAACTAGAGTCAAACTCTAAGAATTCTTATATTCAAAGGGGATAAAACTTACTTGGAGTGGAGATTGGATCCAGGAATGCAGGGGGATCCAGGGCCTCCAGGGACTGGGTTGGAGTAAAGAGATTGGGCATTGAGAGAGGAGGAAGAAAGTGTCACCAAGCCAACTCAGGCATATGCTGGATGCAAGACTGGAATCTTAAGGAAGGTCCCAGGTGATACTACATTAGTGGAAAGGAAAACATAAAGGGCTATTAATCCCAAGGTAGAAAATGGAAAATTAGGAATGATACTGAGTTTCAGAGTGACTTATAGAGGAAGCGCACGAAAGCTGAAGGAACACTGAATTTTGATTCAGTAGCCTGGGATCATGCCCACCAAAGACATTTAATAGCTATGAGTAGAAGTTATTTAAATCCTCTGGGTTAAATTTCATCATTTGTACAGTTGATATAAAAATTATGAGGATTGGTTTTAAATGAATTAATGTCCATGAAAGTACTTTCTACAATTTAAAGCTCTCTATAAATAGAAGATTTTATTAACTTTATTTTATTTTGATTGTCATGCTATTATTTCATCTGCACTGAATCTCTTTCTTTTGGTAAGTGCTTCTCCCCAGCTTTTCATGATTCTGGTGAAAGTTCAATCAAGAGGTGTCTTTTCCCCTAACATAGGAGTGAGCCCATGACCAAAGGTTAATTAGAGATCTCCCCCTACGCAGTGCTGATCTCTGGTAGGCACATAACCTGGGGAGAGGCTAGCTGCTTCTTTTTAAAGATTATCATATGAACTCTGGGAGAGAAAGGGCTCTAAAGATATTATAAACACAGAGTATCTAGGATCCAGGATCATCTTTCCCACTACATCGAGCAGCCCAAAAGAAAGTAGAATCTGAAGGGAAAAATAGAAATGTAGATAGAAAGAAAGAAAGATGAGTCTGGAGACAGAGATGGAGATACAAATGGAAAGAAAGAGACAAAGAGAGAGAGGAAGAGAGAGAGAGATTCCAGTTGATATTCCTCCAATCTTTCATTCATCCAAGTATTTAATGACTACCTCATGTGGGTCAAGAATTATTTGAGGTACTGAGAATATATCAATGACCCAAGGCAGACTTGGTCCTTGCTCTCATAGAGGTAATATTGTAAAGAGAGGGAAAGAATGATAAACACTTTAAAAAGGAAATTGAAGTCAAGCAGAATATGCTAGATCTTGAGCCAAGCATGCTGGGAGAGGTGAAGAGTTATGAGACATGACATGATTTCTGATAAATGTAGCTGATTAATCCCAATGCCAGTGACAGTCAATCATAAAGCCTATTCTGGAAAGACATAGCAAACTCTTTCATTTCTTTCATACTGCTGAAAAACAATACAATCTTTCACTCCATTAACTGTCAGTTCTGTTGCTAAGAAATTTTGACCACATAAATTCAGTAGGCATCTCAAATTTAACATGTGCAAAAACTCCTGACTCCTCATCATCCTCAACAAACTCCTCCTGTCTTCTCTATGGTACACCATATTCCAGTTACTCTGGCAAATACTTTGGAACCATCTGTGATTCTTCTCTTTATCTCATATGCAACACTTAAGTATATTATCAAATCCTGTCAGCTCTATCTTCAAAGGATTTCTAAATCAGACAATTTCTCACCATCTCCACTGCTACCGCCCTGGTAAAGACTAGGAAATTTAGACATATGTCTTGTTGCTTTCTCAAGATCTTTACACCAGAAGCTGAGTGAGTACATCACCTCAGTTCTTCCTGCCTGCAGATCTTGATGAAATGACATAATCCATATTTCAAGATACTGAGTCCATAGTCTTTTACAACAAATGAGGCATAACTCAGGTAGGATTTGAGCAATGCAGACCCTGAAAGTAGAAAAGGCAGCCTACAGGACTTGGACAAGTTCTTATTTTCAGGTTTTCTTCCTTATTTTCCTCCACTGCCAGGGAAGGGTTGGCTATGATTCGTACCTGAGCAGTTTTCAGATCAAAAAGACTGTTGTTTCAGGTAGGAATCATAAACTGAACCTGTGTGGGTCTTTCACTGTCTACTACCTGTGTTATTTCTCTCACCAGGGAAAAAGAAAACAAGCAAACAAAAACAGAGATTTACTATTTTTCTCCCTAGGCTACATCATGTTTCCAGTGCATTCCTCAATTCTAGGGTCAGGAGGGTATCCCAGCCCTCCTCTTTCTTTTATTTGTCTTTATTTGATTTCCTTGGTTTAACTCAGAACCAAAATGTCCTGAAATATCCAACTCCCATCTCAGAGAGATGGACTCATGGTATCTGTGGGAAGAGAACACTGTAAAAAGAAAAACAAAACTCTTGAATTGCCTCCTTCGCCAATACCCAGTAGAGGTCAAAGAATCTCATTAAGGACTTCAAGGCAGAAGCAACAAGTACTTGGAGAACCCTTCTCAGGAAACTCTAAAATGCCACTAACAGTAAAAGACCACAACCTCATACTTTAGAGGGACTAATACCTATGTTACAAATTAATCTTAAGGCTGTTTTATTAAAAACAATTGCAGAGATCTCAGGGTTTCAAGGATTATCTGCTTGAAAAGGTGCCCTCAAACAAATAATTAAAATATGTATGGTAATAACCATGAAATTTGATGAGTTTGAATTTAAATAGTGTGTTTGAATACAGTATGTTGATTTTTTTTGGCCATAGACATGGTAAATATCTGTGTTTGTAAATAAAAATGATGTGAATCAAATTTTTTCCACTAGTATTTAGTGATTAAGGTCAAAATATAACAATTGATTATGATCTTTCGTAATACAGGTCTATTACTGAGAGTGAATTTTGGGAGATGAGAGGATAACATTTCTCAAAATTGGGGTTCCCTTTCACCAAAAATTGATAGCCAATTTTCATCTGTTACTGTTGCTTCTGTAATGAGATCTTATGTATTTCATCTTTGAAAACATCTTTTCACATAGATAGGTACTACCAAATGCTAATATTAATTCACAAGCGTACAAAGCAGCTTGACGTGATGTGATTCAAACTACATTGGTTGTCATCAAAATGACTTTAAACAATATAAGGTTTTCATATAAACATTATTTTGCCTTGTAATTTTAGGTTGGATTCATTAGGAAACATTATCAAGTCTGAAGCAAAAGCTAATTTCCAAAGCCATTCACTGTTCAACAACAGTGGTTGAGGATGATTCTTCTCATTCAGAAAAATTTCAATCTCAGCCCTTAGCTCAAAATATTGCAAGAAAACTTTATCACTAATAAGCCATCAAACTGCTGTGTAGTAGGGCAAGTCAGAATATTTAGCTTCTATTTCTGACAAAAATTCATGGAATTGATAATGGTTAAGTCCTCAAGACAGAGGGAAATTCATCACTGATGCTACTGGTTCAATAACATATGATAGATTCAAATAGTTTCCACAAAGTACCTGTAGTTGTTCCCAGCAGACTATCCATAGAGGCTAATTCTTCAGTCACTTCAAACCAGGCATTGACTCCGTGAATAAACAACTCAAGAGCAACAGTGACATCTGTGAACTCATCAAGAGCTGGGGAAAACCAGGTGGAATCATTTGACTTCTTATTTAATTAACAATTGGTGTTTCTCCCCAAGTCCTCAACATTTTGAGGAATTGTTCTTGCTGAAAGGCTAACAGTCTTAAACAAATTTATTTTTTCTGGACACACGTCTTCAGAGAGACCGCTATGAGATTTTTAAGTCAGTAGAATCCTTTCCATCTTCTCCTCATCAGCTCTTGGCACAGCTGTCAAATTCTACACTTCAGGTATCAAGATGTTGAGAGTGGGAAGAAGTAGGTCCATAAGAGTGCTTTGCTAGCCCGGCCCCGTGGCTTAGCGGTTAAGTGTGGGCGCTCTGCTGCTGGCGGCCCGGGTTCAGATCCGGGCACGCACCGACGCACCACTTCTCTGGCCATGCTGAGGCGGCGTCCCACATACAACAACTAGAAGGATGTGCAGCTATGACATACAACTATGTACTGGGGCTTTGGGGGAAAAATAAATAAATAAAATTATTGAAAAACAAAAAGAGTGTTTTGCTTTTCTGCACTTACCTTGGGTGCTATTTCCAGAGAAGGAGCTCCTCTCTAGAGTGTGCCCAGCATGGATTTCTCTAAGTTGCTCTCACAGTTGTCCAACTGCCCTCACCAATAAGTCACAGTCTTTGTAGGTTTATAGAAAGCACCAGTCAAAGCAAATGCATGCAGATTGTGGAGAAGTCCCCTTTAGTATCTAACATAGGTGTAGTTCTGCAGTTTCTCTGGCTGGGCCTGCAGCACCTGGGACATCTGAGGAAGTTGTGGATATGCCGGGCACAGGACTCTTCAACATGGTCAAAGGTTGAAATGTGTAATAAATGCAAACACCACTGTATTTTATAAGTGCTCCTAGAAAATCCAGATAATCTAGAAATTGAATGTTTAGAAAATTTTTCATGAAAACTTTCGAAGTATGGTCCACAGGTATCATAGCTGACACATTTTCCAATTATCTGTTAAAAATCTAGCGGCCGGCCCCGTGGCACAAGCGGTTAGGTGCGCACAGCTCTGTTGCTGTGGCCCGGGGTTCGCCAGTTCGGATCCCGGGCGTGCACTGACACACTGCTTGTCGGGCCATGCTGTGGCGGCGTCCCATGTAAAGTAGAGGAAGATGGGCACGGATGTTAGCTCAGGGCCAAGCTTTCTCAGAAAAAAGAGGAGGATTGGCATCAGATGTTAGCTCAGGGCTGATCCTCCTCACAAAAAAAAAAAAAAAATCCAATCGTATTCTAGTTTATATATTCTGGTTACGTAACATACCATGTTACATTACATTCTTAATTAGCATTAAGATGCATGAAATTTATATTTACTTTACAAAGTAAATTGTGATTTTTTTGACTCATGAGTCAAAGAATTTTAGGTATAACTTTAAGTGCTTTGATATATTTAGCTGTATTCTTCTTTGCTACTCATATAAAAATACAGAAATTATATAGAAATCAAGGTATTTTCTTATATTCTTATGGAAAAAATAGGAGACTTTGATGTGTACTGGGAAAAGAAAATTGAAAGAATCATTTGGATTTTTACATTATATGTGTGAATCAATATATTTGATTATAATAAAAATTTATTTGTGGATCAAAAAAAGTAAAATTATAAATTTTATACAACTCATCAGGATTTAGTAAAGTTAAAAACAGTACTAAATAAATGAAAGTATAGTAATTCTAAATTACTAGAAATTAAATAATATTAATAATAACATGAAACAGAATTTTTTTACTCAGGCACAAAAACATATATATGAATCTTCTATGTACAGATATGTATTAAAAACTTACGGATGGACCAGATGGTGGTGAAATAAAACCATGTTACATAATTTTAGAGTGTTTTTCCTAATTTCTATTTAAAGTTGGACTCTTCTTTCTCTTAGTAGCTGACAATCTCCACCAAGAAGAGATTAGTAGTTAAAAGCAGAAGACCTTTAGGATATTAGAATGTTCACCAATTGTCTCGAATTAAAGGTGAACTGAAACAATGGGACCAATTATCACCAACTAGTCATTATGACATTGCCACACAGAGTAAGGTATAAGGAGCAACTCTATAGACTCTAAAACAAGTAACTTCACTGCAAATCTTTAGTGTAATCAATGCAATCTAAAAACAAAAGGAACCACTTACAATTTCTGAAATTAATTCAGTAGTTTTATTGTTTGCATAACTTTGTACAGGGTATCCCAAGGGTCTTAGTGCAGTTTTAAGCTTTAATAATTTAAAACAACACTAAGAATTTTGGAGCACGCTATATTATACCTGTGATCTATTTTCCTGAGTTATCAGTACAGCAAATAAATAATTGTATATTTTGTTAGAAATAAAAATTTTCAGTATAAAACAAGTTTCAATTATATAGCCAAGAATTTAGGTAGGAACACTATACTGTTATAATTGGATTGGAAATATCAATATGAATTCATGCCTTACAGACATATTATGTAATGAAGTAAATTACTGTCCTAACCTTTTTCAGTCAAATAGCCACAAGGCAATGCCACTCCCACAATGCATCCTAGGGAGAAGATTCTATTCTCTACTACAACTTTTCTGCTGAAATAAAACAGAGATCTTTGGAGAAATGGCTGATTCCAAGTGTGGTGCTAGAAGGCATGAGATAAGCCTGAAAATGTTACATCAGAAAGCAAGGAGGCTCTTATGATTAATGTGGTTTTGAAAAGGGTGTCAAAACAATTCAATGTGGAAGGAATAATCTGTTCAACAAATGGTGCTGTGACAACTGGATATCCACATGCAGAAGAATAAAATTGGATCCCTCCCCCACACCATATATAAAAATTAACTCAAAATGCCTGATAGATCTAATTATAAGAGCTAAAACTATAAAACTCTTAGAAGAGAACACGGACTTAAATCTTCACGATCTTGATTTAGGCAATTGTTTCTTAGACATGACACCAAATGCCTACATGACAACAGACAAAAAGGACAAGTTGGACTTAATCAAAATTAAAAATTTTCATGTCTCAAACTATACCATTAGAAAAGTGAAAATAGACCCCTCAGAATGGGAGAAAATGTTTGCAAACTATATATCTGATAGGGGTCTAGTATCTAGAAAATATAAATAACTCTTACAACTCAACGATAAAAAGACAAATAATCCAGGCCAGCCCAGCGGCTTAGCAGTTAAGTGCGTGAGCTCCGCTACTGGTGGCCCAGGTTCGGATCCCAGGCGCGCACCGACGCACCACTTCTCCTGCCATGCTGAGGCCACGTCCCACATACAGCAACTAGAAGGATGTGCAACTATGACATACAACTATCTACTGGGGCTTTGGGGAAAAAACAAAAAGAGGAGGATTGGCAATAGATGTTAGCTCAGAGCCGGTCTTCCTCAGCAAAAAGAGAAAGATTAGCATGGATGTTAGCTCAGGGCTGATCTTCCTCACAAAAAAAAAAAAAAAAGACAAATAATCCAATTAAAAAATGAATAACGAATTGAAATAAACACTTCTCCAAAGAAGATATACACATGACCAAGAAGCACATGACAAGTTTCTCAACATCATTAGTCATTAGGAAAATCAAAATCAAAATCATAATGAAATAGGGGCTGGCCCAGTGGCATAGTGGTTAAGTTTGCGTGTTCTGCTTCTGCAGCCCGAGGTTCGAGGATCGGATCCTAGGCATGGACCTACTCACCACTCATCAAGCCATGCCGAGGCAGCATCCCATATAGAAGAGCTACAACTCAACACCTGTGATACACAACTAGGCACTGGGGCTTTGGGGAGAAAAAAGAAAAAAGAAGAAGCCTGGCAATAGATGTTAGCTCAGGGCCAATCTTCCTCAAAAACAAAACAAAACAAAACAAAACAAGTCATAATGAAATAATACATTACTCCCACTAGGATGGCTAAAATTTTTAAAAAAAAACAACAACAGACAATTACAAAAGTTGATGAGGATGTTGAAAAATTGGAACTCTTATACATTACTGGTGGGATTGTAAAATGGTGCAACCACTTTAAACATCAGTTTGGCAGTTCCTTAAAAATTAAACATAGAATTACCATATGACCCAACCAGTGTATATCCTTAGATATACACTCAAGAGAAATGAAAGCACATGTTCACACTAAAACTTGTATTGAAATATTCATAGCGGCATAAACCATAATAGTCCAAAAGTAGAAACAACCCAAATGTCCATGAACTGATAAGGGAATTGGAAAGAAGTACTGGCCCGCCTCGTTCACCTGGTTCAGGCATCCTTTTCAGGGTTATCTGGGGTGAAGGAGGCATGGCGGAACAGCAGCAAATACTTTATTTGTTCCTGGATTTTCTAATATGGTTACCTCTTATAGTATGTGCTGCTCTATCGTGCCTACTATTATGTGGGGAAGCCAGTTCATAGGTACCATTTAGCACCCCAATGGAAAGTTACGACTCTTCACCCACCTACAAATGGACAGCATTGACTTTCTCCAGGCAATATGCTATTCCCATTCCCTAAGGGTAGGATGCTTATTCTCCGGTGGCATTAAGCTTTCCCCAAAAGGACTCTTCTACAAATCACAAATACTCTATAAGGCCCAGAAAGCCGATAAAAGAAAAAGTTACCCCGAATGAAGATCACAGCAAAGTCTTGACAAACTAAATAAAGATGCAGAAAAACTAACCTCAGATCTACTGGTATGAACTAGAAAACCAGCGTACTAGTACTGACTGTAGGATTCAGTCTTTTGCTGTCATTCAAGGTTGCTGCTGCTTAGCACAGATAACTGGGAAGATCATCTTTCCCTGCCCCTCATGCTATCCGTTTCTTTTAAGTGTCTCTTACATCACAGTCTTGGGAAAGGGATTTATGGGACAGATGGATGGATGGATGGATGGATGGATGGATGGAGAGAGAGAGTATAAATACGTAGACTAGTACAGTCATAGAGAGAACAATGATGAGGAAAATGATCACCTATAATCAAAATATTTTTATGTATTTAGTTAAAAATCAACCAAAATTATTCTTAATGGTTTACTCCGTAAACCCTTGTGACCTTCTCATAGACCTTCAATTTAATACTCTTTTTGTTTTTCTGAGCACATAATGTGACTTCCCTGGATTTCAAATGTATATTTAACTTCTTTTGAAATGTGTATGATTATTTTTATCCTGAAATAGACCTTTTTTTTTTTTCAGAGTATACTCTATGCTCGAAACTGTAGCCACTCCACTCCACTGTAATCCCATGGGCAGAAATTATTACATGTTACAAATGGGAAATTGAAGTTTAGAGAGCTTAAGTGATTTCCCAAAGTTATTCAGGGGCCAAACTGAGATTCCCATCCTGGTCTCTCTTGCTTTGAAGCCCCAGCTCTTTGTCACGTAACAAGAAAACAGCTTTTTAGATCGTGTGTGCGTGCATGCATCCATGGCCCCCTGTCCCCTATGAATCACAAAACAAAGTGAAAAAGTGGGGATGGGGAGGATCTTGCATCGAATCATAAACAAAAGAAAAACTATGAAATTAATGTGTAAGAACTGAGATGAAGTGGTTCCCAGCTTCTGACTGATGTTTGTTGCTGTCATTTCTTCCTTCAGGCAGATCTTGAATGAACAATGGAAGTCATATATCAATAATTCCAAGGTTGTGTACTTTTCCCGCAGGCACAGCCCCCGTAAAATAACAATCACTTCTGGCATAACCCAGCCATCTTACCATGTTTTATTTTTTCCATAGCAATATCACTATCTGACATTTTGGGTTGCACTTATTTGTTTATGTGCCTGTTTCCAGCTAGAATATAAATTCCTAGTGGTCAGGGGTGTTAATTTTTATTTCCGGAGTTTATCAGAGTACTTGACACGGAGCGTGCGCTCCATAAATGCACTTTGGTTCAAATTAAATATTTCTGTCATTTAAAACATGGCAGTAGGTGGTGTGTAATACTCATGACTCGAATGAGACCTTTTAATCCTCTAGGCATAGGAAGACAATTTTATGAAAAACGTTTAACTTTAAACAAGTGATAGCAGTCCCTTTTTGTCCTTATCCATTTTCCTTCATGCCAGTTTTGCTCATCTTTCCTTCCAATGGGAACTTGCTGAATTTAAACCTTATAAAAATAGTTGGGAAAAAAGAAAAAATGCATAGGAAAGTGAAACAGAATATAATGTATGATTAATTATGTAGGTTTCTCAAGTCAACTAGTACATCCTAACATAGCTTGAAATTAGTTTACATTTACAAGGTTTAACATTCATTTTTCCTGCAGCATGCCATCAGCAGTGATGATCTGCATCTGCTTTATCAAGTCAGCATACAACTAAACTCAATATTTCAATGTCATAATGTTTAGGAGAAATGATGAACAATTTTTGGTACAATGACATGAGGCAAATCAGTTAAAAACCAGCAGGCTATTTGGAAAGAAATTTCCCCTAGCATTCTCATGCTGTAGTTTCTGAACCAGTATCATTGTATGTTCTCTATAATCCAATTTCTTTTAAAATGGCTTTCAGTTCCCTTTTTCTGTGCACTATTGATGTTAAGCATGAATGAATGCAAACACTTGCACCATCAAAAACAAATAACATCTTACCACCCGGAATGCCCTGGCAGAATTCCACAAAAACAAGATTTAACTCCTCAGAAAGGCAGTGGGTAGACAGAATTAATGGGTGGTCTTTCCAGAAAAATGGCTTATAAACTTCACTGAAATAGTAATTTGGTGCCTTGGTATCAGCATTTGTCTGCTTGGTTATTGGTACCTTAACTGTTATCTTGAAAAGAAAATTCAGGACATTTAATAGAGAAATTTAATGTGAAACTCACAATTTTGCAAACCACTATTTTTTAAAACCACAAAAGTTTTGCTGATAATTACTGAGAATTTGCATTGACCTACTCACACTTTACTTTTTAGTTGATACGACAGTGTGACTGCTAGGCGACAAATGAAACTTATTTTGCTCATACCGTTCAAGGATTTGTAGCTGTATTGGTGGAATCTTCTAAACATCAAGCCAAGACACTCAATGAATATCTTAAAAATCTACCTTGTAATTAATAAAATCGCCAATGATAAGGACACTTGTTATATCCTACACAGAAATTCTTTATTTACTTAAAATTGTTGTTTTATAATGGCTTCTTTCCCTTACGATCTGAGGGAAAAAACTGAGAGGTTCTGGGTTA
This sequence comes from Diceros bicornis minor, assembly GCF_020826845.1. Taxonomy (NCBI): domain Eukaryota; kingdom Metazoa; phylum Chordata; class Mammalia; order Perissodactyla; family Rhinocerotidae; genus Diceros; species Diceros bicornis. The sequence continues at coordinate 20,873,262 of NC_080772.1, read as the reverse complement.
GAATCTTAATACATCTTGGTGGTCAGACATCTATTAGTCATGCATTTTCCACTTGCCAAGCGATGTCATCTCTTTGTTTAAATCATGTAAATTGTAGCAGTGCCCACATCAGAAAGGCCACCAAGAGCTATGGGAGTAACACTACCCTGGGATAATTTTCCAGCTTGAAAACACAAGCTTTCTTCCAACTGTACTTTTCTAACCATTTGTGAAAATTTTAAGAAAAAAATTCTGTAATCTTTTTATTTCTTGTAACTATGATAATCAATAAACTTTTTGGCATTCTTGATATTTTAGTCACTTTGTAACACATAAACTTGACAGAGCAATTTAATGTGGGCCAAATTCCTTTTCCTGATCTCTTAAAAACTGGAAGTCCCTCCAGTGGTTAAGTATATCTTACATCCCTCAATCATTCCCACAGAATGTATCAGTCTCGTTACAGATCTTGGCTTCCAATCAGGTTCTGAATGAGAAGGACTCTGCAGCCTTCCACTGTATGCCCTCAGCTTGATAAGAGTAATAATGGTCTGGACATATCATAAGCAAACACTCCTAGATACTGTGACTCCATAAGTAGCTCACGAGTGGTGCAGTATTTGAAAAAGAGATTGAGGAAAATGACAATCTGAAGAGTAGACTTCACCTCTTTACACTAACTTGATCGTTGATGGGTTCTTTGCGGAAACTCTGAACATCACCTGAGTCTCATTGACTATATTGAGGTTGTTGATAGTATCTTGGGACTATAGTACTAGTTCAAGATCACAACACGTCCATTAAGCTCACTTATTACATTTTACCTCTCCGGTTCTATGGGAAAAATGATTTCTTGACCTTAAAACTCTAAGAAATAACAAACAAACAAACAAAAATATTGCCACCTTATACTCTTTTATTGAATACAGAAATCCTGGAAGATGGACCATAGTTTTCACCCTGGTAAGTCAGAAGCCTAAGAAAATTCCTGAATGTAAGGAAAATGAGGCTCTGTTTTCTTCAATACCTGAGCACTTTAATGTGGGCCTATCAAAAAGATGGAAAACAACTCAAAGCCTTTTAAACTGCTTAAGCATTTACACGGTAATTACCCCAGTGAGAGAGAGAGAGAAGAAGCAGCCCCCTGTTCCTTGAGAGTCTTGTGCTGTTAACACTTTGCTAGCTGCCTTTGCATACATTATCCCGTCCAGCCCTTTCCACTGTCCTTAGAGGTTATCTCCAGGATTACATGAACTCCATTTCACAGATGAGGGAACAGATTTTCTGAATATTTGCATAATTTTTCCCAAGATGACATACTAGATAATTTAGAGTGTGAATGTTAGATCTCTTTGTCAGACTTCCGAGGAGGTTGTCTTTCCGTTCTACCTTTGCTATGAAGGCTGCAAAGGTGTTGGTAAGTACGTGATACAACTTAACGTTAATTATCCTTAACTTTCTTATCCGTTAGTACCACACTGTCTCCAATCCAGTGAGATTTGGAATTAAATCCTGATACAGGCCCCAAATCCAATGTCTTGGCGTCCTCTATGAAGCCCACGTTATCTCTCATTATCTTCCAGGCTAGGTACCAGTGCCCACAAAGACAGCAATAAGAATGGGCACAGTTCTCTAAATGAAGCAATCATTTTCTCCATGTTGGTCTAGTCTGCAGCACTGGATTTCTGACTGACTCACTCTATCTGACTTCTGAGGGATTGCCTGGTCAGTCTAAGACTACAGTCTGCCTACCATGAACTTCTGCCCATAACCTAGTACCCTGAGACAGTAGAATCTGCCTCTTCTGGGCACCAGATCCTTCTCCCAGTGGCCTGGCCAGGTTCCTCAGCCAGCATTCCTCCAGTCCTGACTCACTGCTCATCTTTGGAGTTCCAGCAGTTCTACAAATCAGAGGTTCCAAAAAAAGGCCTATGGACTTCAGACAGGTAGTATAAATGAATGAAGCTGGACAGAAAATCTGAGGTGAACTAGAGCACAACCCCTGGGTCTAAGGGTCTGGAGGGGGAAGCTGCTACTGTGTAACCATTTGAGAATATGGTTATGTGTTATGACCCATATGGATTTTTAAAGGAGATAGAAATCTCAATTTTTATATAAAATTGGTAACTAACCCAGTGATATTTTTAAATATTATAGACACACAAAACTGGACACTATGCACAGTCCTCCAGTTCATGACTTCTCCCTCAGATACTTGCTCAGCCCTGGCTTAAAAAATATAATTCTCACAGTCTTAAAAGTCCTACTTGCAATTAGGAAAGGTGAGCCAGCAATATAAGTTGATGTTTGAGAATTAATTGTGGAAACTTTTGATAACCATATCAATGCATTACCAAAATAGTCCACTCTAAGTAGCGTTGGGAGATAATTCTTCATGAGTCTTTCACGTTTCTACATATCTTGTGAGCAGAGACATTGACAGCCTTTGTTTCAGACAATCTGTTCAGGGATGCTTGTATAGCAAACAGCCTTGGAAGATAGATATGGGGTGTCTCTCTAGAGCAATGCTAACTTCCCATCACAAAACATTCAGGTTTCCTATTCTCAGGGCTCCTCCTATGTAGTGCAAACTACTGCCTTATTTGTGTCACTCTGTGAGAATTGTACTCAGGGAACCAGTGAAAATGATAATACTCTGGCAATTGTTACTGTTGTGAGTACTAATTCCTGGGTCTCTGACCCAAGAGTTTCGTGTCTTCCACCAGCATCTATAAAAGAGTGGCAGACTAACATGTTAGGTTGCAAACAGTGTAAAAATCTCAGATCCTTCATAGTTCTTGACAATTGATAGTTTTTCTTGCACTCTAAACTCTGGCTACAGCAGCTACTCTAAAATCAACAGCCTAGTGTTGATAAAAAAAAATGGCAAGCAATAGGATACAGTGGAGCATATGAGGAAGCCATTTGGTATAAAACTAATTGAGTCTGACTTTGTTTTTCCAAAAGGGCCCATGGCCTTTGAGTATGCATTTTATATCTGCTTTAAGCAATTAACATGTCCCAAAGACAAGAGCAAATGCCCTTAAGAAAAGGATGCAACTTTCCCCACACTGGCATTTCCTTAAGGATAAGCATTTCTACCTAGTCAGGATTTGATTGCTGTGCTCATCCTGTGACCACCCAATTTATGACAGCAGATCTGATACCTGCTGTGTCCATCAATTGCTGTGCTGACAGGGCAATCTTGTGACTATTGTAAAAGGGACATTGCAATCATATGTGATACGTGCTCTTTGACAGTATATAACTGCTCTGTACACCCCTACTTCTTTGGAGTGCTCTATTCCTTTGTGAAAGGACTCTCCCGGGCTATATGGTCCTTAAATTTGGCTCATGATAAACTCACCCCAATTTTGCTTTATAGATTGGTTATGGATTATTTATGTCAACAGTGTCTTCTTCAATACTGTTTGGCACATTTCTCTAAATTAACATATCTCCAACTTGCTTTTGAAAGTACAACATTGCCTTATTCTCCATCAAATCAAAACTCCCATCATTTCAAACACCTAAATCTCTTTCTATCTCATTGTTTTTACCTATTTTAGGCTTCCACCTTCACTTTCAGACAATAGCTTGGTGCTTAGTAATAAAACAAAATAACTAAGCAAGCAGACTGTCAAGCTATACTGCCTGGGTTTGAAACTGTGTTTTGCCATCTACTGGCTGTGTTACTTTGGACAAGTTACTTAACCAACTAGTCCCTCCATTTCCTTATCTATAAAATGAAGATAATAATAGTAACTAACTCCCAGCATTATTTGAAAACTAAATGAGTTTATATATTCAATTTACTTAGAATAGTATGCGGTACACAGTAAGAATGCAATAAATGTAACCGATTGTTACTTAATTGAATATTTCTTCAAAAAATTCAGTTAAGAGTTGACCTTAAATGCAAGTTGTTTGCGATTTACAATCTAACTCTGTCACTGGGAAGCAAAACGGTCAATAATTTAGGGCTGTGTATACGCTTGCGCTTTTCCAAATTCAAATCCTCAATAGTTTAGTAAAACATATCATTTCCATAGGATTTCCTTTTTGAAAAAACAAACAGCTCATATCCAAATCTTCTACAAATGTTATGAAAAACCAAGACCCAAACCCTCTCCAGTCAAATTCTAAATGTACAAAGATACTAGAAAGTGTTTTAAAACTGCCAATCAACTCTTCCATAGATGACCTTGCTCACTCAGGATGCCTAACTATCATCACAGAAATATTAGCAGTTTTCTTCACAGTCTTAATCAAAAAGTCAACTCATCCAAATATTACTTATCTGAAGCAGTGTTTCCATTGGTGTTTTCACTGTGCTATGGCATTTCTCTTAACTGTCTCAAATAATATCCCCTGATTTTCTAAGAGGTGTCCTTTCTATTTTTCTAAGCCTGTGACAATTAAAATAAAAATTCCAAAGGGATAAAATGAAAGAAGAAAAGCTACAAAAATCTGACTTGATTTTCCTACATTTTCCCCCTCCCTATTTCCAAGCAGCTAATCCCCTCTCAAATAGTACAATAGAACAGCTAGACATAAAGAAAAGGAGATAAAACTGGCCAGCCAGTGCATTGTTCTTGCTAATCTGCACCATTTACATAAGGGTTAGAAGGCTTGTTTTATCATTTAAACAGGCTTAAAAGCCTCTTTGCAAATGAGATTTACTTCCTAAAAAGGAATGAATTCTAGCTATTGGGTGAGTTTCTGCTAGACCAGCACTGGGAGCTGACTTGGCACTAACTTAAGCTACGTCTTTGGCCACATACAGCATATGCAAAGGTTGCTTCCAGCTGCCAAAACTGCAAAGCCTCAAGCTGATTAAATTCTTTCCAGGAGGTGAACAGGATGAGGAGCAGGTTAAGAGGCCAATAATATCAGATCTTACACTATACCTGGACACACTCATCCTTTATGCAGGTGCTTTAAAAGTGGCTTTGAACTTTTAGAGCCCCTTGAATCTTCCTTTGAAAGGGAACAGAAGGGCAGAAAAGCACATGAAGTTCAGAGACAAAAAGACTTAATTAACATAGTCTCAAACTGTGAAGTGAAGACAATCTAAACTCTTTGATTCATTGTTGGTCCGAGTGGCACTGGGCACAAGGATAAACTGCATGACTCACTCCCTTGTCAATGTTAGCACAAAAGATAGAAGGAAAAGACTTTCTTTACACAAAGGACACACTTTGCATTAAAATCTTAGATTTTAAAAAATCAAGATCACGTTTATATATACTATACCTATTATTTGTTTTACCTGGCACACCTTGAACAGATGTTCAGTGTGACCTTGGCCTGAGGTTCAGCAGGGTGAGTAGAACGACCTTGGTTAAATTTGCTCCCAGAAGGTATCAGGGTAGTTACTCCCTCCATTCTTAAATCATCAAGATCCTCTGTAACAATATAAACAATTACAGAGAAAACAATTAACTCTAATAGTATCAAGGAGAAAAGTTCATGTTTTCAGGTATCTGCCAGTAGTTTGGTAAGTAAAACATTGTATTTCTGCTTTGCAAAAATATTACCACATGCATCAATCATTTTTCAAATCATCCTAGATGTAGTTGGAGACAAATTATATAAGATTTACAGGAGCAAAATGGTGAGAGACTGAATCCATTTGAACAATGGGTAGACCATGTGTGACTTTAGAACATGAATCCACCCCTGTGCTGTAACCATCCGGGGAAGCCAGACCACAATCTTGGCAGCAATTGGCCCAAAATGGTCAGGAATTGGCCAATGACTGCCAGCTTCCCTATTTTTGCCTTTGCTTCCAACTCCGAACCAACCAGAGAAAGACAAATGTGCTCCCAAACTAATTGCATAAGATCCTTTGCTGCTAATTAGTCCACCTTCAGCTTCCTCATCCAACAACCTCCAATCAGAACCTATCTGAAGGCTTCTTTTTTTTCACTCTAAATCTTTCCTTTTTGTCTTCACCTGGGAAGGATAATAGTATACCTGGAGAGTCACGCCCTCGGGGCTCACTCAAGGCCCCTCCTATTTTTCCCAGGTCCTCAATCAAGACTTAAAAGATCTAAGTTTCTCTTGTAATTCAGTTCTGATACAATATGGACATGATCTCCTGTTTTATTCAGAGAACAAGGAATCTTGTAAAAGGAATCCATTTATTTTCTCTCAGCCTTAACAAAAAGGGACATATAGTTTCAAAAGATAAATTATAATTTTGCCACAATATAATCCATTATTGAGGTTATAACCTATATAAGGAGGGAAATCACTCTCTCCTGTTAAGGCTATAGACTATCCAAACATCTTAGATCCCTCACAAAACAATTGAGAGGATTCCTAAGTTTAACTGGATATTGCAAACAACAAGTGTCAAATTTTCCTGAGATTGTGACAACTCTTAGTGTAAATCATGAACAGGCCTTCTGCAATCTGAAGAAGGCTTGGCAACAGACTCCTTCCGCAGGCATCCCCAACTAAAGCTTCTTTTGCCTACTTGCACATGAGTAATCTGGATAAGCCCTTAGGCTTTAGTTTAACTCAGCTTCATGGGAATCATCAAAAACTCACGGCCTTGACCTGGTTGCAAAGGCTTATTCCCTTGTTTTAGGGCAATAGCCACCACTTCAAAACTTGACGCTTCTGTTGAACTAGTTATAGGCTCCCCTCTTGATCTCATGGGTCCTCAGGCAATAAAGACATTACCACTGCCTGAGAACACATGCTTTTCAGCTAGCTAATTAATCTGAGCTTCTATTAGTCTCTCCTTCTCACATTACTATTCACCTCTGCAACACCCTGATCTGTCACTCTTCTGCCCCTGCCAAAAGAAGGGAACCCCAGTTTTCTTATTTCAGTTAGGGAACTTGCTGTACCTTACTCAGTGTTTTTAAGGACTCCCATTGAAAATTCTGACCTAATATTATCTGTTGATAGATACCTCAACCTTGACACTGGAGCAGAATATGCTATCACCAATTTAAGCTTGCCTTTAGAACACAATCCTCTACCTGAAGTAAAATCAGCCCAGATGGCAGAATTCTTGCATTTACTTGAGCTTCTTAACTAGCCCAAGACCACAGAGTCAATATATAAATACATATACAAGATATGCTTTTTTTTTTTTTAATATGACTTTAAGATGCTTTGGAAACAAATGGGTTCTCAACTCTGCTGGAACCCCCACCGAAAATGCATAAGACATTTAAGACAGTTTTGGATGCACTCCTACTTCATAAAGAGGTAGGTATTATAAAAGTTGGGGCTCATGAAAAAAGAAATAATATGGAAACTAAAGGAAATACTCTAGCAGTTCATTTTGCCCAAGAAGCAGCCTTAACCAAGGTTAGGAGCCCATCTAAACTCTTAAAGAATTCAAAGAGACCATTATAAAATATCCACATTTAGCTCCTTATTTTGAAAAGAAAAATAGAAAAAATACAGTTCCGGCTTCACTCAGATAATCGTTGGTACTCTCAAGACAGCCGCTTAGTGGCACTAGATAATTTCAAATGGATATTAGCTAAATTTCTCCATGAAACTACTCATTATGGTACAGATAAATTGGTACTATCTTAAATCAACATAGCTGGGGAAACTGTGAAAAGACAGTTGAGGTCGTTTTTCAGTCTTGTGTCACTTGTCAAGACATAACTCTAGAAAAACTGTAAAGGTGGGATATGGCCAGGAACCAAAACTTAAGGGCCCTTTGAACACCTTCTGACAGATTTTATACAGCTTCCACCCTCCATGAGATTTGAATATGTTTTAGTTATTGTATGTCTATGTTCAGGATGGATTGAAACATCTCTTTGCCAAAAAGTCTTCACAATTGCTAAAAATGCTGCTTGATTTTGTGTTTCCAGTCTTGGGGATACAAATTTTTATATCAAGTGCCCAAGGCACACACTTCATAAGAAACATTAAAAAAGAACTTCATAGGGGCCGGCCCGGTGGCGCAAGCGGTTAAGTGCGCGCGCTCCGCTGCGGCGGCCCGGGGATCGCTGGTTCGGATCCCGGGCGCGCACCGACGCACTGCTTGGTAAGCCATGCTGTGGCGGCGTCCCATATAAAGTGGAGGAAGATGGGCACCGATGTTAGCCCAGGGCCGTCTTCCTCAGCAAAAAAAAGAGGAGGATTGGCGGATGTTAGCTCAGGGCTGATCTCCTCACAAAAAAAAAAAAAAAAAAAAAAAAAAAAAAAGAACTTCATAGGGCAATGCCCCTTACTCAGAAACCATGCTGCTCTTACCACCTACAAACTTCTGGAAAGATAGGAAGAATCAATGACATCCTTAAAAAAAATTAACAAAACTTTCAGAAACCCTTGAGAGTTCTTGGTCAAAGGTACTCCCACTTGCCTTTATGCTGGTATGGTCCGCTTCGTCACGCGTACACTGTTTATTTCCCTATGAACTGGTAAATGGAAGGCCCACGTGCTTAAGGAATTTACCTATGATACTATACTCTGCCCTGCTGTGCATAGACATTGCAAAATATTGCAAGAGACATGTACTATACCCAGTCCTATCACCAACAGGTTAAGGTCACATTCAAAATACCTTCTTAAACAGCCTCTTTATGATATTCAACTATGAGATTTCATCTATCGGAACATACATCAGAGAAAAACTGCTCTTGAACTTCATTGGAAAGGATTCTATAGGATACTGTTAATCACAAATACATAAGTAAAACTCCCTTGAGTAAATCCTTGGGTTCACATTTCACAACTAAAGAAGCAATCCAGAATCAACAAAACAGGAAGCCTATTCTATCTAATAGGGAACCTCAAACAGGATTCTCAGAGATTCTCTAGAAGCAGCTCTTCTTTACAGATGACCCAAGACCTTCAGAACAATCTGATGACCTCAGATAGCAGACCGCTTCTGCCCAAGATGTTGGATCATAACTCCTGACTAGTTCCTATTTTGTTGTTCATCTGCTTACTTACAATCATTCCTCTCATTTTCTGTATTCCCCTGGCTGTCACCCACCCATAATGATCCTTTTTCTCTTTTGCCCTTTTAGTAAAATTGCTAAATCAGAGTAGAATCATTCTAACTCCAATCTCAGATTATCCAGCTAATATAAGGCCTTGGTTCCAATATCATGTCATGAACAATTCCTTTCTTACTGGATACGTAGTGTTCCTACCCAACACTACTTCCTTTGCAGCCAGGATGGCTAGTCTTGCTTGCTTCATACTAATATCTCATGCACTTTAGGGCAGTATTACAAAACTTATCTGCACATAGACACGCTAATTCTATAAATTAGCAAAGCTGGAAATTATATTTCAGATGCAAGCTCCAACACAAGGCTACCTTTGATTATTCAGGCACTTTACCTGGGGGAGTAACTGATCTATTGTTTATGCAAACAATCAAAGCAGTGTTTCCAATAATAGGAATCATACAAACAAAAGACTGTAAGACATGTATCATTTTAACTCCAGCAAAAGCTATAAATGATACCACCTCTACCCTAGATGGAATACAGATCAGTCTCAATTCTTTGGCAAGAATAGTGATGGATCTAGATTTCTTGTTGACTAATAATGGTAGTATCTGTGCCATTGCTAATACTTCTTGCTTTGCTTGGCTCAATGAAACAGGTAAGGTAGAAAAGGCTATATATTGCCTTAAGAAAAAAGCTACTTGGGTCTCTAAGGTTTATGCTTATGACTCTTGGGATTGTTCTCTTGGCCTTGGTTGGACAATTCAGATTCTTGGTTCTGAAAAATCTTAAATGGATTTTAATTGTTCTTGTTTTTGTCATAGTGGTCATGATGTCAGTCCACTGAATTCTATCATCTTAACTCTTAATCTTAATGCTTAATTCAGGTCTTAAACGCTTCTATGCAGCCACTTTTTCATCAGATGATCACCGTGATAATACAACATCAAAAAGATTAAGACACTCTTGTGACACAATTGACTATGAAGACAAGAGAACAATCATCAAGCAGTGAAGATCTGGATTTCTAGTCTTACCTTTTGGCCAACTTCCTGCAAGGAAGAGAATGGCCAAAAGAGGAGACTGAGAGTTTGAATACACAGACAATGGATAGATCATATATGTCATATATGACATTACAACATTGACCCACAACTTCCGCTGGAATCACCCAGGCAAGCTGAACCACAACCTCTGCAGCGGTTGGATCAAGACATTCAGGACTTGGTTAATAACGGCCAGCCTCCCTCCTTTTGCCCCCATTTCTAACTCAGAAGTAACCAGAGAAAGCCAAGTATGCTCCCCAAACCAGGTGCAAAAGATATTCTGCTCCTAGTGAGCCTGCCTCCAGCTTCCCCATGCCAACAACTTCCAATCAGCATATACCTCAAGCCCTCCTCCGTTTTTTTTCATTATAAAGCTTTCCCACTTCCCTACCTGCCTTTGGGTTTCTGGCAAATGCAATGATGGTAGCTGACTCCTTTGCTATAAGAAGCTCTGAATAAAAAGCCCCTGCTTGTTCTCATTTGGTGGTCTTCATTTATTCCATAACGGCACCCTTCAAAGATCTAAAGTTTTGTCATACAGAAGCGTTATCAGAGTTCCCCCTGCAAGTCCAGAGAAGAAATGGGTCTAAGGAGAGGGAAGCACATTTCTGAATCAACATAGAAACCTTCTAACATTTACAGCTGTTCAAAGGCATATTGTACAGCACTGTGTGGGAGATGTGAGCACTCCATCCCTGGAGGTGGTTAAAGTAGGCGCTGCATAATTATTTATGGTGGATGATTTAGAATTTTGCAGAAGCATTGTACTAAATGATCTCTCAGCTTTAATCCAAATCTAAGCTTCTCTCAAACATTCTCATTACAATTCTATGATGGATTTAGAGTATATCTGATACTGTTAAAAAGAGGAAATTGAATGTTTAAAAGAAGACTATTTTTTTAAATGTAGCAATAATCTTTTGGAGGCCATATTGCTATGAATTAGACCCAAAAGTCACTTCCTCAGTTTTATTTTTGGAGCTGCAAAGCACACCACACTGACTTATTAATGAGGTGAGTACTGAGTTACTCTTCATACTGACATGAAGAAATTATGTGGTTCATTCTGTGCTAGGGAGTCCAGACACGATGGCTACTCCTTGCCTTTGAGGACATGTGCAAAGGCCTAAATCCTCAACTATCTACTTGCTTCTGCATCCTTTTTCTTCACCAATAAGATAAAGAATAAGGTTATGGAGCTTCATGATGATTATCTAAGTATTTTTAGGTTGTTTGACATAGGTAGAGAAAGTAATAAGACATGAATTTTATGACGGCATTTTTGAAAATTGCCTAGCCACCCCATCCCATCTGGGTATTGCTTCTTTTTTCTCAGCTCAGACTAACCATCACAGTATGCGAGAAAAAGAGAATTCTAGAGGAAGAAGCCTACTAGAGTTCATTTGTTTGTTCATTGGAGACTTTGGGTACTGCAAGCTGAAATTGCCTCAGCAACTGCTATGGTTGTGGAAGTGTCAGATGCAGCTGTGATGATGGCAGTGAAATTGGCTCCTGCAGTCTTAGGAGGGGCCTTACTCTGAGAAATATTTATTCTTTCATTCTGTCTTTACCAACATTCATTCTGTCAAGGAAGGTCAATGAGCTCCTAATAACTACCAAGTACTTATCAAGCTCTAAAGGGTGATACAACTATAAAGAATCTTGTATCCTGTTTAGTCATGGAAGGATCCTAATAATCTATGTTTAGTTTACAGAGAACAAAAATAAAATACAAATCTAGATCTCCATAGCTGCATTTCCTGAATAACTTTATTAAAGGGAGCAGGTGTCTAGGATTAAATAAGCAAGAGAAAGAAACAGAAATGCCTAAACTTAGGAAATTTTGGAAAGTTTGCATAAATTGAGAGAGGAAGAAAAACAAATTAAAGAATTTGAGTAATATCCTGTCCACCCAATTTTCAATAGTGAATAAGCCAAGGGAGGAAATGCCAGGAACATTTATTAAGTATAGAAGACTTAGAATCTTAGAACATCAATGGTATCAGTCTGTCTTTCTTCGTTCCTTCCTTTTTCCTTCCTTCTTTCTTTTCTTCCTTCCTTCCTTCCTTCCCATTTTTGGGCCTTTTTACTAAAGAAAATATTCTTCAAGATAGTCCCCCACAATATCCAGCCCAGTGCTATAGATAAAATAGATATACCATCTTTGGTGGTAAGTACATACAAATTCAGTATTTTAAGGAGAAACTCTGGCCAACTAGAAATTTCTTTGAAGCAATCAGGAATACTTTTTTCATCAAAGAACCTCATAATTCTTAAGGTAACAGTGGTAGAGAAAGATTATGTAAAAAAATAACCTGAGGGGAATTTTTAAAAATATACTTGTTCTATTTTGACACTTTGAAATCATACTATCTAGCAAATATTAACGTCTAGTTAAGAAGGTAGATAACTAAAATATAATGTGATCAGCTCTATCCCAGAAAACAACAAAAATGTTTTAAATGTTATAGAAAACAAATGAAAAAGCAATTAACTGAGGTTTTAAAAAAAAGTAAAAGTATACAAGTGAGACAAGATGGTGAAGAATTTTTCAGAGGGATAGAAGAATGTGAAAAAGCACAGTGATTTGAAAGTACATAGTATTTGGGGGAATGTTATGCAGCTATATGACTATAACCTCAGATGTATTAGGATAGCTGAATGTAATATTGAAGAATTTAGTCTCAGACGATGAAGAGGGATAAAATGATCAAATCTGTGTTTTAAAAAGATAACTGTAGGTGTATTGATTGAAATAAAAAATTTTCTAAATTTATAAAGAAATTAACTTTAGAAATATTCTTTTTAAACATAGTCAATATTATGAATAATATAATCTGTAAAATATTTTTCATTGAAATGAATATATTCAACTAATATATTCAGCGAATGAATTTATAAATATATTACTCATAACTATAAAAGCGTTTCTCATTAATATTTTCTTATTTAAGAATATGCAATTATATATCAACTAAATATCAAGAATATATTTAATATAGTCAATATATTCTAGAACTGTATCATCCAATTCATTAATGACTAGCCATATGTTATGGAACACTTGAAATGTGGCTAGTCCAAATTGAGATATGCTGTAAGAATAAAATACACATAGGATTTAGAAGCCTTAGTATGAAGAAAATAATACAAAATATTTAATTTACAACTTTTACACTGACTACATGTTGAAATAATATTTTGGACATACTAGGTTAAATAAAATTCACTATTAAAATTAATTTTACCTGTTTTTTTTTTAATGCAACTATTAGAAAGTTTTAAATTACATGTTACTCTAATTTGTGGCTCACATTATATTTCTATTGGACAGTGCTGTTCTAGAACATATATTTCATGAATATATTAAAAAAAATTATATTTTAAAAATTATCCTATATCCTATAGCTTTAGAGTAAATAAATATTTTCCTAAAGTGATATAAATAAGAGCACATTCATTGAATATATCCAAGCATAACATTCATGGGAATAATATAATCATATTCATTGACTCTATTCAAAAGAATATTTACTTTCATTACTTGCTAACCTCCTATTTGACTTTATTTTTCTCTCATAGTCCTTATCATTACCTCACTATATAAATACACACATACTTAAACATAAACATACATGTACATATACAGACACACACCTACACTCCCCCCTACAATTATTCATTTATATTAAAAATTCTGTTTCTTTTCTGATACCTCAAGATAGGAACTCTTTCTCATTTACTATCATAAACTCAGTGTCTTAGAAGTGTGTCTAGCACAGAATAGGCATTCATTGATATTTGCCAACTATAACATTTTTGTATAATCTGATAAACTTGGCTAATTGATTATTTGACAAATTGATCTTAATGTGGAATTGGCTTTTGGAAAACTAGTGTTTGAAGGAATACATTCATTGTACTTGCCTACAGCATTTGGAAAAGCAAAACTGGAAACAGGGAGATGAGGCAGGAAGAAGCCAGAATCAGTAGTGCATGTATAAGCTGAGGGCCTGGAGTAAGGAAGCAGCTGCAAGAAGGGAAAGAAATATATTGGAAGGTAATTTCAGAGCAAGATTCAATAGGCTGTAGGGAACAATTGAATGTGAAATCTTAGCAGGTTTCTCCACATTACCACTTCTAGGGAATACAGGAAGAGATAATACCTTTGGTTTCACACATGTTGAGATGGCGTTATCTTCAAGACACCCATATGGATGTTTGGTAGACAGCTAGGACGAGTCTGGAGCTAGAGAAAGAGTGTGGAATGGAGCTGTAGACCATATGGCTGAGAAAAGCTGATACAATTATCAGCCTAGCAGTTAAAACTAAGCAGTGACGCTTCTTATGTCTAACTTCCTTTACGAATGAAATGTGTGCATTGTGTGAATATTATAACTTAAAAGAAGAGAGTACCACACTTATTCTCTTTAACAGTAGAAAGCCCAAAGCAGTAACTTATTTGTAAAAGTAGCCTCTAAAATTGTGACGCATCTTTTGAGTCACAGGGACACTATTGAGAAAAATGAACTAATTTATGACTAAAGACATATGAGCACTTTATACAACCCAAATCACCAAGAATTAATCAAGCAAAGAATTGTTTTGATTTAATTTAAGGAAATAGCTGCCTAGATGAAATAATCCTGAGACTTTCATTTCATTTACGTGTAATCCATGAAATAATTTACAGTTGCTGGAACTAGACAATGTGGGACATGAGTGACTTTTCACATCTGTTTCTAGGAACTTTATAACAAAAATTAAAAGCTTTCCAAACATAAGTCACTTCACAGTGATTCAGTGATAGGTTACACAAGAATTATATGGCAATTTTTCCCTGTATTACAATTGGTTTGTTGACTTATGTCAATAGAGCTGATTTGGTCAAATATTTTAAGCACATGTTATATGTTTTGAGTGAATTATTAAAAATAAAACAAATGTTAAGAAAACATATAAGAAATTAGACAAGTTTAAATAAAATATTTATGAAAACTTTTTTTATGTGTGACAGCTATATTTCCTTAAAAGGGGGAAAGAAAGAATGGAGAACAAAACATAATTCAACTTGCTTGGACAAATTCTGGTTGAAAGGTGGAAGAGGACTGTTAAGGCCATGCTTCTGTTGGTTCTCTATTTCTACAATCATGCCTCAAATATGAGTTGAGCATTCCTTCTCAGTACATAAGAATAGTACCACTTAACCAAATTTATAAATAGTAAGAACAAAGTGGTAGATATCATAAATTATAGGCTGTAATTTTTTGGAATAATCATATTTTAAAAAACCTAGGTTAGGGGCTGGCCGGATGGCATAGCGGTTAAGTTCATATGCTCTGCTTCGGCAGCCTGGGGTTCACAGGTTCAGATCCCGGGCACGGGCCATCACACTGCTTGCAAGCCATGCTGTGGCGGCGTCCCATATAAAGTGGAGGAAGATGGGCATGGATGTTAGCCCAGTCTTCCTCAGCAAAAAAGAGGAGGATTGGCATCAGATGTTAGCTCAGGGCTAATCTTCCTCACAAAAAACAAAAAAACAAAACCTAGATTAGAATCGCATATGAAAAAAAAAGTTCTTTGCAATTTAAATGCTGTGCTGAAGTTTCCCTTTTTAATAACATAAGAAAGAGTATAATACAGTATTTACTTTCCTTGATCACATAAGATCAATAAACAAAGTGATTAGACTAGTGAGTACAGAAAATGTTTATGTAAATTTAAATTTACATATATTCTATGTCTTCCATTGTTAACTGAAAGGAGCAAGAAACTTCTGAGATATTCTTTGTTTGCTACCAGTTTCTGTTTAATTTCTTTAATCATTAAGAGCCAAACACATAATGACCACAAACATTTGTAAGAATTTATAAGCTGGAATTTGTTCGCTTAGATTGCAAAGGAATCACAAGACTGGTGCTAATTGAACCCATCCTTATACGAATTGTGAAGGCTTTTCCATTAGTTAGAAAAATTAAGACATCTGGGAGTGGTTTTCTCCTTCCAGTCTGCGAGAAAACACCAGTGCTTCCAACAAATTCAAATGCAAACACTACCCAAAGTCTGGTTTCTGCATCGGAGTGCGTCTTTACTTTTTTCTTAATTTTCGCAGTATAATTGTATGTTATATTGGATACACACAAAAAGTTGACTTTTTCCTGAAACTTTTATCACTGTCTGAAGGTTTGACAGACAGATGTTGCGAACAATTCTCTTTCGTAAAAATAACTGAAATTCCAGGCATGTGGGCTCCTGTTGGACAGGGTGATGTAAGCAGACTGGCCCGGCCCTAACCGCAGTGAGGGCACACTGCAACCAGCACAGAAATCCAGAGACAGCATCAGAAGAGTAGCAGCAGGGACCAGATTTGAGGGGCAGCGAGGGAGGCCGTGGACAGAAGATCAGCAAAGAGCTTAGAAGTAGAGGCATTCAGGAACTCAACTGGAAAACAGGAAGAGAGGCAAACCAGGCAAAATGTTCCGCGTGTGGACATGAGCCAGGCAAGGACAGTAGCTAGGTAGCCATGGGGAAAGGCTGGTTAATCCAAAAGACTGGGATTAGGTAAACTATTAATTTTTGTAGGGTAATGGGTACAAATGTTTAATTGTTTTCAAATATGAAAACCACTGCAAAATCTTACAAAAGCTTATAATTTTAACTACTGTTTAAAGTATATTTATTCCATTTCAATTCCCCTGGGATGTCTCTCTGGCTAAAGCACTCATATCATTAATACCTCTCAATAGTGAGAAAGCATTTCTCACCCCAGTGGTTTAGTTACGAATGACTGTGGGTTCTATTAGGCACCATTATGTTACAGGAAGCATTATTCCAGCCACTACAGGTGACCCATCACAGTTATATTTATTCTTTCTGTTTCCCTATTTAATTGTTAACCCTATTTAATATAATTTTATATACCCACAGGCTCTGTGTTAAATGAATAAAGTCCTATGATGAGAATTTCCTATGTACACTGTATTAATTTGTTGATTGCTAACGAACTTGGACCATAAACCTAATAATTGTACTTTGTACCATATTTGATGATATTTTATTATGAATTCAGATCATCACAAGTATTAACTGAGCTCATTTTGATGACTGTTTCTGCATTGATTACATAATTTGCTAACTAAAAATAAGCCCCTTTGGAGAGAGCATGATAAATGCATATGCTAACTGCTACAGTCCCAGTGCTAGCAGCTAAGCTTTCTGTATCCACGCTCTAAATTTACCTTTAGTAAAGCTGACTCTGCCTGAAATCAATTTACTTTATATACACAACACAGATACACAAAATGAAATTGATTTGATACTAGTGGTTAAACTCAGGATTTACTGTTAGTTTACTTTTTTCTTGAATTTCAAGTGTAACAAGTCAATGGTTGACATTGACAAGAGATTTTCACATGTTGAGGTATGGCATAACTATTCGGGTCCAAAACTGATTCAGCTTGTACTAAAGAAGCCTGATTTATGGCCTATCAAACACACATTGTACATCTGCTTTAACCATTAAAGTAGAGAATACACTTTCTTAAGATAAGAATGCATATTTCCCCTCCTAAATCCTGTTGGTAATCCCCCTATTAGTCCCTTTCTTGACATCAGGGTCATGTTGACCTGCTAATTCGCAACTAAATACATCTTTAGGAAACTTTGAAATGTATTCTGGGTGTGTTTAGTGTATGCTGTTTGTTCTAAAAAGATATAAGACTGTACTGAAAACGATGCTTCTCCGGAACGCTTTCTTCTTTTCTGGAAAAGGCCTTCCTGGGTTATAATCCTCACTCTGGCTCAAGTAAAACTCATCTCATTTCTCTTATCTGTAGAATGGTTATTGGTTATTTTGCATTGACAACATTTCCCATCACCACCCTCCTTTCCTTTCTTTTCTTGTATTCTATCTTTATTTTTGCTTAAGTCAACTTTGATTATATTCTTCCTTCACTAAACCCTCAGCATTGTAGACTTCTTTTGCTTCCACTGTCCTCTATTTTATTTCTTTTGTACTTTGCTACCCTCCCTCTCTGAATCTTGCCCTGTTGATTTTGAGATTTTCAACCTATCATGCAATATTCTCAATGAAGCACATTTTAATCAACTAAATGCACATAAAAAAGTAAAAAAAAAAAAAAAAGTTAGGAAAAAAACTATTTCATTATGCTCGTCACGTTTGTTGGGATTCTAAATCCAATATGGTTAATCTAAAAATGGCATTAAGTCTCATAGCTATCCCCTTTCCTGTTCCCTCCAAACTCCCTTTATTTCAGTCTTATGCTCAGCCCTTTGGGATAAATAAAAAAAGAATCAAATTGTAGGAAAAATAAAAAAGAGGAAGGTCATGGCTGGCCATATACTAAAATTGCTGCTGATGTATTTTGGCTGTGGTCGCTGCCTCGCTCTCCCTTGTGGTGTGCCGCAGGCGAGAAGCCGGCACGGACACAACTTTCCCATCGCTGAGATTCGAGCCACATGCCACAAGATGTTGCCACCCTGTCTGACACATTGTAAATCCACTTTCCATTCTGTGCTGCTTTCTTGGAATTCACATGCTGTTCTCGTCTCTTACACTTCAGGCCACAAAACACTGCCCCCCCAAATGAAATCTTACAAGACCGTGTTCAACTTTGTTCCATTTTCTTGGATAGTTGCTTATAAGGAACTTTCTTTAATAACATATCATGCAGCATGATGTCACCTAAGAACCTCATCTCAGTTCCTACATTATATAAATTTTTTGAGTTTCCCAAATACACGCGCTTGGTGATAAGAAAAAAACAAAAAAATATAAAAATGCACAAATTCGTTATACAGTATACTCCCTATATAGCAACGCTAGCCTCTATCTGTGCCTTGAGCAATCGAAGAATGTTCATGTCCGCAGGTCTCTGCACTTGGTGTGTCCTCTACCTGAGTGCCCTTCCCCCAGATATGACCATGCTGTGCTTCTCTCCCTTCATTCAAATCTCTGCTCAAATATTACTTTCTAAGAGGAGATTGACTACTCTAGCTAAGAAAACATCTTCTATCATTCTTTATCCCTTTTATCCTTCTTTATGTCCATAACATTTGTTATGTCCTGGAATTACATTATACATTTATCTGATCATCATTTGATTCTTCACTAATACATTCCCAGGAGGGCAGAGACTGTTTCACATTTCCTATACAGCCCCTGGAACATAACAGATGCTCAATAGGTATGCATCAAATGAATGAATGAATCATCCCAACATCATGATATACATGTCACTATTATTTCCATTTATAGATAAGATACATGATCCATAAGTTCCTTTAGAAAGACTGCAGGACTTCCGCAAGGCACACAGTCTTAATTGGAGCTTGACTGGTCTGACTTTAGAGGCTGTGGTCAGCTTTTATATATATATACAAACATCTACAAAAAATGACTTCTCAAATTAGTGTTATATAAATTATTATTATTAACACAGTATTCTTTGCCCTTTATGTTTCAATAAACTAATATCTAGTAAACTCCATGTGTAAGATACTACCCTCCAAAGTCAAATTTTTAGAGGAAAACTATCATCTGTTGAATGCCTATTATATTTTTATCACTCTTTTAGGTGCTTTCAGATGTTACACCTTATTTTGTCACAAACGACAACCGTCTAAAGCAGTGGTTCTCAACCATGGGTGATTGCTTCCTCCCTCCACCACAAGGAGACATTGGACAATGTCTGAAGACATTTTTTGTTGTCATAATTGGGGGATGGCGGGGACGAGTGCATACTACGGGGATCTGGTGGGTAGAGGCCAGCTCCTCACAGCAAAGAATTATCAAGCCCTAAATGTCAATAGCGATGAAGTTGAGAATCCCTGTTCAAGGGTGGTTTTATACCCTATTTACCTGCATTACAGGCAGGTATCATATATGAATAAAATAGTTAAGAATAAGAAAACAGAGTGTTGGCTGGAGATTGCGTAGTTTTTAAAGGAGTTTAAAATGTAGGCCAAACAACAGTGTAGGCCAAGTTCAGCCTGTGGGATCTGATTATTTGAGTTAGAGTTTAGTTTGATCAAGTCACACAGCTAGTATGTAGTGCAGCCTGGATTTGAACACTAAGTCGATGTTTTCTCAACTATAGCACTATACCTTATTTACACTACATTACTCATTAACTCTACATTACACAAAGACAACTTAGTCCACTAGGGCTGCTCTGCTTTTACCTTAATAGCAATCTTAGTATCTCATTATATCCTCACTCCAAATGATATCTAACTAATGGAGATTTTTACTGGAAATTTCATGAGACTATGGAAGAGATAGCTAAATTGAATTTTACAACATCAAAACTCCACCCAAATCACCATTAAGCATCTTGGATCTTTCACCAAATTTTATTCTGTATGGCTGCTCCATATTCTGTAGCCCATCTTCTTTCTTGATTCTCCTACCTTTCCTAACTGCAGTCTCATCTACTGTCCTTTTGAAGTACAACTGAACTCACTCTCAGTTTGCATCCCCACTCAACACCATGATTAATAAAACAAAGATTCCACCTCAAGATTTATCTTCCTTATGAAATATTTTCTGCCATGACCATTTATTACAATGCCTTTTGGTCGTATGAAAGCCTCAGGCTTACAGCCATTCCATCAACCTACTACACTACTATATAAACAATAAAAAAAGCATATATGTTCTGGTCCCTTTCCCACTCAGAACCCTGTGATTTCTTTGCCCTTCAAGAACACCACACATGAGAAAGAAAACAATAAGAAGAGATAAGTGAAGATTAATATTCTGAACACATCTGTGTCAGGATGACTTTAAGATGGCCCATGATCCCTGCTTTCTGGTACTCATGCCCTTGTATAATCCTGTCCCCTTGAAGATCAGCTGAACATAGCAACTTGGCTTCTGACTAGTTGAATGAAGCCAAGTTAATTGGATGTCACTTCTGTGATTAGGTTACGAAAGACCATGACTTCTATTTTGCTAGTACACCTTCTCTATTGCTTTTTTGGCTTGTACACTTTAATGAAATGAATTGCCCTGTTGGGGAAGCCCACAGATGGGGAACTCAGGGTGGCTTCTAGCAAATGGCCAGCTAGGAACTGAGACCCTCAGCCCAACAACCCTTGAGAAACTGAATTCTGCCGACAAACCTATGAGCACCCTGCCTGACGCCGTGATTACAGCTTTGAGAGAGACTCTGGAGGAGAGGACAAGCTGAGCTGTGCGTAGATTACTGACGCAAAGAAACTGGGAGATAACCAATGTGTGTTGTTTTAAAACGTTAAGTATATGGTAATTTGTTATACAGCTATAGATTAAAAATGTAACATTCAAGCAATTTTGCTTTTCTCCAAATTATTTAAAATAAAATTCTTAGTAAAGTCTTAAAGAATTACTTCAGAGGTTAGTTTTACATTAAATAACCTGAGTTGAAGATGAGTTGAAACATCAAAATTAAAAGACAAACAGAATTCAAGACCACCTTATTTTAAGAGACCTGGTCATTCAAATTATGCCTTAAAATGTTTTCCCAGTTTCAAAATGGCAAGTAAAATTATGAATTAAAGATTAAATAGTTATATAATTTAACATCTGGCCAAATTTATGATATAGCTAAGTTGTCTTGAGGGTATTTTATATACAGTTTATAGTATATTGGATCCTCAAGTATAATCATTTTATATAATATTTTTATCCACATTTCATAATATTTTGATATAATTTTGCTCTCTTAAATTATTATAAAGGTTTATAGTAACTGAATTTTTCCCTTCGTGTCGTAGTGTTGATTACAGCTACGATTTATTTGATGCTGCATCTTAAATTCAAACCAAAATTATAATGTGATTTGAGCAGGAAAAATATAATCCACTTATGAGTCTCAGATCCAATATGTGGTTTTCAGGAATACATTCTGACAAAAAATGGAGTCAGCCTGTAGCAATTTTTCATAGACAACACACACACACACACACACACACACACACATATACCCACTTAGGCACACACAGACACACACAAATATAGATACACACATATAAATACATATATACACAGATAGACGCATACCCATACACACTTAGGCAAACACACAGACATAGACACACATATACATGCATATAGAGTCACACACACACACACACACACCTTGGAGTACTAAAGCCTCACATGACCCATCATGTCCCACATTGCCCTAACTCCACATCTCAGGATGGCCTATCGCTGTGGCTTAGATAAAGACAGACCCAGAGGAAAACTCATTCAACACTTCTTCTGGGGTTCATCTTCCATAACTTTTGAAATTAGAGCACTTTTTCATATAAAACATATTGAATATATTTCCAGATCCAACTTCAATATATTGGTGTTCCCACATCCAGACAAATATTTATATATTTCTAACTCTATGGATTACTATTTCCTAACACAAACACTCCACTTTAGGAGGCTTGGTTTATTCATAGCCTCCAAAACATATGCAGACTGCTCCAGAACCAACTACAACTAAGATGGGTAAAAAAATGTAGCATTCTTATTATCTATAAGTAATCTGAATATCCGCTCTTTTAAGTAATGGGTAAAACAAAATCAAACTAAACAAATAGTAGCAATAATCCCTTAAATTTGCCTTTTAAAGGTATCTTGATCTCCTCTGGCTTAAAGTTTCCCTTTCAGTTAGTCTCTTTTTAACATAGATACAGTCAAATATAGGTTCAAATTCCCTAAAAGAAGTTTTTTTTCTTTGAAGTTTCACTTTTCTCCCTTGTTACCTAAGGCGGCCTCTGGATACCAGAGGAAGCATATGTGTCCTCAGGACAATGGCTAGCAGGCAGCTACCTTTTGGGCGGGTCCTGATGCTCTCCTTTGCGTTCCTTGCTGGACTCTGAGGAGGAGATAGCTCTTACCTCGCCTGCTGTCTGGGATGGCTTGTTCTCAGCGCAGTCAGGAGCCTCGCGAACATCCCTCCACCACTGATCCAGCTCCTCCTTTACTCTAGGATCCTCTGAGTCCCATCCCCAACCTCCTCCTGGACTCTGGGACATCACAGGGGCCGGGGCATCACATCCTCTGCTGTAGGTCCCTTTGCCCCTCACTATGGCAGCCTCATTATTCTCAATTCTCAGCTATCCTCTACTTCCCTCACATGCAGGACATGTAGGAGCTGCAAGCGCCTGCTCCACATAACACGGAGCTCAGGGAGGACGGAAAGTGCTATCCTAGGCCCATCCTGCTGCTGGCCTCCTCTCCACCCCTTTCTGTTTGCACTTTCACGCTATATGAGCGGATACTGAACACTGATAGGACAAGAGCGCCCAGATTTTACATTGACGAGTCTAGGTTTCTGAGTGAAGATTCTGTCACCTTCTTCTCCACTCCTAAGCCATCTGGATGTTTCTACACCCTACATAACCAGAATTTCTAGCCTGAGGGGTAAGCCAGGACATTTGTCTCTGACCTAGCTTCGTCTTTCTACATCTTTTCCTACTTTCCAGGATTGTAAGGGCTCCCCTCTTTCACTCTTTGTCAGGTGGGTACTTTCCCTACATCCCATTTTCCACTATGAATGTGGTCTATGATTAAACCTCTGAGGAGCTTTGCTTTGGAGACGCAGATAGCGAAGCTTTGGAATTTAGAAAATACCGGTCTCTCTCCACCAGGCTTCCTTTCCTTTACTCTCAAAGAAGTCAGCTTTGAAACATATATCTGATCAGTAAATAACCTCTTTCTTTTAGGTGGTGCCTCTTTTTCCCTGAGGTGATAGCTTCACTGTGGTCAAAGGCAGCAGGGAAACACAGTTTAAAATTAAAACATAATTTAAAATTTAAAAAAAATTGGTTCAATGGCAAAATATTATCCTTATTGTTCATGATAACCTTGTTTCCCACTTGCTTGTAGCCTACGTGTCCTCACTCAGATTTTCCTCTCATTTGCAAAGACCTCTCATGATTTCTCTACCAATAAAATCCATCCTCTCCTTCCGAGTTCAGCTCAAATGTTCTATCCTCCATGAAGCCTTCCTCATCACCCTAGCTCACAGTAATTATTTCCATTGAACTTCAATGACACATTACACATGGTATTTGAAACTTAACGGTATATTGCTTTGCATCATCATTAATTTTCAATGTTTGCCTGCTCATTCATTGACTCATACATCTGTTATTGAGAACTGACACAAAGGTGTTGATCATCTTTTGCTTTTTCCCCACCGTGTCCATTCAACTCCTACCAGCTCGATAGAAAGGCTGATTTTATAGTTCTTAATTTTGTCCACATAATTTTGACCTTTTAAATGAAGTAATGGATGTTCAACCTTTGGCAGAGGTAAAGAACTATATCTAGATAAAGAAATAGAAATGAGATAAGAAAAAAAATCTAATGAATACACAAACTGCATTGTTATGGTGGAATTAAGGGCCTTAGATATTTATTTCAGGGGTATAATTTTGATCATCACTTCTGCCTTTTTATTAACAAATAAAGAGAATATGAGTTTAAACATCCCTTACAATTATTTTAAGAAAATCAATATCTGTTCGAGACATTCAAGATGACAAGATTACAGTAAGCTTTGAAGATTGATTTTTAGATTGGTGAATAGGAAGGGGTAGGTGGTCCAAATAAGAAAACAGCATAGAAAAAGGCATAAAAATTGAAACAATCATAAAAATCTTCTTCACAAGAAAAATTCAGGCCACAGGACAAGAATTCCTACACTTTCGCCCCATTATACCTTCAAGTTTAATTCCCATAACATTCACCACTCTTACTTTCCTTCAATCTCACTGAAATCCACTGGGCTCAAAGCCAATTATCCTACCAATGATTTTGATCCCATTTATAATGGATAGGCTATGTGCCTGCAGGTACACCTTTCTGAAAGAAAAAATAAATATTTTCAATGTACTTATATGAGAAATTAATCATACTGTGCATGTTGCAAAACCACTAATACATTCAAGTAGATGAAGCATTAAATGGTTTAGAAAAAGAGTTAGCCAATTGTGGGCTAGCCAACACACTACGAGGTAGCCAGAAATTTGAATTTTTCTAAGCATGGGCTTAGATTTTTTTATCCTAGATATTGACTTATTAACTCAAACAGATCTCTAAGACTCACTCACTGGAAGAACCATGTTAGCAAAAGGTCCAGAGACACACAAACAGAGACAGAACTTAGCAGAAGTAATCAGATAGGGAAAGAAAAAATATAATTATTGATTTATTTGTCAGTGTTCCTCACTAATTTTTAAGTTCCTGAAAATCAGTAACCATGGCATTTTCAACTTTGTGTCTCTAGTACCATGCGTAGTTCTTGACATATAATAAATATTTAATAAATGTGCATTGAATTTATTAATAAATAAAAGGGTCTTATGGGAAATACAATTGGATGAGTAAAGTATTATTTAACTATGAAAGGTCTTGGATGGCAATATAGGTTGAAATGATCAGACAAGCAAAAGAGGTTTGTCGAGCCAGGGCATGATATGCTTTCTACAGTATTTCAGAACCCTGGAGAGGTGAAATGGTTTAGCGGTTCAGAGTGCCATCTTTGGAGCCAGGCTACTAAGATTCAAATTCTGATTATGTTTACTAGTGGATGTGTGATTTGGGGCAAATCATTTAGCATCTGAGAGCCTCAGTTTCCCTATAAATAAAATGAGAAAAGGCAGTGGCTAACTTGAGATCGTTATGTTGGTTAAATGAGTCAACATATGAGAAATGCAAAACAGTATCTGGCACACAGGCAGCAGTCAATAAATGGTAGTTATATTGTTATTAGTTTGGAAAGTGATAAAAATGGATTAGAACTGGAGGCACTGCAGATAATGATACCAGATGATGGTCCCATTTCCCTAAAGCTATGGGGAAGAACATTCCATCCTCTTCATATTCATTTCACAGGTAAAACTGACGAGCATATTTCACTTCCAAAGAGGCCCTTCGTAAGTTTGATTTTCTGAACTTTCCAGGAAAAGTCAGCAAATATTAAACTTAACATACGTCATTTGACAGCAAAGCCACATTAATTTGAAATTTGAAATTAATCTGAAAAACAAAGCTTTTCTCCTCTAATCCACTGAAATACAAGATTTCATTGTTGATGTTTTTACTCTTGAGGCCTCTGCTTACGGCTTGTTGTTTATAAATACATGCACAATTGAGGTCAGAGACTTAAACTAACATGCATTTTTGTGTTCACCCTTTAATCAAAATTGTTAGTAGATTCAAAATCTATAAACAGTGGGTACAAAGTAATACATGGCAATTTCTCCAAAGTGAAGATTTTGAAAAATTAGTAGATACCGACCTAAGTTTATGTCGCTACAAAATGAAAACTTATAAAACTTGAGGAAAAAGAGTATAATCTTTCAGTTTAATTTTAAAGACTAACAAATTTAAATAGTAGCTTTTCTTCCAATCTGACTTAAATAATGCTGTGTATTGACTTCCATGATATGAGTACTTAATGTTTAAAACCTTAATTAACTCTAAAGGTTTAAAGGTATTTATTTATAAAATGCATCCACTTCTTGTAATATTAGCTAACAATCCCAGAAGGGACCTCCTGAGATCTCAAGGTACTTTACCCTAGACCAAGGAGTTCTTCAATTTTCTTTTTACCAAAAGAAATGCAGCTGAACTTAGTTGAAAACTAAGAACAAAAACAAATACAGTAGTTCGTTCTATCTTGTAAAAAGCTCATCAATTTCCTTATCTCTACCTAAATATTGCTTGTTTGTTTCCATTTCACATCTTCTTAGCTCATGCTATTTCCCTGATATCTCTCTGTATTAGTCACTCCCTCAAAGACATGTCTAAAGATTCACTATAACCATAAAACTCTGATTAATCCAAATTCTTTACAATCAATCCTATTCATTCATCATTGAAATACATAAATAAAATATACATCACATTAATATGCCCTCACTAGTTACCTTTAACTTAATACTTAACTGTTATAGTTTTCAGGTGTCCTCAACTAAGCTAAAAATTCAGGAAGGGGTACTAATATCTTCTCTCTCCTCCTATAGCTCTGGCTTAGTAGCTACTTACCTCCTAAAGCTTAGTAGACACCTAAGAGGACTTGCTGAGTATGTGAATGAAGGCAAGAATATATGAAAGTTTGCCTAGTAATTTTTAATGATCTAAGTCCAAATAAGATTACATTAGTCCTTAAACCACACATATTTCTGAGGTCTTAATATAAATTTACTACACTGACAGACATTTGACTACCCCCTAGGAATGAATCAGAGAACTTCTAGGCAGTACCTCAATAGAGGGAATCACTACATAAATTGCATGACCACTGTTTGTATATAAGTGTCCACACCAACTCTTAGTACATGTAATGCCACAAACAGTACATTCTTCAATGTATCACCATGTAATTATTTTCATGGATTACTCTCTTTCTGCTCACTTCCTTCTCTTACAAATCCACTCTTCCAGAACTTTTAGAAATATCTGAGCTGCATATCAGTAACTCTTCAAAAATTTAAGAAAGTTATTTCTGTTAATTAAAAAATCCTGTATTGCTCAAACATTAAATCCTGTATATCAAACATTAAATAAGTATAGTGAATGCAGAAATTAGAAATTCATGCTTGACGTTGGTCTTCAATTCTATATTCATGTACTTTTTCTCCATGAATGTGGAGATCACAGTGCACTTGCTTCCATGTTTAGCTTAGCCCTTCTTTATTCCTACCTGCATTTAGAAGAATCTTGGAAATGGCATAAATTCCAAATAAATTAGTTGATATTGTTGATTAGTGGATTTCTGTTGCACCTTCTCTACATCTTCATTCTTTATCTCCATCTGGCTCCACTTCCCTAGTTTTGTTGTGTTTGGTCTTGTCACCTCACATCTTCTAGGACACCAGTGGTTGGACCATAACTGGTGCTTATCTGGCCTGCTTCTCCCTTGAGGTCCACAGGCCTCCAAATCTGAGGAAGGATATTAATGATATAAGGAGAACTTAACCACTTTCCCTGAAGAGTCATCCAGACTATCCAAGGGAATATTCTCCATTTTCTTACCCACATTTAATCTTTCTGTCTACTGCAAACTGGATGCTGCCATCACCACACCACCATTCTCCACAGAGCCAGTGATTTCCCAAATGTTAAACCCTGTGAGACTACTCAGTCTCCATGTTAGTTTAACACCAATGATCAACTTTTCTTAAAACTCTTCATACTCTTGGTTCTGTGACCATGCCAATTTCTGGTTTTCTTTGTAGCTCTCTGTTGATTCTTTCTTTTGTGGACTTCATTTTGAGATTCCTCAAGGTTACATGCTTAGTTTTCTCTTCTTCTTACTCTCTCTTCTCTCCTGGAAGATCATGTTCATTCCCATGGGTTTCAACTATCACAAGCATGCTAATAACTCCTAAGTACATCTCCAGTGAGCTTAGCCTCATATAGTTAATTGGCACCTGAATTTATAACACAGAAATTAGGCGTCTATCCTGATTCCTATTCCACCCTCAACTCCCCTCTCCCCCACTTCCAACCTATCATCCAGTTGTGCTAATTTTACTTCCCAAGTATTTCTTCTATTCACTTGTTTCACTTCATCTTTACTATCGATGCCTTGGGTTAAAGTACCTGGACTGCTGCAAAAGCCTTCGACTCTTCTCCATCTGTCCCCTAGATCTATCTTCCACACTGCTGCCATATGATCTAGAGAACATATGCATCTGATCATGTCATACCCAGGCCTTCCTTGACTACAGAACGCATCTCAACTTCTTTCAATGTCACAGAGGCCCTGCATGGTGTGATACCCTGACTTCTTCTCAAATTTTTTCCTTCTTCTGACTGTGATCTAGCTTCACTGAATAGCTGCTTACAATTTCCTTTCATAGATCATGCTGTGTCTTAGCACTGTGCCTTTGTTCATATTGTTCCCTGAACTATGCAATCCTCTCTCCACCTCCTCATCATCTCCGTCCTCTTTACCAGAGAAATTCTATTCATAATTTAAGGCTCTTCAATCCTGTCCTCATAGCTCTAGTGCGGTTTGGCTCACTTTTCTCTATGTTCCCATTATACTCCTCTCTTTACTACATGGTATAATACTTTTCTTGATATGTCTTTCTCTCCTACATAAACAGCGAAAAACTTGAAGAGAGAGCCCATGTTTTATTGCTCTTTCTGTGCTCAAAGTCTGCTTCACTGCCAAGCACATAGTAGAGGATCAATAAGCTTGTTGAATGAATGAGAGAATAAATTAATAAAAAGGTACTATATTGCTTCCTACCATCTGCCTATTTTGTTGACCAGAAAGTTCTGTTTACTTACCCATTAGGAACTTCATTGGCCTCTCTGACAACACAGACTTCCAAAGTTGCTCTACAATTCATATTCATATTCATATTCATATTCATTAGTCTTGTTGAACATATCAACTATATCCTTTTGAACATATCTTAGCCATGAACTTTGCCAAATCATGATCAAGACTAGACACATGTGCTACCTGCTAAATGACATTACTCATTAGCTCACTTTGATGCCAAAAACTTTAAGTAAAAAGTAATGGAACAGAGATTTTCCAGATTTTGGTACTCAACAGACTTGGAGGTTCATTTATGCTACACTAGGAGTGATTCCTAACTTTCCAATAAATCTGGATTTTCAGGCCTCAAGATGAATAAGTAGGTGTTATGGGCTGAATTGTGTCCCCCCCAAAATTCATATATTGAAGTCCTAATTCCCAGTACCTCAGAACATGACTGTTTTTGGAGATAGGGTCTTTAAAGAGTTAATTAAGTAAAAATGAGATCATTAGGGTAGGCCTTAATCCAATGACTGATGTCCTTATAAGAAGAAAAAATCGGTACATCGACATGTACAGAGGAAAGACGACATGAAGACACAGAGAGAAGGTGGTCATCTACAAACCAAGGTGAGAGGCCTCAGAAGAAACCAACCCTACAGACATCTTGACCGTGGACTTCCAGCCTCCAGAACTGTTGTTTAAGCCACCAGTCTATACTTTGTTACGGCAGTCCTAGTAAACTAATACAGTAGACAACAAGGTAAGTCTGGAATATTTTATTATAATAAAGAATATTCATCACAGGGAAACATAAATCTTGCTACCAATGAAGCAGGGAAGAAAAAAGTTAACTTTTCTTGTTTGCTTTTTTTGATCAAGAAAGTCTTAGGAATAGCCTGGGAATACCTTCAGCTGTTGATGTTACACTCTGATTGAAAGTAAGAAACGCAGATGGTAGTTTTCATTTTTTCAAACACTCATAAATGATAAACATCTGGAGATGTGTGGTGTATGGAAGAATGTGCCCTAAGAGATGCTACTATGCAAAATTTTACTCCTCTCGCCAGAACTGCTTTGAGGGTAGACACATGGAGATCCTAGTTCCACTAGTTCCACTAGTTTACTTTCATTTCAAAATACCAAAGAAGCAAGTAAAATACAACCAAAAATCTATCTTAATGTGGGGAATTAATTAAACACCATGGTAACAGGGCATTTTTAGTTTAATAGATGTTACATATGATCCTCAACTACGCCATTCTTCACCCATCTCTTGCATTCCCCTTCTGACCCACCCCACAAAAGAATCCAATGACCATTGCCTTTCCATTACAACATTTTTTCCAACAAATAGTAAAGATTAGGAGGCAGGATATCAGGTTGCCTGTGGTTAGTTACAGATTTATTGCATGACATTAATCTTGCTAGATCCAAACTAAATTCCAAAAAACACAATTTAGCTTCCTTTAAAAGTTCGCAATCTGAGGTAATAAATGATATCAAAGCTCTTAAAATACAGCCAACTTCTGGTTATTAAAGAGTTAGTTAGTGGATGATAAAATCCTTTATTCTGTTACCTCTCCCTATAATTTATGGCCCACTTTTCATCCACAAATATTTTATTTATTTATATTTTGTTTTCTGGTCAGAATATATTAGAGATTATCTTCTCCACCAACAAATATTTGTTGGATACATTATTCCAGGAACAGTGATATGAAATAGAGTAAAACCCAATTCTTGCACTCAGTAAGGCTATTTTTCTTCATAATATTAATACAAGCCAATTTACCAAATACTTTACCAAATACTTATTAGTTATAATAGTTTCTTTCCTGGATTTATCTTAACAGAACAGAAATAATTCCAAATAATCATGATTTTGTTTTCCTCTATTTATTAGTTATGCTTCATACGGCATTGGTTAAAAGTTATAGAAAAATATAATACTTTTGTCTTATGGACTTCATGAGAAATTCCATATTTTTAAATGGATGAATATTGTTGTCATTAAAAAGATTTCCTTTTATTGTCGTAAATTTACGTTTATTGTCATAATAGATGTGTTCTTAATCTAGAAGTTGTTTGTACTTTATTTTTACTTATATTGTCTAACAAAATGATTTGTTAGCATGTACTAACCAGTAATCATTCTTTGTCTCTCTCTGCTTAAATCCTTTATTCCTAAAATTTATAAAGTGTTATTAAATTTTTCTTTATACTAGCTTTTTAAAAACTCACTGTGGGGAGAGAAGTCAAGATGGCAGCATGAGCAGACTCTGAACTCACCTCCTCCCATGGACACAGCCAATTTACAACTACCTGTGGAAAAATTAACCCTGAGAGAGAACTGAAAACCGGATAAGAGGAACCCCTGCAAAAAAGGACAATCCTAACTGAGGTGGAAGAGGCAGAAATTCCCTTCTGGAGAGAAAAAAATGCCACCTTCACAAGCCGCAGCACTTCACAGCTGCCCGGGAACAGCCCACAGGTCCGCAGCCCTCCCTGGAGGAGCAGGGCCCTGAGCCGGGAGCGCCCACGCTGTAGGCATTTTGTGGACCCAGCATAATCAAGACGAGTGGCAGAATATCTGACTTTGCCTGCTACTAAAACATTGGGGAGTACCCTCAGAAAAGCTGGTTCACAAAGACATTAAAACTGGCTCTTAAAAGGCCCACGCGCAAACTCACCCGTTTCAGAAAGCAACCTAAATCAGCAGAAAGAAAGGTGCACAGTGCTTTGATGAAAAGAGACTCACCTGATAGGCCCTGAGTGCATCTCGGTGAGGAGTGAGACCTCTCCAGGGACTGGGACATTGGCGGCGGCCATTGTTGTGGTCTGGTGTGGGCGTGCTGACACAGACACTGGCAGCCACCATTGGAGTTCTCCCTGGGGCCTGCTAGCCCAGGTGTGCCACACTTACTAGAGCACCGATTTAATCCAGCTCAGTCAGGGCAGGCAGCCCACCCTAGAGACTGGCCCCACCCAATAACAAGCCCTCAGGCAACTGCATAGATTGGTGACTGGATTCTCTGAAGCCTGGCAGCTGAGCCCACTTGAGTGGGGCAGGGTGTGGACAAGTTGTGGGTGGAGAGTGTGGGGCAGTGGTGGAGTGTGTGGGGCTCCCACTGTGGAGAGACTGGGTCCACTTCAGGAGGTTGGGGCAGGCACACAGGGCAGGACTGTGTTGACTGTGTGTGTGGACCTGTGGGTGGCAGGGCTCGTCAGCTGCAGAAGACTTGTGCCTCTCAAAGACCCACATAGTGGGTTTGCCCCACCTTCCAAAGCCTGAAACAATTGGGTGCTCCTGTGCCTGAGGCCAGTCCCACCCAGCTGCAATCCTCAGAGAGCTGACAAGAGACCTAAAGGCTGGAGGCTTACAGCAATTGTAAGCCCCTGAGCCTAACAAGCTGCCATGCTGGGGGCCTACTCACTTAAAAGAAAAACTGAAACACAAATGTGGTGTTAGAACTTGCAGCCAACTGTGCTGGGGCTCCCCATACCCGATAAAGAGACTGAGGGGACCACAACAACTAGAAGCAGCTGAGCATTACCACAGCTGGCCAGGAGCATAACTCAGCCTCCCTGGGCACCTACAGGGAGAGCAAACACGCCACAACAGAAGGACACACGTAGCACATATAGGGGGCACCCCTGGAACATTGAGAACTGATGGAAGCACACTGCAGGCCTCCTAAGGCATGACTTATATAAGGTCACCTACCCAAGAGCAGGAGACGTAGCTGACCTACCTAATACATAGACACAAGCACAGGGAAAGAAGCAAAATGAGGAGGCAAAGGAATACATTCCAAGTAAGGGAACAGGACAAAACCCCAGAAAAGGAACTAAGTGAAACAGAAATGAGTAACCTACCCAACAGAGAGTTCAAACAAAGAGTGTTAAGGATGCTCACTTATCTGGGGAGAAGAATGGATGAACTCAGTGGGAATAACAACAAAGAAATGGAAGATATAAAAAAGAACCAATCAGAAATGAAGAACACAATACTGGAAATGAAAAATTCACTAGAGGGACTCAAAAGCAGAGTAGAGGATACAGAAGAACGGATCTGCGAGCTGGATGAAAGACTAGAAGAAATTACCCAAGGTAAACAGGTAAAAGAAAAAAGAATTAAAAAGAGTGAGGACAGTCTAAGGGACCTCTGGGACAACATCAAGTGCACTAACATCCATGTTATAGGTGTCCCAGAAGGAGAAGAGTGAGACAAAGGGGCAGAGAATCTATTTCAAGAAATAATAGATGAAAACTTCCCTAACCTAAGGAAGGAAACAGACATCCACGTACAGGAAGCACACAGAGCCCCAAATAAGATAAACTCAAAGAGGCCCACACCAAGACACATCATAATCAAAATGACCAGAATTAAAGATAAAGAGAGAATCCTAAAAGCCGCAAGAGAAAGACAAGTTACATACAAAGGAAATCCCATAAGGCTATCAGCTGACTTCTCAGCAGAAACCTTACAGGCTAGAAGAGAGTGGCACAATATATTTAGAGCCAAGAATACTCTACCTGGCAAGATTATCATTCAAAATGGAAGGAGAGATCAAAAGTTTCCCAGACAAGCAAAAATTAAAAGAGTTTGTCACCAAGAAACCAGTGCTACAAGAAATGTTAAAGAGACTGATTTAAGGGAAAAAGAGAAGACCACAAATAGGAAAAATTATCTATTTCCATGATAAGAGGGCAATGGATACAAATGCACAAAAAGAGGTTAGATATGATATCACAAACATAAAATGAGGGAGGGGAAGAGTTAAAGAGTAGAGCTTTCAGACAGAGGTCAAACTAAAGAGACCATCAATTCTGTAGAGAAGGAGAAAGGAACAGAGGACTACTAAAACATTGAGAAAAAAAAGTTAAAAAATGGCAGTAAGTACATACTTATCAATAGCTACTTTAAACGTCAATGGACTAAATGCTCCAATTAAAAGGCATAGGGTGGCTGATTGGATAAAACAACAAGACCCATATATATGCTGCATACAAGAGACACACTTCAGACCTAAAGACACTCACAAACTGAAAGTGAAGGGATGGAAAAAGATACTCCACACAAATGGCAATGAAAAAGCTGGGGTAGCAATACTCATATCAGACAAAATAGACTTTAAAACAAAAACTGTAAAAAGAGACAAAGAAGGGCACTACATAATGATCAAGGGAACAATCCAACAAGAGGATATAAAACTTGTAAATATCTATGCACCCAATGTAGGAGAACCTAAATATATAAAGCAATTATTAACAGACATAAAAAGAGAAATAGACAGTAACACAATAATAGTAGGGGACTTTAACACTCCACCTACACCAACGGATAGATCATCCAAACAGAAGATCAATAAGGAAACATTGGCCTTAAATGACACACTAGAAGAGATGGACCTAGTAGATACATACAGAGCATTCCATCCAAAAACCGAAGAATACACGTTCTTTTCAAATGCACATGGAACATTCTCCAGGATTGATCACATATTAGGTCACAAAACAAGTCTACATAAATTTAAGAAGATTGAAATAATACCAAGCATCTTTTCTGACCACAACAGTATGAAACTAGAAATCAACTGTAGGAAGAAAATCAGAAAAGCCACAAATACGTGGAGATTAAACATAATGCTACTGAACAACGATTGGGTCAACAAAGAATTCAAAGGAGAAATCAAAAAATACCTGGAGACAAATGAAAATGAAAATATGACATACCAGAATTTATGGGATACAGCAAAAGCGGTTCTAAGAGGGAAGTTTATAGCAACACAGGCCTATCTCAACAAACAAGAAAAATCTCAAATAAACAATCTAACAATGCACCTAAAGGAACTGGAAAAAGAAGAACAAACAAAGCCAAAAATCAGTAGAAGAAGGGAAATAATAAAAATCAGAGCAGAAATAAATGAAATAGAGACTAAAAAAACAATAGAAATAATTAATAAAATAAAGACCTGGTTCTTTGAAAAGATCAACAAAATTGACAAACTTTTAGCTAGACTCACCAAGAAAAAAAGAGAGAAGGCACAAATAAGTAAAATCAGAAATGAAAGAGGAGAATTTACAACAGACACCTCAGAAATACAAAAGATTATAAGAGAATACTATGAAAAGCTATACGCCAACAAATTTGACAATCTGGAAGGAATGGATAAATTCCTAGAATCATACAATCTTCCAAAACTGGATCAAGAAGAAATAGAGAATTTGAATAGACCAATCACCAGTAAGGAAATTGAAACAGTAATCAAAAACCTCCCCAAAAATAAAAGTTTGGGACCAGCCAGCTTCCCTGGTGAATTCTACCAAACATTCAAAGAAGACTTAATACCTATCCTTCTCAAACTCTTTCAAAAAATTGAGGAACGGGGGAAGCTCCCTAACTCATTCTACAAAGCTGACATTACCCTGATACCAAAACCAGACAAGGATAACACAAGAAAAGAAAATTACAGGCCAATATCACTGATAAACATTGATGCAAAAATCCTCAACAAAATACTAGCAAATCGCATACAACAATACATTAAAGATTATACACCACGATCAAGTGAGATTTATTCCAGGTATTCAGGGATGGTTCAACATTCCCAAATCAATCAATGTAATACACCACATTAATAAAATGAAGAATAAAAATCACATGATCATCTTAATAGATGCAGAGAAAGCATTTGACAAGATACAGCATCCATTTATGCTAAAAACTCTGAGTAAAATGAGGACAGAAGGAAAGTACCTCAACATAATAAAGGCCATATATGACAAACCCACAGCTAATATCATCCTCAATAGTGAAAAACTGAAAGCTATCCCTCTAAGAACAGGAACCAGACAAGGATGCCCACTCTCACCACTCCTATTTAACATAGTACTGGAAGTCCTAGCCAGAGCAATTAGGCAAGAAAAAGAAATAAAAGAGATCCAAATTGGAAAGAAAGAAGTGGAACTCTCACTATTTGCAGATGACATGATTTTATATATAGAAAACCCTAAAGAATCCACCAGAAAACTTTTACAAGTAATAAACGAATATGGTAAAGTGGCAGGATACAAAATCAACATACAAAAATCAGTTGCATTTCTATACACTAACAGCGAAGTAGCAGAAAGAGAAATTAAGAACACAATCTGATTTACAATTGCAACAAAAAAGAATAAAATACCTAGGAATAAACTTAACCAAAGAGGTGAAAGATCTGTACACCGAAAACTATAAAACATTGCTGAAAGAAGTTGAAGAAGACACAAAGAAATGGAAAGATATTCTGTGCTCTTGGATTGGACGAATTAACATAGTTAAGATATCCATACTTCCTAAAGCAATCTATAGATTCAATGCAATCCCTATCAAAGTTCCAACAACATTTTTCACAGACATAGAACAAAGAATCCTAAAATTTATATAGAACAACAAAAGACCCCGAATAGCTAAAGGAATCCTGAGAAAAAAGAAGAAAGCTGGAGGTATCACACTCCCTGATTTCAAAATATACTACAAAGCTATAGTAACCAAAACGGCATGGTACTGGCACAAAAACAGACACAGAGATCAATGGAATAAAATCAAAAGCCCAGAAATAAACCCACACATCTATGGACAGCTAATCTTTGACAAAGGAGTCAAGAACATACAATGGAGAAAAGAAAGTCTCTTCAGCAAATGATGTTGGGAAAACTGGATAGCCACATGCAAAAAAATGAAAGTAGACCCTTACCTTACACTGTACACAAAAATTAACTCAAAATGGATTAAAGACTTGAATGTAAGACCTGAAACTATGAAACTTCTAGAAGAATACTTAGGCAGTACACTCTTCAACATCAGTCTTAGCAACATATTTTCAAGCACCATGTCTGGCCGGGCAAGAGAAACAATAGAAAAAATAAACAAATGGGACTACATCAAACTAAAAAGCTTCTGCACAGCAAAGGAAACCATCAACAAAACGAAAAGACAACCTAACAATTGGGAGAAGATATTTGCAAACCATACATCTGATAAGGGGTTAATCTCCAAAATATATAAAGAACTCATGCATCTCAACAACAAAAAAACTACCAACCCAATTAAAAAATGGGCAAAAGACCTGAACAGAGATTTCTCCAAAGAAGATATACAGATGGCCAACAGGCACATGAAAAGATCTTCAACATCATTAACTATCAGGGAAATGCAAATCAAAACTACAATGAGATATCACCTCACGCCCATCAGAATGGCTATAATTAACAAGACAGGAAACAACATGTGTTGGAGAGGATGTGGAGAGAAGGGAACTCTCATACACTGCTAGTGGTAGTGCAAACTGGTGCAGCCACTATAGAAAACAGGTTGGAGTTTCCTCAAAAAATTAAGGATAGAACTACCATATGATCCAGCCATTCCACTGCTGGGTATTTATCCAAAGAACTTGAAAACACCAATGCATAAAGATACATGCACCCCTGTGTTCATTGCAGCGTTATTCACAATAGCCAAGACTTGGAAGCAACCTAAGTGCCCATCAAGGGACGAATGGATAAAGAAGCTGTGGTATATATACACAATGGAATACTACTCAGCCATAAGAAACGATGAAATCCAGCCATTTGTGACAACATGGATGGACATTGAGGGTATTATGCAAAGTGAAATAAGTCAGAGGGAAAAGGTCAAATACCATATGATCTCCTTCATTAAGTAGTAGATAATAACAACAACAAACAAACACATAGAGACAGAGATTGGATTGGTGGTTACCAGAGGGGAAGAGGGGAGGGAGGAGGGCGAAAGGGATAATTCGGCACACGTGTGTGGTGCTGGGCTGTAATTAGTATTTGGGTGGTGAACATGATGTGATCTACGCAGAAATAGAAGTATAATGATGTACACCTGAAATTTATACAATGTTATAAACCAATGTTACTGCAATAAACAAAAAAAACAAAACAAAACAAAAAACTCACTGTTGTATGGTAGACAGGGAGCTCATTAGGTCTGTAGATTATTCTAATACCCTTGAGTCTTTGATTCTTACTTTTTTTCTATTTGTTTCTGATCTCTTCTCCATGTTACATATCCTCTATCTTTACTTCATATATGACATTATCTCTTTCAACATGTTTAATTCTTTTTTCCTTTCCTCTGCATTTTGTGAAAATCTTTGAAACAGTGCCTTCCATATAATACTTTCAATTTCCATGGTGTTTTTCTGCTTTTATTTCTTTTTGTGTGTGTGTGTGAGGAAGATCAGCCCTGAGCTAACATCCATGCCAATCCTCCTCTTTTTTTTTGCTGAGGAAGACTGGCCCTGGGCTAACATCTATGCCCATCTTCCTCCACTTTATATGGGACGCCGCCACAGCATGGCCTGACAAGTGGTGTATTGGTGCACGCCCGGGATTCGAACCCGGGCCACCAGCAGCAGGGTGCGTGCACTTAACCGCCATGCCACGGTGCTGGCCCTCTGCTTTTATTTCTAATGCAAATTTTAATTCTGTAGGTCTACCTTTTAGTTTTCTTAAATTCTTTCCTAGACTCATTTAATTTTCTGCCTTATAATTTATTTATTAGTCAGGAGAATGCAGATATCTTTTTCCCCCCAATTTTGGAACATGTGTATTATTATTTTGTTATTTCTTTTATTGAGGTAAAATTTACATGCAGTGCAATGTACAGATCTTTAGTGTAATTTGAAAAGTTGGCAATTTAGTCTGAGGCCAACACTCCAGTGAAAGTACAGAAATTTTCTACAACACAAGAAAGTTCCTTTTTGCACCTCCAGTCAGCACCCATTATCCCCACCCCGATTCTGATTTTCTGTCCTTATAAATTAATTTTGCCTCTTGAAATTCATGTAAATGGAATCATACAATATGGTGTCTTCTGTATCTGGTTTATTTCACCTAACATAATATTTTGAGATTCATCCACACTGTTGAATGTGTCAGTAATTGGATCATATTTTTTAAAAAATTGCTAAGTAGTATTCCATTGTAAAAATATACCACAATTTGTTTTTCTATTCTTCTTTTAATGGACATCTGGGTTATTTCCAGTTTGGGACTATTATAAATAAAGATATTATGAATATAATCGGGAACATGTAATTTATTTCTTTTGGGCCTATATCTAGAAGAGGAATTGTTATGCTGAGTGTATGCTTAATTGCCAGGGTCACAGAGTAAGTGTATGTTTAACTTTATGAGAAACTAGTAAGCCTTTTTGCAAAGTGGTTGTACCATTTTATGCTTTCAGCAGTAGTGATGAGACTTCTGGTTCCAGCCAAGTAGTTGCATTCCTCCCAGGTCTTTCATCTTACAACTAAAAAACTCTGGACATACAATTAAAAAGTATAGGAAGACTTTGAAGGTGGAAAGAAGAGGGTGGACTGATTAGAAATCTCAGGAATTGAGGAACGGCGTGGCAATGATTTCCCTGGATTTCCTTATTGCCCTCCATATATGTTGAACAGGGTATTACAGAACCTTGAGTCCAGAACTGCCGACAGGTAGAAATTTGAAAAGCTCCAAGAAAAGCTTGTTTCTTCTAGCCACAGGTCCAGGAAAAGGGTGGCCAAACAGAACAGAAAAACTTTTTGGCAATACCTGCTCTAGTCCAGCCAAAGCCAAGAGAAAAACTGTCCCTCCTCCCATGGTTTCAGTGGGACCAGGGGAGAGATGATCTTTTATTCCCCATTCAGCACCAGAACACCGTCAGTCTATCAGTGAGCTGAGCATCCACTCCCACCCAGCAGCAATGAGACTTAACAAGGCGATGTGAGACAAGATTCGCTTCATTCTGCATCCTTCACTCCCACTGGTGTCAGCAGGGCCCAGCAAGAAGCTGAACCTCCACCCTACCCTGCATCGATGAGTTGGAAGGAGGGGGTGGGAAGTAGGACTAGTCATCACTCAACATCCCCCCTGTCCTCCACTGGTCAGCAGCACGCACAGTGGGCTAAACTTCTGCTCCCACCACACAACAGAAAGCTATTTATGTCAGTCCTCTGCTTTCCCCCTCCATGGTGCCAGTGGGCCCAGTGGGGAACTGTTTACACTCCACCTGGAGTCAATGAGGTAGTGTGGGTCAGTCTTCCACTCTCACTAGGAAGCTATCAGCAGAGCCAAAAGGGTGAGCTACACTTCCATTCTACCCATCTGCCATGATAGTGCTCCACGTTTGCTGGGGTGGTATGGCCAGGGACCCGCGGGAAGCTGAATATATATACCCGTCTGTTCCTTGTGCTACATACACCTCAGCAGGGAGATTTCCTGCGAGATAAAGAAAACAAATTGGTATTCAGAGTGTCATAGTATAATATACAAAATGTATAAGACACAATAAAAAAAATCATTCATCATACCAAGAACCAGTAAAATCACAACTTGAATGAGAAAAGATAATCAATTGACAACAACACAATTCAAAAGACAACAAGACAATTCAAAAAATTGAATGGATATTCAATGTATCATTTTTTTAATGATTGATGTGTTTCATGTCCTCTCTGAGAAATCTTTTTTCCCCCGAGGCCGTGAATATATTATCCTACATTTTCATCTCGAAGCTTTACATTGAGGGCTAAAATACATCTTGAATTCATTTTTGTATATTGTCTGAAGGAGGAGTCCAACTTCATTTTTAACAAGGATAATTCATTTAAAAACTTTCCTTTCAGACTGTATTCACAACAGTCCATTTCTGGATTCTCTGTTCTTTTCCATTGACCTATTTTTCTGTTCTTCTCCTAGTACTGCACTGTATTTACTACTGTAGCTTGTAAATATTGAACTCAGTAGAATGAGTCCTCCACTTTGTTCTTCTTTTACAAGATTTTTTTTTTTTTTGGCTATCTAGGACATAAATGTACAAATTTGAGATATAGCTTGTCAAATTTCTATAAAATAGCCTGTTGAGATTTTCATTGGAATTGTTTTAAAACTATATTGACATCTTAATAAGATAGATTCATCCAGTCCATGAACATGATGTATCTTTCTATTTATTTGGGTTCCCTTTAATATCTTTCAGAAATGTATATTTAGCATTTAGTGTAGACTGTCTTACAATTTTGTTAAATTTATTTCTAAATATCTTATCTCTTTAACACTGTTTTAAGTGTGGTTTTTTTTTGGTTATTTTTATTCTATTTTTTTGCTGTTAGTGTATAGAAATAAGATTTTTCTTTGTATAGTGACCTAATCTTGTTTAATTTCCATTTTAGTTTCCTTTTCTTTTCTCCAGCTCCATTTAAATTTCACCATGAGCTCTTTTTATATTCTCTTTTATCTCTTGTTTCATAAATGCTATATTTTCTCAGTGTTGAGAATATAAAGCAAATGTTTGAATTTTACCTATCTCTTACATAGTAAATCTTCTCAATTCATCAAGAGAAAATCCTCCTCCTCTATTAGGTTCTCTTATTTATTTTATGATCCAGAACATTTTCATTTTTCTTTAAATTAATATTTTGGAGATTTTCTATTCAGATCTGATGTTTTCCCTGATAGAGAATTGAAAGGTCCTCGCTGATTCCTTTGTTCCCCACTTGATTACTATTAGTATTTCAGATGATCACATCTGAAAAAGAAGATCTTACAGAGGAAAGTTTCTGTAATACATTCAATGAACCAACAGTCTTAGAATTGGGAGAGAGCTGAAGCCACAGCTAGTCATAGGAGAGAAATCTCCTCATCTGGTTTCTAGTTTCTTCT
Organism: Diceros bicornis minor; assembly: GCF_020826845.1. Taxonomy (NCBI): domain Eukaryota; kingdom Metazoa; phylum Chordata; class Mammalia; order Perissodactyla; family Rhinocerotidae; genus Diceros; species Diceros bicornis. Next base: position 20,831,277 of record NC_080772.1, on the reverse strand, counting down.
TTCTGTTTATTGATACCCTAAAGCATGATCCAGAGTTCTTTAGCCATGTCAGCGAGGTTAGTTGTGCATGGATTCTTACTTTCGGTGCTGTTTGCTGTTGGAGGAATTAACCTCACCTCACCAGGGATAAACCTTGGGCCCCCAAGATCCATTGGTACCCATTGCTTTTGAGCTCGAGTAGCAAAATTAACCCCAAAGGGTTTGTTGCTAGAGTATCGTACATCGCATGTTCTCTTTAGACATTCTGGAGATATTAACAGCACAGTGTATTACTGTCCAGGAAGAGGAGTTGAAGCTGATCTGTGGAGTCTTTATTTTGATCTCCGCTGCACTATTTTTAGCCGAAAGAAATGCTTCAGGGATTATGGAAATCCGTGGCCCTCTTTCTTGGTTGTCAGCAGTAACGCATTGTTTATTTTGATTGGTTTGGCAGGGAATGAGAAAAGAGGAAGTTTCTTAAATACGTTCAACTAGTCACCTTAGCTTAACATTACTTTTTAATTTTTAGAAACAATGACTAGCATTATTTTGAATTTGTAAATTACCTTATAACAGTTGTTTCAAAATATTAATTTTCTTGAATGTACCAAAGAAAAAAGGGAAGGTCATAATTCAAATGTGCTTAAATGTAACTAGTTATAGGAAGAAAAAAACTTCTGGTTTTAAAATAAAGTATTCACCACCTTCATTTTTTTTTTATCAGTATAAACAAAGTTAGAACTAAGACATATGTGCTACTGGCTGTCAGACTGTGACAAGAAACAGGAATAAAGTTACTCTTTCCTAGTAGTTATATTACATTAAGGCTTAAAGTGGGTTTAAAGGTATTATCTGAAACAGGAGAAAAATTGCTCTTACAGTATCAATTTTCTAGCAAAGAGAGTCCCTTTGGGGTTCTTCCTTGGATGCCAAAATAATGAAGGAAAGAATCCATTTAAATTTCCTTTATCAGTGTACACACACACACATACACACACACTGATTAGGCACATGTATTATCTGAACTGCAGGATGAATCTGCTTAAGTTCCTCTGATTTCCCAGGATTTGTACTTAGAAAAATAGACAGATGAGTTTTCAATGTAAAGTTCATGCCCTTATAATTCAATCACTCTTCTAAAGCACATGGATGAGGTCCTTCGTTTAAAGGATAAAGATATTCCCCAGGAAATCATTTTAAAATAAACACCTTGTTATTTTATACATATTAAAAAATTCTAGCCGTTAGGATACAGTCAGAAAGCCAATCTGCAGGCCATATGAGAGTGTGCATGTGACCCACTCACATTTGGGACACCAGACGCCTGGCGCTCTACTAACACAATGCTTCTCTTTGTGTCACCCTCACGCCTTGTTCCACGGGGGAATTCTGACCTCAGGAGCATGCTCCTGAGGGTAGGTTCGCCTCAAATCCTGTCAGGGATATCTTTTAACATCTCCAATGTTCTGAGATCAGGATTCTAATTTGAGAGCTTTCCTCTCAGTTTCATTTGTGTTTCTGCACTTTTTGAAAAGAAAAATTCTCTTTGAAATGATTAAGATTTCACTCATCTTTGGCTTTTTAAAAAATGGCTGAGTTTTTCAGAGTTTTACTCTATAGGCATAGGGTACATTTTTAAGCAGAGTTGTGGTCAAGTTAAGAATTCCTAGCAAAACCATAAACTTTCCACCTCCATGTGAAGTGTGGCTTTGAAAGTGTGCATGTTTCCAGGGAGTAATATGACTACAAAACATTATTATTTTAAAAATAAAGAAATCAAATTTCAACCCTCAGCTGTAAAGTAGAAAATATTTTAAAGGCTTAAATGACTCACAGCAACCATATGTATATTGAGGATCCATAACTATACACACTTTGGGAAATTCTTCTGGTTGATGATTAAAATAGTTTACCCACTCATGTTCGGAAACAGTGAGGTGGGGCTGAGAGTTATCTTTAAAGGAGCAGTGTCAGATTTTTGTCAAGATTCCTAATCTTGTTGGATGGCTAAAATGTTACTTGATATTGCCCAAATGTGCAAAGAAAATGTAGCTTCTTTATTTTCTCTTATACCTAGTCTCCCTCTCAAGGTCTCTATCCTGCTGGGTAATGGAAAAAGCAAAGAAATCAGCAATAACACTATTTCGTCAAACCAAGGAGCTTGAGGATTCTCAGTTCAATAGTTTTCTCTCGAATAACTTAGACTCTTTCATGTAATATGTCAACTTATCAGATTTTCCTCCCCTCCCCTCCTCTTGATCCTTCCAAGATGGTAACAGGGTATATAGGAGGGCTCACAGGACCTCACGATCTTGTGTCAGCAGTAGAGGAAGGGGCCTCAAATCTATGCAGCAGTCTCTCATGGGTTTCTCCTGCAGTGTGGCTGGATTGATCCCTGGTCCTGTGTCCCTGGTATCCTTGGTGGTGGGATAGGTCTCATCTGGGTCTTTTGGAATGTCATGCTGGTACCTACTGACTCCAGTGAGAGTTCGCACACATTATACCATCTTTATTCTAACTCCAGGCCTCTGCCAGTCCATCAGTTCTCTCAACTGGTCTAAGGCCTATTCTTGGGTGCATGGAAATATTGCTGGCTATGGGAAGTTTCAGAGCTGCCTCAGATCCATCACTAGATCCTTCCTTCAGCCAGTGTAGCCCTACTGCTCAAGTGCCATATTGGATAAAGCTCTGAGCTAAGGGCTGAGCATCTCCTAGATGCCTGGAATTTTACCCTTATTATAGATGCTCAGGCTCAAACCCTCAGAGGCTTCCATACATAGCTGGATGTTTTAGTGATTTCACTGATTCCAACTTTAATGATTTAATGATTTCAGTTCCTTGAAGTTGGCTTCAAGAGGGGATAAGAAACTGGACTTTTTCATCTACCTGTCCTCTTCTGCGTTTCACCATCCACTTCTGCAAAAGTGTTCTGATTTTCTTTCTGCTCCTGTGCAACAGGAGCTTCCCTTAATTAAAATCCTGAGTTCTCTCTACCTCACTTTGTAGTACAATTCTATGATCTGCTTCAAAGGCCAAGCTTTTTAGGTTAATGAAAATGAAAAGGAATAAGAAAAATTTCTTTCTTAATAAAATTGTTTCTGAGAAATTGAAAAGTCTTACTCTGGATTTTAAAGATTTTTCCTCCCTCCCTTCCTCCTCCAACTCCTTCCTTCCTTCTTTCTTTTTCTTCCTTCCTTCCTTCCTACCTTTTTTCCTTCCTTCCTTCCTACCTTTCTTCCTTCCTTCCTTCCTACCTTTCTTCCTTCCTTTTTCTATATTCCTGCTATACCAATCTTAATGTCTTAATCAAAATAGATATGTCTGGCCAAATAGGAGAGAGGTTACATACAACGAAAGAGAGGAATGCATTTATAGATAGATGGGGGGTGGGGGGTGCGGGGGTAGCTGTTGTTATAGAATCCTTGATTTTGAAGGGACCTTAGGTAATGTTCTCTAGTTCATCCTCAATATTCATGGTCAATGTGACTGATAGATGGCCTACTTGTTTGTGTCTGGCCACTTGCAGAGCACAGCCTTGTGAATTAGCCTAGTCCACAGCTTAGCAAACTATGGCCTGTAGGCCTGTAGGCCAAATTTAACCTATTGCCTGTTTCTGCAAATAAAATATTTTATGGAATAGCCATAGTCATTCATTTACATATTGTCTATGTCTGCTCAGTGCTACAACAGCAGAGTTAAGGAGTTGGCAACAGATATCATATGGCCTACAAAGTCTAAAATATTTATTATCTGGTCCTTTACACACGAAAAAGTTGCTGACTTCTGGCCTAATATTGTTAGAGAACACTAACTTTTAGAAGTTCTTCTTAGTGCAGAGATAAAATCTGTCATTAGCCAGTTTCTGTCATTAGTCCTAACTGTATCCTCAAGAGCCGCGTAAAGTGAGACTGTCCACTTGTCCACATGATAGTCCTTCAAACTCATCAAGACCGCTTATGACCACCCATAAAACTGCAGTTGCGTGGACTAATACCTGCATCTCATTTGGTCTTTCCTCATTTAACTGGGTTTCTAGACCTTTCAACATCCTGTTCTCCTATCATCATTTTCCAGTAAATTCCGATATTCACAGAATACTTGTTTACCGTTATATCTCCATGTCTTTGAACAGTATGTAGTGGAAGCTGAATAAATATTTATTAACTAAATTAATATAAGAAAATTTGGTGGAAAATTGTTGATATTTTAGTGCATCACCCTTTATTCTTCTACCTTGCATTAGATTTTTTCTATATCACAATTATACTGTATGCTTTTCACTCTGAGTTTTGCTGCAATATTGTATTATGGTCTTTACATTTTTATTATCTACCCACATGAAATTCAGTGTCTTCGTATGTAAATAATAATGCCTACCGCTGATATATACACAGGTTCAAAGCTAGAAGCTGGCTCGATTTTTTAAAAATGACCTCAATCTTCTGATGGGGAAAGGCAGTTAACATATGTAAAGGCTCTAGTACAATTTCTGGCATATGGAAGTATAGCTATAGCTATAAAAATAACCTGTGTAAATATAAGTTAATTTGTTCTATTGTGGATTAATGACTCTTTTAAAATATGGTATCTAAAACTCAACACAAATATCTAAACTATGACTGGCCTGATTTGCATCCTTTGACCTGTACATTGTATGCTTTTGATGGAGCCTGAGATTACACATTCTCTCTCTCCCTCATGGTTTTTCTCATGCTCCTCTCTTTTTCTCCTTTTACAAACATTCATGCTTTCCTAATAGTTCTCCTTTTTCCATGTAGTCATTCTGTTCAGTTAGTTCTTCTTTGTCACATGAACAGCAGTTAAGCTGAGTATTCTAATTCTGTATTTCTGCAGCTAACTAAATCCAAACTGGATTTTTAAATTATGTCCTTGAAATTTCATTTTATTAGTATTTTTCAACCCGTATTTTTAACACAATGCTTATCTATCTTTCCTATCTTTGGGTCACTCACAAACATGATAAGTAATTCAAGTTTTGGCAAAGTGTTCAAAAAGGACTAAAGGCAATCCCTGAGAACTCTAATTGAGGTCTAGATTGAAATCAATTAACCAACACAGACTCTATAAAATCATAACATAACAAAATGAAAAAGCTGGTTAAATGCTTATGCTCAGAGGTATTTGCATTGAATTTCTCTTTCCATTTATTTCTATTATTTACAGGTTATCTGTTTAATAATCTGTCCTAAAGTTTTACCATTATTCAACCCCTACGTACTTTGCTGTTTTAAGCATTTTGTACACACAACATTTCATCCTCAAAAAAATCCTGTGATACATTATAGGATAAGTGTGACTCCAAGAAATTAAGTAACTGGCCCAAGGTCGTAAGACCAAGAGGGTAAGAGCTGGTTCAGACAGAGATGTGATTAACCAAAGTCCCTGTCTTTAATCACTAGGCTGCACTATCTTAAAATTTACCAGACACTCATTTACTCTGGACACTCAGTTACAGAACCTAGAACAGAGGCCGGTAAACTTTTCCTGTAAAGGGCAACACAGTAAATATTTTTGGCTTTGCAGGCCACTGAGTCTCCCTTGCAACTGCTCAACTATGCCATTGTGGCATGAAAGTAGCCATAGAAAACATGTAAACAAATGTCTACGGCTGAATTACAATAAAACTTTATTTACAAAAACAAGCAGAGTCAGATTTGGCCCTTGGGCGATAGGTTGCTGACCCCTGATCTAGACAGCATGTGCCTATTTCTTTACTCATCCCCCAGAGGAAAATATGTTTTCAGAAACTCTTTAGCCATGAAATAGGTTCAATAAGGTATAGAAGAAAATTGTTTATAGTGTTTTATTTCTTCAAAACATAAGGAAATTAATTTTATTTTATTTACAGATCAACACTGGTGCCCTCACTTTGTCTCTATGTCTCACGGTCACACTATGGGGAAAGAACGTGAGGTCTCTTGTGGTTGGAGAGGATTCCCACTAAGCAGGGCAGTCAACACTGAGCCTTTCTTCAGCAGCTCTTGGAGAGTTAAAAGGTATTACAGTTTATCTGGCCTGATTAAGTGGATTAATAGATGACTATCTAGTTTTAACTAACTAGCGCTCACAAAACAGAGAAATGGCTTCATGGTTTCTGAATAGAAGCTACAGATTAAAGATAACACTAATAATGAAAACATAAGCAAATAGCAAGAAAATGTCAGAACTGGCCCTTTTCCTTCATATGGTACAAAAACTCTATCAGCCACATGGAGCAGTGAAAAAAAAAATCATCTAATCACATCTGAAATTAATTGCAGATTTTTTACATGAATGCATATTTTTCATTGAAACATTACTGATAAAAGAGGACATGTAGACAATTTGTAAGTAATTATATATACATGAAGTGATGTTCTTTTTCTCCCCTCTAATGTAGAGGGGGGCATAAGCAAAAACATCTGGAGACCACCGTCCTATTAGAATCTAATGGCCCCCCAGAGCAGGTACCATAGTTACACATGCTGTGCCAAGCATTATGTCTGGACCAAAGCATGCACTTCAAAATACATATTGAATGTTAATATTAATGCAATAATACAACCTTAGCTTGATCACTCCTATACTGTAACGCTTAAATTAAAGGCTCATGGCAAGGAGACAAGCAATATAGGATTACCTATATAGAAAGAAATTATTCCCGAGACCATGAAGCTGACTACGCAAAATCATGGGGGTCCACCAACTTCAAGGTGGAGAGGGACATCTTACATTTGTTGTTCATATAGAACCCTAAACTACATTGTATTTAAGCTCTAAAAATCATCATTAAAACTTTTGGAAATAAAAAGATACAAGTTTTTTAGGGTGGCATATGTGCTACAACAACCTAGATTCTATAATAGCAAATATTAATGTAAGATAGTGGAAAGAAAGAAATTTTAAGGCTTCTTGGCTCAATATGACTTCTGTGGTATTTTAGAAATATTTTATATCTTTCAGCGTTTAAAGCACTTAATTTTCAGATAAATGCCTAAACTGGTAAAATATACAGCATATCTGAATATGTAGCCCATTTCAATGACATTCCAAACTGTGTAAGATTTAGTCTTTAACTATTAGCTCGACTTAGTAATATTTTGTCTTCTCACAAATAATAAAAGGCACAATGAAGGACACATTAAATATCTTCCTCTGTAAAGTCTTTCCTCTCCTTTTTATGTATATATACTTAGAATCAAAATCTCACCTGTCTTCTGTTCTTAGTATTGTATTTTGCCTTACTGTTTGTGGCAGCCAGCCTCCAATGGTCCCCAATGATCCCGCCTCCTGGTACTCGCACCCTATCCCCTCCCACATTGTATTAGGGTTGGACGGGGTAACTAACAGGATACGGCAGAAGAGATGGTGGTTCCATCTGAGTCTAGCTCATAAAAGACGTTGTGGCTTCTACTTCTGTCTGCCTCTCTCTCTCTTTCTTTCTCTCCCTTCCTGGATTGCTCGCTCTGGGGTAGTCAGCTCCCACGTCATGAAGACGCACCAGCAGCTTTGTGGAGTGGAACTGAGGCCTCCCGCCAACGGCCACATAACGGAGCTTCCTCGGAAGCAGATCCCCCACCCCCCTCAAGCCTGGCTGACACTGTGACCGTAACCTACTAAGAGACGCTGAGCCAAAACCACCCGACTAATCTGATCCCAAATTCCTGACCCACCAAAACTGTGAGAGAATAAGTGTGTGTGTTTTAAGGCACTGGGTTTTAGAATAATTTCTAATGCCATGATCGATAACTAATATAGTATTGTACCTGATGGCAAAACAAAATACAAATTACTGCAGAACTGTCTCCTCAATATTTCACTTAATATACACCTTTTATTCAATATGAGAATCTAAGTTTTTGTTTAACCATATACCGAGAGTGTCCTGTATTGCATTCTTCATCAAACTACCTCCACAAATTACCCCATAAAATTTCGCCCTACATTTTAAAGCTTTTTTCACTGTTTCATCACTTCCAAGAAGCTAGACTAAACATTGTAGTTTTCTTTCTCTCTCCTTTCTACAGATCCACTCACCACACTGCTATATTCTCTACATTTTGCTCAATAAATGGAATTGTGAGCATCCTAAGGGCAATCTACTTTCACATCTTAGGCTTTCAAGTTTCTGCTTACAGCCCAACACTGAGCATCAAGCTCAAAGACAGAATTTTATAATTAAAAAGGGTCTTAGTTCAGAAGTTTTAATATTTGAGGTCTAGAGAGAGTAAGCAACTTCCCCAAGCCTACATAATGACAGGTCTGTATTAGATTCCAGGAATTCTATTTCTCGATCTGGTCCTATTTCCACATCACCACTTTAAAACAAAAAATGATGTTGGTATGATAGTTAATAAACTGCAGAGGCAGAGGAAAAAGGGTTGTATCTAATTCTATATTCTTTACAGAATCCTTTAAGTCCCATCACAACTCAATTCATATTTATTATTTTTATCATGCCAAATATTTCATTTTTAAGCAATAAGAAGCAGGTTTAAAAAAAAAAAAGGAAAAGAAGGAAAACCAAGACCAAAGGAAGTTACAGTCATGATTTATTTTAAGACCTATGTTTTAAACAATGTCTCCCTTTCCAGATTTCTGAACTACTTTGTCAGAGAACACTCCACCTGCTGGGTTTTTTACCTGGATCCTGGCTGTGCTTAGGACTAATGATTCCCAGCTGTTGGCTGTGTGTTGCATTTGCTCTTTCTGTACATATGGTGCCTAAGAGATTGGACATTGATGATATGGACATGTATATTTATACGCATATAAGTAGGATTTCCACAGAAAGATATATACATCTCAGTTGGTGGGACAAAATAGCTCCCCTGCTGAGGAAAACGGATACACATATGAATACTCTGTTTTGCTCATCTCTCCTTGTTTGCATTTATTCATTGATCCGTTTCCATTCCAACTTCTTTTACTCCCAGAGTAGTCTATCAGGATGGAGGGCTTTTGGCAACAATCTCAAGCGAGTTTAGATGGCAAAATGAAGCAGATCTGATCCGTCTGAAGGTACCATTTAAGAATTAGTGGCAGATTTTCTAATTCTACCTATGTAATGCATTACAAACAGTAGTCACATAATAAATACTTGTTGAATAATAAAATGATCACCTATGAATCCACAGCTAGAGAAAAATTGTCCTCAATATTCTACATCCGTAATTTTCAATCATTTTGTCTTCCACGATAAAAGTGTTATCTTCACATGACAGATCACATTCACATAGATGACATATTCCTACAGGTATATCCAGAATTATTTGAAAATTTTTGCACTTACTTTTTTTTTCACCCAATCATACATAACATACCTTGAGATTCATAACCATTAGCAAAAGCCACTCACGATGAATGTGAGATTGGTTAAACAGATAATAGTATGTTATGTAGGATTCCCAGGATGTCCATTTCGTCTCTCTCTCTCAAGAATGCAAGTTGGAGTGGAGGTGAGATAATGATGTTGTTTTAGAGAAACTTTGAATTTGTTCTAATTTGAAAGAAGGCACCATTTATAATCTTAGGTTCTTTAAATATGATTAATTACAAATTATAAAATTTTTCACAGCTGTTGATGGCATGAATATAGATTTATACTTTTGTTGTGAGCCATTTACATATGTGACCTATTGACTTTTAAAGAAATGGAGTTGGATTAATACATTGGAAAACATCACTGTGGGGATTTAGAAATGGATAGTAATTTAAATACATCTGTCATTATTTATCTGAAGAATTCATTGAGCTTAGCACCAGATAGTGAATAGGGAATAAATTTTTGATTCAGAGAAAACTGGGTTCAAATATTAAATATTTGCTCTATCATTTACTAGTTATGTGGCCTTGGACAAGTTCCTTAAATTCTCTGAGCTTGAGTATAAATGGGAATAATAATTTAAAAGTTATTGGAAATAGTAAATTAAATAAAGTGAAGTCCTTTATAGTGTCTCATGCACAGCAGGCATCTAATATATGTACTATTTTCCTTCCTGCAAATTATTCCTTTTCTCCCATACGCTTTCGCTATTGTCTATTTCTGGTGAGCACCTCATCCTATCCTTTTATATGCTTTTTCAAGTTTCATAGCAGTTGGAAGAATGAAAGCTACTTTACCAAGACTCTCTTTCAGGTAGGATTCTGGATGCAATTTGGTTCTGCCCGTGAGGTGCACTGGCAAGAAATTTGGAAGACAGGCGGGTGATGGAGGACATTTTCCTTCCGGCAGCGGTAATGCCTGACAAACTGGCTTCAGCAGTGTGGACTTTTGCAGTGGTGGGCTTCCACTGCTGGCCTCCACTGCTAGTTACCAGCTTTGGGACTGCAGGACAGTTCTGACTTGGGAGTAGTTTCATGAAGCTTCCTGACCTCTGGTGGTAGCAGCCGCTTCAGGAACTTTCGATCACAGCAACAGAAGCAAAAGTCTGAAAACCTGCAACCCTGACTTTTGCTCATCCATCCTCTCCAATAATTTTGTTCATACCTAATCCCTGTATTAAATCCCTCTTCACTTGAAATAGCTAAAGGGTTTTCTGCACTGAACTTTGACTAGGTTCTAAACATGTTCTAGACACTGGGGATTTAGAGTAGAAAGATTTTCTTCCTGATCTTAACAGTGTGAAAGCCTAGGGAGCAGGCAATCCATCATCAGAAAAATCAGTATCTTTTCATCATTCACAAGAAAAGCTATTCCTGGAGAATATTATATTTTATATTGTTAATAACTTTGATGCAAATTCTTTAATTTCTCAATTTCTAAGTATTTAAGCCGATCTCATGATTTATTAGTATTAGGGACTAAATTATACTGGTAATTATACTGGTAAACAAAAGCGAGTAACTCAAATTTTCTAACACTTAGCATTCTCATGACCTCTGTCCTCTTCTGCAATCTAATTGTTAAAGCCAGAACACACCTTGAACTTGAATCAACCTGATTTGGGCCATAAGTATAATGTTATAATTGTATTGATAAAATTTATTATAAAACCACCTGGGGTTTTTTTATTATTATTATTTCCAATTAAGTAAAAAAAACACCAAGTCTAATGATTATACATCAATGTAATGTAATATAAATGAATATAACAATTAACGAGTCAAATAAGCACTTTAGATCTCCTTTTCTTCTTTCCTTCCTTCCCCCCCTCCTTCCTTCTTTTCCTTCTTCTTCCTCTTCTTCTTTTCCTTTCTTTTTATAAATGTCAAAGGCAGGGCCTGGGTGGTTTCTCATATCCTTTAATGCTCTGAAATTCTGTTTCTCTATTTAAGAAAAAACAAGCTCTTGGTCTGCAGGGATTTTGACTAAGATATTCTTTACGGTTCTGAGAATGAATAATCCTCTCTCACTTACTATATGTATGTCAACTCTTGTCACTCACTCACTATATATTTGTTCTAGTTTCTGCACTTACTCTGAATTTATATTGTAATACTCTTATGAGCAGCCATTGAAAAAGTAATTTCTCTGTCTTAGATTTCTCTCAGGGTGAACAAAGCTGATAATCCGAGCCCAGAAGGCTTAGATAAGGTATAATGAATAGATTTAGCGTGAATCTACGTCAGGGCTACTTGGAGTGCTGGGTTGAGAATTTGTCTCAGGCACAGCCTGGAATCAAGGGAAAAGAGTGACATGTTCCTTTAGTGATGACTGTTATTGCCAGCGGTTGGAGTAGAGGAAAGCAGTCGCATATGTGCCATATATTTGCCATCCTTCATCTAAAATCATTTATTCAGTTATCCCTGCCTTTAGAATAAGCTCTCCGCCAGGCATAGCCTTCAGATCACGAATGGTAATGGGATGCAGCTGTGCAGTTCTAAGATGCTCTCAGGTGCTGCTGATGCTGCTAACCCACAGAACACACTGGAATAGCAAGGTGGAGGAAGCTTCACTTAATACAAGGAAAAAGTTTACGTTGCCATTTTTCTTTGCAGGAGTAAGATAAACCATCAGACTAGTTCTTGAAGACAAGAAAGGACAAGACAGCAGTCAAAGTTTACCTGGCTAAGAGATAGGTACTGTCTGAGAAGGAACGAAGCCAAGCAGAATGAATTTAAAGTACTGAGTCCTTTGGAACTAACGTGTCTTTATATTATGATAAGAAGGATCGTTAGGTCTAAGTACACCTGTTCAGTCTTTCTATTTGCATTTCTAAGAACAGAGATGCTTTAGAAAAGTGAAAGTTTTAAAATTCTGCTTTCATCAATTATTTCCATTTTGTGTTCCCAAAGAATTTGATAAAAATTGTTTAGGAATTCTCTCACTTATGTCAAGAAGAACCAAGGCAAAGCTGTTTCCGTATCCGGGAGCAGCAGGACAATGTACACAGTTGTGACCATAAAAAATAAGGTCTCAGAACCTTAAGGGAGCAAGAACTCGGAAGGGCAGAGTCTGGAACGTCAACTACCTAAATAGGTATTACTCCCTAATTCTCATGTGGATGTTTAAAAAAATTATTTTCTGCTTGATTTTGGAAGACTTGTGCTGTGTTCTTTTAACAAGAGGCCATAGTTTTATGAGCATCTAAAGAGCTCTATCCTTTACAAAGAAACAGGTCTGATTATTTTACATGTTAATAACTGAGGACTGACACCAGCAAGTACTTACTCCAAATAGGAAAGGAAAAGTAGCCTGTTTAGGAATTGTGATCGGTTGTTTGCTTTTAACTTTTACACAATATAGTATTATTTGTCCTCTAAGCAAGATCTTCTGCCAAAATTAGAAAAGCAATAGATCAAATTTTGATTAGAAATGGAACAGTATGAAACTCAAGCTTCTTAGCGACATTCAAGCATGTTTTATATACCAGTGGCAAAATGATGGCAAATCAAGGCAAAACCTGCTAACTGTTAAATTCTTTTTCAGACTGTAGATCAGTATTGGAGAATAGATATCTATGTACACATCATATTTAATCTACAGTGAACTACAGATATCTTTCACTAAATATTTTACTGTAGTTTTTTTTTTTCTCCTGGGCCTAAATTACTTATTAGCACATTATGCTAATTATTATGTGCTATTAACTAGCACATATTATTATGCTATTAATTAGCACATAGAATGAAGCCTCTTAAGAAACTGATTTCTATTGGCCACCAAGTTTGTTCTAGATTTAGTAGGGCAACCACATCAATAGTACCCTCCTGATTTAAAAGAATTAGTATATCCTGCCAGAGGAACACAATTGTACTGTCTAGGTTTAGTCCCACTCAATAAGAAGTCTCTATTGAAAGAATGTATAATGTTGCATTGATTTAAGCAGGAACCTAAAATGAAGTCACACTGCTTTCTTGTAGCCTCAGCACGTACCACATGAAGATGGGAAAGTTCAGGGGGTATCTGGGCATTGTAAATATTATTTAATCATATTCACAAGACCTGAATTGCTTTGTTTCTTGTGTCCTAAATATGTTTAAATAATTGTAAGTCTCAAGCAAAATTTGAGTATTAGCCCCAAAATATCTTGCCAAATGAGTGCTAAATCTATCTTTCTTTCTCTCTCTCTCTCTCCCTTTCTTTCCTTTCTCCCCCCCTTCATTCTTTTCTTTCCTCCTAACTTCCTAACTTCCTTCCTTCCAATTTTTTTTTTTCGCTGATTATAACTATAGTATCTCATGACCATGGTGGATCATTCCTTTCATTAAATATTTTTTTTTTGCTGGTTATAAATGTAACCTCTTCCGACCATGATGGAAAATATACAAAAGTGTAGAAACGATAACGCCTGTCTCATGAGACAGCCACTGTTCACATTTCAGCGTATTTTCTTCCATATTTTTATGCTAAATATTTTCTTTAAACTTTGCAGAAAGTTCAAAAAAGAGTGGCAATATGAAGTAAGAAGTTTTTAAAATTATTCTTTTTACATAAAAGAATCTTGTACAACAAATTTAATTTACAACACTGGTTTCCATTTTAATAGCCTATAACATTTTGTCCTGTATGAGGTTTACTTATATATTACATACATTCATTCTTTTCTTTTTGAAAACTTAATTTTATCTAGATGTAAATTTTCAAAATTGCAAATCAAAAGCATTAGCACCCTCTTGTGGTATAACAAATGTTAAGCGCAAACTGGCCTCAATTTTTCTTTCGTTCATTCTGTTTTTAACAATGCATAAAACAATTTAAAATCCCTTATATGTAACATGTAATTTTAAATATATTCTGGTCATTTCAAAGTGCAAATGTGCAGCATAAATCAATCAAAATGTTAAAAGTAATACTACCGATTTAAAGAGAAGATTAATACTTTGTTGCATATTATGATATTAACACTCTATACGATATTTTTCTATGATCTTATGATAATGACAGCATATTTTAAAGCACTTAAATTTATTTTTAGAAAGTAGATAAAACTTTTCAAATGTATGTATGAATCAGCTGAGGTTTTGTTAAAACGCAAATTCTGATTCAAAAGGTTTGGATGGAGCCTGGGATTCTGTACTTCTAATAAGCTCCCCGAAGATACTGATGTTGCTGTTCCAAGCAGCACACGTGAGTAGTAGTCACGTAGAAAAAATATTTAAATTTTTTTTTTTTTTTTTTTTTTTTTTTGTGAGGAGATCAGCCCTGAGCTAACATCCGCCAATCCTCCTCCTTTTTTTTTTTTTTTGCTGAGGAAGACGGCCCTGGGCTAACATCGGTGCCTATCTTCCTCCACTTTATATGGGACGCCGCCACAGCATGGCTTACCAAGCAGTGCGTCGGTGCGCGCCCGGGATCCGAACCAGCGAACCCCGGGCCGCCGCAGCGGAGCGCGCGCACTTAACCGCTTGCGCCACCGGGCTGGCCCAAAAAAATATTTAAATTTTTTGTATGAAGGATTTAAAAATATTTATAAATATTTTACGTGACTGGCTAAGTAATAAATATAGATACAATTCTTTCGGAGATCATTGCAAACTTTTACGAACTAATTGATTTGTGTGCATTTTAACACACTATCTTATACTAAGAAATTCACAGAAAATTCCCAAGTGGTATTTGTGGTTTTCTTTTATGCCTTTTTTATGTGCAAATGTGAAAACAAAAGGCTATTTTGATATGTATTTTACTTTTAAATGTTTCTCACCTATCAGATTTTCACAGAAATCTTTGCTTGAGTTAAAAATCACTTAGAAGTATGAGTTTTGACCCTAGAACTTTTATCAGCACCAAATGTCAAAGCAACGATGCATTTGGTACTGTGCTTGGCACATAATAAGAACTCGTATATTTTAGCTATTATTATCTCATTCCATCAAATACAATAATCAAACAAAGCCTCCAACTATAAGAGATTTATTAATGATTTTATAGACAATCATGCTGAAAAGATTGTGGCTAAGAAAAAGTAACTAAGTAGTGGTGCTTCCTTCTGCTAAGGAACAGTCTGCCTACACCTATGCAGTAAACAGCTATTTTAAAGACTCTTAGTTTCAGTCAATTTCCATCTTTAATGTAGCACCATATTTAGAAGAAGGAAAAAACTAATCAAACGTTAGCTGACCACACTTTACTATTTGTGTTTTACCCTTTACCACAGAGTATTTAAAGCTTTAAATCCTCTGGGCAAGTTTATAATTTCTTTTATATATATATCCACATACCTATAATATTATTCTAATAATCTTTATTTCTAGAAAGGCAGATAGATAACACTCAGAATGGTGTGTGTGTGTGTGAAACATTTAATTCATGATAAGTAAATGACCTAATACTTTGAATCTTGACAATGGAATAAAGGGAAGATTATTGTACAGGTCCTAGGAAACTATGGGAATGACAGTCATTTTTGATGTCCAAATAACACAATTTTTAAAAAAATAAACAGAATAGGGGAAAAGGATCTCATAGCATATATAAGTCCATACAAAAAAGTAAGCATGTGTTATCATCCAACTTGTCCAAATTAGGAAATAAAAGTTTAAAAATATAAATAACTTACCTTGTCTCTAGGAGCCAATGAGATGTTCTAATAGAAATGATATGCTCCTGAAGACCAGGAGCTATAGCTCTTTAATATATGTAGACCCTTTAGGACACACAGCACATGGAAGACTCATCATATTGCCTCTGTTCACTCTTAATATAGGACTCCATTAAAAGACCACCCATTATTGGGTGTTCAGTGCCCACAGAAGGGGCTGGGCACTTCAGCCTTGAGACAGATTTAGGATGTCGTCATTGTATGTGAGCTCTAGAAATTACACACCTCTATTCCGACAATATATTTTTTTCTACTTAAATTATGTCATAAGATGAGAAACAAGTGTCCATGTCTAATGCTATTTCAAACTCTCGTCCAGTGTGTGTACCACTGCAGTCTGTAACACATACGGGACTGAAAGTCTGAGTGGGAAGTAATATAATACAAGCACTTCAGAAAGTGACAGTATGAAGGATTAGAAAACTACACTGTTTATAGTGGCAAAAGTAGCAACATAAACTGAAGAATAAGAGCCTGACAAAAAGAGTGATTGGGAAGTAGCTGTTATAAATAACTTTTAGCTATAGATATTTAATTTACACTGACTTAGGTGTATAACCATTTTAACTGGCATTTTAAAATAATTCACCAAGAATATGAATGCATCACATTAGCTAAGTACAAGGCATATTTATAAATGAGAAATTACAAACTTATGACACTCCCGTGCCTTTCTCCTAATGACATTTTCAACTTTCAATGGTTTGTATTTGTATTTTTCTTTGTAGACATAGTATAATTAATATAGAAATGTCATTCACTGTTTAGATTTTATATAAACTCATTATTTTACTTAGAACAGCTTCCAGCTGTGGAGTTAATATTTATTCAAATTTCTATACATATGAAAATAAGGAATTCAGATCTATTTCCTTCTTTCTTTTTTTCTTTTTTTAAGAAGAAATATTTCACTGAGGGAGCCCTAGCAAGCACAGAAAAATCTTCTAGTATGGACTAATTTGGACCACTTTCTATTTCTGAAGAAATCACCACTGCTGTCAGATTTTTGACAAATAAAACTATAAAATCTAGTAGAATTGCAAATAATATTGTCCATCAGGTAGAATAGTATCTCCTTACGCACGCATTTTGAGTTTACATGAAATGGAAAACAAATGCATGCACTATGTTACTGCACCTAAGACAAAAACATAACTGGTATTCAGTGACCCCCCATCTCCACTCTGGGTTAGATATCACCTGATTAATTCTATACGATCTATAAGAAGCATTGTCTACTCTGCAGTTCCAAAAATTTTAAAGCACAATGAAGTATAACAGAGATGACCTTTGCTATACACTAGATTTTTAAAAATGTAGAAATATCCTGATTATAGACCGTGGAAAATATTTTTATTCTACTTTTGTGAACAAGATGAAGTAGTGTAGGATAGATGATACATCAGAGAGATGAATAATTTCTGGTTGAACAATGATATTCAGAGAATATCACATAATCACAGGACAGACAATAAGCTGAAGTAAATCTCTAGTGGCTTGTCACAACTCTCGCTTTTCACCATTTTTCTCTGTATCTTGGATAAAAATAAGTATCATACCTATCAAATACTTACATTTTTTATACAGATGTTCAAATAGCAGATAATAGTATTGAAAAATCAAATCAAAATTAAACAGATTCAATAGACTAAGTTAACAATTCACAAGCTATGCTAAGCAGAATACTGGCTTTATGGTATGTCACTAGTGTTACTTGAAAAATAATTCAGTAGTCAAATAAATTTGGGAAATGTTGGGCAAATAAAGTTTAAATTGGCTTCTTAACTGTAGAACTTCTCAGAAGTTTTGATTATCAGATGGTCATTGAAAATCTACAAGACAGGAATATAGTATAAATAATTTTACAAATTTATTTGACCATAGAATATTTTTTCTTAAGGAACATCACATAGGACTCATATGTCATGAAACGCACTTTAGATGGTTTAATACAAATGCCCAAATCACTAAATTGAAATTTAATAGGGATCAATGTAAAATTATATATATATGTGTGTAGATTATATTCAAAAAGGTCAACCAAATGAGTAAAAGCCAAGATCTACCATAGCAGTTCTATGTGAGCCAAGAATACATTTGTAATGTGAACACACAAAAAGCCAAATGCAATACTAAACAACATACAAGATGTGTTTGTTAACACACATTTAACTTGAGTAGATCATGAAGAGAGGCCTGGGACACAAAAAGCCCTATAAGCCAGGATATTATGGAGTAGTTGAAGAAAATGAGGATGTTTAGCAGAAGGAAAGACTTGGCCTATCCTTGATAACTCTACTCAGCTAAGGGCTGAGTATGAAAGAGAGCTCAGAATTATTCAGAGCTGCCTCAGGAGACTAAAGTAATAAAAAGGCAAATTCCAGCCCTAAATAAAAAAATAGGTCATGCATTATTATTATCCTTGTTGTCGTTGCTGTTGTTTTTAATTGAGGTAACATTAATTTATAACATTATATAGATTTCAGGTGCATTTCATTCTATTTCAACTTCTGTATACACTACATTGCATTCACCACCAAAAGTCTAGTTCCCATTCGTCACTATATAAATGTCCCCCTTTACCCATTTTGTACTCCCCCCCGAGCCCACCTTCCCCTCTGGTTACCACCAACATATTCTCTGTATCTATGTGTTTGTTGTTGTTTTATCTTCCACATATGAGTGAAATCACACAGTGTTTGTCTTTCTCTGCCTGACTTATTTCACTTAGCATAATACCCTCAAGTTTCATCCATGTTGTTGCAAATGGCAAGATTTCATGTTTTTTTTTATAGCTGAGTAGTATTCCGTTATATATATACATACACACACCACTTCTTCTTTATCCATTCATCCACTGATGGGCACTTGGGTTGTTTCCATGCCTTAGCTATTGTGAATAATGCTGCAATGAATGTAAGGGTTCATGTATCTTCTTGGATTAGTGTTTTTGTGTTCTTTGGATAAATACCCAGCAGTGGAATAGCTGCATCATGTGGCAGTTTTATTCCTAATTTTTTGAAGACTGTCCATACTGTTCTCCATAGTGGCTGCACCAATTTACATTCCCACCAGCAGTGTACGAGGGTTCCCTTTACTCCACATCCTAACTCTTGTTATTTCTTGTCTTTTTATTAATAATCATTCTGATGGGCACAAGGTGATATCCCATTGTGATTTTGATTTGCATTTCCCTAGTAATTAGTGATGTTGAACATCTTTTCATGTGCCTGTTGGCCATCTGTATATCTTCTTTGGGAAAATGTCTGTTCATATCCTCTGCCCATTTTTTCATCAGGTTGCTTGTTTTTTGTTGTTGAGTTGTATGAGTTCTTTATATATTTTGGATATTAACCCCTTATGAGATCTTTTTAGATTCTCTATTTCTTCATGATGTAGTTCTGGAAGGTTGTATGCTTCTAAGCATTTATCTGTTTCTTTTAGATTATCCAATTTATTGGTGTATAGCTTTTCACAGTATTCTCTTTTAATCCTTTGTGTATCTGTGGTATCCATTGTACTTTCTCCTCTTTTGTTTCTGATTTTAGAGTTTTCTCTCTTTTTTTTCTTAGTAAGTCTAGCTAAAGGTTTGTCAGTTTTGTTTTATCTTTTCAAAGAACCAGCTCTTAGTTTCATTGATCTTTTCTATAGTCTTTTAAATCTCTGTTTCATTTATTTCCACTCTGATTTTTATTATTTCATTCTTTGTTACTTTGGGTTCATTTCTTCTTTTTTTCCTAGTTCCTTAAATGTAATGTTAAATCGTTTATGGGAGATTTTTCTTGTTTCTTAAGGTACACTTATATTGCTATAAACTTCCTTCTTAGCACCGTTTTTGCTGTATCCAATATTTTGGTATGTTGTGTTTTCATTTTCATTTGTTTCCAGATATTTTTTTATTTCTCCTTTGATTTCTTTGTTGAGCCAATAGTTGTTCAGTAGCACATTGTTTGGTCTCCACATATGTGTAACGATTTCCAGCTTTCTTCTTGTAATTGATTTCTAGTTTCATACTGTTGTGGTCAGAAAGATGCCTGAGATGATTTCAATCTTAAAATTAATGAGACTTGATTTGTTTCCCAACATATGGTCTATGCTTGATAATATTCCATGTGTACTTGATAAGAATGTGTATTCTGCTGTTCTTGGATGGAACGTTCTATGTATATCTATTAAATCCATCTGGCTAACATTTCATTTAAAGCTGATTTTTCCTTGTTGAATTTCTGTCTGGATGATCCATTGATGCAAGTAGGGTATTAAAGTCCCCTAGTATTAATGTGTTGTTGTCACTGTCAATTTCTCCCTTTAGGTCTGTTAATAATTACTTTATATATTTTGGTGCTCCAATGTTAGGTGCATATATATTAATAAGTGTTATGTCTTCTTGAGGGATTGTCCCCTTTTTCATTGTATATTGTCCATCTTTGTTTCCTGTTACCTTTTTCTGGCTTGAAGTCTATTTTGTCTGATATAAGTATGGTTACACCTGCTTTCTTTTGGTTGCCATTTGCTTGGCGTATCATCTTCCATCCCTTCACTTTGAGCCTATGTTTGTTTTTAGAGCTGAGATGGGTCTCCTGGAGGCAGTATATTGTTGGGTCTCGTTTATTAATTCATCCAGCCACTCTGTGTCTCTTGATTGGTGAATTTAATCCATTTAAATTTAGGGTGAATATTGATAAACAAGGACTTAATATTGCCATTTTATCTTTTGTTTTCTGGTTGCTCTATATTTCCCTTGTTTCTTTTTCCTTGTATTTCTGTCTGCCATTTCAGTTTGGTGGTTTTCTGTGATGTTTTTCTCCGTTTCCTCTTTTCTTATGTTTTGTTTCTCTGCTCTGAATTTTTGTTTTCTGCTTACCACAAGGTTTGTGTAAAAGGTCTCATAAGTAAGACAGTCCTTTTTCTGCTGATAGATCTTACCTTTATTTGCCTATACAGATTTCATCCTTTTCCTCTTCCCCTTCTATATTTTTGTTGTCACAAATTACCCCTTTTTATGTTATAAGTTCAATACCAAATTGAAGTGGTTATGGTCAGTTTTAATGCTTCCTTTCCCTTTAATCTTTATGTTATAATTAAGTGTTTATCAACCTTTTCTGATATAGAGTTGCAATTTTCTGATTCTGTCTGTCCATTTATTACCTTGCTCAAAGTTTTGTTTACTTTTGCCTCTTCGTTTCAGGTAGGACAGCTCCTTTCAACATTTCTTGTAAGGCAGGTCCAGTGGCAATGAACTCCTCAGCTTTTGTTTATCTGGAAAAGCCTTTATTTCTCCTTCATATCTGAATAATAACTTTGCTGGATAGAGTCTTCTTGGCTGACATTTTTTATCTTTCAATATTTTGAATATATCATTCCACTCTCTCCTGGCCTGTAGAGTTTCTGCTGAGTAATCTGCTGATAGCCTAATTGGGATTCCCTTCTACGTTACTGGTTTTATTTTTTTTCCCCCAGCTGTCTTTGATATCCTTCATCATTGGCTTTTGACAGTTTTATCATGTGTCTTGGAGAAGATCTTTTTGTTTTGAGATAATTGGGTGTTCTGTTAGCTTCATGGATTTGTATATCCAGTTCCTTCCCCAAATATGGGAAGTTCTCAGCTATTTTTCATTAAATAAGTTCTCTGCTCCTTTCTCTCTCTCTTCGTCTTCTGGGATACCCATTAGCCTTATGTTGCTATTTCTAATGACTCAGATAATTCTCATAGAATTTTGACATTTTTAAAAAATCTTAGTTCTCTGATCTACCTGCATCATTTCCAGGTTTCTATCTTCAAACTTGCTAATTCTCTCTTCCATATGGTCTGCTTTATTTCCAGTGCTTTTTAATACATTCTTCGTCTCATATATTGAGTTCTTCACCTCCAGAATTTCTATTTGGTTCTCTTTTAGAGTTTCAATCTCTTTGGTAAAGTATTCCTTCTGTTCATGAATTTTATTCCTGAGCTCATTAAACTAACTTTCTGAATTTTCTTATATCTTATTGAGTTTCTTCATAACAACTATTGTGAATTCTTTATCAGTTAGATCATAATCTTTCAAAACCTTATGCTTGGTTTCTGGACAATTATTATTCTCTTTTTGTGATGCCATATTACTATGGCTTTTCCTGGTGCTTGATGAGTTATTCCTCTGCTGATATATTTGTCATAGTAAATACTTTTCTTATTTAGGTATAGCTTTGTTTGTTTTGATTATAATTATTCAACTGGTTGGAGATGAGCGGTCTTTCACTTGGTTTTCAGAAGGTGGAGCTATAGCACTAGTTTTTGGTTTCTCTTACCTGAGGTGTCTCTGGCTATACTTGAGGATTGGCACATTCCACCCTCCACCACCTCCATTAGGGGTGTTGTCAGTACTCTCGTCATCGCTGCCTGCACCTCCAGAGGTCACTGATGCCTTGCTGTTGCCAGTTTCATGGTCACTGGGTTAGCCACCAGGGGTCCAGGGATGACTGATGCCTTCACAGCATCTGGGATTACTTGGTTCGGAAGCTCTGCTGCTATGGTAGGGGGAGAAGAAAGGTGGGGAGGGAGTTTGTGAGGCAATGTCTCTACTGTTGCTTGTTTTTTTGTGGCCACAGGTGCCACTGTGGTTGGGAGGCCAGAGTCATGCACATACCTCTGCTGCTGCCCAGCAGATTCTCTGGGGCTGGGGTGGCTGGCTCAGCTGCCATCACCAGGGGGCCAGGATCCTGGGCACTGCCTCTGCTATTCCCCTGGTTCACCTCCTCTATGGCCTCAAATCCACCAAGCTTCTTATGTTTTGATGTGTGGATCTCTCCAGCATCCTGGTGTGTTGAGACAAATGAATCCTCTCACTCTGCCATGATGATGACGTCTCTCCATGTTGTTTTGAAACACATAAAATCTGTCACATTCAAAGCAATGATCATGACAGTGCAATCCCGCTATGCTCAGCACTTTCAAAAACCAGACACCAGCCATAAAACCCAAATATATTGTTTATGGTGCACTAAAATGTAGTAATCAAATCCACACAAATTGGAGTAAAATACATTTGAGTACTCCTAAGTATAGTTTCAAGCAGCACAATATTTCTGTAACCTGATAAGAAGCAAAAACACTATACACACTGATTAAAGATATAAATAAATAAAATGGAGTTTTTACTGGAAATTATATATATACACTAGAAATTATATTATATTATAAATTATACAAATATATATTCTATAAATATGTATATGTATTCTGGAAATATATTTTTACATACATATTCTGGAAATAGTGATTACAACAATAGCACAACACTATTACAAAAATCCTTATGTATTTATGGTGTGAAAGTGTCAGATGGTTAGTGTAAGATACACAGCTAGTATACGGTTTTAATGATGTCTTCAAGGAGAAAACATCCAAGCTGACAAATGATCTCATTTGGGAAGGCTAATGATCAAATTCATTGAAAAGTATTGTTTAACAAGTTGTTTGAAATATTATATATACAAAATTATATATTTAATTATATATAATTATATATAATTTTATTATATATTATAAATTATAAATATATATATTATAAATAAATTTATTATTTAAATTTATATATAAATATATAATTTTAATTATATATTTAATTATATATAATTAAATATATAATTTTATATATATACTTATTGTTTAAAAATCCACGTTTGCTTTTCATAGCTGATAGAAGGCCCAGTTAATATGTTCATATACTGAAATCTATGTGAGCAATATAAGTGAATACCTAGCTATCCTTGGCATTAGAATATAAAAAGGCTATTTCTCTATGCTTTTTCCTACTATAAGTGCTATTTATCAGACATAATAGATCAGCTTGCACATGGAAAGAATTTTTCCTTTTCTCTTTTTTATACTATTCACAGGCATATGGGAATCTGCCTAGATTAAGCTCAACTACCAGCACAATAAGCATAGTAGGATTAAGAACAATTTCGAAAGCATCTACAGGCCATGAGTGCTCCATACCTATTTTGAGATGAAAGGCATGATGGATAGTTCCTGATGGACTTGACATTGTATCCACTGCCACAGTTGTCTTCAAGTTCAGGGGTAGAAGACTGCCTACAGTCTATCTCAACTACAAATGTCCCAAAGGTTAATTCCCTTCTGGGGATTTACTTATGAACAAATTAAGCAAAGTTTTCAAAAAATGCCTCATTATGTGGGACAGAGACATACCAACAAATAAATGTGGCCCTGTGACTAAATGAATCTAGATCTAGCCAGAGGCACAGGGCACTCCTGTACAGGGAGGAGAGGTCTCATTGGAATAGGTTTCTTGAGATCACTGAGGTTGACTACATATATGCTTCAATGCTTTATTCCCAAAGGTGGACAAGTTCCTTCCTGTAGAGCCTTGCTCTTTTCTGAGGAATAGTGCCATTTCCCAATGATTCCCTTGAATAGTCAAAGCCTCTTCCATCATCCTTCAAGATCAGTCAGAGACCAACACAAGTACCCATTCCATTCTCTTCAATAAACTCCTTTTGCCTCAGGCTTCTGTGCCTGACACTAAGCATACACAATCTCATTTAATCCTTTTTACCATTTGTGTAAGTATCATATTATAGCTTCCAATTTAATGAGAAGACTCTAAGAGTTAAGTCAGTGCATCTCATACCTCAAGTTGTACATATGTGACACGGGGTCTTGTTAAAATGTAGATTATGATACAGTGGCTCTGGGTTTGGGACAGAGATTCTGAATTGCTTGCAAGCTTCCAGGTGATGCTTATGCTGCTGGTTCAGGAGTATTCTTTGAGTAGCAAGGGGTTAATGACTTATTTTACATGGCTTATGCTTAGCAGGGGAAAACTTTGTGCCACAGACAGTAGTTGAAGGTATATTTCAAGCTGTGTATAAGTTAGATAAGGGAACTGAAATTAATATTGGAAGCTTCACAAACATTCACAGTGAGGTTGGTTTGCATTTTTTAGCACGAGGATTGCCCTCCTCACTACAGGAGAGCACTAAGGCTATGTTGCTGAGACCTGACATCACTGCATTGCTCTATCTAGGTGGGACATGAGTCTCCTATTATTGTTTCCATGGTTGAGCGTGATTGGACATTCACTAGATTCCTGATGATACTGTTAGCAAACGTGTTTGGTGGGAAGCTTTCTAAGGATGAGCAGGACAGTAGGTGCACAAAATATATATAAGAAAACTAACGTAAACCATGAAGATCATCCCAAAATTTGCTTAAATGTTCTTAAGCCAGATTCAGCTTCAGAATTTATCCACTGGTTAGTGACTCTTTGCTCAAGTGATGTTCAGGTTTGCCTTCTAGTAATGGTCCTGATATGTGGAAGAGAGAAAATTGTCTTAAATATAGAAAAAATGTGGGCTTCAAGACAATTATTTTGAGGCTAACAGAAAATACGAGAGAATGGAACAGGAGGGAATGAGCAATAAAAAGAGACTCAGTCTAGGGAAGACTGAAATCAAAGAGCATGCTGAACAGAAGCTCTGGTGCTGTAGCGTAATTGATGATCACACCTCACCTTTTCTTGAAGTTTATTCAGTTATTCAGATAGACAGGTTGTAAGTACAGAGGGAATGTCTGTGCTCTGCAGAGGCAGTTTCTAAAATACTAAAGCCATAGTGTTTGTCCTCAAGGCCATTTTAAATGCTGAGGTAAGGGTAGCATGTTTAAACTTTAATGACACTGACTGACATTGTCCTCTGAATTCCTTGGCAGATGATACTCAAATTTGGCACAAGGTTTGGAGTATTCTGTCCTGGAGAGCCCAGGGTTAAGAACCCTCAGGAGATTTAGAAAAAGGAAGTGAAGCAGTAGCCATGTTGAGGCAGGACGGGCAGAGCAAGCTCAGGGGCAGTTGTCTTGGGAGCAGCCGGACCTGCAGCACTCCAGCTCCTGCCGGCTGTCTGCCTTGGTGTCTGTGACCCCCAGGCCAGGAGTATGTGCAGCTCCATGGAGAAGGGCGTGCTTCTTCTGGGGGTCACCTACATCACCGAAGTTGGAGGCCGAGAGGTAGGGAGGGGCTGACGTGGGTTACACTTGGTCCTCGTGGGTTCTGGTTTTTCTTTGCTCTCTCCTACTTCATGCCTATATTTCCTCCTCACTTGCTGCTCAGCTGACTTCATTCCAACACCAGACATAGAAGCAACAGCCTCACGTAGATATTTAACCAGCTCCTACCATGTGTGTGGTCAAATCCTACAGTAAATCCCTTACTCTGTGTCACTCTTAGAGTTTTTGTTTCTCAGAGCAAACTCTAAGTGACACAAGGTTAATTCCAAATTATCTTTTCTTTGTAAGGGTAAGTATGTGAAGATTGAAGATCTTGCCATAGAAACCTATACCTTATTTCTAAGAGCCAATGAACCAGGTGGTTATTTTGGGGGGGAAAGATAAGTGGATAAAGGGAAGGGAAAGAAGACAGTCTACAACAGAAGTTGACAAATCAAAGCCCATAGACCAAATCTGACCCACTGCCTGTTTTTGTAAATAAAGTTTTATTGGCACACAGTCATGCCCATTTGTTTACTTATTACTTATGACTGATTTCACGACATAATGGCAGAGTTGTATAGTGTAAGAGAAGCTGCATGGCCTACAAAGCCTAAAATATTTATTATCTGGCCCTTTACAGAAATGTTTTCTAACCCCTATTCTCAACCTTCAAGACAGAATCGTTTTTACCATGTTCAATGTTAAAAATATTATCTGTTTCTATTTTAAGAAGCTTTATATTGTTAGAATTTCTTATACAAAGAATTTTCTACAAAGGAATATGAAAAATTTGGCCCTTTATAAAATCTACTGATCTAGTTATAATTTAAATTACCATATGTTAATCATCTACTTTGTGGTAGACACTGTGAAATGTAAACACATTGTTTCAGTTGCTCCATAAAGTAATTAACAGATTAATAATCAAATCTTAAAGAGCCTATTAAATTTCCTAGTATCACACAACTAGAGTGACAAGAGTCAATATTAAAACCCAAAGCCTATTCTAACCTTTAACCTTAAAGTCTCCTCTAACAATATTTATGTTAAATATTTAGTAGAGTCTTACTACTAACTAAAGTTCAGTAAACTAATACTTCACAAAACAGGAATAAATAGTATTTGATATAATTACATACAAAATTAAAAGCATAGCTTTACAAATAACTAGCCATAGATATGAAATTGTAAATGTCTTTGAAATACTTAACAGATAAAAAAATATAATTAAACTCCAGATTAAAAAAAACAATGTTATAATGTTTAATAACAGCGTCTTGAGTAAGACGCTTACGAGCAGACTTCTCCTTACCTGTTCATGTATAATTCTTACCTTCTTCCAAGCTATTCCTGTTTCTTACGTGATTGTCCATTTGGATAACTAATACTTTTTTTTTTTTTTAATCCTTGATAGCTATGCAGCTATATTTTTAAAAAATCATCTCATAACAAACTATCAAAATCTTATTTCAAACATTCTGTTTAAAGTAAGATGAAATCTGAGTAAATCTTAGCCCACGCTGCCAGCTAACATAATAGTTTAAGCAGTGTTATGAGGAATTTTGTGCAGTCCATCACTGCTCTTCATTGAGGTTAGAAAATCTTCGACTTTGCAATACAAAAGATGGACGTATTCTGCTATCAGCATTATTTTAACTTTTGAAATGTACTCTGTGTTCCTACTTTTTCCTTTAAGTGCTTATTCCCTCTCTCTCTTCCTTTCCCTCACCACTCTCTGCTTTTTCCTTCCTTCTCTTTCTTGGAAACAGAGTTGAAGAAGGTCCTGCTTTGCAAGGTATGTTCAGAGTCTATTTGGGGAATGAGGGCACTAATTCATTTGGCTTCACCCTGACCTCTAACCATTGAGCTAGCAGGTTTATCTTTTAGGGGATTGACTTGCTTCCTACAATTTAGGGAGTGTAAGTTAACCAAGTTGGATCTAAGAGAGACCTACACTGTACAAAGCCTATGCTTTAAGAGAGCAAAGATCCAACTCTGAAAACGTGACTACAGTGCTAGAATAACCCAAAAGCATTGAAACAATGAGGCTGCTATAGACAGTGAAGGACAAAATAGGAAGGGCTTAGACATAATATAAAGTAAAGAAAAAGGTATCTGAAAATGCAAAGAAAAGAAATTAAGGAAAGGAAAACCAAGGAACAGCCCACTGTGATTGTTCTCCCTGGCCCCATTGGGCCAAATGGAAGAAAAAGATACTTAGGACGTTTTTGTGAGAAGAGTGGTTCTGTGCTGGAAACGCCAGGCACCCTGCCTTTGACCCTGCTCCAAGAGCATGTGCAGAGCAGTCAGCTTCCTCCTCCAGTGGTGGACAGAGAGACAACACACTCTTCTGTTCCTCGGGACATTTGGTTTTCAATGTACCTACTAAAATCTATAAGTCTCAGTCTCAACCTCTCTAAGTTTCTCTCCCTCCTTCCCTCTCCACCCCTCCTACACCTCCTCTCTCTTCTTCTCTTTCTCCCTCTCTCTCTCCAGAAGAACAACCTAACACTTCAGAGTCCATTAAATCCAAACACTTGGCTTATATTTTGTAACTTCCCTGGAATTTTCTTCCACCAACAAACCTCTGTTTTCTTCTGCTTTGCCTCCACTTAATATTGCCTCTCTCTCACCCTCTCTGCCTTTTGGCGGCTACAGATTACAAACCAGCATGGTGGACCCCGGAGTGATGCAGGTCTCAGAAGAAAAGACAAGTGAGGCGGTTGGAAGGAGCTGCCACCCCGGACCTGTGCCTTGCTCTGATAAAAAATATTCCAAAAAGCAGCAGCTTGGTCTGGGATAAGACTCCTGCCCCTAGTCACACGAGGATCAGGATCAAAGAAGGTTATATGAGAAGGATGCACTACCCAACTCTTCCGTATATCAGTCCATGCATTTCAGGGCTGAAGAGAGAAACAAATATAGAAGTAACTCAAAAATATTGCCAATGATGTAACTACATGTGCAAATCACTCCCCACGGGAAAATCCCTCTTAGCCTTATTCTCCCATCTCTTTAACCACTGTCAGTCTTGCTGGAACATGGCAATGCAGTGACTAAATGCAAATTGAAAATCATGAAAAAGATAAAGGATAACGTGAAGCACTGAAAGTGGACTAAAAACTTGGAGTCCTTTGCTTAGTCACTGAGAAATGGGGATTGGGTTGAGCGGGACCAGCTAACCACTGGAAAATAGGAATGATATCATAGGGGCTTCCAAAGAGGTGTACTGGAATATTAAGAGACTGAGAGAGAACCTTGGAAAAATTATTGAAGCCTTCAAATAATTTTGCAGAACTGACCATTTCTATGAAAGCGCTGGAAAGTTAAACGTAGAGGAAGGCTGTGGTATTAGGCTACAGTGACTATTATTATTCTACAGGAATCATACTGAAAAAGTCAACACAACTCATTCACTATTTTAAAAATGAGTACATAGTGGAAGAGGAACCTAAATTTTATAAGTAAAATATAACATAATTTTAAAAATAACTGTTAGTTTACTTTTTTAGGAAACTTTCTAGTCAAACTTTTCTCCAACATTAACTATGAAATTGTGCACCCCATTTTAAATGAATTCATTTTAAGTGATCTTTGTCCGGTACTAATTCTTCTCAGATAACAATCTCTCTCTCTATTAGGAAAGAACCTTAGGGACCCCTAATCCCATTCCCTCACTCTACTGAGAAAGAAACCGGAGCCCACAGGATGAGATGACTTGTCTAAGGTCCAGGGGACCCAAGTCAAGGGCAGAGCTGTCAATCAGCCCACTGGCTCCAAGCTTAGGACTCCCCTCTTCCCATGCTCTATTTCCAGTCTAGGCCCATTTCCACATTTGGGATTAACCTGCCAAATATGTAAAAATAGAGGAGTTCTTACTTTATAAACATGTTACACTTCCCAGGGTGAATCCTGAGTCAGTAGTTTCTACAGCCCCTTTTGGAATCTCTTCTGATTTCAAATGTAGCATTCCAGAGAGAAAAGGTGAAAACATATGTAATCAAAATATCATCTTTTCAATAGACTGAAGTTATAACGATCAACTATATTTTATTTCACTTTTGTGCTTTTAAAATTATATAGTCATTTTTTAAAGAGAAATACATTGTCTGCAAATGCCATTTTGCAAAGTACATGAAAACTGGGGTTTTTGTTCATTTGTAAAATAAAAAAAAACTTCAGAAATAAAAAGATATACACAGCATTTTTATCACACTAACAAAACGCGGGGCATAAAAATGTTTCCTTACCAAGAAACCATTAACTATTAATCTAGTTAAGGATATGCAGACTTTGCAGTTACATAACATAGCAATTTTTATTTTGAAATTTAAATAAACAAAGTACAGGTATTTTTTTTTTTTGACATATCCTTTTATCTTATCTAGTCAATACCAAATATTGTGGGAAAGTCCCTGCAGATTTTCTGACGCAAAATCGTGTTTAGTAATTCCCCTGCCTCTACATGCCTGTTTGAGTTTGTTTTAGTCAATGTTATTTGCTCCTTCTCGAATTTCCCCTAGAAAGTTGTATGTGCTTCTGTTATATCACTTACCAGACAATGTAGTTATTGAATTACATTTCCTCACTAATCAGCAAAACTTTTAAGGATAGAAACTTTGTTTTATTTAAGTATCAATGCAACATAATACAACCTCAGGCACATACTGAGCGTTGATGGAGTTATGTCCTTTTTTTTTTTTTAATTCTGGCTCTTTCAAGCAGATAATCCCAGGCTTGTAACAAGAGCCCTCCAAAAATCTCCTAGTTGGCTTTGATTTGAGCCCTCCTTCTCTCTTTGTGGCACTGGGATCTGGGGGTCACTCTATTTGAGGAAAAAGAAAACACTTTTTAAAAACTCTTTAAAAGTTATGTTTTTATTTTAAACTTCCACAAGCTTTTGTTAAGGTCACTGACATGACCGTTTCTTATTATGGCTCCAATATACATAGCAATTCTTTAATGCTTTTATTGTCCTGACTCAGTTTCCATCCCTCCTCTCTAAATAGAGCGGGGAATATATAGAGATGCCACAACCATAAAATCTGAAAGAATAGCTTTTCAAGGGAGCTATGGCCCTAGGACTCACTTCATACATGTGTACATAGTTCTTTATTTTGAGGAAGAAATCAGTACCTTAATTAAGTTTCTTGTTTTATAATCATTTTCCTGGCTATGTAACCAGGTTAGATCATTTCTCTGTAACCTTGTTAATTAACGGCAGTATTGATGATGTGGTAGTGTTAGTGATATTAGGGGGTTAATGGTGTTAGAATGGGTCAAACAGTCCTGGGAGACTGAGATGGATACTGGACATGCTGTATAAGCTAACACCACCCCCCCCCAAAAAAAAAACAGTTTTACACATCTTTGAAAGGCATCACTTTGTTAATACAGCAACCTGAAACAAAAATGGATTGTGCCATTTACGAAATTATTTTCTAAAAATTACAGTGATATGCTACAAAGTGTGGTTTTGGATACAGGCCCAGCAATTATGCATAACTATCAAGGTTAGGGTACGAATAGAAATCTTAATTCCTTAAGGAAAGATTAACGTGTCAACATTTGACAAGTATTAGGAATACCAGCAATGTTTCAGATGGCATGCTAAATTACTGGGTGTAAAAGCTGCAAAGATCAAGTCTTCTCTCTGAAGGAGCTCCCAATCTGATGGGAGACACGTACATATACACATGAATAAATAAGTTACACAATATAATCATGCATCAAGGTACTTTGCCCCAAATGCTTTCCGCTGCCTTCCTCCACCTCCAAGTAATAAAGCCTTCTACAAGAAGCTGCACACATGTATCCCTAGGAGCTTTAGGATAAATCATGCTATTTTCTCCCACCACTGTTTCAAATAGCTATGACTGT
Source organism: Diceros bicornis minor (assembly GCF_020826845.1). Classification (NCBI taxonomy): domain Eukaryota; kingdom Metazoa; phylum Chordata; class Mammalia; order Perissodactyla; family Rhinocerotidae; genus Diceros; species Diceros bicornis. The sequence continues at coordinate 20,799,441 of NC_080772.1, read as the reverse complement.
TGGAACTGTATACAATTTCCTTCCAAGTTCTGAGTTATCAGAGGCTCAGTGGTTGATAAACCGTGCCTAGCACAATGTCTGCTACAGAGTGAGACTGCAGAAATGATTTATTGAATGTTGAATGAAAACAAATCCCTTTATTGACTTAAAAGAGCAGCTAAAACATGCCGAAAAGTCACACAAGAGAACAGGTTTCCTGAGTACCAAATTCATTTTATATCATGCTCTCACCCTACCAAATAGTCAAATGAAGGTAAATCTGTTGTGATTAATTTAGGTCTTGGTCTCAGAGCAAATTGGGAAACAGCACAAGAGAGTGAAAGGCAAATACTTAAAAGTAAAACGTTCAGAAGGTGTGACTATAAAATTGATTGCTATTTTTTTGATACAAAACTACACAAGAAGAGGTCGGAAATTAAAGTTCCTGTTTCCCCCATGGTGTACATGTGAAATATTTCTCTATGTACATGTACGTGTGTGTGCTTCTCTCTACCTCTGGTCATAATGCTTTCCAATACATGTTCCAGACTGCCACTAGAATAAACTTTCATAAAAATATATACACGTAATCATGTGACTTCCTTGCTTATACCATTCCATAATTTTCCACTGACTTCAGGAGAAAATCCAAACCATTTAAGGAAACACAAAGCCCTCCATTATCTGACTTCGGCCAGTTTGTCCACTTCATCGCTTTCAATGATCTGCCTCCTGCCTCGTGAACCGCCAAGCATGCATACTTCCGTGCTCTCTGTCGTCCTCATCTAAAACCTAATTTTCCTCTCTGTACCTACTTGACTTTCAAGGACTCCGTGCCATCAGCAGCTCCATGAATCCTTCTCTTCCAACTCCACTCTCTTCCATTCAGGTGGAGCCCATCCATATGTTTCCATAGCATCACCTTCTTCCTACACCATAGCATGTATCACTCAGTATGTTTTAACTATTCACCTATCCTACTACTTTCTTAACTCTTTGACGTTCCTGGCTGTGTGTTTAATTTCATACCTAAATCATGTTGGGTTTTAATTTTTTAAGCTGAGATGTTTGTAGATGTGTGTGATAAAAAACAAATCCAGATGATCTTTTCATGTACATGATTCTTCTGTATTAAGACAGGTCACTTCTGACAACTTAAGTAAAATGATTATTTGCCATATTTCTAATGTCGCCGTTTCTCAAGTTTTCATTAGCATCCCTCCTATTTTTATTTTAAAACTCTCCCTAAGCAGTTTTAATTTGCCAAACTAAATTTCTTATCCTATCTTATCCTATCTTCTTCATCAACCCCACCCTTAGCTTATAGACTTACCAGCATGGCTTATAATTTACAGAGTATGTCAAAAAAACACTTTAAAACTTATTTTAGCATGAAATTCTTTTTCATTCCAAGACTAAAAATTAATTATTTTTCCTATATTTCTTTTCTAGGTTGGTGACACCAACATTCGCTCAGGCCAGACACATGGAAATCATTTTAGACTGTTCTATCTCCCTCACCTCCCTAGTACAACTACCATCTCTCATCTGGATTCTTTCAGTTACCTCTGGTCTCCAAATCCAGTGATAACTCTCTTTAATCAAATAATTCCCACAACCAACAGAATAACTTCAAAAATGCAAATCTGATCTGTTCTTGTTTTATACACCACTTCTTTTAAACCAGCATTTAGTGTTCATTCTTATTGGTGAACCCTCCCCCACCCAATCTTCTTATAAGAAAACCCACCTTCATCACTCAAAACCCTGACAACCTGTCACTTCTGCGAAGACTTTCCTGATTCTCCCAATAACAGAATCAGTCATCCACTCCCCTGAATCATATCTTATACATATTTCTGATATTGTATATTTCATATGAGTTTGTATCTTTTTTTTTTTTTTTTTTGGTCTTTTTCTCTACTCTTATGTTTGCGTAGGGAGTGTATTTCATTTGGCTCTGTGTTTTCAGTACCTAGCACAGGGCATGGCATAATCAACGACCTAAACAGCTAATTGGAAATAGAATCCTAAACCTCTCTTGGCATTGTTATCCTGCTATAATCACAAAGAGAATTAGCCTATTTTTATGTCTAACAATTTTTCTCCCTAGAAGATCGAAAATTATTTACTATGCTCCTGTGATCACTCACTCTCTCTCTCTCCATCCTTCCCCTACCACATTTCCAATAATTATGAAACATTTTCAAATAATTAAATTTCCCACATTGGTACATTCTATGAGGAGGAAAAAAGAAACTACATAGTTAGGAATCTTCTTTTCTGTTTGTTTGGTGAAAACAACTTAATTTATTATGAGAGATACATTTTATTAATTTTTAAAAATCTTATAGCAACATACGTTATCCAAAATTTTTAAGACTGGCAAATTTTTTGTTTTTTGTATTTCAGGTTAGTCATAAAGATTAGACTTAAAGCCCAAAATGAAGTGAATAATAAATACTTCTAACTTTATTCTTAAATTAGGTGTCTACACAACTACGTTTGCTGAATAATGGACAACTTTATTTTGCTTTGTGTTGACTCAGAATAAAAATGCTGAGAGTTATTGTATAATGTTTATCTGTACTCCTATAACTTTCATCTATAAAAATCTCAGAAGTCAGAAATGAGGACTAGTAGATGAGAACTAGATTCATAAAGAAGCAACTTCTGAACCACAGGCCATCTATTCGTATTTTAAGCGGAAATTTCCATTTTTTTCTTTCTCAAGTTATAAGGGCATTTTATGCAAGTAGCCAAAAATCAAGGCAGAGAACATTTGAAAACATTTTATTACTAAATTCACATCTGTTAATTCTTAGCCTCTCATCTTTGACTGCCAACAGCCATGCCGCCCATTATTATGTTGATGCTATGAGCACCTGGTCTGGAAAGGCTCCATCACTCATATCTATTAGAATAAAATGACACATAGGAAAATATCTCTGTTATTGCAGATTGAATATTAAGTAAAACCATAATGAAAATCACAATATTCCCTGAATAACAATGCCTCTCACTCACTCTTTGGGAAGTACATTTATTTCTGATTGGTGTAGAAAGTTGATTTGATAAAGTTACACTTTTTGTTACATGCTGTCTTATGGCAAGACAGTTTGTAAGGAAACACACTCTGATAACCCACATGCAAGGTGGGGGGGTTTTCTACTCACTTGCAAGATCTGGGTGGGCATACTGCAAATAAATACCAACTAAGTATAATAGTAACAGTTTTGTCTTGATGAGTCACTTAATTCCTAGGATAAGCAGCCTTATTGTTTTTCTAATAGTGATTAGAGTCTGGTATCTTTATGAAGGAATCTGTAAGTAGCTTATTTTAAAAGTAGAAACATTTTGGTTAAGCTTTTAGGGATCAAGCTCAGAATCAGTTTCCAAAGGATCAGCTAATTAGGCAATTGAAATTTCAAGAAAATGATTCCCTCACAGAGAAGCTTAATGGATTTTTCAGTGTAAAATTATTTGCCTAGAACGAAGTGCTGAGTAAGATGCCAAATATAAATGGGTAACAAGTTAATTACAAAACACAGAAGATAACAAACTTTATTTTACCCTGCAGGGAAATAATGTAGTCTGAACTACCGTTCAATCAGTATGTAGCGAGAGCAAGAATTCTTTCCCTGGTTCTATTAATGTACTGAAATTCAATAAAACACATTTTGTCTTTGTTGATAAGAATAATGTAGGTTGTAGTTTGGGTAGAAATAATCTATAAGTAAAATCAAAAGTAAATTTTGAAAACTTAGGTTTAAGAAAATTTATTGTAAGCATTCTCATTTCTTATTTTATGATGAATCAAATATGGCTTGTGTAAGATTGAATAAGAATGAAAAATTTAAGAAGGTAGTATATGGCTATCAGAATTGAAGTCAGTGTTAGCTGTGACGGGAAATTCAATTGACCTTTAAATGTCATTTGTGGATGATATCTATCATGCTTACAACCTAGATTACTATAAATGTTTTAAAATCCACGAGAATTTTGTGGCCCCCTATAACAAACTCAAAATGCCACAAAGCCGACACAACAGGGAGGACACACACAGGTTACTGACTTCCTCCGTGGGTGGTTGCGATCATGGTCTGATTCACGCCGTCCTCGTCTCCAGCAGGCGCCTGAGATGCTGTCTGCTCTCGGTCACTTCCACCACCTGCTCCTGTGCCTGGATCCTGGGGTCCACTCTGAGGCTGGCTACACCTCCTGACTTACCCGTTACACCTCTGTCTGTGAAACAAGGTCACAATCTGCTTTTTAGGCTTACAGGGTTTTCATTGTTAGTAACTATCAAAATACTAATCAGAGAAATTACAGAACACTTCATTTTAAAATTATTAGTAGTTTTAGCATCTTTTTCTTGTTTAAAATGCTTATGTACAAAATCAAGCAATTGGAAAATATATAAAGTAGAAAAATGTCAGATCCCTCCCACCTTAGTTCTGTTTCCCTAAGTAGTTCAGTTTAATACGTAGAGATAGAGATAGATACCTATATATTTATTTATATATTTATAACTCATATAAATTTATACAATTTTTGACCAAATTTTTTTCCAATGATTAGATGACATACATAAGGTTTGTTACTTGTTTTTAAAGCCAATAATCTGTATGTATTTCCTTATATATTTCTGTCACTTTTTTTTACTAGTCTTTGGATTTCATTCAAATTAGACAATGTAAGTTTCCACCAATATGGCTAACTGAATGTCACAAAAGGCTTTATGCCATTCCAAATACAGAAATGCCAGACAAACCATAAGAAAATAAAATTACTTCAAATAAGTTCTAAAAGAAATGAAGTTTTCATGTAGCAAAAATAAAGAAGAACAAATCTAGAACAAAAAATCTAGACTAAAGCCGTTATAGCCTACAGGGGTCTACGATTGGATAGGCGTTTGAGCTAGTGGCAGGAATTTACGAAGAAAAGAGATGAGGCCCTCAGCTCACGTAAATTGGGGAGCTGGAACGGAGTCTTCTGAAAAAATCTGGGAACCCCAAAGAGCTGTAAGTTACATTAAACTGTGACCAGGAACTGGGACAAGAAAAGTTCTTCCACTTGGCCACGGAAGTGGCAAGGAAGCTTGTCATCCACTGGTGACTCTTGTTGGAAGAGAAATCACTAGAAATAGAAAAATAAACTTATGATACATGGTGATGTAAAGTCTTAATTTTCACAGTCCATGTTATGAGGAAAGCCTAGACTGAGAAATTAACACAAAAACTCAACTGACAAACCCTCCAACAGACCTACAAGAGGCAAATGAAAAAACACTTTGTATGAGTGCTTCCACAGCCCAGGGTAAATGGGTCTCACTTTCCATTAGATTAGGTCTACAAACAGATCTGAATAAAAAAACAAAGAAAATTATCAGATATGAAAAATATAATAATTGAAAGTAAAAATATCAAGGACAACTACAGATTGAACAGATTTACAAAGGGAATGAGAGAATGAGACAAAATATCTAAAAAAATCATCCACAACACAACAGAGATAAATAAGGAAAATCTTTATAGTAATGAGTTGTCTCATAATCAAATTGATAAAGATTTTTTTTAGGTCGTATATAACATGATGTTTTTAAGGTATACAACATGATGATTTAATATATGTATACTTGGTAAAATGGTTACCACAGTCAAATTAATTAACACATCCATCACCTCACATAGTCAAAGATTTTTTTGAAATCTGATAATACCACGTATAGTCAAAGTTGTAGAAAAACAGAAAGAGTTATTAACTGCTAGTAGGAGGATAAATAGATGCAATCACTTTGGAGCTCAGTATGGAAATTTGAGCGATATTTGAAGATGTTTACACCATATGGTATAAACAGCAGTTTCACTCCTAGGGATATACCCTAGAGAAATGTATCTTGACAGGGACGTGGCTGGTAATTTAAGTGGGAACATTATTCAGTAACCAAGACGATCTTGCACACTACAGGATATTTGACATCACCAGTCCTGTACACTAAATGCCAGTAGTGCTCCCAGATCTTATGAAAAGTAAACATGCCTTCACACATTTAACAATGCACCTGGGTGGTGCAGCACTCTTCCTGGTTGAGAACCATTACTCAGATGCTAGAGAAACTCACACATGTATTCAGAGACCAACGAGAAAAATTTAGCAGAATCCATAAAGTTGCATATGCACAAACACCCATGACCTAGAAGTGCCACTCTCAGGTGTACACTCAAAAGAATCTCCAGCACAGGTGCCCAAGGAGATAGAACAGGCATGTTCATAGCAGCAGGAAGGGTAATAGTGTAAATCTGGAAACTGATTGAACAAAGAAGCAGATACATTTGGGTATATCCATACAATAGAATGCTAAGCAGCAGCTAAAATGAAGGAACTACATCTACACGTATCAACATGGATACACTTCCAAAAGATAAAATTAATCGACAAAAGAAACTTTCAGAATTGTATGCATAATATAATACCATAGATGTAAATGTTTTAAAAAATGTGCATTATTATTGGTACATCTTTGATAAGTACATCAGTACATCTTTACTGTATAAAACCATGGAATGAAAGAATAAAAACCAACTTTAGCATAGTAGTTATCAACTTTAGCATAGTAGTTATCTCCATAGAAGGAGAGAGAAGAAATGGAATGATGCAGACAGGGGATTTGGCTGTATCTATGCCATTTTTGGTTCTTAAAAAAATATTTAGAGTAAATATGACAAAATGCTGAAATTTGTTAAAATTAATGATGAGTATAGCAGATCTGTTTGATTACTTTCTATAATTTTCTTTATGTTTGGGATATTTTGTGATTACATTGTACTTTAAAAAATATTTGACAGAGATTAAGACACATAGAGGATGGAATGTGCTTAAGAGAAAAATCTCGAGTCGCTAAACGGAAAGGACACAGTATGCATACAGAAAAGATAAAACTGGACCGGCCCGGTGGCTTGGCGGTTAAGTGCACGCACTCCACTACTGGCGGCCTGGGTTCAGATCCCGGGCACGAACCGACACACTGCTTCTCCGGCCATGCTGAGGCCGCGTCCCACATACAGCAACTAGAAGGATGTGCAACTATGACATACAACCATCTACTGGGGCTTTGGAGGAAAAAAAGGAGGAGGATTGGCAATGGATGTTAGCTCAGAGCCAGTCTTCCTCAGCAAAAAAAACAGGAAGATTAGCACGGATGTTAGCTCAGGGCTGATCTTCCTCACAAAAAAAAAAAAAAGAAAAGACAAATTGACTTCTTCAAAGTAATGTCTTCAAAATCTGATAAGAAATGACCATCATCCTAGAAGTCTACGCCCAACTGAACTATCATTTAAGAGTGAGCATGCAGTAAGGAAAACCCTGAGGGAAAGAAATATTAAAGGATCTTCTTCAGAAAGAAAGAAATTGAATCCAGAAGGAAGAAGCAAAGATGAGCAAAGAGGATAGAAAATATGTTGGCAAATCTAATATCTCAAATTTTTGATATACAAATTTATATCTAAGAAGCACTGAGTATCAAAGCAAATATTGATGTACTTGGGAAGTTTAAACAGAAGGTAGAACTAAAATCCTAGAAAACAATAAAATGGAAATATGGAGATACAAAATTAATAGTAGAGGGGCCGGCCCGGTGGCGCAAGCGGTTAAGTGCGCGCGCTCCGCTGCGGCGGCCCGGGGTTCGCTGGTTCGGATCCCGGGCGCGCACCGACGCACTGCTTGGTAAGCCATGCTGTGGCGGCGTCCCATATAAAGTGGAGGAAGATAGGCACAGATGTTAGCCCAGGGCCGTCTTCCTCAGCAAAAAAAGAGGAGGATTGGCGGATGTTAGCTCAGGGCTGATTTCCTCACAAAAAAAAAAAAAAAAAAAAAATTAATAGTAGAAGAGTGTTCTAAAATTTTAGTTTTGCTAAGGAGAAGGCTGGAGATGCTGATTGCACTTGGACTTTATGTCAAAAGCGTACACTAAAAATTTTAAAGAATGTAAGTAGAATGTCCAAGTCTTACCAGAATAAAGGATAAAAGAAAAAAAGTAGAAGTGGATTATAGCAAACACTCACATAATTCTTACTATTACTATGTACACACTATTCTACATGTATTTACTCTTTTAATCCTCACAACAATTCTCTGAGTGTCATCTTCATTTTGCAAATGAGGAAACTATAAGAAAGAGAGTTTGAAATAACTGGCCCAAGGTTGTACAATTATTAAATAGTGAACTTGAGAGTCTTAAACCCTGGCATTCTATACCTCAAAGGCCATTTTCCTTACTATACTATGCTACCTCTTTCAGATTCAATAAGCGTTGACAACTCAATAGAAAGCTGTGGAGAGGGAGTAAAGGAGTGAAATAAACAAACAAAAATTTTAAAAAGGGGAAAAAGTATAGCGAATATAAAACACAAAACAAGGTGGCGAAATAAATCTAAATATTTTCAGATCCCTAATAAATGTAAACAGAGTAAAACCACCAATTAGAGCACAAGTCTCTGAGGTTGGATTTTAAAAGCCACAACAAGAGACAAAATTAAAATTAATTGGCACAGAAATACTGAACCAAAGTGATAAAACAGATGATCAGTTTCATGCTATGTTTTGTTATATTGCATTTGGATCCTGGATCTGCCAATGACTAGACATATGACTTTATTTTGTGTGTGCATGCGAGGAAGATCAGCCCTGAGTTAACATCCATGCCAATCCTCCTCTTTTTGCTGAGGAAGACCAGCCCTGAGCTAACATCTATTGCCAATCCTCCTCCTTTTTTTTCCCCCTCTTTTTCTCCCCAAAGCCCCAGTAGATAGTTGTATGTCATAGTTGCACATCCTACTAGTTGCTGTATGTGGGACGCCGCCTCAGCATGACCGGACAAGCAGTGCGTCAGTGCGCGCCCGGGATCCGAACCCGGGCCGCCAGCAGCGGAGTGCGTGCACTTAACCGCTAAGCCATGGGGCCAGCCCCTAGACATATAACTTTGTCTAAGTAATTAGACTTCTCTGAGCCTCAGTAACCTTATCTATAAAATGGAGGTGATATTACTTACCACATAAGGTTATTATAAAAATTAAATGCAATAATTCATATAAAACATTTAGTATGGTAGCTAACTCGTAGCAATGTTCAATGCGCTATCAAGAAAATTAAAATCATATTTTTTAAAACTTCAGTATGATTATGTTAAGAACTAAAATAAAAATAAGGATAGGAAAGAGAGTCACTGTTCATCATATATTAAAAAGTCATTTTACCAAATTCAACAAGCTGCTTCTTTTTTCACTAAATTTAGTGAAATTTGATTCTCTTTTTAGATATAGATTACTTGAATAATGCCTAAAAGAATTAAGGGAACAGTTAGAAATAGGCTAACACCAGAGTTAGACAATAAAGTAAATTCAAAGAAAATTTCTTGCAGAAGACTAGCTGCTAATTTACCACAATCTCAACATTAATAAATGTGCCGCTTTACTTTATACTGTCAATGGAGGTGACTTTTTCGATATAGAAGTTATTGAAAAATATAACCTAAAATCTTAAGTATATAAAATATCTCAAATTTTCGATGTAAAAAAGTAAACTTTATATACTCTAAAAGTATAAAAGCTTTAAAACATAATTTTGGATTATAAATCTGTAGATGTTTATTGCATTATTTTTTTTTCAACTTGTAAATCCATTTGTTTTGAGGCACACACAGGAAATAGCACATTTAAGAGTTACTTGAAATATGATGTGTTACTTAGTATACAATCTCTCCCTTTGTCTTTGATTGAATTTTAAATTTCCCCCATTGTTTGAAATTATTTCTAAAGTTGAATCCAGAAGAGTTTCTTAAAACTTCTCATTTTTTTCATAGAACTTTTGTTATAGCATGGTATTGACATTCATAATCAAGAATATGAGCAGAGAAAATCAATGAATGAAACCAAAAGTTAGTTCTTTGAAAGGATTAACAAAATTGACAAATCTTTAGCTGGACTGACCAAGAAAAAAAGAAAGAAGTCTTAAATTACTAAAAATCAGTAATGGAAAAGGGGACATCATTACCAAGCTTAAAGAAATAAAAAAGGTTTAAAAGAGTACTGTGAAAAACTGTCTGCCAAAGAATTAGATAACTTTTAGATAAAATGGACAAATTTCTAGAAAGATACAAATTACCAAAACTGACTCAAGAAGAAATAGAAAATCTGAATAGACCTATAACAAGTAAAGAGATGGAATTAGTCATTTAAAAGTCCAGGTCCAGATGGCTTCACTGAAGAATTCTGCCAAACATTTAAAGAATTAATACCAGTGCTTCACAAACTCCTCCAAAAAATAAGAGCAGAGGAAATGTTTCCAAACTCATGCTATGAGGCCAGTATTACATAATACCAAAACCAGATAAAGACATCAAAAGAAAACTAAAGACCAATATCTCTTATGGATATAGATACAAAAATCCTCAACAAACTACTACTAAATTCAATTCAGCAACATATAAAAAGAATTATACATCGCAACAAATTGGGATTTATCCCAGGAATGCAAAGTGGATGTAAATACAAATACCAATTTTGTCCTTTATTCATAGAATAAAGGACAAAAATCATATGATCATCTCAATAGATGCAGTAAAAACATTTGACAAAATTCAACACACATCATAATAAAAGAAAACAAACACTTAAACTGGGAAAAAAAATGGATCTTCCATAAAGGGAATACATAAAAAACCCATAGGTAACATATCATATTTAATGATGAAAGACAGAACGATTTCACACTAAGATAAAGAACAAAACAGGGATGTCCACTCTGGTCATTTCTATCCAACATTTTACTGGAGAGTCTGGCCAGGGCAATTAAGTAATAAAAAGATATAAAAGGCTTCCAGGTTGGAAAGAAAGAAGTAAAACTATCTCTATTTGTGGATGGCATGGTTTTATATGTAGAAAATCCTAAAGAATCCACCAAAAACCTATTACAACTAATAAGCCAGTTCAGCAAGTTTGCTGAATACAAGACCAATATACAAAAGTCAATTGTATTCTATACACTATCAATGAACAGTCCAAAAATGAAATTAAGGAAACAATTCCATTGGCAATATTATGAAAAAGAATAAAATACTTACAAATAAATTTAATAGAAGTGCAAAATTTGTCCTATGACAAACTACAAAACATTGAAAAAAATTAAAGATCAAAATAAATGGAACTATATCCCATGTTCATGGATCAGAAAACTTAATATTGTTATGATGACATACTCCCCAAATTGACTTACAGAGTCAGTAAAATCTCCATCAAGAATTCCAGATGGCCTCTTTGGAGAAACGGACAATCTGACCCTAAAATTTATATGGAAGTGCAAGGGACCCAGAATACACAAAACAAATTTGAAAAAGAATAACAGAGTTGGAAGACTCACACTAGGCAATTCCAAAACTTACTACAAAACTAGAATAGTCAAGATACTATGATACTGCAGTAAAGACAGACACATAGATCAATGGAACAAAATTGAGAGTCCAGAAATAAACCCATACACTTATGATCAACTGATTTTCAACAAGAGTGCCGAGAAAATTCAATAGAAAAAATTAGTCTTTTGACAAATGGTGCTAAGACAAGCAGATACCCACATGCAAAAGAACAAAATTGGATCCCTACTTCACACCATATACAAAAATTAACTCAATATAGATTATAGATCTAAATGTAAGAGTTAAAACTGTAAAACCATTAGAAGAAAACATATGAGTAAATGTTCATGACCGTGGATTAGGCAATGGTTTCTTAGATACAACATTAAAAACAGAGTGATTATAAATAAATCAATAACTTGGACTCCAGGAAACATTTTTTTTAAAGTGTGCTTCAAAGGACATCATCAAAAAGTGAAAAGACAATGCACAGAATGGGAGAAAATTTTTGCAAATAGTATATCTGATAAAGGATTTTTATCCAGAACACACATATCTTATGACTCAATAATAAAAAGACAAAAAAATTAAAAATTGGTGAAAGATCTAAAGAGACATTTTTCCAAAGAAGATAGACAAATGGCTAATGAGCACATGAGAAGATGCTCAATATTTTAGCCATCAAAGAAATGTAAATGCAAATCACAAGATAGCACTTAGCACCCACCAGAGTATCTATAAATAAATAAAAAAGCAAGCAAAAAACCAAATAAACAAAAGCAGATAATAACAGGTATTGCGAGAGTGTGGAGAAATCAGACCTCCCATACACTGCTGGTGACAATGTAAAATGCTGCAGATTCTTTAGAAAACAACTTGGCAGTTTCTCATGATTTAAACGTGGAATTACCATATGACCCAGCAATTCTGCTCCTAGACATATATATCCAAGAGAAATGAAAACATACGTCCATGCAAAAACTTGTACATGAATGTTCATATTCACATTAATCACAAAAGCCAGAAAATGGAAACAACCCAAATGTCTAATGAACGGATACAAAAAAAATGTGGTGTAGCCATACAATGGAATATTATTTGTCCATGAAAAGAAACGAAATGGGATCTTCCAGTTTCCAGTCTGGCATGTAAAGAGCTTGGAACTGGTCACTCCATCCTAACAAGTTAAAAACTGAAAATTCAACAACTCTTCTTACATCCGTGAGAACTGATGCCACATGGTAGACCACTGCCTCCAAAGTTGAAGACACAGACAGGCAAATGCAGAGAATCACAACTGACTGGAGCAGAAACCCACGGGCAGAAACCTCCATGGGAAACAGTGCCTGGGTAGGAATACCTAACCTGTAACTGACAAGTTGCCGGAGGCTCAGTGTGGATAAGTTTGAGAGTTAAAAACTCCAGCGGAACCCGGCATAGGAGGGCATTAACATTTTTGTGAGTTTTACTTCCAGGAGCTCTCACAGGTTCTCACACTGAATATCAGAGAAAAATCCCTTCATGCTTCTGGCAGGCAGAGGGAGAAAAGTAACCATTTTGAAATATGCCAGAGCATTCTGTTCTTCTTAGCAAGGCCTGCCCTCAGGAGAAGCTATTCTACCAGAACCTACACTATTAAGGATTTTTCAGAGTCTAATCAACCTGAGAGAAGAAAAATACCCAACTCCAGCCCACTCTAGCCTTCCAAGTGGGGGAAGGGAAATACTAAACTCCAGCCCCCTGTAGCCATCCTGCCCCACCTAAAGGAGTGCAGGGAAATGAGAAGCACTTGTACAGTTCACAGTCCAGAGGCAGGGGCTCAGTAAAAAAACTAAAACCTAATCAAAGGACCATACAACTTTTCCCCTACCCCGAAAAGTTACCTCCACACATTACTAAAGGCTTACTTACCACAGTTCCTTTTACCAAATACATCATGTCTGGCTATGAAGAAAAAAATTACAAGGCATACTAAAAAGCAAAAACACAGTTTCAAGGGACAGAGCAAGCATCACATCCAGACTCAGATATGGCAAGGACGTTGGAATTATCAGAGCAGAAATTTAAAACAACTATGATTAATATGCTAAGGGCTCTAATGGACAAAGAAGACAGCATGCAAGAACAGAGGGGTAATTTAAGTAGAGATGAAATTCTAAGAAAGAATAAAAACGAAATGTTAGAGATCAAAAACTGTAACAAAAATGAAGAATGCCTTTAATGGACTCATTAGTAGATTAGACACAGCAAAGGAAAGAATCTCTGAGCTTGAAGACATGTCAATAGAAATTTCCAAGACAGCAAAGCAAAGAGAAAAAAGACTGGGGGAAAAAAAAAACAGAAAAGAATATCCAAGAACTGCAAGACAATCACAAAGAGTGTAACATATACATAATGGGATTACCAGAAGGAGAAGAAAGAGAGAAAGGAATAGAAGAAATATTTGCAGCAATAACGACTGAGAATTTCTCCCAAACTAATGTCAGCCACCAAACCACAGACCCAGGAAGCTCAGAGAACACCGAGCAGGATAAACACCAAAAACACCCCTACACTTAGGTGTACCATATTCAAACTGCAGAAAACTAAAGATAAAGAAAAAATCTTGAAAGAAGTCAGAGGGGAAAAAAACACCTTACCTATAGAGAAGCAAAGATACGAATTCCTTCCGACTTCTCAGAAACCGTGCAAGCAACAAAGTGAAGTGAAATATTTAAAGCATTGAGAGGAAAAACCCCCCAACCTAGAATACCGAAGCCTGGAAAATTATCGTTCAAAAATAAAGTAGAAATAAAGACTTTCTTAGACGAACAAAAATTGAGGGAATTTATGGCCAGTAGATCTATTTTGCAAGAAAGATTAAAAGTTCTTCAGAGAGAAGGAAAATTACGTAGGGAAGAAACTTGGATCTACATAAAAGAAAAGAAGGGAATCAGAGAAGGAATAAGTGAAGGTAAACAGAACTTTTAATTTTCTTTTTATTTTTTTTTGCTGAGGAAGATTTAGCCCTGAGCTAAAATCTGTTGCCAATCCTCCTCTTTTTTTGCTTGTGGAAGAATAGCCCTGAGCTAACATCTGTGCCAATCTTCCTCCAGTTTTTCATATGTGGGTCGCCACCACAGCATGGCTGACAGTAGCGTAGGTCCATGGCCGGGATCTGAACCTGTGAATCCGGGCCACTGAAGCAGAAGACGCCAAACTTAACCACTATGCCACAGGGCCGGCCCCCATTTTCTTTTTCGTAGCTGATCTGACAGATAACAGTTTGTTCAAGTCATAATAGCAACAATGCATTCAATTATATCTATACATATATACATAATATGATATATATGCTTATGTATACATGATAGATATATGCTTATGTATGCCTGTGTATAAGTGAAATGAATGACAGCAATGATACAAGGGATGAGATGGAGGAATTAGGATTATTTTGTTATCACAATGTACTTGCACTATCTGTGAAATGGTACACTGTTATTTGAAAGTGGACTTGGATAAGTCATAAATGTATATTGCAAACTCCATGACAACCACCAAAAATGTAAAAAAAAAAGTATAAGTAACATGCTAAGAAATAAGACAATATGGAAGAATATAAAATGCTCAATTGAAACCACAAAGGGCAGGGGGCTGGCCAGGTGGTGTAGTAGTAAAGTTTGCGCACTCTGCTTCGGCAGCCCAGGGTTCGTAGGTTTGGACCCCGGGCGTGGACCTATGCTCTGCTTATCAAACCATGCTGTGGCAGGCATCCCACATACAAACTAGCAGAAGAAGGGCGCAGATGTTAGCCCAGGGCCAATCCTCCTCAGCAAAAAGAGGAGGATTGGAAACAGATGTTACCACAGGGCTAATCTTTCTCACTAAAAAAAAACCACAAAGGGCAAAAAAAGAATGGAAGACAAAAAATGGCACAAAGAACAAGGCAATGAAGATATAACAATAGCAAATATGACATATTAATCCAACTATATCAATAACACTTTAAACATCAATGGTCTAAACACACCAGTTAGAAGATAGATATTGTCAGAGTGGATCAAAAAACAAGAGCTAGCTATATGTTGTCTATAAGAAACATACTTTAAATATAAAGACACATATAGATCAAAAGTAAATGGATGGAGAAATACACTTGGCTAACAATAATCAAAAGAAAGTGGGAGTAGCTATATTAATTTCTGCCAAGCAGACTTCAGAGCAAAAAAGGTTATCAGGGATAAAGAGGGGCATTACATCACGACAAAATGGTCAATTCTCCTAGAAGACATAATAATCACTAATATGTACATGCCTAACAACAGAGTACCAAAATAGATAAGGTAAAAACAGAAAGAACTGCAAGGAGAAAGAGATGAATTCATTGTAATAGTTGGAGACTTTACCACACCTCTCTCAGAAATGGACAGATCCAACAGGCAGAAAATCAGTAAGGACATAGCTAAACTCGATAGCACCATCAATCAACTGCATATAATTGACATCTATTGACTACTTTATCCAACAAAAGCAGAATACACATTCTTCTCACGCTCACATGGAACATTATCTAAGACAGACCACATTCTTGGCCATAAAGACACAACTTAACAAATTTAAAAGGCTAAAAATTATGAAATGTCTACTTTTAGACCACAATGGGATTAAACTAGAAATCGGTAACAGAAAGACAACGGAAAATCACAAAATAATTGGAGATTAAACAACACATTTCTAAATAACACATGAGTCAAAGAAGAAATAGCAAGAACATTAAAAAATATATTGAACTAAATGAAAATGAAAACTCATCAAAATTTCTGGATGTAGCAAAAGAAGTGCTTACAGGGAAATTTACAGCACTGAATACATATATTAGAAAAGAAGAAGGATCTAAAATCAGTAATCTAAGCTTCCACCTTAAGAAATTGAAAGAAGAGCAAATTAAATCCAAAGTAAGGAGAAGAAAAGAAATAATAATAATTAGAGAAGAAACCAATGAAATTGATATAGAAAATCAATAGACAAAATAAACAAAACCAAAAGTTGGTTGTTTGAAAAGCTGAATAAAATCGATAAGCCTCTAACTCAACCTAACTAAGAAAAAAGACAGAGAAGACACAAATTACTAAAATCAGAAATGGAAGAGGGGACATCACTACAGATACTATCAACATTAAAAGGATAATAAAGCAGTAGTACGAAAAACTCTAGGCACATAAATCTTATAACCTGGATAAAAAGGACCAATTCCTTGAAAGACACAAATTGCCAAAACTCACGTAAGGAGAAATAAAAAAGAGACAATCTGAATAGGCCTATATCTATTAAAAAATTGAATCAATAATTAATATTCTTCCAAAACAGAAAGCACCAGGCCCAGAATTCACCTGTGAATTCTACCAAACATTTAAGAAAGAAACTATGCCAATTTTCTACAATCTCTTCCAGAAGAGAGAAGCAAAGGGAATACTTCCTAAATCATTCTTTGAGGCCATTATTATCTAATACCAAAACCAGACAAAGACAATACAAGAAAAGAAAACTACAGACCAATATCTCACATGAAGACATATGCAAAAATCCTCAACAAACTACTAGCAATTTGAACCCAACAATGTATAAAATGAATTATAAAACATGACCAGGTGAGATTTATCCCAAGTATGCAAGGATGGTTCAACAGTCAAAAATCAATTAATGTAATTCATCACATCAATAGACTGAAAAAGAAAAATCACATGATCACATCAATGGATGCAGAAAAGCAAAATCCAACACCTATTCATGATAAAAACTCTCAATAAACTAAGAATAGAGGAGAACTTCCTCAACTTGAGAAAGAATATCTACAGAAAACCTACAGCTAACATCACACTTAATCATGAGGAGCTTGAAGCTCTCCCACCAACATCAGGTACAAGGCAAGGATGTTCTCTATCATCTGTCCTTTTCAACATTGTACTTCAAGTTCTAGCTAATGCATTACGACAAGAAAAGGAAACAAAAGTTATATAGATTGGGAAAGAAGAAATAAAATTGTCTTTGTTCACAGATGACATGACCGTCTATGTAGAACATGTGAAACAATTGACAAAACACTCCTGGAACTAATAAGCAATTATAACAAGGTTGTAGGATATAGGTTAGTATACAAATGTCAATTGTTTTCCTAAATACCAGCAATGAACAAGTGGAATTTGAAATTAAAAACACAGTACCATTTACATTAGCACCCCCCAAAATGGAACACCTGGGTATAAATCTAATAAAGTATGTACACGATCTATATAAGGAAAACTTCAAAACTCTGATGAATGAAATCAAAGAAGAATTAAATAAAGAGTATTCTATGTTCATGGATAGGAAGACTCAATATTATCAAGATGTCAGTCTTCCCAAATTGATCTATAGAATCAGTGCAGTCCCAATCAAATCCCAGCAAGTTATTTTGTGGATGTCGAAAAACTAATTCTAAAGTTGATATAAAGAGGCAAAAGACCCAGAGTAGCTGACACAATATTGAAGCAGAAGAGCAAAGCTGGAGGACTGACAGTATCCCACTTCAAGATTTACCATAAATCCAAAGTAATTAAGAAAGTGTGGCATTCGTGAAAGAATAGACAAAAAGATCAATGGAACAGAATAGAGAGCCTAGAAATAGACCCACATAAATACAGTTAGCTGATCTTTGACAAATGAGCAAAGGCAGTGCAACAGAGTAAATATAGTCCTTTCAACAAATGGTACTAGAATGACTGGACATCCACATGCAGAAAAACGAACCTAGACATATAGACTTTACATTTTTCACAAAAATTAACTCAAAATGGATCACAGAACTAAATGTAAAATAAAAAATATAAAACTCCTAGAAGATAACATAGAGGAAAACCTAGATGACCTTGGGTAAGGCGATGCCTTTTTAGATACAACAGCAAAGGCATGATCCATGAAGAAAGAATTAATAAGCCAGACTTCATTAAAATTACAAACCTCTTCTTTGTGGAAGCCAATGTCAAGAGAATGAGAACACAACCACAGACTGGGAGAATATATTTGCAAAAGATATATCTGATAAAAATCTGTTATTCAAAGATACAAAAAGCTACTAAAAGTCAACAATAAGAAAGCAAACAGCCCAATTAAAAAATTGGCCAAAGATCTGAACAGACGCCTCACCAAAGAAGATATGTATATGGTATATAATCATATAAAAAGGCACTCAATATCATATGTCATTAGAGAATAGCAAATAAAACAACGAGATACCACTGCACATCTATTAGAATGGCTAAAATCCAAACAACTTACAACATTAAATGCTGGTGAGAATGTAGAGCAAGAGGGACTCTCATTCCTTGGTGGTGGGAATGCAAAATTGTACAGCCACTTTGGAATATAGTTTGGGAGTTTCTTACAAAACTAAACATACTCCTACTGCAAAACCCAGCAATCACATTTCTTGGTATTTACCCAAATGAGTTGAAAACTTATGTCCACACAAAAATGGGCACACTGATGTTTTTAGCAGCGTTATTCATAACTGCCAAAACTTGGAAGCAACCAAGATGTCCTTTCAGTAGATAAACAGATAAATAAATTGTGGTACATTCAGACAATAGAATATTATTCAGTGTTAAAAAGAAATGAGCTATCAAGCCATAAAAAGACATAGAGGAATCTTAAGTGCATATTACTAAGTGAAAAAAGCCAATCTGAAGAGCCTACATGCTATATGACTCCAACTGTACAACATTCTGGAAAAGACAGAATTATGGAGACAGTAAAATATCAGTGGTTGCCAGGAGTTATGGGGGAGGGAGGCAAGACCAGATGGAGCACAGAGGATTTTCAGGGTAGTGAAACTACTCTGTATGCTACTATAATGGTAGAGACATGTAATTATACATTTCTCATAATCAATAGAATGTACAACATCAAAAACGAACCTAGTGTAAAGTGTGGAATTTTGGGTGATAATAAAGTGTCAATGTAGGTTCATGTAGTATAACAAATGTATCACTCTGGTGGGGGAATGTTGATAGTAGGGGATGCTGTCTGTACGGGGGAGCATGTGGTATGTGGGAAACTTCTGTACCTTCAGCTGAATTTTGCTGGGAACCTAAAAATTTTCTAAAACCTAAAATCTATTTTTTTAAAAGAAATAAAGTATTAATATATGTTACAACATTGATGAATCTTGTAAACATTATACTAAGTAAAAGAAGCCCTTCACAAAATACCACATAGTATATGATTCCATTTATATGACAATAGGTAAATCCTTAAGAAAGAAAATACTTTAATGATTGCCTAGAGGTGATGGAGTGGGTGGTACGAGGCACAAAGAGTGACTGCTAAGTGGGTTTCTTTTGGGCTGATGAATATGTTCTAAATTTAGGTTGTGGGACGGTTGCATAACTATATAAATATAGTAAAAACTATTGAATTATACACTTTAAATGGCTGTATTTTATGTCATGTGCATATCTCAATAAAGATGTTTAAAAAGAGAATATAAGCAGGGGCCAGGGGCCGGCCCCGTGGCTTAGCGGTTAAGTGCACGCGCTCCGCTGCTGGCAGCCCAGGTTCGGATCCCGGGTGCACACCGCTTCTCCGGCCATGCTGGGGCCGCGTCCCACATACAGCAACTGGAAGGATGTGCAGCTATAACATACAACTATCTACTGGGGCTTTGGGGGGAAAAATAAATAAATAAAATCTTCAAAAAAAAAAAAAAAAAAAGCAGGGGCCAGCCCGGTAGCACAAGCAGTTAAGTGCGCACGCTCCGCTGCAGCGGCCCAGGGTTTGCTGGTTCGGATCCTGGGCGCGCACCGACGCACCGCTTGGCAAGCCATGCTGTGGCGGCGTCCCATATAAAGTGGATGAAGGTGAGCACGGATGTTGGCCCAGGGCCAGTCCTCCTCAGCAAAAAAAAAAGAGGAGGATTGGCAGATGTTAACTCAGGGCTGATCTCCTCACAAAAAAAAAAAAAAGAGAGAGAATATAAGCAGATTCATGTTATAGTACTATAAATTTTCAACTGATAATAAGAACACTTTCAGGTCACATTTCCACATATTTAGCTCTTCATATCACAGGCAAATTGGTGAGAAAGGAAACTTCAGTATATCAAATAAATGATAGTGTGACCACAGTGGAAGAGTATACATATTCAAAACTAGGAAATCGATCATCAAAGATCATATTCTGCTTTTTGAAGAGCTACCATGAAATTAAAATAACAGTTTCTGTTTCTGCTCAGAATTATTCAAACATCATGCTTACAATAGGCACAGACTTTTGGGAAACTTATTAGAGGTTGTGGTTATGAGACATTTCCATAGCAAGTGATACGATGGTCTTCAATTACTTTTCATACCTCATGTGCCTTTTACACGAAATTTAATCATTTCATCTCATAAACGATAACAAATATCAAGTTTACTTTTGACTCCTTGAATATTCTTGTCATGTAACATTATGCAGTCATGAATTTTATATATGAAAATTGCTATTTTATTTTTTTGAATTCAAATTTACAGTGAAATGTACAGATATTAAGTGTACACTGTAATGAGTTTTGATAAATGTATACACCCATGCAATGAACACCCCAATCAAGATATAAAATATTTCTATCACCCAGAAAGTTTCCTTATGCTAATCCCTCGCTGCTCCACCATGTTTTAACTCCATAACCATGGGTCAGTATTGCCTGTTCTTGAGTTTCTTATGATTAAATTAGTATAGGATGTAATCATTTGTGTCTGGTTTCTCGTGTTTGACGTAATGAGCATCTCTGTCGGCTTAGGCTGCCATAACAAAATATCTTAGACTCAGTGGCTTAAACAACAGAAATCTTTTTCTTACAGTCATGGAGGCTGGAAAGTCTAAGATCAAGGTGCCAGCAGGGTCGATATTTGGTGAGAGCTCTTTCCTTGGGTTGCAAATGGCCACCTTCTCACTCTATCCTCACATGGCCTTTCCTCAGTGTGCTGATATGAAAGACAGAGAGGCTCTCTCTTCCTCTTCTTATAGGCCACCAGTCCTACTGGATTAGGAACCCACCCTTATGACCTCAGGTAATCTTAATTACCTCCTAAAAGTCCTATCTCCAAATACAATCACTTAAGAGTTAAGAGTATTAACGTAGGAATTTGGCGGGGGAAACAATTCAGTCCATAGCAACGAGATTCACCCATATTGTTACATGTATCAGTACTTAACTCATTTTTATTGTTGAACAGCATTCCATTGTGTGGATATACTGCAATTTGTTTATAAATTCTCCTGGTAATTGTAATTTTGTTTGTTTTCTGTGTGGGTTATTTTGAATAAAACTGCTTTCATATACAAATATTTGGGCATACACGTTTTATTTCCCTTGGGAAATTGCCAGGCCATAGGGTAGATACATATTGAACTTTATGAGAAACTGTCAGACATTTTCTCCAAAGTGACCGTAAAATTTTTCATTCCCATGAGCAACGTTTGAGAATTCCAGCTACTCCACATCCTTGGCAACATTTGGTGTTGAGGGTCTTTAATTTTAGCCATTTTAGTTGTTGAAGCAGTATCTCAATGTTGTTTTAATTTGCATTTCCCTGATGGCTAATGATGTTGAACATCTTATCATGCTTCTTTACCATATGTTTATCTCCTTTTGTGAGTTGTCTATTGAAACTTTTTGCCTACTTTTATTAGGTTATTTGTCCTTTTAAAAAATTGATTTGTAGGAGCTCTGTATACATTCTAGATAAAAAAGTCCTCTGTCAGATATATTGCATATATTTTCTCCCAATCAGTGGTATGCCTTTACATTTTCTTTTCTTCTTACCTTCTTTTCATTTTCTGGGGAGAAGTTTGTAATTTTAATGAGGTCCAGTTTATTAAATTTTTCTTTTATCCTTAGTGATTTGTGTTATCTCTAAGACATTTTTTCCTGCCCCAGGGTTGTGAATATATTATACATTTCTGCTAGAAGTTTTATAGTCTTTGCTTTTATGTTTGGGCCTATACTCATTTCAAAGTAATTTTTGTTACGGTATGAAGTAGGAGGTCAAAATTCATTCTTTTTCTTTAAATTTATCCAATTGTTCCAGCACCAAAGGTTGAAAATATTATCCGTTCTGTATCAACTGCCTTGGTGCCTTTGTTGAAAACTAATTGACCATACATATTTTCTGGACTTTCATCCATTCCATTGTTCTGTTTGCCTATCCTTATGTTAATACTGCATTGTCTTGATTATTGTAGCTTTATGGTGAGTCTTGAAATCAGATACTGTAATTCCACTGATACTCTTCTTCTTTTCCCAGATGATTTTGGCCATTCAAGGTCATTATTTCCAAATAAATTTCCCAATTAGCTCATCAATTTCTTTTTATTTTTAAGCCCATTAAGAATTTGATTGAGATTGTATTGGATCATAGAGATTTAATTTAAGATTATTTTATTAAGAATATATGTATGTATGTTCATAAGGGATATTCATCTTTAATTTTCTATTCTTTTAATGTCTTTGTTGGGTTTTGGTATCAGAGCTATGCTGGTCTCAAAACAATCTGAGAAGTGGTCTCTCTTCTCCATTTTCTAAAAGAGTTCATTACCCTTGGCATTATTTCTTCCCTAAATATTTGATAGAATTCACCAAAGAAACCATGTGATCCTTCAATTTTACTTTTGAGAAGGATTTTGCTTACAAATTCAATTTCTTTAACAAGTATTGGAGTATTCATATGTACGATTTCTTCTTGTTTTATCTCTGGTATGATGTGCTTGGGCAGAATTTTTTTCCATTATATCTAATTTGTCAAACATGTTGGCATAAAGTTGTTTATAATATTCTTCTGTTATCTTCCGTGTCTGTAAACTCCATAGAGAAGTCTGATCCTGTCTTCACTTCTAATATGGGTAATTGTGTTTTTCTATCTTTATCAGTATTACTAGGAATTTATCAGTTTTGGCATTGCTAATATTCTCTATGTTAGTCTTTTTTCTATTTCATTGATTCCTCCTATCTGTATTCTTTCTTTCTTTCTACTTGTTTGGATACAATTTGTATTTCTTTTTTAGATTTTTAAGGTAGAAACTTATATCAATGATTTTAAACCTCTCTTGCTTAAAGCTCTGAGCTTTCTTCTTAAACACTGCTTTAGCTACGTCTCCCCAAACTTTATATGTTGTATTTTCATTATTAGAAATCATAAATTAGAAATCAATGATTTCTAATTTAATCCTCTTGTGACCAGAGCATAGACAGTTGACTCAGTATATAGTCTTTCTTGATGAACAATTCATCTGCACTTGAAAAGAATGTGTTTTCTGTGTTGTTGAGTATGTAAGTTTCAATCTACAATATATGTTGATAGTGTTGCTCAAGTCTTCTATATCCCTACTGATTTTTTTCTACCTTTTCTATCAATTACTGAGAGAAATGTATTAAAATATCCAACTGTGATTACCCATTGATCTATTTTTTTTGTTTTGTCAGTTTTTATTTCATATATTTTTAAACTGTTTGTAAATGCATACACATTTATAATTTTTGTCTTCCTGATGAATGTGCTTTTCATCCTGTGAGACACCAACTATTTTATGCCTACTTTTTGCATGTAATATATATTCCTATCCTTTTACTTTCAACCTATCTTGTCTTAAACTGTGAACCTTATAGTCAGCATATATGAGTCTTGCTTATTTATCCAGGATAATACTCTCTGCCTTTTAGTTGGTGTGTGTAGTCCATTTATACTTAATGTAATTATTAATATGTTTGGGTTTAAGTTTACCAACACACTATTTGTTTTCTATTTGTCCCAACTGCTTTGGGTTTCCTTGTTCCTCCTTAGTCAAATGTATTTTAGTATTCCATTTTATGTCCTCTATTAGCTTTTTAGCTAAACTTCTTTGGTTTTTTATTAAAAAAAAATTTTTTTAGTGATTGTTCTTGGGATTAAAGCAATGCATCCCTAACTTATTACAGTCTACTTACAATTGATATTGTATCATTTCTTGTAAAAATGTATAAACTATAACACTGTAATTCCATTTACTCTCATCCTTTATGCTATTTTTCATATGATTTTACTTCTTTGTATGTTATAAACCTTACATTACATTCTTTGTATTTTTGCTTTAATCAGTCAGTTGTCTTTCTAAAAATTAACAAAATGAATATACTCACATATTTATTCACACATTTACCATTTCTTGTGTTCTTCATTCCTTCCTATAAATCTTATTTTTGTCTGATATAATTTCCCTTCAGCCTGAGACTCTAACTGTTCTATAGTCCAGGTCTGCTGGTAACATATTCAGTCAGCTTTGGTTACCTGAAATTGCATTATTTTGTCAGTGTGATATTTTCTGAACTTATATTGTAGGCTTATATTTTTCACCAAATTTGGAAAAAAAATAGACATTATTACTTAAAATATTTTTTTCTTTCTTATTATTTTTCTCCTCTTTCTGTAATTCTGATTAAATTTTTATCATTTTATATTGTCCCATTGGTCATTGAAGCCCTTTTCATTTTGCTTTACGTTTTTTGTTTTTTTTTTTAAATCTCTGATCTTCAGTTTGGATAATTTCTGTTGACCTATCTTTAAGTTCACTGACCCTTCCTTCTGCATTGTTCAATCAGCTATTAAACTTGACTAGTGATTTTAAAAATTTCAGATATTCTAGACTTTCCTTTGGTTCTTTTTCTAGTTTCAGTTTTCTACTGAGATTTCTTATCTGTTTACTCCTTGTGTTCTTTTTCTTTAAGTCTATAAAATACGTACAATAATTGCTTCCAAAAAGTCTTTGTCAGCTAATTCCAGTATCTGAGTAAAATGAGGTCTGTCTCTATTTGTTGCCATTTTGTCTTGATTTTGGGTCACATTTTCCTGCTTTGTCACATGCTTAATAATTTTTTATTATATGTTGGACATTATGGCTGATTCTTTGTAGGAAGGTCGGCTTATGTTATCTTCTCTAAAGGATACTGAGTTTTCTGTAAGAAATTAAATTATTGGCAGATCCACTTCACTTTTGTAGGCATGGTTTTATGGTTTGTTAAGCTGAGTCTACTTCAAGTTTTCCCTCATTCTTAGGAGTGGCTCTCAATTCAGTGTGTGGTCTGTACTCTCAATGTTTGACTTTTCTAAGGTCTCCTCTGAATATTTAAGGAACTCAGGAGGGGTTTTTCTCTCTGGCTGGGCTGGAACACTGATGTGTCCCAGCTCTGTCTGACCTGTTTCTCTATTCAGTTCTCAGACACACAAAAACCACTCTCTCAGGTCTTGGTACTAGCTCTGTGAAGGAGCAGCCCAGTTCTCAACTAAAGATCCAAGGGAACACACCTAGTGACTTCTGATCACTCTTTCTGCTCAGCTTCTTTCTCTTGTTATACTGTCCAACAAATCCCAGCTGCCACAGCAGCACCAAACTCCAATTTCTTCCGCAGATCAGTGAAATCACCACTCTTCATTCTCCACTTGAGCTTTCCCTCCATATAAGTTGGCCAGGGAAGTGTCACCCTGAAGAAAGCCAGGGTGAAACACAGGGCTCACCTCACTAGTTTCCCTTTTCTTAAGGATCAAAGTCCTGTGCTGCCTTTTGTCCAGCACCTGAAAAGTTGACCTCATATATTTTGTCTAGTTTTATAACTGCTTAATGTGGAGGTGAAAGGTCAATACCAATTATTCCATCAAGACTGGAAACAGAAGCCCCTGATGTTAAATTGTAAACTTTGTTTATTGTGTGAAAACTGCATATATATTCAAGTAAATATATACATATTAATATAAATGTGCACTTTAAGGTATATGTATTGCACAGTTAGTGTTTACTTCTGAGGCTTAGGAATCTGACTCTTGACTACCAATATGTAATCTAAGTAAACTTTCTTTTGCAAGGATCTGTACCCTTTTCTATGGTGTGAGGATAACAATATTGCCTATTCCATGGTATTTTTGTGATTATTAAGTAAGGTACAGAAAGCACTTAGCAAAGCACATTGCATATTGTAAATGCACATAAATGTTAATATTATTCTATGTATATTATGTATAAAAATATCTAAAAAATATCACTAGAACATTTTAACAGTAATTATTTCTGGGTAGTATTTATTTTGACCTCTGTAATTCCATGCTCTTTACATTGAATATCTACCTTTTTTTTGTTTGGTTTTCTTTGCTGAGGAAGATTAGCCCTGAGCTAACATCTATGTCAATATTCCTCTATTTTGTATGTGGGACACCTCCACAGCATGGCCAATGAGTGGATCAGGTCCGTGCCCAGGATCCAAACCCACAAACCCAGGCCGCCGAAGTGGAGCATGCAGAACTTTAACTGCTTGGCCACGGGGTCAGCCTCAAATATCTACCTTTTAATAATAAAAAGTAAATATTATTTTAAACGAAATTTGATTCCCAAAAGATTTGATACTAAAAGCTCCTAAAATTATCTCATATTGACATATAAGTGCCAATACTTCTCCAGAAAAGAATCATTCTTTGTTCAAATTTCTAAAAAATTTTTTTCTTATCAGAAAGATAATAAACAATGAAATCATGTTGATAGTATGCACATTTGAACATTCAGTGGCAGAGGAAACTAAGAACACTAAGATCCTGAAGATAAGTAAGACCAGTAATGAGCACATTTGACTTTCCTTGCCTGTTTTTTTAAACTGAGAATTATTTCAACCCCCGATTACTAGAAAAAGCAATGATACAATGTAGAAAATAAATTCATAAATGTGTCTAGTATGATGGTATTACCTTTACGGTTAGAAAGTGTGTGTTTCAAACAAACAAGGATAGCATTTCTAAAGAAACAACCATGTTTGTTTCTTGGTGGTAAAAGGAATAGCTCCATGAATAAATAATCTAAACTTTACTGTAAAAGGAAAGTTGCTTTTATGATTTTTTTTTAATGTATGTTCTTCCAATTTTCTTTCTCTCAGTTAAAAGCTTTTATATTGGAAAATAATTTGTCTCACATTCTTAATTTTCCTTATCGAAATAGAATTCCTTGGAGCTTGTTTGGCCCTTTTGTGTTTAGACTATATATGAGCAGAGATATGTTTCTTACCTTAAACTACTTTCTGTAAAAAATGTCCTTAACTCAACCATCAAGATGTTAGGAATCAGATGGTATAGAATATTAACAATGCTATTTGAGAAAGTTTCAGATCATAAATGTCAAAAGTCCATAAAAATAATATAAGAACATCAGATTGCGGGCCGGCCCCGTGGCTTAGCCGTTAAGTGCGCGCGCTCCGCTGCTGGCAGCCCGGGTTCGGATCCCGGGCGCGCACTGACGCACCGCTTCTCCAGCCATGCTGAAGCCGCGTCCCACATACGGCAACTAGAAGGATGTGCAGCTATGACATACAACTATCTACTGGGGCTTTGGGGGAAAAAAATAAATAAATAAAATTATATAAAAAAAAAAAGGAACATCAGATTGTAGCCTGGAAAAAAAAAAGAAAGAAAAAAATTTCCCCTCTTTATTTTCTTGATAGTTTTTCTTATATTATTGGATATGGATCCTCTGAATTGCAAGAGGATAAAAGAATGCTTCATAATACGAAAATGCATATAGCCTGTACAAGCTTGGAAAATGTATACTTCTTTGAGCTTATCTTGTTATGCTGCATATCTTATTCCCATTATAAGTTGGGATGCACGGGGCCAATAAAGTCTCTATGTTTCTACAAGCCAGATATCATCTTCTCCATGCTACAGAAGGACCTAAGAACATCCATGACTATAAATCAGAGAGGCAGTAACTGGTAACAAAAACAAATACATATAAGAGAAAATCAGACATATGTTTTTAACTTTTGATACTGTGTGTGTGTGTGTGTGTGTGTGTGTGTGTGTGAGGAAGATTGTCCCTGAGCTAACATTGGTGCCAATCTTCCTCTATTTTGTATGTAGGATGCTGCCACAGCATGGCTTGATGAACAGTGTGTAGGTCCGTGACCAGGATCTGAACCCGTGAACCGCGGGCCCCCAAAACTGAGCATGGGAACTTAAGCCCTATGCCACCAGGCCAGCCCCTAACTTTTGATACTTTTAAAAAAGGTTTTAATATTTCAAATTGCTGAAAATAATTTCTTCAGTCAAATTATTAGTAAAATTTGAACACTATAATGTTCTCTTATAAGGAAAGTACTGTCTTTAAATGGAAGAAAAGGCCAAGATTCTTTCCACATTGGGGAAAATATAGGTTCATGAGACATGAGCTTTTGAGAAAGTTGTGATTGTTTTTTTTTTGTGAAGAGATCAGCCCTGAGCTAACATCTGTCAATCCTCCTCTTTTTTATTGCTGAGGAAGACTGGCCCTGGGCTAACATCCATGCCCATCTTCCTCCACTTTATATGGGATGCCACCACAGCATGGCTTGCCAAGCAGTGCGTTGGTGCGTGCCCGGGATCTGAATCGGCGAACCCTGGGCCACAGCAGCGGAGCGCCCGCACTTAATCGCTTGCACCACTGGGCCAACCCCAAAAAAGTTGTGATTTTTAAAAAAAAAGGAAAAAATTAGAACACTTAAATATCAAGTAGAGAGTACTTGTTGAAAGAATTTCTAAATATTTGGAGCATATTTTTTTTTTTTAAAGATTTTATTTATTTATTTATTTTTCCTCCCAAAGCCCCAGCAGATTGTGTATGTCATAGCTGCACATCCTTCTAGTTGCTGTATGTGGGATGCGGCCTCAGCATGGCCAGAGAAGCGGTGCGTCCATGTGCGCCCGGGATCCGAACCCAGGCCGCCAGCAGCGGAGCATGCGCACTTAACCGCTGAGTCACGGGGCCGGCCCTGGAGCATATTTGATATTGATAAATATCATTATGATAAAAGACTAAATATTTAAACCCATAAGGTCAAATTCCTATGGTCATACTTTCTTTTTTACACGTACTAAACCTCACGCAGTAGATGGAGACAGGAAAGGAATTAGCATAAAAATGATACAAATTATAGTTACACATCTTTTTTTCTAGCTCTAATCCTTTAACAGATACATTAAGTGCTTTACATGAATTATTTTACTTAATTTCCACAAAACCCTATGATATAAGTATTGTTAAAATTCTTATTTTTCTGATGATGGATCTGATATTTGGAAGAAAGAAGTTACTGTTCTCAAATCATAGAAGTAGTAAGAAACAATGGTGAAACTTGCAACTAGGTTGACCTGGATACAAAGCTCATGCTTACTGCTGTTATTTCTAATACTATGCTATACTATCTCCCATAGTATTCGAATTTTCATAAAATTAATTCATAAGGTTAATTTAAATTTTGCTTTACATTTACATTTGATTTACATAATATTCTACATTAAATTATTGAAATATATTGTCACAAAAGAAATGTAATTAAAAAGTGAATTTGTCAGCACGTACAAGATAAAATATAGCTGGCCTAATGGACCCCCTTCTGACAATTCTTGAAAAAGTAAGTTTTAAAGAAATTAAAATTTTATATAAAATTTTAAGTTTATATTCTGACATAAGCAAATTCATCCTATATTAATATAAGGCAGGCAATCATCTATTGCAGAAACAAATAAAAAATCGAAAAGTAAAATAAAATCACTAGACTTAATTTACCTCTGTTAGAATACTGTCATAGTTTTCCCACCGTGTTCTTTACCACTTTTCAATTTAAAAGTTTTAGAGCAATTTTCAAAAAGTATATTCATTTTTGTTAAGAATATTTTCTTTCTGAAATTACCGAACATGAGACTATTGAAAAAGAAAGTCATAATATTTTCATGCCAAAAGAAATTCACAATATATATATATGACCAGTTTAAACATTTCGGATTTTGAAAAATGTGTTTATATAGTATCTTTAAAATTATTGAATAAAGCTTTACTTCACAAAAACTGTTGTTTTTCAGATATTGAAAGTAATTGACAAGTTTTGTGACCACTCTTCTGTTAATGTATATTCAGTATTCAACTCCAAAAATTTTAAGATATCTATTTAGAGATGATTAAATAAGATATCAGTGTTATTCTAATATATGGAAATCTAAACAGATTACTACAGTTATACCAGAAGTTTTAAACAATTCCGAAGAGTTTTAATAGCTCTCTAATATATCTATTGTTTTTGATGATAAAATGCAAATAATTGCTGAATTAATTACACTTCTTTGCACATTCTCAACCAAGAAAAAAAAAACACAATAAAGTCATGATTTTGTACCACTTTCAAATGACTCTAACATAGACTAAAAAATTAATTCGAATTCAGTCAAATTATATGAAAATCATTACCATGGCTAAACGAATTATCTTGAAGCATAACATCACCATTTTATTAAGTGTCTGAAATGGGCAAGTTTATTTCAAAAGCAACAAAACCCTAATAATATTTAACACTGATTTTCAATTTGTTTGTGATTTGTTTATACAATGAATTAATGCAAAACCATAAAAATTGTGCTGTTTCAAATATTTTCATATTTATCACTATAATTGAAAGAGTTTTTAAAACTTGTAGATTTTTCAACACTTTCATGGCTTTATTTACACAGAAGCACGTAAACATATAGTACAAACTTCTAGTTCTTATTTATCATCAATTTTCACTATTAGTAGGCAATTTCCCAAAGCTAAAGAAAGCTCTTTTTTATCTTTGCTTATCACTAGACAAAATGTATGAGGGTTCGAGGATATAATTTTATTCGGAAGGAAAGTTTTGAATAAAAATGCTAGTGTCTTGTTTCAAATACTCCTGTTAGGCATGACAAACACAAAAAACAAAATTTAAAAGCACTTTGAGAGAATATCCCATTTTTATTCCCACAACATCCGTGTGTGATGGGAAGGTGAGATGTTGTTACCAGCATTTTACAATTACTTGTAGCTCAGGGCAGCAAGAGGCCGCAAGGGGGCTGGAGCTGGTCTTAGAGTTTCAGCCCAGTGCTTCGGCCATTGATCACGTACACCACGTCACAATGTGGCTCAGGCCTTTGCACAACACTCAGTGAAAAGCTACGGCCTAAAGATGTGAAAGCCCATTAGCTTATATTATTGCTATGTGTCAAACAGTTTGTAACTTACTTCAAAGTGAGGAATGTGCACTAAACAACCTACCCACAATATACTGGAAACAGGCATCTTTCAAACAAAGGAATTTTTCCACAGGTATACAACTGAGATGAAGGACAATTGTCAATAATTTATTTATGGGTTAGGGTTTTATTTTCAAATTATTGACTTTAGTCTGCTATGTTGATCTACTTTTACCATTGGAAAAATTTTTAAAAGAAAAAAAAAGCAACATTTCTTATTAAATACCATAAAAGTAAATCATGCAGGATGATGTATATTTTTGGTGGCATACAAGTTTATATTTATTTAAAAGGCAATCTCTACTGACAAACCCTGGTTATTATTTGCAAATGTTCTGATATTTTGTTGAGAAGAAACATAAATGAAGAATGGAGGGAATGAAACACAAACTCATTTCCAAACATGAAACAAGTACTTCTAGAAGGCAGTGAAGTGGGCTATGAGTCACATCTAATGAAAGCAAAGTAAGAATTCTAAATAAAGGTTTAATAGGATACTGCGATAAAATAGAATCTCAACAAAACTATGTCCTCAGGTCTATGCTAGAACCACTTCACAACTGATGTAGTTTTTCTACTTTAAGCAGTTCATTTTTCAAGGGCTCCTGTGAAATATGAGATCAGGAAGGAAGACAGCGATAATAAGGTAATACAAGCTGCATTAACCAAAGCTTTGTAGCAAGACTTCCTTGTTTCTAGGAGATACTTCCAAAGAGCTTGGTTAACTCAGAAATCTCTATTCCATGCTCTTTCTGTTGTAAAATATTAAACTTTCTACAATTATATTCCTCTTGCTTCAGGCTATATTACATCAAGCAATAAAATAGTTCATTGACCATACCTACTAGATTAGAGTTTCTCATTTTATGTTCTACAGATTGCCTGCAACAGACTCTCTTGAAGGATGGTAGGAATTGACTCTCTTCCACTCCTGTTGAAAAATGTTGATTCATGGGCTGTAACCAAATCTAATGAACCAAAAATTAGGGGTAGAGGGCACTTAAATCTGCATTTAAATAAGCTCCTCAGATAATTCTTAAGCAAACCAAATTTTGAGAATCATCTCTGAATAGTTAATACTTTATGAAATATGTCTATATTTGTGCAAATCTGAACTCCCAGGAATGTGCGGAGCCATTTTCTAAGTAGAGAAATTAATAAACTATCCATGAATTAATGGACTAATTGAGAGCTGAAGCGAAGGCTGATCAATTGTTTGGTTCTATTAGATGCCAACATTCACTAGATTCACTGTTCTCTCAAACCCAAAGAAGTCAAGGTAATTAGAAAAATATAAAACGCAATATTTCTAGTGCTGTATATTAAGATAAAGTAGAACTGTTCACAGAGAAGGTGCATGGTATGTGCTGAATGAAAGAATGCGTTTGAGTGGATTTTCTCAAATGCCGTCACTGTAATCTGGAGAGACAAGCTATTCAGCTTCACTCAGGCCACCCTTCAATCAGGGGTCATTTGGCATCTGTGCCCACAATGATGGCACTAAAACAAGCTGAAGTTAGAATTCAGAAATATAGGACAAGACTCTACAGCAGAGGCATTTCATAGAACTTTTGTTACAATATATAATGCGGCTTAACAGGAGGAAATATTTATTATTTAGCATGTGAAAGATATTTTCATACATCTGGGTGAGGTCCTAGTTTTCCAATTATACTAATTCATTTAGTGAACATTTAAAAATGTATGTGCCAATTTTCTACAATGTTTGGTTAGTGGTGGTCATCCATTGCCAGTATAATTATTGGAATTTTTGAGAACATTTTATACTTAAAAATGAGAGCTACTTGGATTGAGATGATTTGGAAGATATTTTATTCAGCATGTTCTAGATTTAGAGCACTAACTTCAGTGGTGCTCAAAATTGTTATATCTTAACACTCTACAAATTTGGATATTTAATCTCCAATACGTACTAATTCCATATTAAGTTACTTTGGTACTATGCTGAATGAATTTCTAAGCAGTATTTAAAGCAGTCTTACAGACAATATTAAAGGATCCATAAATTTAATTTTGAAAGTCCTCAGACTTTTTTTTTTGGTGAGGAAGATTGTCCCTGAGCCAACATCTGTGCCAATCTTCCTCTATTTTTTTGTACATGGGACGCCGCCACAGCATGGCTTGACGAGTGGTATATGGGTCCGTGCCCGGGATCCGAACCCACAAACCCTGGGCCGCTGAAGCAGAGTGCGTGAACCCAACCACTACGCCACCAGGCTGGCCCTCAGACTTTTTAAAAGAATCTTTTCTACCAAGAATCTTCATTTTAAAGTGACAAATTTTGTTATCCTGATACTCCCAATGATCAATACTCAAAAGAAATAAAGTTTGTATGTTTGTTTCCTTATGCTTCACACTATTTCACTAGATCATTAAAATACAGGTAAATACGTAAGTGGATAGATTTTTTTTAACACTTAACGCTCTCTGCCTTTTTTTAACATCATTAAGTGACAGCATCCATTTCTCATGAGGTGAAATGCATGTTCTTATTTTACAAACATGGGTACTTTCTGCTTTAAGAAGCCTCCAACTTAAAAAAGAAATAACAGAAGAAAGAGTGAATGTTTACTTTACAAAGGTTGGTCACAATGCAAAAGCATTTTCCAAAGGATCACCTCAGTGTAACAAGTCCCTCTAGAAAATTAAGTGTATATTTTACAAAATTTGGTAAGATATGAGGGTTTTAGAAACTCAATGACTATATTCTGTAAAGAATACCAGTAGAATTATACTTGTTCTTAATTATTAAATTTAAAATGAATAAAGTATATTTGTAATCACCTTTTTTGTTTTTGGAAATGTAACTTCAGTTTTAATCTTTTATATGATTATGAGCTAAGACCAGAAAGTATAAAGCATGACTAATGCTGTTTTTCTTTTTTAGCATCTCTGGAACGTGATTTTTAGATATTTGCCTCACCATCAATTTTGAGAAAGCCTAAAAAAACTTTTTCTAGTTATATTCCATACTAAGATGTGTAAGAAAAGTAGTTGTGTCTTTCAAATAAAGCTGATATTTTTAAATGAGTAAAAATTATATAGACAATAATCAAACACACAATTGCAATTAGCATTTCATCAAGAATAAGATGAAAAATGAATGTAATGTAATGAAAATGGGCTCATATTTACAAGCTGAAATATCTTTTAAACTAATGAAGTTCCTCAAACTTTCCATGAAAGTTAATATATAGGGATTATCATAAATCTCTTTTAACTATTATAATTTGTCTCTCCACTTTTGAAAAACTATTGATTTTAATAACTTTAAAAAATATGTGAAGATCCTTTATAATGTTTTATTCATTGTGATCATTAATTTCCAATATAATTACTAAAATATTTGCAAATATCTTATATTTGAAGTTAAGAACTAGTTAGTTTGAGGTGACTTGGCAGATATTTTATTCAATACCTTCTATAATTAGAACAACAATTTCAAAGGTGCTTAAAATTGTTATATCTTAAAATTGCA
The DNA here is from genome assembly GCF_020826845.1 of Diceros bicornis minor. Taxonomy (NCBI): domain Eukaryota; kingdom Metazoa; phylum Chordata; class Mammalia; order Perissodactyla; family Rhinocerotidae; genus Diceros; species Diceros bicornis. The sequence goes on along the minus strand of NC_080772.1, from coordinate 20,764,469 downwards.
CAAATCTGGATATTTTATTCTCTGGTATATATTAATTTCATAATAAGCTACTTTTGTACTATGAATTTATAAGTAGTATTTATAGCAATCTTACAGAAAATATTTAATCTACTTAAAAAATCAGAAATGTCGTACTGTAATATTTTCACATGCCCAATATACTGAGAAAAGAAATCCACAAAAATACAATTAAACAACTTAAAAGAATTAATGTTAATTAAATACTAGTATGGGTTAACAATGCTAGATTCCTTAACAAACAAAACAAGGGTCAATAGTTTTACTAACTTCTACTAGTTCAATTAAAAGGCTCTTTTTGTCTCGTCAAATCAACCAATTTTACCAAGGAATAATCTTTTACTATACATTAACATTAACTAATAATTATACTTTTTACTTGTTTATCACTTCACAAAATGTACAGACTGCTTCCCACGCATAATAAGTAAATTTTTCAGCCAGTTATACCTGGTATAGATAACAATAAGTCAAACCCTTAACACATAGACGCTACAGCAAACTCATTCCATACAAGGTTGTAGATTCAAAAAGATATTTTAAACACCAGATGTCTCTGTTGCATTTTACAATGATTCTATGTACTAAAATTTGATGCCAAATAAATTTTCAAGAACTTAGCATCTGTATTTTCCTCAAATATGTACAATCACATATGTTTCTCTGGAATCACAGTTTCAGAAATATTGTCTTAAGATTCTTTAATAATAAACAAAATGATGTAAATCTAATATTAAAAGAACCAGGATGGTAGATATCATACAGTTTCTAAATCAATTTAGGAGTATTGCATCAATTGGTGTAGGACTTGAAATCTAATGGAATAAAAGAATATTGATAGAGATATACATGTCTACTGAAGACATCAGGTCTTAAAATTGAATATCTTAACAACCATTTTATTTTATACCCATAATTCACATATTCATTTATTACCATATTATAGCTGAAAAGATTCTTAACATTTGTATTAACTGAAATTATTCATGTACATCTGTTTGATCTCATATCAGAGATGAGCCATTAGCTAGATGAGACCCAGCATTAGTACACCTCCAGTTGCCTGTGCTGAGATACATGGAGTTACAGGGAGAAAGTCCAAACTGCAACTATGTATCATTCTTAAATTTGCTCAGACCACAAGCTAAAATGTCTAAATGAAAAAAAATAAATAAATAAGGACCAGCTATTAACTGCTCACATTAGGTAATCTCCGAAACCCAATCCTCTGATCTTCAGCTTGGGAGACTAGAAACTCCAGAACAGAGGAGCTGAGATCTTCTGGGTACCAGCACTGAGTGGACACCTGCCTGTCCTTAAAGAATCCCTTGATATCACTGAAGTTATATGATTTCCTCCACTCTGACTAGATATTTCTGAGGCTAACAGGAACCCCAAAGTGATTCTGAGCATGCCTGGATTTCTTCAAAAGATTCTCTTTGCAAGATAAGAGTATAACTGCCTTCACGTGATATCGGCTGACCATGAGCTGTCATTTAAAGGAAAGGAGAGAGAGAAAAAGATATTGACACAAGCCGATGTCAATGTACCAAAACGCCAACATTGATGTTATATGGGCAACATCCTGCCCCTTCCATTGTTCAAGATGTGCCCTCTTCACTGTTACTGACCAAAACAGGGGAACAATTGATAGGCACAGTCATGAAGCACAATTGCAAAAGAGTCCATTCTTACGAGAGCAAACCTACAGGGGTAATGACCATACTCTATCTGCTGAACTTACATCTACTTGTCCTCTGGACTCACCAGAGGAGTCAGTTTCTCTAGGACACATTCCCTGATCACCGCCCCCTACTTCTGCATTAGGTGTTATCCATATAAACATCTGTGTGCTTAATCAAATTAGCATCTATAGCAGAAACTATTAGAGTGATGTATTTACATTTTTATCTTGAACACTAGAATGTAAAGTTCCTGCAAACAGAAACCATGATTATTTTATTTTCATGTCCCCAAGACCAAGCCCAGTGCTTAGCACATAGTAAATGCTCAGTAGATGTTTGTTGAATGGAAGTTGAACGAAGGTACCACCACCACATCTGGCACATCTGCCACATTAATGATTTGGAGGTGGGGAAATAAGATTCCTTAAAAAAAAGATGAATAGCATGAAGTGAAAGTGACATGACACAGCCTTCTCAATGCTGGAATGAATGTAGTTATTATAACATCAGAAAACACCGGAGAACCTGCCATCATTGATTAAATAACATCTTTGTAAGCCTATGCATGGAGACCTACATAATTTATTATAATGATCTCCATAAAGACTTAAAGCCTAGGAAGCTGGTTTAGGGAAAAAAAAAGAATTAAAAAAAATCTCTGTATATTTATGGGACTCATTCTTTATGGTAAACTTATTTGAAGTTTACTTTCAAATAGTAACTTTCAAATAGTAACTTTCAAATAGTAACTTTCAAATAATGTTACTTTCAAATAGTAACATTATTTATCCACTTTCTAGCATTTTGTTACAAAGTATTTGAAAATTGTTCTAATTATTTAGAATAGAATAACCGATATCACTGAATTAAAAACACATTGTTTTATATGCGGATCACTGTCTCTGAAATAAAATTTCATTTCCTTCTTTTGGAAAAATGGTTTTCCAAAGGGAAGTTCAATTTAGAAAAACTACTCTGCAGAGATTTCTGATGAAACAAAAACATACATTTACTTCATTAAAAGACATAAAAGCATTTCCTACATATAAAACATGCATAAGGTTTTCATGAAAGTAATGGGCCTATAAAAATACTGAAATCTCTGCAAACTTTCCTGTCATTTATGGAAGACATAAAACATTAATATACTATTTGCCCCTTTAAGTTTTACTCTATTTTTCTAAAACATCCTTGGAACAACAGAGCGACATCTTGGAATGAGGGCTGAAATATGTACTTTGGATACATTTTATAGACAAAAAATGTGATCAAGGCAATCATAATCAGAGAATAAAGCAGACAGACTTGAATTTATATCACAATTGCACACAGAATAAAGCTTGATTAAATAGTCAGAAGGTAAAGTGCTGCATATACAAAGCACAAAATACAGTCTAATAAATACTTCGCACGCTTAGGTGATTTCAACTTTAGTTCTTACACGCAACTTCATGAAAGTCTAATGTAAATAAAAGTATGTGGTAAATGGTTTCTTTCCCCTAAGACAAAACCATTTAAAAATTTTAAAATCTCTTAATCACTGCACATTTTTACAATGCCAGAGAAGAAGAAAAAGAGAAATTATTAATTTTTAAAATTACCCAGCAATTCCATTGCATCATCTTCATTATCAATATCTTCTTCTGTTACAGATGGGGTAGGGCTGTGGACAGACTCAAAAGAATCTTGAGAAAGCATTGCTGCCAGAAGTTTCTTATGTTGCTGTTGCTGCTGTTTTAATCCTTTAGTCTTGGGCTCCACCTTCAAGCTGAAGAAATATTTAAATGTTAATTTTCAATGATGATGACATTATCAATTAGCTGTAGTAAGTAAAGAAAATCTACAAGCAAATTTTCATTCAATTATTTTGCTATGCAGATTTATGGACAAATTAGTAAAATTTTCCCTAAGGATCATGGATATACAGACTATCTTCTTGCTTAGACATCCTTTGGTACCTCATTAACAATTTCCCAAGTGGGTACAGGTAAGAAATATGGCAAACTGAAACTCCTGCCCCCTCTAAGCAGGGAGATGCTAATCAGCTCCTACCAATTGTGGCCAGGTGGGAATTAAAGCCCACTTTGAATGGATATTCTAATATTTTTAAGAGGAGGTAGAAAGTTCAGATTATTATATGAAATTCCCTGATTTACAAAACAAATGCAAGCCAACACATGTAATGGGATAACTATTTTAACATACTATAACAAAATTTTTTAAAAATGGAAACTTTAATTTCTATAATCGAAATAAATTTCCTCACTAGTCCTATCACGCTGCTTAGCTCTGAGGTAGGATGGGGTAGAAGGAAAGATGGAACCAGAATTGGCAATCAAATGTCTCTCAGTTTCTTCCAGTCTAAAAGAGTCTTTGTACATTTGGAAGCATTTCTTTGTGATAAAGCCAGGGTCCTTTGGGTAAATGCTCGGTCCTTCATGGTTCTCTCCCCCAACTTCTCAAGACAGTGTCTGACTGGACAACTTACAAGTCCAAGTGGCAACCACATACAGTTTTAAAAATTGTCCCCAAGGTCTTCTCTATAATCCCATTTCTTTCCCTCTTATTGCCCAAAGGAAGGAAATGGCAAATGTCACCTTAGGAAAGAAAAAGACATGATATAGAGGAAGTCTCTCCGAGGCAGGAAGGAGAGAGAATCCTTTCTAAAGGTACTCAGAAGGAAGGCCCAGAGGAGAAGGCAAAGGAGCAAGAGAGGAGGTTACATGCATTGTCACCACCCCCACCAGGCCATATGCAGAGGACGCTTGGTAAAAAAACAACCAGATGAGTTTCACGGCACAGAGCAGAACATCTCAAGCTGTCTTAATGGAAGTACCAGGTTCAACACTGCCTAACAGGAGGTAGGAAATGGCAAAATGACATTGTACATCATCAGTGGGCAAAGATCAACAGCTCCATCTCACTGTTCACCTCAAAGTTAGGGTTCTGATAGAGAAGATCAGGGTGGAAAAAAGGCTTTTTTTTTTTCCCCCAGGATAATGCTAGTTAATAAATTTAGAAGGAATGATAGAATCAAAAAATCACCATTTTGAGAGTGACATCAGCATCATGGCGGAGTGAGCTTTCCCATGAATTCTTCCCCCACAAGATACAACAAAAGTAACAGCCACAGACCAACAACGGAATCCCAGACAGTGAAAAGCTAGAGCGGAGGGATGCACACTGCCGCACATCTGAGAGCGGAACGTGCTGGGCCCCCGGAGGAAGTGGGGAGAGGTAAGGAGAACTCCGCTCCCTCCCCATCAGATCAGCGATCCCGGTCCGCGCGGCTCCCAGAGAGGGGGGAGGGGCGGCCCTCGGCGGGAAACTGTAGCTCTTCGGGCTCTCTCAGCCAGTGGGAAACTCCCGCACAGAGGGCTCAGAGGAGCCACAGGCTACCATCAACATCTGAGCACCCCAGAGAGCGGATAAAGAGGGGCGAACGAGAAGCCTCCCACGTCAGGGACCCAGAGGGCAAAAGAGAGAGCTCCCCACTCCCCGCAACCCGGAGTCTGCAGCTCGACCAGATCTAGCGGTCCGAGGCAGACCTGAATAAACTGGACTGGACCCGTGGATCGCAGTGGGGAAAACAAAACAAAACAAAACAAAGCAAAACTGCGAATCGCAGCAGAAAAACTGGGGCAGAGCGCAGGGGGCTTAGACTACACAGCCCTTTACCACCAGACAGTGGCGGCAGGTGGAAATTGCAACCAGAGACTTCCAGGATGAGGAAAATCAAAACCAACACAGGAACCACAATGCAAAAATATATTAAATCACCAGACCAGAAACAAAATGACAAGCACCCAGAAATCAACCCCGAAGACACAGAAATCCATAAACTAAATGACAGAGATTTCAAAATAGCTATCATAAAAACACTCAACGAAATACGAGACAACACAGACAAACAATTCAATGAGATTAGGAGTTTCTTCACAAAAGAGATTGAAATCATAAAGAAAAACCTATCAGTGCTGATGGAGATGAAGAACACAATGGAGGAGATAAAGGAGAATCTGGAATCTTTAAAGAACAGAGCTGACAATATGGAGGAAAGAATTAGTACTTTAGAGGATAGGAATACAGATATACTCCAGATGGAAGAAGAGAGAGAACTAAGACTAAAAAGAAATGAAGAAAGACTCCGAGAAATATCGGACTCTATTAGAAAATGTAACATAAGAATTATAGGTATTCCTGAGGGAGAGGAGAGGGAAAGAGGAACAGAGAGCCTATTCAAGGAAATAATAGCTGAGAATTTCCCAAATCTGGGGAAGGAGCAGGAAATACCAGTAAGCGAAGCCAACAGGACACCTATATATATTAACAGACAAAGGCCTTCACCACGACACCTAGTGGTAAGGCTAGCCAGGGTCAACGACAAAGAAACAATATTAAGGGCAGCTAGACAAAAACAAAAAATAACGTACAAAGGAACTCCCATCAGGCTCTCAGCGGATTTCTCAACAGAAACATTTCAGGCTAGAAGAGACTGGAATGATATATTCAAAATACTAAAAGACAAAAACTTTCAGCCAAGAATACTCTATCCAGCAAAAATATCCTTCAAATATGATGGAGAAATAGTAACTCTCCCAGATAAACAAAAGCTAAGGGAGTTCATGGTCACGAGACCGCCACTACAAGAAATACTCAAGAAGGCCCTCAGGCCTGAAAACAAGAAGAGAAAGGGAACACAAAGCTTGGAGTAAGGAGAAAAGTAGGTAGACAAAATCAGAGAAATAGTAGATCTTTACCGGAATAGGTTAGCAACCACTTAAATACTAAACTCAAAGATCAAAGGAAGAAATTCACCAAAAATAAATTTAACCTCATCACTGTAAACACACAGCCACAACACAAGATAGAATAAGGTATAACAAGAGCAACTTAGAAGGGGAAGAGGAAAGTGACTGAATTGACTTAGTATAAGGAAATAGGAGGCTATCAGATAATGGACTATCTCATACAGAAGATTTTTTGCCCAAACCTCAAGGTAACCACTAAACAAATAATCAAATTAAAACCACATATGATAAACAAAGAGAAAACTAGAAGAATCATAAGACAGAACAACCAAACTGAATTGGCAGTCCAAAACAAATGGGACAAGAAACAAAGGAAATGCAAAAGAACCAGAAAATAAGTGACAAAACAGCAACATTCAACCCTCATATTTCAATAATTACCCTAAATGTAAATGGATTGAACTCTCCAATCAAAAGATACAGAGTGGCAGGATGGATTAAAAAGCAAGACCCAACAATATGCTGCCTTCAGGAAACACATCTTAGCACTAAAGACAAGCACAGGCTCAGAGTGAAAGGATGGAAGACAATACTCCAAGCTAATGGCAAACAAAAGAAAGCAGGTGTTGCCATACTCATATCAGACAAAGTAGACTTCAAGATAAAACAGGTTAAGAAAGACAAAGAAGGGAAATATATAATGATAAAAGGGACACTCCAGGGGCCGGCCCGGTGGCGCAAGCGGTTAAGTGCGCACGCTCCGCTGCGGCGGCCCGGGGTTCGCTGGTTCGGATCCCGGGCGCGCACCGACGCACTGCTTGGCAAGCCATGCTGTGGCGGCGTCCCACATAGAGTGGAGGAAGATGGGCACGGATGTTAGCCCAGGGCCGTCTTCCTCAGCAAAAAAAGAGGAGGATTGGCGGATGTTAGCACAGGGCTGATCTCCTCACAAAAAAAAAAAAAAAAAAAAAAGGGACACTCCATCAAGAAGACATATCACTTATAAATATATATGCACCCAACATAGGAGCACCAATATACATAAAACAACTATTAACAAACCTAAAAGGAGAAATCAACAACAACACAATAATAGTAGGGGATCTTAACACCCCACTTACAGCAATGGATAGATCATCCAGACAAAAAGTTAATAAAGAAATATTAGACTTAAATGAAAAACTGGACGAGATGGACCTAGTAGACATATACAGAGCACTCCACCCAAAAACAGCTGACTACACATTCTTCTCAAGCGCGCATGGAACATTCTCTAGGATAGACCATATGTTGGGAAACAAAGCAAGCCTCAATAAATTTAAGAAGATTGAAATCATAACAAGCATCTTTTCAGACCATAAGGCTATGAATCTGGAAATGAACCAGGAAAAAAAAACTGGGAAAGTGACAAAAATGTGGAGATTAAACAACATGCTACTGAACAACCAATGGATCATTGATGAAATTAAAGGAGAAATCAAAAACTATCTGGAAACAAACGAAAATGATAACATGCCATATCAAACCATATGGGACGCAGCAAAAGCGGTCCTGAGAGGGAAACTCATAGCAATACAAGCCCACCTTAACAAACAAGAAAAAGCCCTAATAGGCAACCTTAAATTACACCTAACAGAACTAGAAAAAGAAGAACAAACAAAGCCCAAAGCCAGCAGAAGGAGAGAAATAATAAAAATCAGAGCAGAAATAAATGATATTGAGACCAAAACAACAGTAGAAAGGATTAATGAAACAAAGAGTTGGTTCTTCGAGAAGATAAACAAAATAGACAAACCCTTAGCCAGGCTAACTAAGAAAAAAAGAGAAAAGGCTCAAGTAAATAAAATTAGAAATGAAAGAGGAGAAATTACAACGGATACCATGGAAATACAGAGGATTATAAGAGAATACTATGAGAAATTATATGCCAACAAATTGGACAATCTAGAAGAAATGGATAAATTCTTAGACTTATACAACCTCCCAAAATTGAACCAAGAAGAAATGGAGAATCTGAATAGACCAATCACAAGTAAAGAGATTGAAATAGTAATCAAAAACCTCCCAAAAAATAAAAGTCCAGGACCAGATGGTTTCTCCAGTGAATTTTACCAAACATTCAAAGAAGATTTAATACCCATCCTCCTCAAACTATTCCAAAAAATAGAGAAAGATGGAATACTTCCTGAATCATTCTATGAGGCCAACATCACCCTGATACCAAAACCAGGTAAAGACAATACAAAGAAAGAAAATTACAGGCCAATATCGCTGATGAACATTGATGCAAAAATCCTCAACAAAATATTGGCAAACCAAATACAACAATATATTAAAAAGATCATACACCATGATCAAGTGGGATTTATACCAGAGATGCAGGGATGGTTCAACATCCGCAAATCAATCAACGTGATACATCACATCAACAAAACAAAGAATAAAAACCACATGATCGTCTCAATAGACGCAGAGAAGGCATTTGACAAGATACAACATCCATTTATGATAAAAACTCTCAATAAAATGGGAATAGAAGGAAAGTACCTCAACATAATAAAGGCCATATATGACAAACCCACAGCTAACATCATACTCAACGGGGAAAGACTGAAAGCCATTCCTCTGAGAACAGGAACGAGGCAGGGCTGCCCACTCTCACCACTCCTGTTCAACATAGTACTGGAGGTTTTGGCCAGAGCAATTAGGCAAGAAAAAGGAATAAAAGGAATCCAAATAGGTAACGAAGAAGTGAAACTCTCACTATTTGCAGATGACATGATTGTATATATAGAAAACCCTAAAGAATCTGTTGGAAAACTGTTAGAAACAATCAACAACTACAGCAAAGTTGCAGGGTACAAAATCAATCTACAAAAATCAGTTGCATTTCTATATGCTAATAATGAACTAACAGAAAGAGAGCTCAAAAAGATAATACCATTTACAATTGCAACAAAAAGAATAAAATACCTAGGAATAAATCTTACCAAGGAGGTGAAGGACCTATACAATGAGAACTACAAGACATTATTGAGGGAAATCTACGATGACATAAAGAAGTGGAAAGATATCCCATGCACGTGGATTGGAAGAATAAACATAGTTAAAACGTCTATATTACCTAAAGCAATCTACAGATTCAATGCAATCCCAATCAGAATCCCAATGACATTCTTCACAGAAATAGAAAAAAGAATACTAAAATTTATATGGGGCAAAAAAAGACCCCGAATAGCTAAAGAAATCCTAAAGAAAAAGAACAAAGCAGGAGGCATCACAATTCCTGACTTCAAAACATACTACAAAGCAATAGTAATCAAAACAGCATGGTACTGGTACAAAAACAGACACACAGATCAATGGAACAGAATTGAAAGCCCAGAAATAAAACCACACATATACGGACAGCTAATTTTCGACAAAGGTGCTAAGGACATGCAATGGAGAAAGGAAAGTCTCTTCAATAAATGGTGTTGGGAAAACTGGACAGCCACATGCAAAAGAATGAAAGTGGACCATGTGCTATCGCCATTCACAAAAATTAACTCAAAATGGATCAAAGACCTGAAGGTGAGACCTGAAACTATAAAACTCATAGAAGAAAATATAGGCAACACACTATTTGACATTGGGTTTAAAGGAATCTTTTCGGATGACATGCCTACCCAGACTAGGGAAACTAAAGAAAAAATAAACAAGTGGGACTTTATCAGACTAAAGAGCTTTTATAAGACAAATGAAACCAGAATCAAGATGAACAAACAACCAACCAGCTGGGAGAGAATATTTGCAAAACATACATCTGACAAGGGGTTGATCTCCATAATATATAAAGAACTCACACAATTGAACAACAAAAAAACAAACAACCCGATCAAAAAATGGGCAGAGGAAATGAACAGACACTTCTCCAAGGAAGACATACAGATGGCCAATAGGCACATGAAAAGATGCTCAACATCACTAATCATCAAGGAAATGCAAATCAAAACAACACTAAGATACCACCTCACGCGCGTTAGAATGGCTATAATCACCAAGACAAAAAACAACAAATGTTGGAGAGGATGTGGAGAAACAGGAACCCTCATACACAGCTGGTGGGAATGCAAATTGGTGCAGCCTCTATGGAAAATGGTATGGAGATTCCTCAAAGAATTAAAAACAGAGATGCCCTATGATCCAGCCATCCCACTACTGGGAATCTATCCAACGCACCTGAAATCAACAATCCAAAGAGGCTTATGCACCCCTATGTTCATTGCAGCATTATTCACCATAGCCAAGAAGTGGAAGCAACCTAAGTGTCCCTCGACTGACGATTGGATTAAGAAAATGTGGTATATATATACAATGGAATACTACTCAGCCATAAAAAAAGACAAAATCGTCCCATTTGCAACAACATGGATGGGCCTGGAGCGTATTATGTTAAGTGAAATAAGCCAGAAAGAGAAAGACAAACACTGTATGATCTCACTCATATGTGGAATATAAACCAACACATGGACAGAGAAAACTGGACTGTGGTTACCCGGGAAGTGGGGGTGGGGGGTGGGCACAAGGGGTGAAGGGAGTCATATATGGGGTGATGGACAAACAAAAATGTACAACCCAAAATTTCACAATGTTAGAAACCATTAAAATATCAATTAAAAAAAAAAAAATCACCATTTTGCAACCACCAACACAGTAACTGTTCAGGCAAAGATCATCAATGGATGTTAATGCCCTTTGTTGAAAGATTGCTGGGGAGAAGGACCGTCAAAAATCTCAAGGTATTTTCTGACAGATTATTTATAATTGAAATTTTTTTGATGCTTTGAAATAATTATAGCTTTATATGCAGTTGTAAGGAATAATACAGAGAGATTCTGTGCACCCTTTATACAGTTTCCCCCAATGGTAACATCTTATAAAACTATAGTACAACATCACAACTAGGATATTGACAAGGATACAATTCTCCAATCTTATTCAGATTTCCCATTTTAATTATACTCATTTGTGTGTGTATGCCTGTGTGTGTGTTTTTAGTTCTAGACAATTTTAGTATTTGTGTAGATTTGTGTACCATGCATTCACCACCACAGTCAAGATACAGACCAGTTCAAGCACCACAGGCTGCCCTTTTCTAACCACTTACAATGTTCCTCTATACCCCTCCTTCCCCCATTCCTAGTCCCTGGCAACCACTAGCCTGTTCTCCATTCCTATAATTTTGTCATTTCAAGAATGTTATATAAATGGAATCCTACAGTATGTAACCTTTTAAGACTGGCTTTTTTCATGCAGTTTAATTCCCAGGATATTCATTCATGTTGTTGTGTGTATCAATAGTCCATTCCTTTTCTGTGCTGTGTAGTATTCCATGGTATGGATATACTTCAGTTTATCTAACCATTCACACATTGAAGGACACCTGGATTCTTTTAAGCTTTTTGGCTATTATGATAGGGCTGCTATGAACATTCATGTACCTGTTTTTGTGTGAACATAAGTTTCCATTTCTCTGGGATAAATGCCCAAGAGTGCCATTTCTGGGCAATATGGTGGTTGCATGTTTAGTTTTATATGAAACTCCCGCACTGTTTTCCAGAATGACTATGACATTTTACACTCCTGAAAGGGTCCTCAGTTGAGAATAAAGACAGGAGAGAAGTGTTTGAGGCTTGAGGAGAGAGGAACAGGCATGAAATCATCACTGAGGAGAGCGGACATCCGAATAGAGCGGCAAATGCAGTAGTGTTTTGGGCAGTACCAACGGCCTCCTGGGCTTTGGCGGGCGTGAGTTCACAGTGACAGCGGCCAGCATGGCCTGTGTTCTTCTCCAGCCTGTGCTGCTTCAGCCGCAGAAGAGGCAAAGAGTTGAATTTAAATAGGGTAGAGAAATGTCTGCTCAGGTCTTTTGCCCATTAAGGATAGAACTACCATATGATCCAGCCATTCCACTGCTGGGTATTTATCCAAAGAACTTGAAAACATCAATGCATAAAGATACATGCACCCCTGTGTTCATTGCAGCGTTATTCACAATAGCCAAGACTTGGAAGCAACCTAAGTGCCCACCAAGGGACGAATGGATAAAGAAGATGTGGTTTATATACACAATGGGATACTACTCAGCCATAAGAAACGATGAAATCCAGCCATTTGTGACAACATGGATGGACATTGAGGGTATTACGCAAAGTGAAATAAGTCAGAGGGAGAAGGTCAAATACCATATGATCTCCTTCATTAAGTAGTAGATAATAACAACAATAAACAAACACATAGAGACAGAGATTGGATTGGTGGTGACCAGAGGGGAAGGGGGGAGGGTGGAGGGTGAAAAGGATAATTCGGCACAAGTGTGTGGTGATGGGTTGTAGTTAGTATTTGGGTGGTGAACATGATGTAATCTATCCAGAAATACAAGTATAATGATGTAACCTGAAAATTATACAATGTTATAAACCAATGTTACTGCAATAAACAAAAAATTAAAAATAAATAAATAAATAAATAAATAGGGTAGAGTTTTACCAGGAGAGTAAAACAAAGGAAAAGAGAGGGATAGATTCCAATGATGGGCCAAGGATAAAAGCTGGATGAGGAGAAAAATGAAGAACAAGGTGGATGAGGGGCAAGGAAAATTTGGTGGAACCAGTGTATTTTGGATCCCAGTTAAAGTTGAGTACCCGAGGCAACGAACTAGAAAGACGGGAGGCAGTAGTCAGAGTGTGAAGTACCTGAAACTGACATTATGGATGTGCAATTAATGATAATGAGAAAGCCTGGGATATGACAGAGGGAATGGTTATGGCTGAGGCAGGATGGAATTCAAGATGAGTGGTGAAGGGTAGGAAAGGAAGCAGAGGCTAGGTTTTGGGAAGAATCACCAATGTTTACATTGATTTCACCAAGATAGGAAGGGTGTTGGGGAAAGCGACGGTGAGCCAAATGCTCGCAGCTTCAGGGAAAGGGGAAGGACCTTGGCCTTGGTAAATTACGGCTACAATGAGAGGTGGAAGATTACCACAGTGTGAAAACACGAGATTTAGAACTGGGGAATTTTTTAGGGAAAGGGAGACAGCAAGGCCTGTAGACAAGAAAGAGGAGCAAGATGACACCAGCCCCATAGCCGGTGGACTGCAGAAGTGAAAACTGCACCAATAGAGAGAAAAAAGAGGTCTGAACACAGACAGGCAGTGAGTGAGATGGGGAGGGGAGGGGTTTGAGGTCTTCCTAAGAGCGCTTCTGGGCTCCCTCTTATCCAAATTTTGAACATAAATCTTAATGATATTGGGATTCTTAGAACTCCTCCCAGAAGAAAGGCTGCATAGCGAAGCATTTAAGAGCACAGAATTTGGAGCAAGACAGCCTGGCTCGACCACTTAATAGCTATCCAATCTGGGGACAGAGACGTAACAACTCTGGGACTTAGTTTCCTTATTCCTAAAATAGGGAGAATAATAATGTTTTCATGAGGATCAAATGGGTTAAGATACGTAAAGAATGCACAGCAGTCACTAAGTGGTAATTGATATCATTACATTTTCAAAGAACACAACGGGAAGCTTCCTAGATATTTAACACGTCTTTTCTTCAGCAGTAACATCCCACATCCCACATAAAGAGAAAGGGAATCAAAAAGAGGCCTTATGGGGGCCAGCCCAGTGGTGTAGTGGTTAAGTTCATGCTCTCCGCTTCGGTGGCCCCGGGGTTTGCAGGTTCGAATCCCCGGCGTGGACCTACGCACCACTTGTGAAGCCATGTGTGGCAGCGTCCCACATACAAAATAGAGGAAGATGGGCAGAGATGTTAGCTCAGGGCCAATCTTCCTCAGCAAAAAGAGGAGGATTGGCAACAGATGTTAGCTCAGAACCAATGTGCCTCACCAAAAAAAAAAAAAAAGAGGCCTTATGAAAAAGAATAGCAGTTAATATTTCAAAGTAGTGTTAATATACCTTAGGACTCCATTTTGCTTTAGTTCAAAAGGCTAAGTTCTAAACCAAGATCAGATGGAAAGGGACAGTTTAAAATGGCCAATACCTCCCACTCCCAATGGGTGTGCCTCTCCAGTGGAGCCTTCTCCTCCCTCCAGACAGCCTGCATTTTGATCGTCGTTTGCTCTCTTCCTCCTGACCCCAGTCTTCCCCATTGTCTGACCTTGCTCCATTTTGTTTCACACTCTGTTTCTGAGCACAGGTTGGTAAGTTTTACCTGACTCCACGTGCTCTCTTTGGTGGAACACTGGATGATTCCTCTCTCGACCTATCTCCTAAGCTTGTTTGGTTCTCCATTGGAGCCTAGTAGGCTGAATTTGTGCCCTTTCTCTTGACGCTAGTCAGAAATTAAAGGGCTCTCTATGCATTAAGGTCCAGGTTGTCGAAGAAATCACAAAAAGCTTACACTTAATTGTTGCATTTTGATTTGTGCATAAGAACTCTGTCTTTTTTTTACATGCCTAAATGTGATATTGTTATAATCAACTTAGCAGACATTTATTAAGTGCTTGGTTATAAACCAGGCATTGTGGGCACTGAGCTACAGAAATAAGGCATATTTCCTTGTCATTCTCCTCACTTTAAAGCAAGTACTTTGAATGTAAGATTTTTTTTTTTTTTGTATTGGTCTCCCTCAGTATCTAGCACATTACCTTATGTTAACACTCAATCAATATTTAATAAATTCACTTTTTCTTTTTGAACTTCATTTTTTTAACAGACTAAATAAAATAAAAACTAATTTAAGTCGATGTAGCTGAGTCTTCCAACTTGAATGATACGAAAATCCAGGGAAATAGAAAGACTGGAAATGAAACAGAACAAGGAAAAACACGTGGATCAGAATGTGTAACATGAGGAACAAATGGCAGATAACAAATGCATGATTTCCATTCATCAGCCCACAATGACCAAGACCATTTCACGAAGGTTGAAGCAAGTGTTTTCTTTAGTCTCATTAAAATACATGATTTAGCCATGAAGATAGTGCTGGTCTACAAGACCTTGACACTGATTAAGTCCAAAATGTTGCCTGTCTAATAAGCTTCCATCTATGAGCCTGTGAGTCCATAGATGACTAATAATGTGTTTCATAAAATAATTATTTGAATTAGAATATGTATTTCCTAAATAAATGAATTCCTGAATAAAAGAGAAGGAAAAAATTTTGAACATATAAAAATGACCTCATCAACATTCTGAAATAAATGTATGATTTAGTTACAAACTCTTGTGGCTTGAAAGAGAAGTTTATGAGTCATAAGGTACAATTTTGTGTTTTAGATTTTCTTTTTTTTTTTTTTTTTTGTGAGGAAGATCTGCCCTGAGCTAACATCCATGCTAATCCTCCTCTTTTTGCTGAGGAAGACTGGCCCTGGGCTAACATCTGTGCCCATCTTCCTCCACTTTATATGGGACGCCACCACAGCATGGCCTGACAAGTGGTGCGTTGGTGCGCGCCCGGGATCCGAACCTGGGCCGCCAGCAGTGGAGCCTGCGCACTTAACCACTACACCATGGGCCGGCCTCGTGTTTTAGATATTTTTAGGGCTTCTGTTCTTTGATTCCTTTGGCAGATTAATTTTTGATTAATCAACATTCTTTATGCTTAAAACTTGCATGTTCGAATATTCCTAAATTACTAGTTTGATTTTGTCTCTGCCATATGTATTATATATTTCCTATCATGTCCACAATAGCCAAAATCTGACAATATTAAGGTTATTTCTTTGTTCTTGGACTTCTTAAGTAAGAGTGCCTTCCAACCATTTTTTCCTTCTTACTCTGGTTTATTTTCCATCATACCACTTATCACTACTTGAATTTATGGCGTATATTTGCATGCCCATTTGTTTATTGTTTGTCTCTTGTCACCAACAGAGGGAGTTCTAAGAGGAGGGGAATATTCCCAGGCTTTGTTAACAGATATATCAGAAGCAATTATAAGCCTTAATGAAAAGGAACACTTCTTAATGGGAAGTGAATTTAGCTTTTATTTTAATATTTAATATATATTTCTAAGTCGTAAGATTTTTTATTCATTTTATGGCATATTTACCAGCTAATAACAATGCCCACTTAACAAATGAAGCCAATTTACCAGACCTATAATATTTATGACATTATTCTTATTTTAATAAAGTGGCCCAGCTTAGAAGAGCTTCATTATGCTTTCAAGGCTTGATGAGCCTATTTACAAATTCACATTACGCTTTAGCAAGTAATTTTAGGAAATCTATCACCCAGCTGTTGCAAAGTCTAATTAAGATGTCTTAAAATAGAACTATATAGGTTTATTAACCTCAATTTTTGTTTACATTTATATTATCAATGTGTGATTATTTTTAATAACTCTAAATGTGCAATGAACATATATGCTTTCCCACTAAATGGCTAGACAAGCCATAGCAATTGATGCCAATTGGTAGCATCTGACAATTGCAGAAAGCCTTCAATCACTCCCCAACATATTCACCTCTCTATTTTATGAATCCTTCTTTTCTTTTCTTGCTCAGATGCTTTCATTTCTTTCTTAAACTGTCTTAATCTAGAACTTCTTGCAGAATCCAAGAAAGATGCAGCAGGAAAATGTTCACAGGCACATACACAGAACATTTTGCACACAATTTCAAGAAATTTACAGATCTCTTAGAGGGTCCATTCAGAGACCATGTAGGGGTCATGGAGTCCATGTTAGTTCTTGTCTTATTCTATTAGTTTCTCCATATTGTTTTCACAATTGTCTTTGTTTTAACTGGCACTTAATCCTTCAGGTGACAGCTATGTGTACTCAAGTTGTTGACCCTCTCCATACATTGTTGTATTTGCAGGATCTAAGAAAAAAAGTGCAGGTAAGGT
Organism: Diceros bicornis minor; assembly: GCF_020826845.1. NCBI lineage: Eukaryota > Metazoa > Chordata > Mammalia > Perissodactyla > Rhinocerotidae > Diceros > Diceros bicornis. The sequence goes on along the minus strand of NC_080772.1, from coordinate 20,747,162 downwards.
ATACCATTAAAAAAAAAAGGTTCCAGCAAAGATGGCAAATGATAGGGAATCTGTGAGGATTACCATCCTAGTTACATCATGATGTTGAACTCAAATGATACATCAGGAATACACATTTATTCTTATGAGAACATTTTACATAATTTTTTCCTTAAAATTATTAAAAATAAATTGCTTTAAATATTTAAAAAGAAAACGTTCCAGGGAAAAATTATGGGTAAGTTTCTACCCATAAGACTCTTAAGGTTTATTATACCATTTACTTAATCCTCTCTAATCTAATGGTGAAAGTCCAGCCTACCACGTATTATTCTGAATGAAAGGGAAAGTTGGCTATGTGCCAAAGATGGAGTGTTGTTGTAACAGCTGTTCAAGTAAGACTTGAGCAATTAACGATAGGAAAGACTGATAAAAAAAGGGGCAAAAAGTTAAGATAGACTATAGACAAATCCTTCAAATAAGCCTTAAAGTTTATCAGATATCTACTCACAGCCTTCTATGTGCCTCCTTCACTCACATAACAGATGCTTACTGACAAGGACAATGCGCCCAGTGGGGGAGAGGAAAATGGAAGAAGTCATCCTTGAAAATTAAGACTTCTCTTTCAGGAGTCTAAAATGTCATTTAGTCTGTTCATGTTTAAGACTGTTAAGTTATAGTACAAGTTCACTACTCTTTAAGGGCAAAAGCTAATACTCTAGTTACAGACTCTAGAGTCATTAAAAAATTTCTCCCCAATCGTTCTTATTTATCCAAATCATATCTAATGCTGTATGAGTTCCCAGTATAAATTCAGAAATCCTGTTTTGTATTAGAATATGGGAGAGATATAGTTTGTAACCCACAGTTTATTGTTATTCTTTAAATTTAGTTCAGACATGCACACCTTCTTTCTGCTCTAATGGGCCATCTGGGCAGGATTTCACCACTTTCTTCATTTCATAGGTAATATCTCAACTCATAATTTAAAGACAAAGAAAAATGAAAACAACTTTTGAAAATAAATATTTGAGAGAGATCTTCATGGGTTGAGTTTTCTGGGTAAAGGATTTGACTAGGATTGCAGGAGAGATTCCCCTTTATTGGGTATTCGAGAGGGAACAAGAGCTCAAGAGGAAATAATAAGCTAGGAAGAAAACAGAAGCACTAACATTTGCAATAAATAGCCCCGATTATTATTATGACTAAATGAAAGCAAAATGAAAGTCGACGTTTCTCTATTTTATATTTAAGAACTAAAGCTCTGCCAATGAATAAAAATAAAGATCCAGTGGGTTTCATAAGTCTGGTATTAAAAATAAAATTACCTTCATCGACAGGTGAAATTGATCTGGCATTTCACAAAAGAAGGTAAATGGAGTTTTAAAAATGGTTTTCTTCTCCTTATACAGGACACTTCAACTATTTAAATAATGTAGAAGTTATTTCTCATGGAAATAGAATCAATTTTCTATATGCCTGAAGCACATTAATGAGTATTCTGAATTTCCTTCTCTCCAGCCAAGTGATAAGTCAAAGTAAAAAACCCCTGAAACCTATTACATTATAGAAAATACAATTTTCTCCTTGAGAAAGAATAGTTATTGGTTGCTGCTAAATATAACATAGAAAATACAAAGTCACAGTGGCTACACTATGCACAGGAAGAACTCTTCTGTGCTGGTCAGCTAGTAGCACTCAGACAGTTTTAGCTACTGTTGCATTTCAATTCATGAGTATTTAAATCCATTTTCTCAATCTCACGTAAGCCATGCCTCACATAATATTTTTTCACTCCAACTTCCTTATAGAAGTTTTCATTTTTGTTTTTTGAGTTTTCCTCATTGCAATTGGCATTACAAAAAACGGTTATTCTGAATATACTTCTTCTAATGAATATGATTTGGACATTTCAAAATTACTCCACTCCTACCAGCATATGGAAAGTAAAGGCAAATCTCCCACCACCTTTTGAGCATCACAGGTCTAAGTAAAATGAAATATAGACTTTCGAAATCACAAATCATAGCAGTTTCAAAAATTAAACAAAGACAGTATAATTATATTCAATCATAATTATCAACTCTAAACTTAAATGGTTCTAAATCAAAGTTTCTCTCTCTTATTCCACATTAACTCCGCCTTGTATAATCTATACATTTAGTAGGTGTCTTTTCCGTGTTGACTAACTACATCTCTCTGGTACATCAGATCCTCCCTCTCCAATTCTTAACAGTCAGCCACTCCCTGCTCAATATTATAGTAGGTCTCAACTGACAGATTTTGTCTTTGAAATTATTTCTCTATTTGGTTTTAGTAGCAAAGAGTTAGTAGTAATCTTAGATGTAAAGAAAAAATCAAAACCGAAATGTGAAAGCAAATCTAATAACACTCTAATTTTAAAACAGAGAAATTAGTTTTCATTTTATGTGGAGTCCAACATAATTTTCTATATAAAATTGCTAAGAGTCTTTTCATCAAAATCATGCACTTGGATTTATTTTCCCTCTACCTTTTAATAGTGAACAATATTCAGAATCTTAAAGACATCTCATCTCACCTTCCTGCAGGGCTACAGCCACTCTCTTCACTTTCCCATTGTTCATTTTTACTTCTTGGAACCGGGGGCTGTAGCATTTCAGCAGCTAGTGGATCAGCATCATTCTCTTCTCGACCAATCCATTCACCAATCACTCGGGGTCTCAGAAGAGAAGAATTAAATGCCACTGTTTCCTGAAGAGGAGAGAAGAATGTGTCGCCTTAGATTACTTACTCTTATTAAGAGGACAACAGGGAAATAATTTTATCTAGAGTTTCAACTGCTTTCTCAAATCAAAATGTTCTTTTTTTCTTTCTGAATTGACTTAAAACTTCAGTTCTCTCCATCTCCGCTAGATGACTTACTCGATGTGAGTTGCGCAGATTCCTGAAGGTCACTGTGATAAAGGATCCAGGAGAGAACTCTCTGATTTGGATTTGGAAGGATGCATGTGTGTTCTTAGGAAGGAGGCGCAGATTGAGCATTTATGAGAGAAGAAAGAGCGTGATCTAAGGCCCACATAGGGAAAGAGCTTGGTGTCGCAAGAAAATGGTAAACAATTTCTCAGGAGGTAACTGAGGGGTGGGTCAGGAAACAAGGACAAGAGAAACAGGGCTGGAAGGGTGCGTTGCCTCCAACTGTGAAGCATTTTGTACTTTTAGGGATCCAGCAGAGGTTCGAAGCAGGGCAATATCAAGTGCCAGTTATGCTATGCTAATTCAAAAAATGTTAAGATGATCTCTTTTCGTAGACTTGGATATGATGCAGCTCTTAAAATTTTTTTTTTTTTTTTTGAGAAAGATCGGCCGTCAGCTAACATCTGCCAATCCTCCTCTTTTTGCCGAGGAAGACTGGCCCTGGGCTAACATCCATGCCCATCTTCCTCCACTTTATATGGGACGCCGCCTCAGCATGGCTTGACAGCAGTGCGTCGGTGTGCGCCCGGGATCCGAACTGGTGAACCCTGGGCCACCGCAGTGGAGCGCATGCACTTAACCGCTTGTGCCACTGGGCTGGCCCCTTAAAATATTTTAAATATTTAAGTCATTTAATAATTTAAAAAGATATGAGAATAGTGAATACATGTAATTGCTAGGGATATCTTGGTAAGTGGGAAAAAGGCAGGTTAAAAAGCCATACCTGTTGTATGATCTAATTTTTGTTTAAAAATACACATGGGTGTATATCTATCAATCATGCATTAATCCATTCATGTATTCATTCTCCTCTATTTATTAAGACCTACAGTGCCAGCTACTGTGTGATTTGTTGTGAAAAACAATTGTAAGACCAAAACTTAATAGTTTTATCTGAATAGAGGGATTACAGATAATTTTAATTTCTTCTTTTGGCATTTCTATGTCTTTTCAATATTCTATGATAAATATGTAGTTGCCTTACAACGAGAAAAAAATATATTTTTAAAATATCTTGATCTGAGAGACACAGAGTTTGCTTAAATTGTGTGTAGCTAAATTTTTAGTATTATAAGAGTCTTGAATAATTTCTTAAAAATTTAGAACTGGTCTTCTGAGTCCTTACAATTCTCGAAAATATTATACAAATACATATACAATACAAATACAGTATTACAATATAGACAATGTAATATTAATTAATGTATAAATACACACCAAAAGCAACATGTGAAATATGATTAGGACATATTTGATGAACACTTATCCAAGTGATAAGAAGGGACAGAAAGTAGTCGGATATTGATTCCCCAGCCCACATTTATCCAACTGATAACAAGGGACAGAAAGTAGTTGGATATTGATTCCCCAGCCCACATGAAAATGTAGCAGGTAAATTTTAATAACAATGTCTGCATAACTTATGCAACTAATCTGAATCCTTCTGTATTTATGTTCCTAGAGTCAGGAAATCAAAGCACTATTATGGCTTTCAGCTATGAAATCATGCAATCAAATTAATGTTTTGAAATTACTGGAAAGTCATACTGATTTGCTACAATTTAATATTATTTGAGGTACAAGAATTAAAATTAACAGCAATATTGTTAAATTTGAAACCTATACTTGCTTTTAAAAGCAGATGGAGGCAAACACATGTTTTAGGGAAAAAAAAAACATCTATAAACATACAACTTCAGAATCACTTTTGGCCTGTGTGACTTTGAAATGTTACTTATTCTCTGAATTTCATTTTCTCCAACATAAAGTGGAGATGATGGGAATTACAAAACCTACTGTATCAAATGAATTAGTAGAAGCGTAGTTAAACCATAGAATTCTGTACACACGCTAGATATAATTAAAGGATGTGGACTGTATTCAAACCACTTCTATATATGTGATATATCTGGGAAAAAATGGTACAGAACTGCAGGAATGGGCAAGTTATGCAAGAACAGATGCTTGGTTGCCAATATGGGCAGAGTAACAGAACAGGGAATTGAAGGGGCAGTTTCCATCCCATAAAGTTTTATTTTACAGATAGTATATTAAAAAGGTTGAATAATTAATTCAATGTTAACCCATTTACATAATGGGGCAGAATTGGGCTTAGAGGTTTGTCTTGCTTTAGGCTCAACAGAATTGGGACAAAAGGAAACTGACCATTGTAACAGCAGAAATGAGTGGGTTCAGGCACCGCAAATGACAAAAGTGAAACAGGATTTAGGGTTGAGTATGATCAAAAAGCTGAGAACTGCAGAGAAGCAGAAATAACTCCTTGGTTGCTTACTGGGAAATTAAATAAAATGCTAGATGCCACTGCTGTTGGAAAGCAGAGCACAGAGAGAAGGATAAATGGTTTGATATGCAGCCCATTTAACTCCAGCTGGCCGCAGAGATTTAGTGAGAAATAGCTGACGAGCAAAGCAATACAAACAGGGTCAGAGGAGTCAGAAAGTGAATATTTTACAGGTGGAAAAATGGGACTCTACTATTTTTATTTTGGGGAATGCACAAAGCTCTTTTTATATCTACCCCTTTTAAAAATGTTAAATCTCTTAAAAATCTTGAATATACTCTATGACTTGTAGTAGATTAAAATAGCAGATTTTTCTTTAGATTATTACTTATATTCGATCAAGCTAAGTAAACATCTTTCCGTAAACCTTTATGAAAGGATTTCAGTGAAGAGAGCACTTAACACTACATATAACACACCACAGACATCAGTACATGGCAAACGAAATGGTAAAAATGCACATTGAATACAAGTTTTTGAAAATATTTTAAGTACATGGGTAAACAAATCATTTAAAATTTCAGTGCTAAACAATGTAAATCCTAATTATTCCTTAGAAATGTGTAATACATATTCCTTTGCCCTCCTAAGGCTAGAAGTCCCTAGATGTTGAGGTTCTTAAGCAAGTATGCATAAACTTAATAAGAAAAGCATGTCCAGTGAAAAATTCCCCCAGAGGTCACAGATTTGCTTAGTATTTCCTATCAGCAGGAGGCCAACCTATTCTAGTAGTTACCTTAGACAGGCCTACTCTCTCCAACAGCCTGCTTCCAATGGCTAACCCACAATGAGTTCAACTGCTCTGACCAGTGGTTATCAGCACAACATTTGATTATACTCCATGTTATTTGAATATTTTCTCTTCTTAATAAAACACAATGTTCATGGAAGTCTGGGATCATGTCTTAAATTCCTTTGTTTCCTCCATAATAACTAGCACAATTCTGATTTCATAATATAAGAAAAAAAATTTGTGCTGATTGAATTAAAAATAATTCAAAGAATGAAAAACAATGCATATGTGCTGAATTATGAAGTATCTTTATGTCTAACTAAAAATCACATAAATGATTAATGAACAACAGTGAGTAACAAATTTTTAAGCCATTTCAGAAGAAAGTCTACAAGATGATGATTGATTTGGAATAATGAAATATTTCTTATAAACGCTTAAGCTTTTGAGTAAATTATTTTAATCCTGCCAGTTCACAAAAGGAAAAATTTAGAATGCGTTGTCACACATTAAATGTTTGATTTAACACAAAACCACATTAAATGTTTGAACTTGTTAATAATCATTCTTAAACTAATCCATATATTGAACTTGAGTTACTTGAGTTACAGATTTAAGAAAGTAATGTAAACAGATAATTAAAAGCTCTTTTCCTACTGGCCCTTCTTCCCTCGCCCCCACCCTGTTTTATTGAGATATGATTAACGTATAACATTGTGTAAGTTTAAGTTGTACAGTGTGATGATTTCCTATACATATATAATACGAAATGATTACCACATTAGTTAAGTTAACATATCCATCAGCTCACATAATTACTATTTTGGCTTTTGTGATGAGAACTTTTAAGGTCTACTCTCTTAGCAACCTTCAAGTATACAATATATTATTGTTAACTATAGTCACCATGCTGTGCGTTGGTCCCCAGAAGCTATTCTCTTATAACTGGAAGAAACTATTCATCTTATAACTTGTACCCTTTGACCACTTGCATCCATTTCACCTATGTCCCACACCTGACAACCACCATTCTCTCTCTGTTTCTATGAGTTCGGTTTTTTTAGACTCCACATATAAGTGGGATCATACAGTAATTGTCTTTCTCTGTTTAACTTGTTTCACTTAACATAATGCCCTCAAGGTCCACTTATGCTGTCGCAAATAGTAGGATTTCCTTCTTTTTTATAGCTGAATAACATTCCATTTTGTGTGTGTGTGTGTGTGTGTGTGTGTATCACATTTTCCTTATTGATTCATTCATCGACAGGCACTTAGATTATTTTCATGCCTTGGCTATTGTAAATAAATGCTGCAATGAACATGGAGGTACAGATATCTCTTTGAAATAGTGATTTCATTTCCCTCATATACCCAGAACTGGGATTGCTGGATCATACGGTAGTTTATTTTTAATTTTTTAGGAACCTCCATACTGTTTTCCATAGTGGCTATACCAATTTACATTCCCACTAACAGTGTACAAGAGTTCCCTTTTCTCCACATCCTCACCAGGACTTATTATTTCTTATCTTTTTGATAACAGTCATCCTAACAGGTGTGAGGTGATATCTCATTGTGGTTTTGAATTGCATTTCCCTGATGATTATTGATGCTGAGAACCTTTTCATGTACTTGTTGGCCATTTGTATATCTTTGGAAAAATGTCTATTCAGGTCCTCTGCCCAATTTTTAAAAATCAGATTACCAATGGCCGTCTATATCTGCAGGCTCTGCATCCTTGGTTTCAACCAACCTCGGATCACGTACTGTGTTTACAATCTGCAGTTGGTTCAATCCGTGGATGCAGAACCTGTGGATACAGAGGGCCGATTAAGAAACTTGAGCATCCACAAACTTTTGGCATTCAAGGGGGGTCCTGGAACCAATCTCCTGCAGATGCCAAGGGACGACTGTATTAGTCTTTTGCTATTGAGTTGTACGAGTTTCTCACGTATTTGGGGTATTAACCCCTTATCAGATATAGAATTTGCAAATATTTTCTCCCATTTCATAGGTTGCCTTTTCATTCTTTGATTTTTTTTTTTTTTTTTACCATGCAGCTTTTTAGTTTGACATAGTTCCACTTATTTTTGCTTTTGTTGCTTGTGCTTTGGGTGCCAAAAAAAAAATCAGGGGCCGGCCCAGTAGTGTAGTGGTTAAGTTCACGTGCTCCGTTTCAGCGGTCCACGGGTTCACGGGTTTGGATCCTGGGTGTGAACCTACACACCGCTCATGAAGCCATGCTGTGGCAGCATCCTACATTCAAAATAGAAAAGGAGGGCCGGTCCCGTGGCTTAGTGGTTAAGTGCACGTGCTCCACTGCTGGTGGCCCAGGTTCGGATCCCAGGCGCGCACCGACGCACTGCTTGTCTGGCCATGCTGAGGCCGTGTCCCACATACAGCAACTAGAAGGATGTGCAGCTATGACATACAACTATCTACTGGGGCTTTGGGGAAAAAATAAATAAATAAAATTACAAAATAGAAAAGGATTGGCACAGATGTTAGCTCAGGGCCAATCTTCATCACACACACACACAAAAAAAATCATCGCCAAGACCAGATGTCAAGGAAACTTTTCTTCCAGGAGTTTAGCAGTTTCGGGTCTTACATTTAAGTTTTCAATCCATTTTGAATTGATTTTTGTATTTGGTGTGAGAAAAGGGTCCAATTTCATTCTTTCGCATGTGGATACACAGTTTTCCCAACACCATTTATTGAACAGATTGTCCTTTCCCCATTGAGTATTCTTGGTTCCCTTGTCAGATTTTAATTGTCCAAATATGCAAGTATTATTTCTGGATTCTTGATTTTGTTCCATTGGTCTATGTGTCTATTGTTATACCAGTACCATACCATTTTAATTACTACAGCTTTGTAATATAGTTTGAAATCAGGAAATGCGATGCCTCTCGTTTTTTCCTTCTTTCTCAAGATTGGTTTGGCTATTTGGGGTCTTTGTGGTTCCATACAAATTTCAGGATTGTTTTTTTCTATTCCTGTAAAAATGTCAATGCAATTTTGATAGAGATTTCACTGAATCTATAGATGGCTGAAAGTAGTATGGACATTTTAATAATATTCATTCTTCCATTATATTAACATGGGATATCTTTCCATCTATTTGTGCCTTCTTCAATTTCTTTCATCAAAGAAACTGTACAGGCCTTTCAGCTCCTTGGTTAAATTTATTCCTACGTATTTTATTGGTTTTGATGCTATTGTAAATGGAGTTGTTTTCTTTATTTCTTTTTCAGATAGTTCATTGTTAGTGTACAAAAATGCAACTGATTTTTGTATGTTGATTTTGTATCCTGCAACTTTACTAAATTCATTTATTAGTTCTAACAGTTCATTGGTTGAGGCTTTAGTCTTTCTATATACAAGATCATGTCATCTGCAAACAGAGACTATTTTACTTCTTCCTGTCCAGACTGGATTCCTTTTATTTCTTTTTATTGTCTAATTGCTCTGGCTAGTACTTCCAGTACTTTAGTGAATAGGAGTGATGAGAGTGGGCACTCTAGTATTGTTTCTGATCTTAGACGAAAAGCTTTAAACTTTTCACTGTTGAGTATGATGTTAGCTGCGGGTTTGTCATATATGGCCTTTATTGTGTTGAGGTATGTTCCTTCTATACCCAATTTGTTGAGAGTTTTTGTCATGGAAGGATGTTAATCTTTGTCAAATACATTTTCTGCATTTATTGAGATGATCATATGATTTTCATCTTTCATTGTATTACTGTGATGCATCACATTTATTGATTTGCCTATGTTGAACCATCCTTGCATTCCAGGGATAAATCCCACTTGATTGTAATCATGATGTCTGATCATTTCAATGTACTACTGAATTCAGTCTGTTGGCATTTTGCTGAGAATTTTTGCCTATCTATTCATCAGAGACATTGGCCTGTAGTTTTCTTTTCTTGCAATATCCTTATCTGGCTTTGGTATCAGGGTAATGCTGGCCTCATAAAATGAGTTTGAGAGTGTTCCTGCCTCTTCAAACTTTTGGAAGAGTTTGAGAAGGATTGGTGTTAATTCTTTAAATGTTCAGTAGAATTCATCAGTGAAACCATCTGGTCCTGGGTTTTTCTTTGTTGGGAGGTTTTTGATTACTGCTTCAATGTCCTTGCCCATTATTTGTCTGTTCAGATTTCCTATTTCTTCACGATTCAGTCTTATTAGGTTGTGTGTTTCTAGGAATTTATCTAGTTTTTTTCCAGGTTATCCAATTTGTTGGTGTATAATTATTCATAGCAGTTGCTTATGACCCTTTGTACTTCTGTAGTATCAGTTGTAATATCTCCTCTTTCATTTATAATTTTATTTATTTGAGTATTCTCCTTTTTCTTGCTTCGTCTAGCTAAAGGTTTGTGAATTTTGTTTGTCTTTCCAAAAACTGACTCTCAGTTTGATTAATTTTTTCTATTGTTTTCCTATTCTCTATTTCATTTATTTCTGTTCTGATCTTTAGTATTTCCTTTCTTCTGCTAACTTTGTGGGCCTTATCCTTCTGTAGTAATTAGTGTGAACTGCTGAAAGCCAGTACATCAGCAATTGGGAGGAGTATTCAAAGAATTTTGTTTTAGTCTTTAATACATTTACTCTTTAACACACATTTTTCTCAAAAACTTTATATCACATTCTGTGAAAAAACTGAAACAATCCGTATATCACCAGTCATGTTAAAATTGCAATACGAATAATGGAAAAGGAGAATATAACATATTTTTTCAGAACATATTGATGAGGTGCATGTGGCTCTCAGGTTTCAACTTTGAATATATTTTTCATATCAATTACAAATGGAAAGCAATAACATAACACAGTTTCAGTTTATACTACTTTAGATTTAACTTTGGAAAGTTTATTTAAAAAAAAAAAAAAAAAGGCCAGGGGCTGGCCCGGTGGTGTAGCGGTTAAGTGTGCATGCTCCACTTCAGTGGCCTGGGGTTCGCAGGTTTGGATTCTGGGCACGCACAGATTCATCGCTTGTCAAGCCATGCTGTGGCAGCGTCCCATATAAAATAGAGGAAGATGGGCACGGGTGTTAGCCCAGGGCCAATCTTCCTCAGCAAAAAGAGGAGGATTGGCATCAGATGTTAGCTCAGGGCTAATCTTCTTCACACACACACACAAGAAGAGGCCAATCTTAATGATTTGTGTTTACAAACATATATGTAATGAAGATGAGAAATTATTCTCCGCATCTCTTAGCAAAGTAATTTACACAGAGCAGCTAGAGAAAGAAGGAAAAAGGGGAGGTTTGTACCCATTAGAGGGGAAAGACCAACAATAAAACAAATTAGTGAGGTCAGGTATCAGAGAACTCAGATCCTTTTCCTTATGTACTTTGTTTGGAAAGGTTCCCAAAGAATTGAACTACTTTTATTATGTAAACTTAGCATATTGTACATGTGTCTGCTATTCGATTGTTTTAATGCCAACTTTCTCATTCTAACTCATGTCCATTCCATTCTCCTTTGTTCATTTTGTTTGTTGGTTCCCACACTCCCTTCCTTAAAATTATCTCATATCATAAAATTTCACTTCTCTCTCAGACTTCTACTTGCTTATGTTCTTCTTATTATAGTTTCTGCCTAGCCCACAAATATCCCAACTCTAACCATTTGGGTAATTGTTATACTGTTGAATGAAAATAAGATCCATGATAGGAAATCTTCTGTAGACTACAGAAGCCCTGTTAGGATGTCCTGTGGACTAGATAAGCAAATTCTATAGTATCTTTTCTTTTTTTTCGTGAGGAAGATCAGCCCTGAGCTAACATCCATGCTAATCCTCCTCTTTTTGTTGAGGAAGACCGGCTCTGAGCTGACATCTATTGCCAACCCTCCTCCTTTTCTTCCCCCAAAGCCCCAGTAGATAGTTGTATGTCATAGTTGCACATCCTTCTAGTTGCTGTGTGTGGGACGCGGCCTCAGCATGGCTGGAGAAGCGGTGCATTGTTGCGCGCCCGGGATCCAAACCCGGGCCTCCAGTAGCAGAGCGCGCGCACTTAACTGCTAAGCCACGGGGTCGGCCCTATAGCATCTTAAAATAATTTAAAGAATTTCTGTATCATTTTTCCACCCATATTATAGACTAGATATACTGAAAACTCTTCATCTTTTAACTGTCCAACAATGCTAGGTAAAATGGGATAAGAAATCTTTTAAATGCAAAGCTGAGAGAAAGCAGTTTGTAGGAAACGATGGGAAATCATCAGAGGGAAAGTCTAAGTGAAGAGTGGAAAGCTGGAGCTGACGCCAGCATCTGCCTTGAGCATTTTGACGGATCCCCAGCAGCCTAGACCCTTTGGCTTTAATAAGCATGACGTTAGTGTACGGTGTGATGGCGCTATTGGTCCCAGTTGTTCAACCTCCCTGTGTCCATACCCCTTATCATGTGACTTTATAGTTTTTCTTATAAAGGTTGGATATATTGCCCTCCACATGAGTTGCTTTAGCCAATAGAGTAGGCAGAAGTTTCTGTGTGTCAGTCATAAGCTTAGGCTTTAAGAGGCCTTACATGTTTCCAGTTGCTCTCTTGTGTTTCTGCCGTCTTCATGAGAAAGACATGCCTATGCTAGTCCACCAGTCCCAAAAGGAAGACAACAAACATTTGTAACAGATCTGATTCACCCAGAGATGAGTCATCTCAGTCTCATCACTTAATGAAAAGGAAGAAACAAACCACCATCATTCACATATATTTTTCTACATAAAAAAATCAAGAGAATTCAGACAAGCCAAGCTTATACCAGTTGACAGCAGCCAACCTCCAGACACATGAGAAACTCCAACCAAGATCCGTTGAGCCTATCCAGCCAAGAACCAGCCTAGATCAGCTGAACTCCAAAAAATCAGGAAAAATAAATGTTTATTGGCTCAAGCCTCTGAGTTTTGGAGAAAACTGTTATACAGCTATAGCTAACTGAGACAAATTGATTCTAGAAGTAGAGAGTTGCTTAATAAAAACTTAAAATATATGTCACTGGCTTTAGGATATAGTGGCAGGTGTTGGCTGTAAAAATGGTGAATAAATTATTATATGAGGCTGGAAAAATGGACACCAGTGTTATGTAGTGTTAAACAATTGGTAAAACTATCATCTATGGTAATGTGGTAAGACAGAAAGTGTATCTAATAAACTTTCAAAATTGGGCAAGGAGATTGCCAGGAAAAATTTGTAAACATTACCTACTTGCTTCTAGCTACATATGTTAAGTTTCTTCAAGAAATAGATGAGTGAGGAAAATAAATGGCCAATATGCAACCAAATCTAGAGGAAATATTAAGAGTTTGGCTGAGTTTCTCATCTCCAGCCTTTCTAGACAGCTCACGATTTTTAAGATAAATCCTTGTACAAATATTAAAGCCATGGCCCTGCCAGAAAGACAAGGCCTCAGGGTAAAGAAGAAATCAATAATGTGGCTATAAGACGCTTTATGAAGATCCCTGAAAAAATTAAGATGGTATCTATTAAGGATGTTGCTTCACTACACCTAAAATATCAGTAATTAATCTAGAGAGAGAGGTGAGAGGCATGACTTGAAAAGAATTGTGGATGTGGTTTTTGGCACAAGAAGGAGAGAGTAATCAAATACATAGGAAAGCCATAAATTATTTGAGACAGTTGAACTAGCAAAAGCACCAGCCTGAAGCAAAGGGTGCTAAGACTATTCAAGATGTAAACAGTCCTTGAGGTCTCCATGTTTCTACAGGAAGGAAGAAAACTGAATAAGTTGCTCAAAGGCATCTTTTCCAATGCCCTCTTCAGAACTGGCCAAAGAGATTAACAAAAAAGAAAGCAAGTTCCAAAGAGTGGCGCCACGAGCTGTGGAAAGCAATAGATGGAGACTCTCAGGGAACCAAGTTCCCACTCCCAGGGAACAGAACTGGGGCCCAATAAGGGCCAGCTCCCAACCCCTTGGATGGAAATACCTGATGACATTTGGCCAGCAAGATTCAAGAATTACTATGAAGTGGTAATTTCTATAAACCCCCTTTTTTTCCCCTTTCTAAAAGAAGTGTTTCATGTGGTTATTCTACATCAGTCTCAACACTTAATGTGAAAAAAACTCAAAACTATCATCATTCACATATATTTTTCTACATAGAAAAATCAAGAGAATTCAGAGACAAGTTATAAATTAATAAGAGTTCATCAAATTTGCTGAATTTGATGAAATTAGAAAAATAATTTTCATTCCTATATGCCAGCAAGTTTTAAAATGTAACTTATAAAACAGATACCATTTACAATAATAGCCAAAAATACAAGGTACCTAGAAATCAATCTAATAAACATTTGCATGATCGTTTTGAATACAACTATATGACTTGATGGTAAAACATTATAACATTTAAATAAATGGAAAAAGGCCATGTTCATAGATAGAATGACTCAGAAATGTAAAGATGTCAATTCTCTCATACCAATCTAAAATACAATGCAACGCTAAACCCAATGGAATAACAGAAATAAGCAAATAGGCCAATAGAAGAAAATAGAGGGTTTAGAAATGACAGGTGACAGAAGCATGCATATTGATGGACAAATGATGAACTTTTCAATAAATAGTTATAAGAAATTTGTTATCCATATGAGGAAAATACGTTACAACTTCTTAGCATATTAAAAAAAATAATTTCAGGTGGATTAAAGATCTAAATCTTAAAAACAGAACTTTTAGGAGAAAATGAAAAATGATATTTTCATGACGTCAAGTAGGAAAGAGTTTCTTAAACAAAATAATATTACAAGTTAATGTTAAAAATTTCTGTTAATAGAAGGTACTATTTAAAAAGTGATGACAAGCCTCAAAATTAGAGAATGTATTTGAGATACACATACCCAACAAGAGTTGACATCCAGAATATATAATAAACTCACACAAATTTAAAGCAAAAAAATATTTGGGCAATAAAAATGGATAAAAGAGACCAGCAGGCATTCAATCTTATTAAAAATTATAATATCGCTAATGGAATCCATGAGAAACCATTTTTCATTATAATGTTTGATGGCAGCCGGTGTTAGCAAGGATTGGGAGCAAAAAACATTGTTACAAACTGTTGGTGGAAGTGTAAATTGACACAACTTCTTTACAGAGAAATTCTACATTATCTAGTAAAGTTAAAAATACACATGCCATATTGCTAGATTAATTGAAGTTCAATTAGTCGTGTTTTGCTCTTTTAGTTCAGATATATTTTCATTCTTCAGTTAATTTTGACATGTCCCCTGTCTCTTTTCTGAATCTCAGCTGGTCATGTTGCTTATTATTTCACTGAGAAAATGAAAGCAATCAGAAGAGAACTTGTCTCATCAGCAAACCCACCAGCTACTAGCTGTCTTGCCTACAGTTACAAAAGATGAATTGTCATTTCTTCTTTTCTAAGGTCTGGCATATAGAAGGTACTTGATGAACATTTGTAGAGTGAATGAAAGAATGACAAAATTTAGGTAATGTATGATTCAACGGTTCAAGAATGCATTATCAACATT
Source organism: Diceros bicornis minor (assembly GCF_020826845.1). Lineage (NCBI taxonomy): Eukaryota > Metazoa > Chordata > Mammalia > Perissodactyla > Rhinocerotidae > Diceros > Diceros bicornis. The sequence continues at coordinate 20,731,675 of NC_080772.1, read as the reverse complement.
ATTAGTCATTAGGGAAATGTAAATCAAAACCACAATAAAATACTACTTCACACCCATGAGGACAATTTAAAAGACAACAACAAGTGTTAGCAAGGATATGGAGAAATTGGAACTCTCACACTTGCTGGGTGGTATGTAAAATGGTGCAGCCACTATGGGAAACAGTTTGGCAGTTCCTCAAAAAGTTAAACACAGAGTATCCTATGATCCAGCATTTCCATTCCCTATATATATGCCCAAGAGAAATGAAAACATATGTCCACACAAAAATTTATACATGAACGTTCATAGAAACATTATTCATAACAGATGAAAAGTGGAAACAGCTCAAATGTCCATGAATTTATGAATGAACAAACAAAATGTGGTATATCCATACAATAGAATATTATTCAGCAATAAAACAAAGTACTGATACATGCTACAACATTGACGAACCTTGAAAACTTTACGCTAAGTGAAAGAAGACAGCCACAGAAGACCACATATTGTCTGACTGCATTTATGTGAAATTACCAGAATAGGCAAATCTATAGAGATAGAAAGCAACTTAGTGGTTGTCTAGGGCTGACAGGTTAGAGGGAATGGGGAGTGGGTATGCGATTTCTTTTTGGGGTGATGAAAATGTTCTAAACTTAGGTTGTGGTAATGGTTACACAACTCTGTGAATATACTAAAAATCACTAAACTGTACACTTTAAAAGGGTAGATTTTATTATGTGAATTATAACTCAAAGTTTCTAAAATAATGCATTAAATCCATTTTCAGATTTTCCCCTTTTATGGTGGAGTACAGTATATAGTGTAAGGGAAAAGCACTGATTTGAGTCAAACAGCTAAAGAATCAGAAGCCAGCAGTGGAGTATTTATTCCAGCTCTACTGAGTACTAATTCGGAGACCTTCAGCAAATCACTTAATCCTTCTAGCCTCAGTTTCCTTATTTGTAAAACAGGAAAAGCATAACCACTTCATTGTATTGGTGCAAGAACTAAATCTAATAACATATCACAAAGCACCTAGCACACCTGCTACCCCTAACAGGTGTCCAATACTATCCCTCCTCCTTTTCTCCGCTATCTGCTGCACCCTCCTCCCCATAATCCAAAACATTTTACTCCTTATAATGGAATTTTCCTGCTAATACAAAAGTAGGAAGAAGAGTAAAATAAACCCCTTTGTATCCACACGCATTTTCATCAATTCTCAACTCATGGGTAAACTCACTTCATCCTTATCTCCATCCACATTCCTTCCACATCCCCACTTCCCCGCCCACATCATTTCAAAGCAAATCCCATTCACCGTATCACATCATTTGTAAATAGTCCAGTATGTATCTCTAAAAAGTAAGAGCACTTTTATGGAAACAAATACAATAACCGTTATCATACCTAACAATAAGGTAACAATATTCTTTAATATCAACAAATATCTAGTTAGTTTTCAAATTTCCCTGATTATCTCAGGGAAATAATCTCGGTTTGCTTGCACAAGTCAGACTCTAAGCAAGACTCCATATTTTGTGACTGACGCACTTTTATGTCTCTTTTAATCTATAAGTTCTCCTCCTCTGTCTCATTTTGTCTCTTGTAATTTTGTTGTTGATCAAAACACCCAAGTTGTTTGTCCTGTGTGTTCCCACAGTCTGGATTTTTCCCTTTGCATCCCTGTGATGTGGTTTGAGATGTTCCTCTGCCCCTTGTAATTTTTGTAAATTAGTAGCTAGTTCTGGATAAAGTTTTGTTGTTGTTGTTCTTGTTTTTGCCAATACTGCTTCAGAGAGAATGTTATAGTTTCATCTCAAGGCACATAACATCCCATTGACTCTTCTTTAGTGGTGTCGGCAGGACTGATAATTATTGCTTAGATCCATTAATTCACTAGGAATTGCCAAATGGCGATTGTCTAATTTTATAATTCCATAATCATTTATTTGCTGGAATACTTCTATAAAGAGAAACTTCCTGTCATCAAATATTTGGTTACCCTGAAGTAGGATTTGTATGGGAAAGGCAGATTAAATGTTTGATTCTTTCCCTTTACTTTTACCAGTTTTTGAAAATAACTTTAGTCCCCTAACATCCTCTAAAGATTACTAGTTTTTTGGATGAACATATGGATGTTAAAATACTAGATATAATTCGCTGTACTGCAGTTGTTATTGTCATTCATGTTCAAATTTTCTCAATTGTTTCCCATTGGAGACTGTTTAAGTTAGCACCCGAGCTTTTCTGACACAATCCTAGTGGTCTTTCACAGTGCTCTTGCCTTCGGGCATGACAAGATGTACATTGTCTGCTCCTGACCTGGAATCATCCATTATTCCAAGGGACTCCGATTCCTTTTAATGGAAAATATATTTTAAGACTAGAATCTGGACGCTGGGGGTACTCATTGTTTTGGGGTTGGTAATAGTGGAGAGATCTAAGAAATATGCACTTTTTAAATATTTTATTTTGACATGATTCAGGCTTACAGAAAAGTTGAGAAAAGAAAAAAAAAAAGAATTCCCATATACCCTTCATCCAGATTGCCCAAATTTTGTTAATGTTAACATTATTGGGTGACACTTTGCTTTACCATTTTCTCTCTCTCTCATACACAATTTCCACAGAACTATTTGAAGCTAAGTTGCAGATATGATACACTTTTACTCCTAAACACATCAGGGTATATTTCCTATAAAGAAGGACATTTTCTTATGTGGCCACAGTATAATTATCAAAACCAGTGATTAACATTGATACAATACTAATATTCTGATCTTGTTTAAATTTCCCCAATTAGTTGACTAATGTTGCTTATGACAAAAGAAAATCCTGGATACATATGGCATTCAATTGTCATTTTTTTTTTAATCTCCTTTAATGTGGAACAGTTTTAAGTCTTTGATGTTCACGACTTTAATGTTTTTTAAAAATATGGGCCCGTTGTTTTTTAAGAGGTCCCTCAATTTGTGTTTTCCCAATGTTTCATCAAGATTATATTCAAGTCATGCAGTTTTGGCAAAAATAACACAGAAGTGACGTATTTCTTTCATATCAAAAGTCACATGATGCTGATTTGCCCCATCGCTAGCGATGTTAACCTTGATCACTTGGTTACGGTGGTGTCTTCCATGTTTCTCATTGTAAAGTTGCTACTTTTCTCTTGTTAATTATCAAGTATCCTCTGGGGAGTAACTTGGAGACTGTAGATATGGTGTAATTCATCAAGATTTCACCCACTGATTTTAACATCCTTTGCTGACCCTTGCCTGCCTCTATTACTATGATGGTTGCCAATTTGTGATTTTCTAATTTCACCATTCCTTCTAAATTCACTTGTTCATACTCTACTGTGAGAAAGAGCTTCTTCTTACCTCCATTTCTGTATATATGCATCTGTATGTATGTGAGTATATCAGTATGGACTTCTTAATGAAGTATTATTTTATTCAATGAACTACAACACATTACTATCATTATTTATTTGTAGGCTTTAATGTTCCCAGTAGGAGACCCCACAAGCAAGTTCCAGTGTCCTGTTGACATGTTCCATCATTCTTTGATTTCATCTTTACTTTCTGGCACTAAAACACATTCCAGCTCAACCGGTACTTTCTCAGCTGCAGCCCTAGCTTTGGCCATTTCTCCAAAGAGCCCTAGTTCCTTTTAATAGAGAATGATATTTAGAAAACAATATCTGGGCTCTAGTTGTGCTCATTGTCAGTAGAGTGTTCTTTATTTTTTAAAATAAAAAATATTATGAGTTCTTAATGATACTTCCAATTCTAAACAGTATTATAGGATTTTTACTTAAATATATTGATCTTACATCTGTATTTCCTTTCCCCTATGCCAACTATTCCGGTTCTTAAAGATATCAACATAATCACTTCTTTGCTATATCACACAAAGCATAGACAATAGTCTCTTTATAATAATAGTAACATTATCATTACTGACACAATTACTGAAAACAGTTTAAAAGCATGCTGCTGTTCCCTCTGTCCTTAGGGTATATCCCCCCAGAGAACCATCAAATCACTGTGTTTGTAATGGTTTGGATTAATTCATCTCAGTGTGTTTACGCTAGCAACCTGAAATACAGTTGCGCTCATTTGTTTCATTTTGCTTTCGATTATTAAAAATTTCTGTTTTAAGATTTAACTTGTTTTAAAATTATATGAAGTATTTAAATGGTTCCAAAGTCATATATTCAAGGTTCTAAGAAGTCAAGCTCCTATCCCTATCCTCTACCTATCCTTATCCTCTACTTTTCCTCACTCCTACTCTCCATGCCTTCCCTTCTCCCATAGGCAACTTTTAAAAAACAACTGTGTATGTGTGTTTTACAGATGACAGGTTTTGCTATTGTTCTTTTGGCTTTCATATGAGCAAATATGTATCTATATTTTCATTACACTCACTCAGATAAATGGTAGCACACTACAAACACATTTCCTCTCCTTGCCCTTTTCATTTAGCAATATATCCTGGGGATCACTCTGCAGTCTCTGGAGGGATATTCTCTCATTTTTATAGCTATAGAGTACTCTATTGTGTAAATGTATTATAATTTATCCAGTATTCTTTTTTCAATGGACATTTAGTTGTTTCTACTCTTTTGCTGTTAAAATAGCACAACCATGTATAGTCACATGTGTAGGTCTTTTCATATTTTTGCCAGCGTGTCCTTGGAATACACTCATAGAAGTAGGATCATTTGATCAAAGAATAATTGCACATATACCCTTTCAGATATTGAAAACTTCCTCTCCATAGTGTTTGTACCATTTTACATTCCCACTAACAAGGTGTGAAAGTGCCTGTTTTTCCAGAACCTTGCCAACAGAGTATTTTAACAAATTTAGGGATTATTGTAAATCTGCTAGGTAAGCAGTGGTGTTGAATTTGCATTTCTCTGATTTTGAACAAGGCTGAGCATCTTTTCATATAATTAAGAAGCATGTTCATTTTTTTCTGTGAACAATCTGCTCATATGGTTCCTTTTTAGTGGAATTTAGGTCTTTTATTTTCCACTTTTAGAAGCACCCTATAGTTAGGGTTACTAAAACTTTGTGATATAAACTGCAAACATTTTTCCTTGATTGTCATTTTCCACGTTTCATTTTTGACAGTCAAGTTTTTAACACAAAACATGGACAACAATCACACTAGCTGTCTCTCTTAATAGCAGTACTGTTATCTGCTATAAATCAAAGATATGACAAACACAGCATAGAAAGCAGTTTTATGGATTTTCCTCTATTGCCCAAAATATCATGTAATGCACACGTAGGTCACATGCGGGGGGGCAAGAGCTTCTGGAACATAGAAGCAAGACAAAAGGATCATAACAATTTAAGTATGTCCTACTAGATATAAGAAATCCCCAAACCATTCTCCAAATAGTGACAAAAAAGGAATAGAATTCAGACTTGTCTGCCTAGGGGGAAATTAATAGAAATGGAAAGTGAGTAGCAAAACAAAGTTATCTGGTGAAAAAAAACATCTTACTTTAAAGGAGTTAAGATTTCAGCCCTTCCATTGGTATACTACGGGAGGCAACCATCAAGTGGCTGGAAAGGCCATGGCATGTTATGTCTGCCCCAGAGAGTCTGAAATAATATAAAATAGGCTCTCTTGGAGCTTCTTAGCTTTTTAGTGAGGTAAGATAACAGACTGGTTAAGAAAATGGGCTTTGGAGTTAAATTTACTGAAATCTAGTTCAGCAGTATATTATCTATATCTGTAAGTCTGCGCAAATTACAACTCTGTGGGCTTCAATTGTCCTGTGAGTAAAATGGAGATAATGAGAGCTTTCTCACAGGGCTGCTGTGAATATTAGCGAGAAAGTGTACTGAAAGCGCTTGTCACAGTGTCTGTCACACTATATGCTCGATAAACACAACCTGTCACTCTCTGCCTGGTTAGTTTTTCACATACTTTCATATATATTTAACTTCCACAAATTTAACTTTCACAAATAATGAAACATTATTTGTGAGCATAAACACTACACTATCTAATCTCTTTCTAGATTACTATCATAGTAGAACAAATTAGAGGTCCTAATATTATAAAATAACCCAAAGAAAATGTCTTGATAGTGGGAAAAATGGTAAAAGGCCACAAAAGGTAGAACAACTAGATTAGGTAAATAAAACATCTTTAGTCCTGGCTGGTTATTTACTCATCAACTATTTACCAAAGGCTTAGTGCAGGCTTAGTAGGCACTGTGAACAAAGAGTTTCTAATAAAAATAGCAATTATTAATTGAGTAATTATTCTGCAGTGGACACTATAATAGGAAATGTACTGGCACAACCCGCTGGAGAGGATGAAAGTATAGACACTGGAGTATAGACTGTCTGGGTTGGACTTCTAGTACTTCCATTTTCTATGGGACCAAGGGGAACTTACAAAAATCTATTCTTTCATCTATTAGACTAGTGAATAACAGTAACTGTATCATAAATATGATGTATTTGTCAAGAGAATGGACTCCAGAATTAATTTTCCTGGGTTTATGTTTCACTTCTACTTTCTATTTATATAACTTCTGGTAAGTTTATTAACCTCTCTGCATCCCAATTTTGTCACCTGTCAAATGGGAATAATAGTCTCTACTTCACAGGGTATTAGTAAATATGAAATGCGATAATGCAGGTAAATAACTTAGAACACTGCCTGGCATGTAGTAAGTTCTCAATAAATGTTAGCTATTTTTTCATTAGGATAAAATGGCATAATCTGTAAGAAATGCTTTCCCCCAAGGTCTAGAATATACTATGCATGAAATAGTTCATTATTATTATATCTATTATTATTATTATATCTATCTAAAGATTCATGGACTAGCAACTCAAACTCACTATCATTTAATAGGTAATGAGAGCTAGTTAAAGAGAACAGTCTCATGAGCTGTCTAAAAGATATGCAGACTTTCTGTGACTCTAGATACGCTGAAATGTATCTTTTACTTCAGCCAGAACATCAGAGAGCCTGTCCTGTACCTCCCTCAGTATTGAGATTTCCTGTGGAATTGTTGTAACTGAACTTTGCTTTTGCATTATGTTATCTCCCTAGGTCAGCAGACATTATTCAAAGAACTCCTATGAAACTAATGATTTTATTTACTGTAAGAATATATTTTTTTTAATTGTGGTCAAAAAAAATACACGTAACATAAAATGTACCCTCTTAACCATTTTTAAGTATATAGTTCAGTAATGTTAAGTACATCTATACGACCAATCTCTGTGCAAACCAACGTTGAGCAGACCTCTTTCATCTTGCAAAAGTGAAACCCTATACTCATGGAACAACTCCCATCTCCCCCTCCCCCCAGCTTCTGGCAATCATCATTCTACTTTCTGTTTCCATGAATTTGACTACTTTAGATACTTCATATAAGTGGAATCAGACACTACATGTCTTTTTGTGACTGGCTTTTTTCACTTAGCATAATGTCTTCAACGTTCATCCATGTTGTAGCATATGACAGGATTTCCTTCTTTCTTAAGGTCGAATAATATTCTATTGTATGTATATATACATTTTGTTTATTCATCCATCAATGGACACTTGGATTGCTTCTACCTTTTGACTATTGTGAATAATGCTACAATGAACACAGGTATGCAAATATCTCTTTGAGATCCTGCTTTCAATTCTTTCGGATATATGTACCCAGAAGTAGGATTGCTGGATCATCTGGTAATTTTATTTTTAATGTTTTTAAGAACTGCCATACTGTTTTCCATAGTGACTGCATCATTTTACATTCCCACCGACAGTGAGCAAGGGTTCCAATTTCTCCACACCCACACCACACTTATTATTTGCTGTTTTTTTGAAATTAGGCATCCTAATGGATTTGAAGTGGTATTTCACTATGGTTTTGCTTTACATTTCTCTAATGATTTGTGATGTTGAGCATCTTTTCATATGCTTGCTGGCCATTTATATATCATTTTTGGAGAAATGTCTATTAAAGTCCTTTTCCCATGTTTTAATCAGGTTATTTATTTTGCTGTTGCTGAGTTGTGTGAGTTCTTTATATATTCTGCATATTAACCTCTTATCAGATATATGATTTGCAAATATTTCTCATATTCCGAAAGTTGCCTTTTTACTCTGTTGATTGTGTCCTTTGGTGCAGAGAAGTATAAGAATATTTTTTAGGATATTATTAATACATTATACAGTATCTACTTCATGAGGATAAATGGAAGACATTTTTCCTTGGATGCAGTAGCAGAAATAACTGGTTTTCCTGTGAACAACTGGTTTGCTATGATCCTACGGAAGGTGATGACCCAAGTGACAAAAAGCTCAATTGTGGCTCAATTGGAGCAAAGATATCAAACCTCAAGACTGCATTTTGTGCAGGGGATTCATATCGTTCTGATGCTCTGTTCCCTCTGAAATGATTTTCCCAAGTATTTCTTTTTTCTTTTTAATTTTATTTATTTATTTATTTTTCCCCCAAAGCCCCAGTAGATAGTTGTATGTCATAGCTGCACATCCTTCTAGTTGCTGTATGTGGGACGTGGCCTCAGTATGGCCAGAGAAGCGGTGCGCGCCCGGGATCCAAACCCGGGCCGTCAGCAGCAGAGCGCGCGCACCCAACCGCTAAGCCACGGGGCCAGCCCCCCAAGTATTTCTTTAAAATGTTTTATATTTTTGATATTTTAGCAATCTACCTAAAATTATTTTTGAGTGGGAGAGTAATTGATGTTGTTTTTAATAGTTACTAAAACCATTACATTTCACAGAGAAGAAAACTAAAGCTAAGCATCTATAAATCACCTCCTAAAGTTCACACAGTTAGTAAAGGGCAGGAATCAAGATTCAATCCAAGGCCTATCTGTGGATTCTTCCAGAATACCAGGCTACTTCTTCAAGCAATGAAGAAAAATTCCTACAATATGAGACAAGAATTGTCATTTGTGATGTGGCTGCTGTGTTCTCTAAGAGCTCACAGGAGGCGAGGTCACTTTCTGCAAGAGTGATCAGGGAAGGCTGGAGCTTGAAGGACGGAAAACAGTTGCAGAGAGAGGAGGGAATGATGATGAGCAAAAATGTGGAAATACACAAAAAACACGACCTGGAAATATTGTAGTCTGCCTGCTTTACACTGTTCCTTGTTGAGCACAGCACAGACTCTGAATGGAGAAAACGAGGGAAATAAAGCACAAGATATAGATTTAAGAGACAAAAATGGAGACTGTTAATTCTAGTCTTAGAAATCTGGACTTAATTTGGTAAGTAGTAGGGAGTCATGGAAAAATTTTTAGCAGGATTCCCTAGGTAGGATTCCCTAGAACCAGAGGCTGAAAAAGTGATATATTGAAGGGGATCTCTTCAGTGAAACTGGTACGAGAGAGAAGGAAGCGGGAGAAGGTGGGGGAAGAAGCAAGGCAAAGATACAGGTTCAGCTAAAGTCTACGCTCAGCCTGATCCCATAGGGAGCTCTGGAATGTGAACAACAACTCAGAGCCTTACGTCCCTCAGTCATTGGCTGAGGGCCAACCCAGGCATCTCTTGGCAGGATGGCTCCCATTGGGTTGAAGCAATCCTCAGGAGAAGGGTGAGTCCATAACCACCCGACACTCACAGCAGTTGAAGGATGGGTCGCACTGTCCTAGTGAAGGGTGACTGAGCAGGCACCAGCCACGTCTACTACATGGCATTTTGAAGGATGAACTGGAATGGTAGGGGCCTGAAGAATTAGATACAGATATGAAAGGCAATACCATCTGAACTTTTGGATAGTGGCTACGTAGGCAAAATAATGGCTTCCCAAAGATGTCCATGTCCCAATCCCCAAACCTCTGAATATGTTCCACTGCATAGCAAAAGGGACTTTGCATGATTAAGGTTAAATATGTTAAAATGACGTTATCCAGATTAGCCAGGTGGCCCCAAACCAATCACATGATTCCATAAAAGTAGAGAGCTTTTCCTAGCTGCAGTTAGACAGAGATGAGATGTTGCTGGTTTTGCAGATGTAGAAAAGGGGCCATGCCCCAAGGATGCAGCAGCCTCTAGAAGCTGGAAGGGCAAGGAAAGAGATGTCCTCTAGAACTTCAGGAAGGAGTGCAGCCCTTGACAGCTTGATTTTAGCCCAGGGAGACTCATGTTAAACTTCTTAACTACAAAAATATAAGATAATAAATTTGTGTTGTTTTAAGTTGTTACAGCAGCAACAGAAAACCAATTCAGGGACTAAAGAAAGGGAAAAGAAAAGATTAAGGAATAAGAAATTGATAGAATTCCCACAATTTTTTTTAAAAACCTTAAAAATAACATTAGTCTCTGGTTTATTTTATTTTCCCATTTTAAGTAGAATTCATAATTTTTATTACCTTTATCAGAATTCATAAAATAACTTTAAAAGTCACAGAAAAAGTAACCTCAATGAAATTATAATTTAATTATAATGTGACAGTAAAAGATCAAGTTAAGAAAAATAGATCTTTAGTGAACTCTCAAAACTGTTAATGGAAGATTAAAAGGAAGAAGCTGTATTGATTTTTATTATTAGTTTAAAGGTGTCAGGTCAATACAAATTGTTAATCATTCTGTTGGACTGTTTTTTTAAGTACCTGCCTGAGAGTCACATTTTCTTGAGGAAAATGCGGGACTGTGAGCTTCACGGTCAGCAGAGGGCACCATGGGGCAGGCTCTCCCTCATCCAAGGATGCTTTCCAGGCAGGCAAAGGATCCTGACTATGGTTCTGGAAGCCTATGTTTCCTTTGTAATATCTGGTACTCTTGAAAATCAGGTGTGAGAGCGGGAACAAGTTTTTTGCACTGAAATAAATATTTCTTTCAATATAAGCTTATTTATGAAAATTGCTGACATCTTCCTCAATAAAAAAGAAAAATAATAACTGTGCAATAAATTTCAGCAATTTTCATGAAGTCTTCAAAAACAGGAATATTAGGTAAGTAATGAAAATCAGCAGTGTCGTGCAACTTAGTTAAATGGAAACTCCCCAGAGCTAGTGCTTAGAAGAGAGGGGGTGAGGGGGGGAAGATGTGTCCTGAGGATGATATTTAACCAAGTGTCCAGGCATCCACGATTATATCCAGTGAGGATGAAATCCATCTTCAGTTCAAAGAACAATTAGTACATTCTTCAGCTCACCAAAAAAGGCGTAGACACCAAGCTGGCTGCAAATCAGAGCCCAGAAAAAAGAGAAGGACAAGGGCCAAGTAGAGTCACACAAGCCAATTTATGGCTCAGGCAGCCAGGGCTTTGCAGAATATATTGGAAGGAGCAAATGAACCTAGAAATAGTGATGATTATGTCTTTGCATTTCAAAGGAATATAGAATATAACTGCAAGAGCAGGGATCTTGAATTCCTGCAAATTGTAAGGAAGGTCACGGTATAAGAAGGGGACTAACCGAAGCAAAGACAATGAGGGACACACAGAGGGGAACTAGAAAGGCAGGACAAAGCCGGGAGACCACATCTGCCACTTAGTCTACCTGCTATTCTATACAGACACCATCTAGCTTTGCATGGAGATAGCACAGATAGAAATGAAAATAATTTTAAAATATTATGATGGTTTATTAAAGGGAATTCATATTTAAGAGTATAGTCATAAATTTTATTTATTTATTTAGTGAATCAGAAACGTATTTTTACGGTACAGAGTTCAAAAGGTATATTCCTATTTGGAATAGAAGAACACTAAATTTATTGTTTTTATAAAAATAATACAATTATTACATTATAGTGTATTTTAAAATGTCACGATTTATATGATCCCATTTTTTGTACAATACTTTCTATCCTTTTCTTTCTACTTATATATCTAGCCAACAAGCCAAATTTTAATATTTTTTCTGTTTAGAGAGATATCTGGACCAATGTTCACCAAATTTTGATGGCTATTTCTCGGTGCTTCTCCATTTTCCAACTACATATCTGTTGTAAGATTTTTTTTTTTTTTTTTTGGTGAGGAAGATCAGCCCTGAGCGAACATCCATGCTAATCCTCCTCTTTTTGCTGAGGAAGACCGGCCCTGAGCTAACAACTATTGCCAATCCTCCACCTTCTTTTTCCCTTTCTTCTCCCCACAGCCCCAGTAGATAGTTGTATGTCACAGCTGCACATCCTTCTAGTTGCTGTATGTGGGACACGGCCTCAGCATGGCCGGACAAGCGGTGCATCAGTGCGCGCCTGGGATCCGAACCTGGGCCGCCAGCAGCAGAGCGCGCACACTTAACCACTAAGCCACAGGGCTGGCCCTGTAAGATTTTTTTTTTTTCAGCCAAAACAACATATCACAACAGATTGAATGCAGAAGCAGATATGGAAATCTGGCAGTTTTCAATTAAGCCAGACATTAAAGATATTTTTTTAATGTAAATAATGTAACTTTCTCACTAATATCTTATTTTGGAAAATAAAGTATTTTTCATAAAAATGTTATTTTTATTAATGTAATGGTTTTATCACTGCTATTTTTTAAATGAATAAACATGGAAAAAATTTTCAGTTTTAATTTCTAACATAGTAACTACTGAAAGAGATAATCTATATAAATCAAAGCTTTTTGGGGTCCTCTATAATTTTTAAGAGTGTAAAGGGGTCCTAACACCAAAAAGATGAGAACCTCTATCCCAAGGACTCCTAAATGTATAACTCTAAGTTAGATCTCTCTCATGAGCAGCAACTCATATAAACATGTTTAATAAACAACTCAAAATAAATAATTCAAAAAAACCTCTTGATGCTATCCCAACCTGCCAAATTTGCTCCTTCCCAGTTTTTCCAATTTTTGTAAATGGCATCATGTTAATCTGGTTGCTCATCCCCCAGACCTAGGAATCATCGTTGACTGATTTCTTCTATAACCCCCCACATCCGATCCATCAGCAAGTTCCGTTGACACTACCGTTAAAATATACTCCTGTCATATCACTTCTCACCACCTTCACAACCATCACCCCAGTGCAAGGCACCATCATATTCTCTTGGCATCTTGGAATTTAAAAGAAAAAACACTTACTGAGTAACGTTTCCGAAGGGTAGCTATAGAAAAGTACAAGTGTCTTCTATATCATCACCACCATCATCATATCAATACAAGCAGAATCCAAATAGTTTACATAATATAATATCAGTTTTCATTTTTTAATACAACGATTCAATGATTACAGTGATTCAATTTTCCCTAATCAAATTCTAAAAGCCTTAACTCAAAAGAGTAGGTGATATTATATATTTCATGCAATAACTTTCATAAAAGAATCTAAGCATATAATTGTGAAAGTTTTAAAATGTTATCAAATAAATGACATCGGAACATTTTATGTTTCAGAAACTTTTTCATTTAGACAGTGGATTAAAATGTAAGTTCTATATTTTTTTCATTAGATGCATAGTTCAACTTACCTTATCGAGTTCATCTGAAATTGCAATACCTAGAATTCAAAAGAGATTTATAAAAAAGTTTTAGAAGCAATCTTTAATAACCTAATGTTAAAAACAAAAGCAAAAGTTCTATTTGTAAAACTAGTGCACTTTTCATTCTATTTTTTCTTTTTATTAGTGTTTCAAAATAACGTGGTACATCCTTTCTACTAAAGAAAACAAATTAGGAATTTAAATCAACCGTGATAGCACGAACTGCTGAAACAATGCAAAGGATGCAACAAAACAAAACAAGTACCACACCCATTGTAGGTTGTTAAATGCAGAACAAATTTGCAAAGACAATTGTAGAGATGTTGTTCTTATGCTGTACTGACTGACAATCAAGTACAACTTAGCCTGTTATAATTTTGTTCCTTCTTAAGAATTGATTTAGACTTCTCAAGTGATAAAATATTAAGGCAGATTGGTGCTTGGAGATCATTGATTTTAATTCCCTTATTTTACAGATGAGGACACAGACTAGAGAGCTTAAGGAATTTGTCCCACATTTCCTTAGATGGACAGCTTTTTGAGCCAATGGATAAATGATTTCTCCTCACAAGTTCCCTTTCTCAAAATCCACGCATTCCTCACTGTACATCAGTCTAATTTCTGTCTTTACCATTCCTCCAAAATTGTTCTAAGTCAGAAACGTAAAAAGTTTCAGTCTTTATTTTATTCTCCTGTGATGATAGACGCTGTTAACTCCACTCTCTTTCTTGAAATGCCGTCCTCTCTTTTCTATTCTCCTTCTTTGTCTCCTTCACAGGAATCCTTTCCTTTGGGGGTAGGGAGTCCTTTCCTGAAATGCCAAGGGTTCTTTGCTGAGCTGTCTTTTCTTTTCACTTGATATACTTCACCTGGTAATCTAACCCACACCACTGACATTTTTATTTCTCTATATAGTGATGGCCAGCAAATCTTGATCGCAGGCACAGACTTTCTTTCTGAACTAGTTGCTAAATCCCTGTATGCATTTCATTCTCAACATGTCAAGCTAAAGACGTCATCCTCCCATCATCTCATTTCCCCTTTGTTTTGAACCGTGGTGTGCCTAGGGCTGAACACAGGCACTGGAGCAGGTGCAGCCAGACATCAGGTTTGGGGCATAGGGCAAAGGTAAGCTGGTGTCCAACCAGTGTGGGCTGGGCCAAGAGCCAAGAAAACATCTAACATTCGAAATTCAAGGGAACACGGAGAAAACAACAACAGGATTAAGGCTAAAGTTCAGCAGACTATAAAGCACAAGAAAGAATGAGCTGGGTTGGGAAAGAGTACCTGAAAATAGTCTCAAGAAAATAAGCCTGAGTAAAGATCTCCTTCCCTGCTCAGGTACAGAATGTCTGTAGAGGGTACTTTACTGGTTACTAGATCATCTCCCATACCACTAACCTAAGAATCAATTATACACAAAGCAGAAAAAATATGCCCTACTTCATCTCAGTAAATGACATCACTCTTCTCCTTGTAGATAACTAAAAGCACAGGTGTATTCAACGTGCATTCTTCATAGCAATATTCTATGAAATTCTTTTTTGGTAAAAGTTATTGGTAACTAAGAATTTTTCTGAGTCACTATACTAAAAGACAGCCTAGCCACCACTTCAGGGATTTTGGGTGACCTAAATTTAACAATTATTCAAGGACTTTCTGTATTATGAAAGCAGCTCCTTCAGACAATTCAAGGAGAGAAGGCTTCATGAAGGAATGCATCACAGCTGGGCAGTTCACCACTGAGGGTGTGCGGTGGAGAACTCTGCGATCTATCGGTACCACAGTAGGGGAACATATTGAAACAGATATAAGATCCCAAACCTTTCGGGGCAATTATAAACATTTTTGAAGGCCTAACATAAGTCACACGTTTATGAATTCTTGCATTTAATAAACATATAGAATTATAAATGGTCACTTGGAATAACTCAGATTTCAAGATAATGTAGAATATTATAGAGTACCAAATGATTTAGGTCACAGTCAACTGTAGATTTAAAATACATTATTACAGTTTATAAAAGCCAAATAAATATTTTAAATGCTGATATTTACATTTAATACAATACTATAAAAATGTTCCTTTCCAATATGAATTCAAGATTAAAACTGAATATATTATTTAAAAATAAATATTTAAAAGACAATCTATTTTAAAAGAGAGAGACAGAAAAATATACTAAACAAAATTCTCCCAGAATAAAACTCAAACTAGCTAAATGGGAAACTTGGTTTGGGGAAGGAATTACGCCTGTAATTGTTCCAGGTGTTTGCTCTTACATATTTTGTTCAGATGTTTTGTTATATTTTCTCAGTATTTACATATTTTGATGATTTTGCCGAAGAAACTACCTAAATAAATCTCTTCTCTATTATATATAATTCTCTCAGGTCTCTATTATCCATGTCAAGTTGCCTAGACTATTTTTTACTTTTTGTTATTTCATTTTTAATCAAAGCTTAAACCCATTAAAAGCAGTTGAAAGAATTTTAAAGAAACGCTTCTTTACAGAAGCATGAAGCTCTAACGAGTACCATTCACACTGAGTAGCCAGGATATTTCTCCTAGTGCCTCGCAGAACATCCACAGCTATTCCCTGAGAGGAGATTAACAGTTTTTAGGCATTTTATTATCTCTTAAAAGGCATCATAATTTAATATTTTTAGTTTATAGAAACTGGGGAGCTGCGGTGAACAGAAAATGTAGCGGGTGCTACAGTATGTTGTGAGGAGAAAAGGCCCAGGATCTGATGGTAGGACTCTTGCTGCATTCTGGAACACATGGTCTTCCTAAAGGCCAAACTCAGACCCTAAAGGAAATATTGGCCTATGAGAGTAGCCAAAGAGGTTTGGTTTAGGGTAGCAATGGTGCTCAACTATAGAAGTGGGCTGCCTGGAAGAAATGGGGAAATGAGTCCCTTCAGAAACTAAGCTTCTCATCCAGATAAAGAGGCAAGGGCTCTCACAGGCATATCAGAGGTGGATTCCTGATTCTGCTGCAGTGCAAACCTATCTGGATGGCTTCCACTTGTCTTTCAACTTATGTGCCTTTCCATTGATTTCAATCTCCAAAAAGGTCTCAGTGGTATCAGGAATTGATTCCAAAACACAGTTCTCACATTCCCAAGTGTGAGTTGTGCTATATCAAGAAAACAAGAGCCATATGCTTCACCATGATTTCCATCTTCCCAGGTATCAGCTTAGCCCTAGAGTGAGAATCAGATTGTAGCTACAAGTAATGGAAGTAGCAACTTTTCACAATTCTTTAAAGCTTAGTCAGTGTAATTCATTTCATAAGAGTAGGTCATAAAAATCATATGGTATAAAACAGAACTAGCTATTTCACCAAAATCTGTTTCCCCATTGGAAAAAATCCCAATGATACGAGAACGTAGCGATAGACTGCCCCAACTCTTCTTTTTTTCAATCGTGAAATAATAAACACATACAGAAATAGAGTATACAAGATGGAAATACTGGTTTTATGCTGGAGCTAGCCCAAACTATAAGAACCAATTCTGCACATCTCTTCCCAACTCTGCACATTTCTTCCCCACTCCTCATTCAGTAATATCACATTAGTGGCTTGAAATTAGCCATGGTGGGAGTATTTACAATACGGAAATTGGCAGATGCTACAAATTAGGGCTTATTTTTAGAGTCAGTATACCAGCACATCACTGAGTATAATGAATAACATTAAAGCAATTACCTACATAAGTATCACACAAATTGACAAATAGAACATTGCTGATAACCCAGACCTACCCCTGACCATTTGTCAATTAAAACACTCTTTAGCCAGGCTACTGACTGCTTTTAGAGCAAAAAGAATTCCTGCCATGAACTGAGGGAATCTATCTTCAATTGGTTACCCTAGAACAAAAGTTGGCAAAATTTTCTGTAAAGGGCTAACCAGTAAATATGTTAGGCTTTCCGAGTCACATATGGTCTGTGTCATATTCATCTATTTCTTCTTCTTTTTTAAACAACCCTTTAAAAATGTAAAAAAACATGCTTAGTTCATGGGCCACAAAAACAGGCCACAGGCTCAATTTGGCTCATGGGTCAGAGTCTGCTGACCTTTGCTCTAGAAGCACACGTCAATTTTTGTCCCTGACTAACCAACTCTTTCATTCTTCGAAGAACACTTCCAAACCTTGATGGTTTTCAGCAGGCCCCTACTCCTCTTCTCCTCTTGCTCACCATAAAGGACCTCAACTACAAATATCCTGAAAAATTTGAAACTATCAGGTTTGAACTCCCTGGAGGTCCTGATCCATCCTCCCCCTCAAACAAGCCACTCATACTGTTCTCTCCAGTCTGAGAGTATGATGTCTTCTTTCTCCTGGGAAGCCCAATTTCCACACCTGCTTTCTTGACTCCAACCCCATCCGCCTTCCCTGGTATTTGCTCCATCTATTATCTTCTCTCTCTCTCCTGCATCTGCAAGTTCTTTCTTTTGGTTTCCTCTGATCATCGTAAAACCATTACATATATACACAGACACACACAATACTCTCTCTCTCACTTTTTCTCTTTCTCTCATACACACACACACACACACACACACACGAAACTAAAAGAAACCAAACCAAAATGACCAAAAATCCCAACTAACACTTCTTACCTTCCCCCACTAATTACCGTTCTCTTTCACACCTTCCCTTTTCATCAAAACTTTTTAAAGAAGAGTCTATACTCCTTGTCTCTCTTCTTTACTGTCCATTTACTCTTCTATCCACTACTTGCTAGCTTCTGCCTCCACTATTCTCTAAAAACTGCTCTTTAAAAAGTAACTATAGGGCCGGCCCCGTGGCTTAGCGGTTAAGTGCGCGCGCTCCGCTGCTGGCGGCCCCGGGGTTCAGATTCCGGGCGCGCACCGACGCACTGCTTCTCCGGCCATGCTGAGGCCGTGTCCCACATACAGCAACTAGAAGGATGTGCAGCTATGACATACAACTATCTAATGGGGCTTTGGGGGGAAAATAAATAAATAAAATCTTAAAAAAAAAAAAAAAGTAACTATACACCAGCTGATCATCAAATCAAATGAAGTCTTTTCTATTACAAAAAGATACTTTTTAAATTTCATTTTATCAAATCAATACATGTTTATCACAGAAAAAATAGGAAATATAATAAGGGGAGAAAGGAAAACAAGCCTCCATTCATGTTAAGTAACGATAACAGTTTATAATGAATTCTTTCGAATAATTTTGCATGCATATATAGGCATACATATAAATGCCATGTGCCTACATATGCTTATATATAAAACAAAATTGAAACTAAAAATACACATCTTGTTATCTGCCTTTTATATAAAGCATATATTCCTTGCATTTTATATTAATAAATATTTTCCACAACATCATTTTTAACGGCTATACAGTTTACCACTGTGTGAATGAACCATGACTTCTTTATCCATTTCTCTAATGAAAGACACTTAATTTCCAAATTTCACTATTATAAGCCCCACTGCAGTCAATAGTGGAAGCATAGCTTAGACATAGTTGCACACACTAGATGTATTTCCATCTTTTTCTTATAGAACTTATCTGCCACTTTGGACATCTCAATTTTCAGAAATATTTTCCCTCCTTGATTTTTAGGAAAACATTCTATCCTGGTTTTCATCCTACCTCCTTGAAAACTCCTTTTCAGTCTCCTCAACTAGATTACTTTTCTACCTGTATCTCAAATGTTGATGAGGTGTGTGTTTGTGTGTCTGTGTGTGTCTGTGTGCCTCTCTTTCTCTATATACTAAAGATCCCAAGATCTATATCCCTAACCAAACTTCTTCTCCAAATTGCCAATTTATATATACGTATACTCAACTGCTGAGAACAGAGGAGAGCCGTCCACACCATTTGGATGTTCCAAAGGTATCTGAAACTGGAGTTTGACACAACACTCCTCCTCCACCCTCAAATCCTCCTGAATTCTTATCTAGGGTAGAGGCAGCACCCAGTCACCTTGATTACAAACAAAACCAAAAAATAAAACAAATAAATACATCCTTCTCTCTTTATTCTCACTCTTCCTTCATATCAATCAATGAGTCTTGGTCACATAATTTTCTACATTTTCTTAAACCCATTCCCTCCTTTCTATCCCATGGTTTCTGCTTATTTCAGGCTCTGTTCATCCTGTCTTTGCCTTGAGGCGTGGACCATATCAAGTCTCTCCTCCATGCTGCGCCTGAGTGATCATTCAAAAACACAGCATCATGACCTGCTTATAAGATCCCTGTAGCATAGAAGCCCCCACCTCCTGACTCTCCTGCTACCTAGATTTCAATCTTCATTGCCTTTACCTCTTGCTTCATCTTTTATGCAACAACAATACAAAATTTTCCTCTTTCTTTGAAATACCTTCTTACACACATCCTTCTCTCTCTGCCAGGAACATCCCTCCCCATGACACATCTTCACTCTCCTTTTACCTTAGCTTTACTTTTTTATCCTTCTAGACTCTATTCAGATATATTCTCGATCAGGTTGGCCCTAAACACCCTTGTTGAAGGCTCTTCTGTACTCCCATTGGTCTCTTAAAGCACCTTTTACAAGGCTTTGAAATTCTGCTTTTCACCCCTACCTCCCCTATTAAAAGATAAACTTGAGGTCTGGATGCACATGTTAATCATCTTGTATTCCCACATAAATGTGTGAAGACTAAATACATGAATGTGGGAATGAATGAACAATGAATTGCCACATTATCTGCTTCTATTTTCATTCATTGGCTGTTATTCTCTAACTCCCCAGGTTGTTCATCAGATAAGACTTTTTGGGTGTGTTCTTGATTGACGAACTGAAAAAGTTATTTGTTATTTTTTCTTGGCTAAGTCCAGACTGCTATTATCAGTCACAGGGCATACATTTCTGTCCTCTGTTCTCCCAACAGCTGGGATCTTTTCCTTGGGAAAGCTCTAGCCAGTGTTTTCACATGAGCTGCAATCTGTAGACTGATGTCTGGATGGACTAGAGACTCATCCTGTCATTGCCTTACTTCAGAGAAAATTGCCAAAAGCAGCAAAAGCATTAGGCTCAGAAAACACTGGAAGTCCTGCTACTCTGGGACTAGCACCTTGTTAAGCAAAGGGTTGTGTTGACCAATGTCATATAATAGGGAACTGCTGCTCTTTAGCTTTTAGTTTGTTTCTTTATTTATTTACCTATTTACTCACCAAGCTACTTATTTTTAAGCATAATACCTTCAATAGATAAGCCACAGTCAAAGCCAACGATCTCAGCAAAGAAATCAAATCTACAAATGCCAAAACCCATGCAATCTGATATCAAAAGTCCACACTTAGAGAAGCAGAAGGCAGATCTGCAGTGAAGAAAGAGTGAGGGAGGGGTCTCAGAGAAGTTGGATCAGGAAGAAATGGAACCAGAAGTAGTGCTCACCCGGCAAATCATGCATGACTGAGTTATGCACTAATCACTGTGCTATGTGCTGGGGAGCCCAGGTGTGGGGTGGCCCTGCTTGCAGGAAGCCCAAAGTCCAGAGAGCAGATAAGTAAAAGCAGATAAGAGAAGATAAGTGTGTTCAGAGAAAAGTATAAAAGCACAAAAAGAAGGGCACTAAATCCAGTCCAGAGAAGGAAAGCAACAGAGACATCATCTTGGAGGAAGTGATACTTGAGCTGAGGCTAACAGAGGAGTAGGATTTAGCTTGGTGGAAATGGAAGTGGTGGAGGGAGGTGGGGATGAGATTTCAGGGCACGGGGCAAATACATGAAATGGAGGAACATCAGTGACTGTGAAAAACTCCCATGTTTCTGGTACATAAATAGCCTGATGATAAGTCATGAGAGATGATACTGGAGACATGATTAAGGGCCAGGTCATAGAGCACCTTCCAGGAGGTTTTAATGAACTGCTGAATATCTGAAAGGATCAGGTTTTCACTTTAGATCAATCACACTGATTGCAGCGAGAAGAAAGTTAAGAGTGTAGGCAAGACTGGTTATTCATTGCTCAAACCATTTCCATATTTCTCCTGGGCACACAAGCTACACTACATTTCCCAGCCTCCCTTGCAGGTAGTTTTGGAATGTGGGCAGATGTAATGGACTACACTTCCACCTCTAGGCATTAGAAACCTCCCCCGTGATCCTCTACTGCCTCTTTCTGCTTTTGCAGGACCCTTGGAAGTCATGTGTTGAAGATAGTAGAATAAAAGGATGGAAGGAGTCTGCATCCCTGGCACACTACATTGAGCTATTCCCTGAGTGAGAAACACTTATATTGTATGAAGCCACAGAGATTTGAGCCATGAGACTCACCTAACATAAGGTTGTGGCAAACCAGCCAGCCACAAGCTCAATAAGGGCAGGGACTGCACCTGTCTTTTTCTGTCAGGGGGCAGGAATGAAAGGGAACATGTCAAAGGGATAAACCAATGATCTGGTCAGTGTCGTTGAGAGTATGAACTAGGTGGTAATAATAGGGGTGGATAAGAGTCAGACCCAAGACATATTTCAGAGGGAATATGAGCAAGATTTGGCAACTAATTGGTTATGAACAGTAAGGGAAAGAGAGGAATCTAGAAGGGTTCCAGTTTGGGTAAACTGGTAAGCGATGGTGCCATCATCTGAGACAGAGGACGCAGAAGAAAGGTCACGTTTGAAGAGGGAGGTATGATCTACTTAGATATGCAGAGTTTAGCATGGCAGTGGGATAGCTAAGTGGAGATATGCTTTAGGCATTTTGTTTATAAAAGCATAAAAAGTCTAGATAGGAAATATACTTATTTGAGTTAGCCACAAAGAGGTGATAATTAAAACTATGAGGGAGGATGAGGCTGGACAGAGAGAGCATTGGAAAGAACAGAGGCAAAGGAACGGGGGAAACAGCATTAAAGTGGTAGGGAAGAAAGAGGAGCACTGGCAATGAAACCTACAAGAAATGATGTGTGGGCATCCGAAGAGGATCGAGTGAGGGCCAGGCCCCAGAAACCAGGAGACCAGAGAGTTTGAAGAAAGACAGAGTAATCAACGGTGTTAAAATTGCTGGAGCAATTTTGTAAGATGAAGGCCGGAAAAGTGTCCATGCAGTGTGACAATTCAGATTCAACTGGTGATCATGGTGAGAAAGGTTTCAGTAGAATGATAGGTACAATAATACGGAGGAGCAAAAGGAAGATAAGCAAGTGGAGACGAGGAGTGTTAACTGTTCTTTTTGAAAATTTGGATGAAAGAAGGAATTCTGACGCTCTCTGGAAGAAACTCAAACTCAAGCGAGTTTTTGTGCGTGTGTGTTTTTAACATTAGGTAGAGTCGTGGTGTCCAATATGGCAGCCACTCATTATGTGGCTATTGAACATTTGAAATGTGGCTAGTCCGAATTGACATGTGCTATAAATTAAAATTCACAGCAGACTTTGAAAACTTAGGATGAAAAAAAGAATATAAAATATCTCAGTAATAATTTGTATATGGAATATAAATCACACTGATAATAATTTGGATATACTGGGTTAAGTAAAATATTTTACTAAAATTAATTTCACAGATTTCTTTTTGCTTTTGTTGGAATGTGACTGTTTGAAAATATAAAATCACACATATGGCTCACATTAAATTTCTACTGGGCAGTGCTTAGCTGCAGCATGTTATAGGCTGTTAGGGATAAATAGTAATAACACTAATAATATGTGTGGTAGGCAGAATTCAAACATATACTTCTGTGTAATCCTTTCCCTTTGAGTCTTCATGGGACAACTGAGCATGAAAGGATATCACTCTCTTGATTTGGTTACTAACCAGATGTCTGAGTAAAGCAGAAGGGAGATTATCTGGGTGGTCCTGACCTAATCAGGTGAGCCCTTTAAAGAAGGTGAAGATTCAGAGAGATGTTCTCGTGGTCTGAGATCTTCTCAGTTCTCAGAAGTAGTAAACTACTGTTGTGAGAGGAGGAGGCCACAAGACAAGGACCTGAGAATGACTCTAGTTTCTGAGAGCAACACCCAGCCAACAGCCAAAGAGAAAACAGGGATCTTAGTGCTACAACGCTAAGGCCAATGACTTGAATAAGTTTGGGAGAAGATCCCAAGCCTCAGGTGAGACTGCAGCCCCAACCAACACCTTAATTTCAGCCTGCCTAGACCCTAAGCAGAGGACCCAGCTAACCCACACCCATCATTTTGAGCCACAGAAACTGTAGGATGAAACATTTCTATTTTTTAAACTTGCTAAGTTTGTGGTTATTTGTTACAGTTCCAGTAATAGAAATCTAATATAATATCTAACATTTAATTAGCAATTATTACATACCAGGTACCATATTAAGCACTTTAGACACACCGTCTCATTTGATTTTCACAAAAACCCTAAGCAGTAGGCAGCATTATTATTGCAATTTTACAGTAAAGGGAACTGAGACACAGAGAGGTTAAATAATTTTCCCAAGGTCACAAAGCTAATAATTGATGGAACTGGAATTAGAAAGATTTTCACATAGAAAAATGACAAAATAATTAATGGAATCAGATCTCAAAGGAGAGGGCAGGATATGAGATCAAGACCATAGGTGGAAGCCTTGGTCTTCAACAAGAGAAACACCTTCTCCTCTGAGAATGGAAGGAGAAGGGCAGGATGGGTTTGGATGTACTTACATATGCAGGTGGGTAGAAGGCAAGGCAGAGAGAGATCACATTCGATAATCTAAGTCTTTCCCTGGAGTTGGAGGCAGGCTATTTGCTAAGACAGTGAGGCAGGGATTGAGTAGGGGTTTACAGATTATTATGTGGCTTTTTCGTAGTTGCAGAAAGGGTAGCGAGAGGGAAGGACTGACCAAGAATAAGTTAACAGAGCTGAAAACCATGAATTTGCAGGGTAGTGTTCAGCTTGACTGTGTCATTTTTCCCTGGGGCCTTCAGCTTTACTGGTGAAGAACAGTTGAAGATCGCAGCACTTATTCAAAGATGAGAATTTCACAAGGAGAAAGACAGAAGGATGGAAACAAGAGTGAACAAGGATATTGGTAAAATTGGTCCATGTTTTAGTCTGTGCAGGGTAAGAGGGAGACCAGAATGAGGGAGAAAGGTGAAAAGAATGAAGGACCAATATATGTGAGGTACTCCAATATACTGAGGGTTAGAGCACAGGAAGAACAGAGTGAGGATAAGAAAGAGCTAGAAAGAATGCAAGCACGTGGACCATAGCCTGTAAGCCATGAGGACAATCTAACTTTGGAATATGAATGATAGATCATTACTATTCAGAATTGTGAAAACTGGAGGGATTCTTTAGGGTAATCTGGTGTAAATTCCTTCATTTCCT
The DNA here is from genome assembly GCF_020826845.1 of Diceros bicornis minor. NCBI lineage: Eukaryota > Metazoa > Chordata > Mammalia > Perissodactyla > Rhinocerotidae > Diceros > Diceros bicornis. The sequence goes on along the minus strand of NC_080772.1, from coordinate 20,706,957 downwards.
CAAAAGAGGAAACTGAGGAGTGAGGCCAAATGATATACTCAAAACTGGAAACAGAGACAGCCCTGAAGGCCCAATGGTTAAAGTTCGGCATGCTCCGCTTTGGTGGCCCAGGTTTGGTTCCCAGGGGCAGAAACATACCACTTGTCTATCAGTAGCCATGCTGTGGCAGCAGCTCACATAGAAGAACTAGAAAGACTTACAACTAAAATATGCAACTATGTGCTGGGGCTTTGGGGAGAAAAAAGAGAGGAAGATTGGCAACAGAGGTTAGCTCAGAGTGAATCTTTCCCAGCAAAAAAAAAAACAAAAACACTGGAAGCAAGTGAGTGGCAGAGCAGGACCCAGATCATCTTTCAGTCTAGAACTCTTCCCATGACAGCCCTTGTGGCCATTTTATGTGATATACATTATGGTCTTTAAAAAGGATATAACTAAGACAGAATAGAGTGCACATAATATACAAAAATTGACATTTTAAAAAATGTGTACCAAACATTGATTGAATTTACACTATTTAAGCTCAGATGTGTGTGGGGTGTGTGTATGTGTGTATGTGTGGTGTGTGTGGGGTGTGTTTGTGTGCGTGAAGTACAGTTAGATGAGATGTTATCCAACAGAGAAGAATTCAGAATGGCATAATAAATGTCTAATAAAGATGTACCATTTGCTATCAGTCTCTGAAAGAGTTTCCTAAAATTATTGATTAGTTATTTATATGTACATGTATGTATTCCCACAAAAGACTGCAACGAGCAAAATTATTTATTTTGATGGGTACTAGACCATTCCAAAGCAATAATTACTAATGACGCTACCTCAGATGTCCTCAGAAGCACAAATCCCTGGTGATACTTTGCTAGGTTTCAGAATGTCTCGGACATTGGTAGAGAGTAGGATTATGAAAATGTAGATAGAAAAGGCAAAATCAAGGCCTCTTAACAAATTTGTTCCTTCTAGATGTTATTTCTTGAAGAAGATATTGAATAAATTTAATCTGGTAAATATAGCATATTCAAACCCAAGAAAAATCAGTGTGAATTAGCTTTGTGAATATATTTTATTCCCTTTATATATAAAGAGAGAAAGAGAGAAATGCTTATTTCCATACTCACATTCATATCCATATCTACATACATGTCCATATGCATATCTAAATATTAGATAAACAGAAATATAACCAGTCACAAGCAAACGTGAATAGGCCCTGTTATTTTGGGGGTAGTTAGAAGCCTATAGTTCCTTCTCTTTACTGAGGAATTGCAATGTATAAAGAAATGAAAGAAACAGAAAATATCCTTTAGAACATCACAGTAATTACCGTTTCAGGCAAGATCCAGCAATGGATGCTGAAATTAGTGGGTGAAAATTTGAAAAGAAGCAGGATATTTTCAAAGTCTTAAAGAATCTCTGCCAAGATATTTGTTAACTACAAAGGGAAAAGTATTAACTTTACAGTGGAGAAAGCTGACAGACACCACCTTAAACAACTGATTCAGGTTAATATCACCAGTAATGGGATGACAGGCCCTAATATGATGCACTGAGAAGGTTATTACCCTAAGGCTTTTCAGTCACAGCCACTAGAAGAGATACATTATTTGGGGATGTGAAGGTCTTGCACATCATTGCAACTTCCCTATTCAAAAACAATTTTTCTCACTACTGCAACCAAGTCAGATGGAAGCAAACATTTGAAGGAATGGCCACATGTCTAGGCTTCAGAAATGAGAGAAGCTATGTTTGGAAAAAGTTCAGAAATGCTGCAAAGGGAGGGATCCAGGCACCAAAACCCCACGATGCCTAGCACAGCACCACATCACATCACTATGCAACCACAAGTCACTCTAACACGTCTACCTTTACAAGAGAGTCACAGCACGAAGAGTGTCACAGTTCATGACTGACTTTAAGATAAAGAATTACACTGAAAGGTTTGCAAAAGGCAGAAAAAAAGCAGGGTACAGTCATTACTGAAAGAAAAATCCTGGCGGCAAACTGGAGAGAACATCCAGTATTGCCTGCTACTATTTGATCCCTGTCTAAAGAGAGAGAGTTGGGTTAAGCTGACAGCTGTAGAGCTGAAATAATTCTATCATTTCATGGATATAAATGATTTTTTGCTGTCAATCTCAACTAAATAAATACTTCTAAAATACGTCACATCTTTTAGAAAGTACAACTAAGATAAAGCAAAGGCCAGTCTTGCCAGAGAGAATTCTATCAGAGACTGTATGAAAACTAGGAGATCACTAAAAACCTTCAACCTTTCCTATCAACAGCTATGGTACTGGAGAGAAAAGTCCACAATAACAAAACATTGAATCTTCCTTTTGACCGTACCTGGAGGAAAAAGGCCATTCCCTATGTCTTTCTAGTAAATAAAACAATGGGAAATAAAGTTACCATTGGATTAGAGAGAGAGTTACTAACCTGAAGCTACTATAAGAGTCAAACAAGGTCAAGTATGAATGAATGGCATCCTGCTTCAGGATGATGGAGGAACTAAGTTTGCAATTACACAGTTGAACTCTGGGCAGCTAGACTGCTAAATAAACACCAATAAATGGTAAAGCTGTATTTCTACTAATTTACACTGACCATCTCAGGCAAATTCATAACTTGGTAGTTAAGCACAAGTTGGACCTAAGACAAAAAGTTAATATTAAACCTTAGATAGTGAAAAGCACCCAAACTCAAGTCATTCCAAGAAAGTAGCATTTTGTTCAGAAAGAGACTCTAAAAAACTTAGAGGAAGAAAAGAGCAATCTCTTCCTAAATGATCAACTGCTCCCTTACCCCCACATAAACCCCGCCACTACTGTCACAAAAGAATAGAGCCCCCTTAAAACCATCAAGTGAAGCTAAAAGCAACCCTCCATCACACACACAGAAGCTGAACATGACGCCTTTTTCTGGCAAGCTGCTGACTCACCCAATGGCTTCTTTGGCCCTGATTTTGTCCCAAGAATAACGTCCCATACTTGCATCTCTTCCACTCCCCCTACCAAGGACTGCCCCCTGCCATTTTTGTTTCTCCAGACTTCACTGCAAGAATTAAATGAGCCCCCTCCTAGAGCCCCCACTACCTTCTGACCACAGGACTCAGTTGCAAAGCTCTACCTATAAGGCCACACCAGGTTTTCTTGGAACAGACCATAGCTAGAACCCTGACACTTCTGCTACAGATCTGGGCAAGTACATAATTGAAAGGCAGTCAAATTCCTTTATTAAAAAGATTTAGGGGCAGGCCAAACACTTTCTTCCAAATTAACAATGATACAACAAGTGTTTGCAAGGTAGTTATATTTTAAATGACAAAAACTGACTAATACTATATTTGAAGATCTGAGTAATAATCGGGCATATTCTTCAGCCATCTGTCTTTTAACTCATGTTGTTAAATAACTTGAGAGGCTGTAAAGAGCCACAGGCTCTGCCCATATATGTAAGATTTATACATATTAATATAAGCTTCTGCCGTATCAATAGGATAAGGCTCTTTTCAAGAACATAATATACCAATAAGCTAAAACTCACTTTATCATTGTTTGCTCTAAAAGTAAATCTAGGCAAAAGCAAAGTTTTCTTGAATCCCAATCAGAGTTTCTACTAATGGCAAAATTATAAGATGCTATCAGTAGGCAGGTTAACTTTTGAGATAGGTTCATTGCACAAAAGTCTAAAAAAGGGCTCTAGTGAATTACGAATGAAGAGGTATGAAAAAACTAAATCTCTCTCTCTATATATACATATATATAATTATAATACAATAAAATATAATATGTAAAAATATATAATTACAATATAATATTTAGACATATGTGTGTGTGTTTGTGTATATATATATACATATGTTTTTTTCTCCCAAAATATACCATGGGATAATTTTAACTTTCATACAAATTATGAAAGTAGTAAAACTATGCTGTCTAAAAAAACAGACAGATCCCCAACATAATCCAATAGAATTTGCTAGTGTTCTATTTTCCATTTAAGAATTTGTAATATTCTATGGCACCAAAAGAAAATTTTAGTGAGGCCATGGCATCAATGTGCTTCTAAAGGCATCTAATTTTCAAAACTAGAGAGACGTTAAAAACAAGAGAAAGATAGGAATACTTTGAACTCAATTCTAAAACCATAAAAGTATACATGTATGTCAACTAATTCGAGTGCATTTATCAAATCAAAATATTTGATTGCCTACTCTCATGACAACATTTAAAAGTTTTTACTTGAAATATCTCATTTTAAACCTTCACACCTACCAAAAGGAGGAGGCATAATCATATCTTCCTGCTTTGGAGATGAGAGAACCAAGGCTCATGGAGGTTAAATAATTTACCTGAGGTTATTTATCTCATAGGTGGCAGAGCACAACCTCTAACCTAGGCCCTTTTATTACAGAATCATTGCTTTTACAAAAAAGTATGTTACAAGGCATTATGCTAGGCTCTGAAAGGATTCTAAGAAGAATCTGGCTCGGTTTCTATCCTTAAGAAGTTTAGAGAGATCAAAAACTCATAGAGGTGATAGGTATGTGTATTAATTTGGATGACACAAAACAACAGGGCTCAAAAGAGAAGAGTGAATAAGATATCTTTAGGTGGGCATCTGACCCGGGTAACAGAGACCATGTAGAGAGATTGAAGTCAAATAGCCAAAGGTGTGTATTGGGGGCGTTGGGTGTCTACAGCCCCTCCTACTCTATACAACCAGTCTTCCCACGAATTTGTGTAATATGCAAAATCAATCCTCATTTCCAATCTCACAGCTTTGGAACTCCTCAACCTCTCACAGAATTATAATGAGGATGTTGGAAATGGGTACTGGCAATAGTAATGAATGGGTCCACCAGCAAAAGAAATGAATGTTTCTACTTTAATACTGGTTAGGAATTTCAATTAGAATCAAGTAAATGAACTTACTTCGAGAGAGATTCTCAAGGGCTTTTCCCAGCTTCTTGCTCTCTTGAAGGATGTGGTTCAATTCATCAAAATCACGGCTTTCTGGTTTAGTCCGCCAGCTCCACTTGGGATGATCTACTGACCTTGGCACTATGTTTAAAAAAAATTATCACTTCATAAGCATACTACATAATGATAAAAACTTACTATTCATCATTATGTGAAAGATTCTATCAAGATCAATGTACAGAATAAAAATGTTTGTCTTGAAAATGGTTTTCCTGTGAGCAGAGGGAAAGTTATAAATCTGGGTTTTAAGAAATGGTTTAACTGGACAAGTAAAAGGAAGTGTGACAGTGTTGATAGAAAAAATAAAATTCAGGTGCTGATTTAAGACTAATAATTTCTATAGTTTAGGGAAAAACACAAGCAAAGTATAATCTGTATTATGTTTAGCAGCTTAAAAATTACTAACTTCATCAGCAATCAATACATATTTTTAAGATATTCTTGCTGTCTTCCGGCAAAACACGAACATGAAAAACTGAATATACATATTTCCCTTCACTTCCCCCTAAATTCCCAATAAAATTACATTACAGTAAAGAGATTTTTTTTTTGTCAAATAATTAGTTGAACAAGGAGAGAAGACATTAGTAGGCAAGAAGTAGCAACATATTTTTTTGAAAGATACAAAATGGATTGATGAGTAGTAGTTGGATTTAGCAAGGGAGAGAACACTGAAACCTAAGTGTCTGAAGAGAGAGATACCAAAACACTTGACATTTCATATCATGTAAACATTAAAGCATCAATGAAAGAGGATCAATGCCAAAGTAATAAGGCTATAAGAATTTAACTGTTTTTCAGATTGAAAATGTCCATTAAATGTCCAGTACAATTCAAGGCATATCATCACAAAATTTTAAAATAGTGGTGATAAAGAAAAGATCTTAAAAGCTTTCAGAGACAAAATTAGCAAATCAATTGCTATCAGACTTCTTAATAGTACAGCTTGGCCCCAGAATACATGGGAGAAATTCCTTCGAAATTACAACGAAGATTACTTCTAACTTAGAATTTCATACCCAACTAAGGAACCAATAAGATACTTATAATGACTCAAAAATGTATCTTGCAAGCACTCTTTTTCGGAAGGTCCTAGTGGAAGCGCTCCACCAAAATGAGGAAGTAAACCAAAAAATGGAAAGACTTGGGATTCAGGAAATAGGTGATACTCTATAAGAAAGAGGAAAAGGGAACCCTCAGGATGATAGTGAAGGATGGACTCAGAAGACAGCTGAGAAAAAGGTTAGAAATCAAGGAGCCAAGATTGCAGCAAGAAGACAGAAAGCTACAGGAGAGAAGTGTTTAAAATTTTTAAAATGACAAAGTATCCATTTCCTGGCTATTGTAACTAATGCTGAACATGGTGGTGCAGATATTTTTTTGAGTTAGTGTTTTCATTTCCTTTGGATATATTCCCAGAAGCGAAATTGCTGTATCATATGGTAGTTTTATTTTTAATTTTTTGTGGATCCTCCATCCTGTTTTCCATAGTGGCTGCACCAGTGTACATTCCCACCAACAGTGCACAACAAACGGCTCCCTTTCTCCACACCCACACCAGTATTTGTTTCTCTTATGTTTTTGATAAAAGCCATTCTAACACGCATGAGGTGATATCTCATTGTGGTTTTAATTTGCATGTCCCTAATGACTAGTGATGTTGAACATCTTTTCATGTACCTGTTGGCCTTCCATATATTCTTAGGAGAAATGTCTATTCAAGTCCTTTGCCCATTTTTCTATTGGGTTGTTTGGTTTTTTGCTACTGAGTTGTATGAGTTCTTTATATACTTTGGATATTAACCCCTTATCAGATAAATGGCTTGCAAATATTTTTTCCCATCCCATAGGTTGTCTTTTCACTTTGTTGATGGTTTCTTTTGCTGTGCAAAATCTATTTAGTTTGATGTGTTCCCACTTGTTTATTTTTGATTTTGTTACTATTTCATCACTATATTCTTTTTTTCACTCTCTCAATCCTTCCAACACCCATGCAAGGAATAATCTTCATTAAATTGCCTATATTTGAAATGCCTAGAGTAATGTCAGTTTTCCTGACTGGTCCAAGACATCACACATCACATATGTAAATACAGTCATTATAATATCAATGCAGAGTACACATTCAACCATTATTTGAAATAACTACAGGACTGTACCGTGAGGATGAGATGGGGCGGAGGTATAAAGCACAAAGTCATAGAAGGAAGTCAAGAGATGATGCCTCGAACTCAAAAAGTAAAGAGAACTGTGTATCTTATATGTTTAGATATGTAGACATGTGCACCAAAATAAACCATCTAAAAGAGTTAAAAGTGGTTCCACATTAGAAACAGAACAGGGGAGAGAAAACGACGCTATTGCCTTGGAGTACTGCTTTACTTTTTAAACCATATATATTTTTGATTTGATAAAAATAAAATAACATAATTAAAAAATACTTACATGGTAAGGCTATAGGAAATAAAGTCTCAGGCTATTGAAATATATCTGTCCTCTACCTTTTAAAAAAGTAATCTGGCAATATCTATTATAATAAAAAATATGCTAATTCTTTGACCCAGAATCTTATGGTTGGTAAGTCATCATAAAGAAATGAAAATACCTGTACTATGTATATATGTACAATTTTTTTTTTTAGCAGAAAGACCAAGATATTTATTTGTTTATTTCAGCAAATAGTTTGTGGTGGCAAAATTCTCGGATTAATCTAAACGACTTTCAACAGGGGAATAAACAAATTATGGCATATTCACACTATGCTACAGTATGCAGTTATAGATCTATAGATCTTAGATCTAAGATTATTAGCATGGAGATATTTCCACAATGCATTTTAAAATAATAAAAACAAGTTGCTTAAGAATGTGTACAATTTAAAGCCAGCTTTATAAAGCAAAACCACCCACGCATATTTTATGTTAGTTTGTACAAAGAAAAGGATGTAAAAAGATGCAAACTATTTCAAAGGATGTGAAAAGATACAACTCTTTCTGCACAAGTAGAATTTGAGGGGACTGAAGGGAGAGACTATCTTTCTACATGTCTGTATTTTTTCAATTGTCAAAATAAGCAAATATTACTTCTAGAATTTAAATAAATCTAAAATTTATTTTAAAAAAAATAGAATGCAGCTTCTTCTTCTGTGTTTCTTTGTTTAAGGGACTCTGGGATGGAGATATCAGCTAACATCAACCCACTGGTGTTTAAGCAGTGGAGAGGGGACACAGTGATCACGATCCATGGCTCTAGAAAACACTTCCAGGCACACTGTTATTACCCCACAGGTCATTCCCCAGGGAATTCCTAGGGACAAGCCCAGGCATAGGGGAGAGAAACTCAGAAGAGGAAGCAGATAAAACTACATCTGTACCAGATCCTTCAACACATTGATTGGCACTTTTGTTAACCTTCTTTGAATAATTTCTCTAATCTGCATCACTGCATTATCTAATTTTCCTGGAAATTACCATATACTATTAAGATATCTCTCTTTTTTTAATTTAAAAACTAAGAGCACAGATTTAAAAAAAATAGAAAATCAGCCCCAATCAACATCCCCAGATAACCACCAGACATGGTCCAGCTGCCCATCATCCCAGCCCTTGCAGACCCACCACCTGAATGCATGACATGGGCAAGCCCAGATGAGACCAGTAGAAGACCTGCTCAGTAAATCCACCGAACCATGAGAAATTATAAATCATTGTTGTTTTAAGCCATCCAGTTTTGGGGAGGTTATATGCAGAACTACAGAGAACTGACACAACACCCCAGGACTTTTGCTCAGCAAATTTTGAGAGGAACTAAGGCAAATTTCTTCTTATATATTTGTAGCTTGTGACAATCTGATACACATATGATACTCAACTTCTCATGGGTACCACATTTAGGACAGCAAAGGCAACAGTATGATCATTATCTAATCAACTACACTGGGTGATTTCAAAAGATATTTTGATAAATAACGGAAGGAGATTTGGGAGGTCATCAGCCTGTATACAGGCCTCAGATGAGAACATCTCTAAAGGTTTCTGACATTAAAATCCTTGCTTAGGTCACACTTAATCTTAAAACTCAGTGCTACGGTTTAAATACATTTTTTACAAATAACCTCAGGAGAAATGGAAAACAGCACAATAGTATCAACAACATAATATGACCCATATGAGGTGACAGAATCTGAGGTTAGGGATAGTCTGTGATGTCACTGAGGCAAAGCTCACCCCCAGTGCAGGAGCCCGTCCACAGTACCGTGCAGATGGGTATCCTCCACTCGTCCATACGAAGCTGCTACTTCACAAACCAGCCTCCTGTATATTGAGCAGGGCTAATTTTGAACAAGTCATTATATTAATCAAATTTTGATTCACTGTGACCTCTACCAATAGTTTCCATCTGTGGGTTAAAAATAAATGTATTGTTTCTTCCAAATGGCTTTTGAAATACTGTTTATCCATTTCTTTTGAGCCAAAATAATTTCAATTATTTACATTTTTCTAAAATTTAACAAATGCTAATGTTTTTATCTGCAAGTTCCCCCCAATTACTACACTTTAATTTAAAATATGCCAGGAAATATCTCAGCACTATAGTTAGTAATAGTTGATAATAGTGAACACATTACTTTATGTCTCCTGCCTCGTGCGTTTCCATATAATGAGAGTTCAGACATTGTGCTGCCATCTGCATTCTCTCACATTTATGTGATTTCTGTTTTCCATATGCAAGCACTGTCCTTTCCTTTTTTCCAAAAATTGTAGTAAATATACAGCTATTCCTAATTGTACATTCTGTGCTAAATGCAACACTAAAGAAGAAAAAAAGAACTGAGAAATCTTCCCCCAATTGCAAAAGCATAAATAAAAGTATTGAGGGTCAAAAATTTTAATTTTTGGTTTTAACCTAAGCTAAAGTATTTACCTGTTTTCTCATCTGGATCATAAATTTGAAAAGGTATAAAAGAATCAGTGCACACTATCACACACAGAGCATTGATGGACAAATGCCCTTCTGGTCCTTTCTGCCAAATCTCTACTCACCATCCTCAACCGTTCCACGAGAACCACCATTCCAATAAGTAATTAGTGGAAATATTTAATACCACATAGCAAAACCTTCATCGAACCCTATCTGTTGCATCTTTCTTCTATGACAAATAACAACTGAATATCAATAACATAATATTATCTTGCAGATCTCTGTACCTATACCAGCTTGCACTGTGTAAGTGCTATTTTTTGTTATCTGAAAATGCACAGCTTTTAAACTGTTATCTTATGAGATTAGGTCATGTTTTAGCACTAATTCATTCTTAAGTTCTCATTTATTTATTCGTTTATTCACTCATTCATATAGCACAAACTGTGTATCAGGCACTGTTCTAGGTTCTGGGGATAAATCAGTGGGAATAAAAGTAAGAAAATTCTCTGCACTCATGGAGATTACATTCTACTGAGGCTCACAATCTATTGGATGGGCTAATAGATTATATTGTTCTTCACAAAACTGGCCTGATTAATATATATTGTCTATTTTTAGGTAAGATTTAGCAATAAAAACTCTTTTAAATGAATGTTAAATATATTTTCTCTACATATGAAACTTAATGACTGTTAATATTATTGTCTTTTTCTCTTTTAAGAACAATCACTTATAAAACTTTTTAGATTTATTGCATAAATATTTGTGCCACATAAGGTTTTAGTTAGGAAAATATACGTTTTTTTCCTGAAAGAGTTTTTATTTAATTTTGTTTTAAAATAAGAGATAGATTTAAATTTTTATCAAATACCACCAGGTATTATTTGAGATGTCATAAGACTTTTCTTACTTTATCAATTTGTATAATGTACCAACATACACATAATGGTAGTCCCAAAAGGAGAGGAGAGAGAAAAAGCAGAAAGAATATTTGAAGAAATAATGGTTGAAAGATAGTCCATGCAAATAGCAAGCAAAGAGAGCAGGGGTGGCGATTTTCAACAAATGGTGCTATCCAACAAATGGACAACTGTATATCCACATGCAAAAAAATAAATTTGGGGACCGGGGTGGTGGTGTAGTGGCTAAGTTTGCGAGCTCCACTTTGGCGGCCCAGGGTTCACAGGCTGGGATCCCCAGCACGGACCTACGCACTGCTCATCAAACCATGCTGTGGCGGCGTCCCACACACAAAATGGAGGAAGATGGGCAATGGATGTTAGCTCAGGGGCCAATATTCCTCAGTAAAAATAAATTAAATAAATAAATAAATAAATAAATAAATAAATAAATATGGACCCCCTACCTCCTACCATATACAAAAATTAAACATGGACAAAAACCTAAATTTAAGAGATATAATTATAAAACTCTTAGAAGAAAACAGAAGGGTAAATCTTTATGGCCTTGGATTAGGCAAGAGTTTCTTAGATATGTCACCAAAAGCGCAAGAAAAAAATAGAAATAGACAAATTGAGCTTCGTCAAAATGAATAACTTGTATATTAATAGTATCAAGAAAGTAAAACGACAATCTACAGAATGAGAGAAAATATTTGTAAATCATATATCTGATAAAGGTGTAGTATTCAGAATATATAAAGAACTCTTAGAATTCAAGGGCAAAAAGAATAACAACCTACTTAAAAAATGAATGAAAGACTTGAATAGACATTTCTCCAAAGAAGAAATACAAATGGCCAAGAAGAACATGAAAAAATGTTCAATATCGTTAGTCATTAGGGAAATGTAAATCAAAATGACAATGAGATACCACTTCACAACCACCTGGGCTATAATAATTTTTTTATAAATAGAAAATAACAAGTGTTGATGAGAATACGGAGAAATTGGAATCATCTTACATTGCTGGTGGTAATGTAAAATAGTGTAGCCTCTATAGAAAACAACTGGCAGTTCTTCAAAAAGTTAAACACAGAATTATGATATGACTCAGCAATTCTATTTCAAAGTATATACTCAAATAATGGATAACAGATGTTCAAGCAATTACTTGTACATGAATGTTTATGGTAGCACTATTTACAACAGCCAAAAGGTAGAAACAACCAAAATGCCCTACAAAAGATGGATGGATAAACAAACGTGGTATATACAATGGAATATTATTCAGCCATAAAAAGGAATGAAGTACTGATGCTTGCTGTAATGGGAATAAACTCTAACACATTATGCTAAGTGAAATAAGCCAAACACAAAAAGGTCACACATTATATGATTCCAATAACATGAAACATCCAAAATAGGTAAATTCATAGAGACAGAAAGCAAGTTCCCAGTGGCTAATGGGAGGTGGGCATATCAAGTGCTTGTTTATTGGTTATAGGGTTTCCTTTTGTGGTGATGAAAATGTTTTGGCACTAGATAGACGTTATGATAGCACAATATTTTGAATGCACTAAATGCTACTGAATTGTACATTTTAAAATGGTTAATTTTATGTTATATTACTTTAACCTAAAAAAAAGGGTTTTGGAGTGATTATATTTATGAAGCCATAGTAACTGGAATTCTCTAAAACTTTTTTGCCTCTCCAGGATCACAATGATATAGATGTATGTTTTATTTTAGAAGTTTTACTGTTTTTGTTTTCATCTTTAGGTCTGGGACCCATCTCAGATTTTCAGTATGTTTTAAGGTAGGGATCAAGGTTATTTTTTTTCCCATATGAATGTCCAACGTGGAAGGGACTTTTTATTTTCCTATTGTATTATGTAGATGTCCGTGTGGAAAATCATATGACTGTATATGCAGGTCTATTTTTGGACTCTTCATGATTTTCAGTTGATTTATTTGTCCATCCTTTCACCAAAATCACACCATCTTGATAACTGTAGTTTTATAATAAGACTTGATCAGGTAGGATACATTTTCCAAACTAGTTCATGTTTTTCAAGATTGCTTTAGATAATCATGGTCTTTTGCCTTTCCAAATAAATTTTAAAATAATATTGTCAGTTTCCAGGGGCAAATGACTGCTGGAGTTTGGATAGGGATTGTATTTAGTCTCTAGATCAATTTTCAGCATATTGACATCTTACCAATATTGAATATGAACATGGTATATCTACCCATTTATTTAGCTCTTCAATTTCCTCAGCAATGTTTTTATAGTTTTCTATGCGGAGAGTTTACACATTTTTTCATTAAATTTGTCCCTTTAGTGTTCTTCGATGCTAGTGTAAATGGTAACTTAAGGTCATTTTGTGATTTACATTTTTTGTATATAGAAATACAACTGATTTTTTATTTTGACTTGTATCCAATGACTTTGATAAATTCACTTATTAATTTTAGTAGTTTCCTTATAAATTTCTAAGAAGTGTCCATGTATACAATCGTGCCATCAATAGATAGATATTTTCATATCTTCATTTGTAATTATGTATTTTGTTTCTTGTCTGATTTCATTGACTATGACCTCTACTATAAAGTTGAACAGAAGTGGTGAAAACACAACCTCTCTTGTTCCCAGTTATAGAGGAAAGATTTCTATTTTTCAACGCTGAATATATATTAGCTGTGAGATTTTTGTAGATGCCCTTAATTAGGCTGAGGAAATGTTCTTCTATTTCTAGTTTGAAGGGAGTTTTTATCATAAATGTTACATTTTGTCAAATACTTTCGCCCACCCATTGAAATGACCATATAATTTTTCTCTCTTAATCTGTTAATGTAGTGAATTACACTAATTGATTTTTGTATGTTAGACTAATCTTGAATTTCTTGGATAAACCAAATCTGATCATAGGGTATTATCCTTTTTACATATTTCTGTATTAAAATTGCTAATATTTGATAAGAATATTTTATGTCTATGATGATGAGGGACATTGGTTTGTGGTTTTCTTTTCTTGTAATGTCCTTAACTTGTTTTAATTATAGGGTTATGGAAGCTAATAAAATGAGTTGGAATATGTACTCTCCTCCTCCTCCATTTTCTGAAAGAGTTGCATATGGTATCACGTCCTCTTTAAATGTTCAGATTCCCCAGTGAAGCCATCTTGGTGTGGAGTTCTCTTTGTGGAAAATTGTTTAATGATGAATTAAATTTTTAAGCTGACATAGGACATTTAAATATTTCTATTTCTTCCTGAATCAATTTTGGTAATTTCAGTCTGTCAAGGAATTCATACTTTTCATCTCAGTTGTCAATTTTATTGGCAAAGGATTGTTCAAATTATCCCTCATTATCTTTTTAATGGCTTCAGAATCTGTAGTCTTCTTCCCTCTTTCACTCCTTATATTCGTAGCTGGGTTTTCTCTCTTTTTTTAATCAGTCTTGCTAGGTGTTTATCTACTTTATTAATCTTTACAAATAACCAACTTCTGGATTTATTGATTTTTCTTTATTGTCTGTTTTCTATTTCAACTTTTATTATTATTTTTATCATTTCTTTTTCTCAACATATCCTGGTTTTAAGTCATTATTTTCTATATTCTTAAAGTGAAAGCTGAGATCATTGGTTTTAAATCATTCATTTTTTCTAATATAGGATTTTTAAGCTATAAATTTCCTCTTAGGCAGTGCTTTAGCTTCATCCACAAATTTTAATGTTCTGTTTTTCAAAATGTTGTCTAATTTCCTTTGTGGTTTTGTTCTTGACTCATGGGTTATCTGGAAATGTGTTGTTTAATTTTGAAATATTTTGGGGGTAAGTTTCTGGGCTTGTTATTGTAACTTGATTCTAATGTAATTCCATTCTGGCAGAAAATATACTCCATATAATTTCAATCATTGTTTTACGGTACAGTATACGGTCTATCTTGATGAATATTCCATCTGGAATTAAGAATTACATATATACTAATTTCATTGGGTAGAATGAGTGTGCAATAAATGTCAAGGTGGTTATAGTGTTCAAACCTTCCATGTTCTTACTTATTTTTTGGTCTATTCATTCTATCAGTCTATATCTCCCTTTAGGTTTGTAAAATTTTCCCTGCCTGTAATTGGGAACTTTGTTATTAGGTTCTCTTTATCTCTAGTAATACCTTTCATCTTGACTTCTACTTGGTCTGATATTACCATAGTCATTAAAGTTTATTTATGCTTATTATTTCAAACTGTTTCCATCTTTATGTTTAAAATGTGTTTCTTGTAAATAATCTATACTTTTTTAATCTAGCCTGAAAATCTTTGCTTTTTAATTGAGATGTTCAGTACATTTACATTTTGTAATTATTGACATAATTGTACTTGTGTTTGATTTCTAGTTTTCCAACTTGTTCTTTATTTCTCTGTTCCTCTTTTCCTGCCTTTGTTTTGGTAGCAGGAATTATATTTTTCTTTTAGCATCCCATTTTAACTCGTCTATTGATTTTTTATTTATGCCTTGTTGTGCTACGTTTTAGTGCTGCTTTACATATTACAATATATACCTTTAACCTACCATAATATATGTTCAAAAGATATTCTATTACTTCAGGAACAATTTAATATATTTTGATAATATATTTCTAATTAATAGCTCTGAATCCTGTATTCTTATGGTCATATATATATTATCTCTACATATACTATAAAAACTCATGCTACTTTGTTATTAATTTTGCTTTAAAAAGCTAACAGTCTGGTGGAACCAAAGGTTGGGAGTAGGTCACCTGAACAGAAAGAGATATCATCAGATCCCAGACCACCAGCAACATTCTGTGGCCTTGTAGCAGCCTGTAAGGAGCACAAGCTCTGCAGAATGAGAAGCCTTTAGCATTCAGCCCTCAAGGTGATGGGATCCAGGACTGACTCCCTTAAAATTAGTAAGCCCCTAGGGTTATGGATTTACCATTGGGGCAAAAAGAGAGAGAAACAGACAGAGAAACTGACTAACTCAGGATGGAAAGGGAAATGTGAGACTGAGGCTTGATTCATTCCATTTTTAATTTATTCCTTTATTCATTTTTTTTCATTTAACACTTATTAATTGAGCCAGACACTGTGTTGGACATTACTGGAGGTTTGGTTGTGAACAACATATGCAAATTTTAAACTTTTATATTTAAAAAAATGTTGGGACCTAATTTTATAAATCAAACTAGTGAATCAGGATAATTTAGTTACAGTCATAATTTTAAAAGAACATTTGAAGGTTTTAATACTTCAAATAATTCTCACAAGAACTTTGTGATCAATACAAGAATTTTTATGAGTACCACTACATAAATAACTAAACTCAAGGAGTTAATTTCAGTCACTTTCACAAATGATCCAAATTCAGATTCTAGTTAGCACATAATAGTTTTTCAAAATTTCCAAACAAAAGTAATTTTCTATCTACTCCTTTCTCTGTTGAAATTAAAATCAAACATCTCACTCTGTAACAAGCACAAGAAATTGATGTGTACTAACAGCTTTCAAGCTCTCTTGTCTTCCAAGAATAACTGACTTGCTACAGGCTCCTAAACTATTTGCCAAGTTTATACATATATGGCGGTAGCAGAGCACTGGAGAAACCCAATGGCTACTGAGGCAGGGGAAAAAGAGAAGGAGCATTGAAAGAGAAGGGATACTTACTATAGTGGGAGAGGGAATAAATATAGGGGCTTCGGTAATAAATAATGAGTAGGACTTCAGGAAAATCATGGGTGAAGGATTTTTTTAAATTTTGTTAAATGTTTTGAATAGAAATCTCCTTCATTTCCCCTCTAAAAGATTTAATTTGCTTTTACATACTTTATTAAATGTATGGATGTTGTTGCTTTGAATGTGATACAATGCAGCAATTGGACATGAGAGGCAAGGGACCCACTCCAGGCAGTTGCCATTCTTAAAAGAATATTATACTCCAAAAGGTCTAAATCGACTACACATGCTTGAGAATGTGAGTGAGTGAGTAGATATAGATAAATAAAGCTCAATGTTAATGCTGAAATGAACATGAAATTCATTAGGATTAACAGCCAGAAATATCATATAAAAGTTTGGCTTCATGGGGCCGGCCCAGTGGCGCAAGCGGTTAAGTGCACACACTCCACTGCAGCGGCCCAGGGTTCGCCGGTTCAGATCCCAGGCACGCACCAACGCACCTCTTGTCAGGCCATGCTGTGGCAGGCGTCCCATATAAAGTAGAGGAAGATGGGCATGGATGTTAGCCCAGGGCCAGTCTTCCTCAGCAAAAAGAGGAGGATTGGCAGATGTTAGCTCAGGGCCAATCTTCCTCACACAAAAAAAAGAAAAAGTTTGGCTTCAATTCTTACCTTTTCTTTATTTTGTTAATAACATAGACTTACATACATTAAGTAACATTTGAATGACAAACTTCCTTACATGATTTGGATTCTGGTGGTGGAGAAATATTAGACACAGCAAGGTCACTTTTTGACTTTTTAGGCTTCTTTGCATTTAATTGCCAGGGTTTAGCATAGCTTCTGAAATCCCTTCTTGTTCCTTTATGATCTGTTCAAAACAAAACAAAACAAAAAATACAGATATATAAACTCAATAATAAGTGATTTCAAGATCAAAAACTAAATCCATGAAGTCATTAGATATACCTGGCAAAAGCTGTAGGATACCACACATCAAAAATAATGCAAATATCCAAAAGTTTTGTTTGCTTAATTTCCTCTGTAAATTTGAGTTTTGAATTTGATATGAATCAGCTTGTATATTAACATTATTAAGATCATGTTAAACTATGAAATTATTTGAAAGGCTTTTTAAGGCATAGATTACCATTACTTAAAAATAACATTCTTTAAATAAATGTCATGGAACAAAGCATTGTATTATGTTATAAATAAAAACAACTAAATATTTAAGTAAATTTTACTCATCTGATGTTACCTTATGCACTATTTACTATGACACATAAAACTATTGACATTCATTTAAATTTCATCTCTAGTATCACTCATTTTTCCACTTCTCTATTCAAGAAAGATTAATTCAACCAACTTATTTGGAAAGTTAGTTTCCCTTCAAAGGTGGTCAATGCCATACCAATTTCCAAATTAAATGATCTTTCCAGTTCATCCCTCTTTGACTTTGACTTCTTTGCCAAGCATTTCATATTTTTAGACAGACCTATCTTTGTGGAATTTTTTCTTCTCTTATTCTCAGGGCATTACATTCTCCTCATTCCTATATCATCTCTCTGACTACTCCCTTTCTGGTTTTTTTTTTTTTTTTTAATGTTTTTTTAATCCCCCCCCCCCAAAGCCCCAGTAGATAGTTGTATGTCATAGCTGCACATCCTTCTAGTTGCTGTATGTGGGACGCGGCCTCAGCATGGCTGGACAAGCGGTGCGTCAGTGTGCGCCCGGGATCCAAACCCAGGCCGCCAGCAGCGGAGCGTGCGCACTTAACCGCTAAGCCATGGGGCTGGCCCGTCCCTTTCTGTTTTATTCACTGCTTTCTCACCTTCCTCTTTCATCTATGTCATATTCCTAAGAGTTTACTTTTGCCATTTTGTTTAAATTTACAAGTTGTCAAATCATCCTAGCTTTATGGATGCCATATAAATCTTTCTCTGACCACTCACGTATAAATACAAAATAGAAATCATGGAACATTATATGGATTACCAAATTTTCATGTTGGTGTTGTCCTTAACTAGCTGTTACCCAATTTTCCCACTTCCAACATGCCATTCAATACCAAAAGAGGCATAAAAATTCTAAAACACTAGGAACCGAAATATTGGCCTGTGGTCTGCCGGAACCAAGGAGGTTACTTCCATAGATAGGATTAAGACAAAAGGTAGGCAAATCAGAAAGAGCCGGGAAGATTTCTAGGCATCCACAAGGCTTGCTCCTACATCAGCACCACCTATTTCTGCTGTTGCACAATCTATCAGAATTTGTATGTGTACCTCCATCCTAGGACCATACTTTATTCTAACGTAAATGACTAAAGGAAGAAAGAATCCTGGTCATAAAACATAGCATCTCATGACACAAAGAAAAACTAAAAGGAGCCAAAGAGGAACGATACATTGGATTTTGTGGCTTGTTTACTTCTCCACTATTGGCACTTATTGGCAACTTAAATAATCTAGCAATGGTATTATTCTTACTCAGATGGTTGAAAAAGAGATAAGAGACAGAAATTCACTGATCAGTTTAGCAGAGACCCACAGGACTCAGTTGATACTGGAAATTTTAGTAGCAGCCATAATTTCACCTGTGTCTCTAAAATTTTCGAAAAAGATCCGAGCAATATAGTGAGGGGACAAAGAAGAGTCCACCTATGCTATTTATTGACAAACCCAAAACCAGGTAGAACACTCCTCATTTAAATTTGAATAAACAGAGAAAAACATTGCTTTAAGGAAAAAAATTGAATATAAAAAACAAGCATAGAGCATTCAAGACATAGAGGAAATACATAGTTTTGGGAAATATTTACTACAAAAAACTTTTAAATTTTAGAATGTGGCTATTTTATCTTCTCAATAAAACTAAAAGAAAATGGACCCTATGAAATAAAAAGAAATGAGAGAGGAAATGGGCTAACCAAACTGAGGTAAAAATATAACTGCAGACAGAAATTTAAAAAGAAAATGAGACAAGGAAATGTTGACAGGAAACTAAAATGCAAGACCAACATTTAAATTTGTGTTCAAAGACAGAAAGAGAAAACCAATATTGTAGAAAATTGAATCAGTGGCACAAAGAATGCACTTGACAAACCTCTCTAGAAGTCAGTCAATAAAGAAACGCAAATACAATGCAAAATGAAATGAGAGGAATGGAGAACAGTAAAGGAAACTCAATTTACACATAGTTGATGTTCCCGAAGAAGAAATCGAAGCAAATAGAAGCAATAACTAAGTAAAGAAGAAAACTTCTGGACTGAAGACCTGGGTTTATTGATTGAAAGGATTCATTGAATACAAGGAAAAACAAAAGAAAGGAGACAATCATCTAGATGTATTCCCAGTAAAACTTTTGGATATCAGAAACAAAGAAAAAACAAATCCCGTAAGTATTTAAGAAGAATAATTAGAATATCTAAAAAGGAATAAAAATAAGGCTGCTTTCGGGTTTCTCCTCCACAATATTAAATGACAGACTTTTGAGAAGACGTTGTGCCCCAAATTGCTAGATACACTTAAAGGCAACAAGAGGACATCTTCAGATATTCTCAAAAAGTATGCTACCCACATACTTTAAATATTGAGTCATTTTCTAGCTAATTAGAACATGCGTCAAAAGAAACAATTCAAAACCGCAATAAAGGTTTTTCAACTGGCATTATTTACTGTTCCTCCAATTATAACTTCTTCAGTTATATTCATATCCAAGAATTATTCTATGCTTTCCTTCTCCCTCCTGTCATACTCTTTCCTCCAAATCTTTCCTTTTTACCTTCTGGGGCATAAATTCCATGGGAAACAGTCTTCCCACCTCAAATCAACTCTTTTGTGTTTTTTTTTTTTTCGTTGCAGGGAAAGATTCGCCCTGAGCTAACATCTGTTGCCAATCTTCCTCTCTCTCTCTTTTTTTTTTCCTCCCCAAAGCCCCAGTGCATGGTTGTATATCCTAGTTGTAAGTCCTTCTAGTGCTTCTATGTGAGCCACCACCACAGCATCGTTACTGACAGACGGGTGGTGTGGTTCTCTGACTGGGAAACGAACCCCGGCCACCAAAGTGGGAACGCTGAACTTTAACCACTAGAGCATAAGGGCTGGCTCCCCTCTGTCATGTCTTAAGACACACCTCATTCTTTCCACAAGAGCAACTCCCCGCTCTGCAGCTTCCTGGAATGGAGGGTGTTCATTCCCCCACGTGCCACTGCCCAGGCTGAGTTTTCCTGGGCCATCAATGTTAAGCTGAAAGTCCCTCCTCTCTTGTGGTAAATGCTGCCTGTCTACACTACTCACCACTCTTCATTATTGCCATCCTTTTGCCCCTGATTACAAGACATTGGCACAGTCTCCCTTGACCATTCAACTTGGATGAAATGGTGGTGACCTCTTAATCCTTAGACAAATCATGAATTAAGCCTCATTCTTCCTTGTCTTCCTCAATTCTGAAGAGCTTCACTTCTCTGATACTTCAGGAACCCCCAAACTAAGGCCACCCACAGGACCTTCTCATCATCTGGAATCATTCCACCTCAAAAGTCTTGATCTCAAACATCGCAATCTCTCCTCCTTCTGTATCTCATATTTTCACTGCACCTGCACTTACACTGGCCTCCTAAAGGTCTTTAGCTCTCTGATTTGTTTTCTATGTCTAAACCTTTTCCTACCCTTGCTCACTGCCCTCTCATACCAGACACTGCACTTTGATCATTTACACAATTTGCTCACAAGTGTCCTCAACTCCTTTGCAAAACAGTTCTTCCAGCCTCCACCCTCACTGTGGCATAACCACAATTCTCAATCAGTCCCTCAAACTGATCTCTGCTCCCCTCCCAGTACTTGCGGGCACTGTTAGAGAAAAATCACAATCTTGCTGATGGTTTCCATGATTAATTCATGTCTTCAACTTTAGATAAGACCCAGAACTGCTTGCTACTCTCTTTTATTTTCCTTTTACCAACTGTTTTTTTCCTTTTCCTTGGTCACTTTCCACAACTGGCATCATTCACCTCAATCTCCCCTATCCAATCCTCAACCCTCTTGTCCTCAGCAAACAACTTAATTCTTAACAAACAGACAAAATTTAAGGCATCAGATATAATCTCACACTTGCCTTCTCCCAGTCTATCTATAAATTTGACCACAATTTCTTTCATTCTTTCACTCTCATGCTTTTAGTGATTATGTGGGTGATACTGAATGCCCCATCTGTGACTCCTGTCTGGACCTATCCATGGAGTTTTAGACCTATATCTAACTGCCTGCTGGAATTATCTACTCAGATGTCCCCCAAGAAACTCAAATTCATCAAAAGGAATTGGACTTATTATTGTCCTCCATAAATTTAGTCCTGTGTTCCCATCTTGCTTTATTAAACGAGCATTTATGCCATTACCCAAGTCAGTAAACTGGGAGTTATAATAATCTCCTCCCCTCTTTCACCCTCTCCAAGCAATGAATCATTAAGTACTTGTGCTAGTCAGACTTCTAAGATGATCCTCATGACCTCTGTCCCCTGATGTTATGCCCTATATAATTCCCTCCCCTTGAGTGTAGACAGGACCTTTGACTTGCTTTGAACCAATAGAATATGGAAAGGCGATGGGATGTCAATGTCATGATTGTGTTATATTATATAAGACTCTATCTTAGTAGATTTGAAAGAGAGAAACTCCCTTGCTGGCTTTTAAGAAGTAAGCTGCCATGATGTGAGACAGCCATGTGACAAGGAACTGTGGATTGCATCTAAAAGCTGAGAGCAGCCCCAGGCTGAAATCCAGCAAGAAAACAGGAACCTCAGTCACACAGCTGCAAGGAAATAATCCTGACAAAAACCTGAATGAGCTCGGAAGCTCATTCTTTCTTATGCCAGCCTCCATATGAGAATGCAACCCAACCAACACCTTGATTTGCAGTCTTGTGAGATTAATCAGAAGATCTAGTTACACCGTGCATGGACTTCTGACCCACGGAAACTGTGAGATACTAAACGTGTGCTGATTAAAGCTACAAAGTTTAATACAGTACTGTCTCTCCAATACTATAATTTATAAATAATGGCTCATGTGAACTTCAGTAGGCTCACAGATGTTCACCTGGTCTGCCTTCACATGATGGGTGCCATCTTTGCACATATAAACCAGAGCCCATGCCTATATACTTACTGCTTAAAATCTAAACCCAAGAAAGTGAGGCCAAGAAAAACCAAGAGTTCCTTTTTTGTATGCCAAAATCTCATACCTAGTTTCCTCTATGATGCAGATATCTTCTGTATCTTTTGTATGGAAAACTGACACGAGAGACATCTATATTCTTCAGGGGATACCCTATTCCCTATTCTTTTTAGTGTGGCTTTGAGACATGGTCTCAAGAAGTACCAATATGAGAATACAATAAAAGAAGACCAAAATCCTTTCATGGGATCCTGTAGAGCATGAAGAAGATAAGAGAAGTGAGGGTGTCATTTCAGGAAAGCATTTGGAGTTCTGTCAGAAGACTCCCATGGGAGTCAGGCAAGGAGTTGGCTACTCAAGCAACAGGCATGGGGGGATTTGGATTAAAGTAAATGCCAAACCAACAGAGCAGTGTGTAGAGGAAAAAAGCTATCAGACACACATTCCTTAAGCGACGATCCAAGTCAAGTCTCCCCACTTATCTCACTAGCGCTTATAGATGAGGCTATTGCAGACTTGGTAAGGCTGGTTCCCCAATGTCCAAAGTAAATGAATCTTCCTAAGGTTGAACTTATCACATAAGATAAAATTGAGGCTGGAGGAAGTAGAGAATTATCATCACCTTGGGCAACAAGAGAGGTAACTTGGTGGAAATCTATTGTTTACTTTTCTATGGATAAGCATTTAATTCAAATTCTTCATAAAAAGAAAAGAAACAAGTAAAGCTTAGAATAGTTTGAATTCACACAGGATGAAATTTTTTCATATAAATCTGAATCTTATTTCTATTAAAATTGAATACAGATTCTCATAGTTTGAAACATAATACATAACAATAAATTCAAATTCAAGAATATCTTATGACAAATTTCAGCCTATGGGTGAAGTCACAGGTGAATACATGAAATCCTAGGTAACTATCTAGATTCATCTTATCGTCAGAAAGACTTGTAAATATTTACATTAAATGTATCAAAATTAACTATAAAATACACTTTTTCATTTACCTGATGTTTCACTTTCTGCCCACAGAGCTGCAGATCCAGACAAAGTTCTCTGAAGTTGTCCACGGTTTCCTTGTTTAGACTGAAGATGGTCAATGAGAAATGGTATTGGCTGGTCAGGTGTCTCAGTTATTAACTTGGTCATTAATTCCTGCAGGTAGAATAGAGCATACGTTTATATCTAATAATAATAGCGAACACTTACATAGCACTTACTATTGTCAGGAACTGCTCTAATTGCTTTATATACAGCAACTAATTTAATCCTAACAACAACCTTTTCAGGCAAGTACAAGTTATTGTCCTCATTTTTGAGGAAATTGAAGTGCAGAGAAGTAAATCATTTATGTTACACAGCTAATACATGGCAAAGCCAAGATATATTTATTTTTATTATTATACTTGACCAAAAACATACTAGAAATTTAATCTAAATTCTTTCGAAAGATTATAGTCGAAGAACTTTAAACTTCAGATTACTATTTTGAGATGCCACTAGAAACTAAACTTTTGATAAATATACCTAATATACCAATGTCATTTTTCCTTCTAACCATATCTAAATATCCCAAAATGAAGAAAGTTTTGATGGAATGAAAAAAATTAGTAAAATGTCACAGACCCACAGAAACCAAAAAATGTCTTAAACTGGTCTCCAAACAATACAGAATTTCCTTTTTCCAAAAGCCCTAATGGGTATTGATTCTTTCTTCTTCTTTTTTTTAATGAGTTAAGCAGTGGAGCGTTCTCTACCTGCAGAAGCAAGCTGTTCCATTTTTGGACAGCTCTAATGACACCTTAAATTGGGCAGAAATATGCCTGAGGGTAATATCTACACATTGTTTTTTCCAGTCAGCAACAGCAAAGAGCAAGCTCCAATTTGTGGTCAATTAGAATCCCCAGATTGTTCTCATACGAACAGCTGCCAAGCCACATGGATATCATTTTGTGTTGTGTAACAGGATTTGTGAACTTGCATGCACCATTTTACAATTCATATCGGTCACATTTCATCTTGTTAGTTTTAGCCCAGAATACCAGTCTGTCAATTGTCATTTTAAGCTTAGATTCTGTGAGAGGCAGTGGTTCTAGTGAGTAGGCTAGAAAACCTAGTGAGTAGGCTAGTATTAGGAGTACTGACGGAGGGGTACTGGAAATTCCCCATCTCATTGTCTTTTTTTTGTCGGTGGCCTGTTTCCTCTGCCTTGAATGCTGTTC
This sequence comes from Diceros bicornis minor, assembly GCF_020826845.1. Taxonomy (NCBI): domain Eukaryota; kingdom Metazoa; phylum Chordata; class Mammalia; order Perissodactyla; family Rhinocerotidae; genus Diceros; species Diceros bicornis. The sequence continues at coordinate 20,682,056 of NC_080772.1, read as the reverse complement.
TCTCAGATGTTCAGATGGCTGGCTTGTCATCATTCAGTCTCTAAGGATACCTTCATAAAGAGGCTTACCCTAACCAATCTTCATAAGTCTGTATCACTTCATTGTTTTATTTTCTTCACAGCATTTAGCACTCTCCAGAATCATCACATTTAATATTTGCTTGTCTGTTTACCTGTCTCTCCTCCTCCCCCACCACAGCACTAAGAGCAAAGACTGGCCTGGTTTGATCTCTGCTCTCTTCCTAGAGCCTGGAACTCGACGTAGCTCACAGCTGGTGTTGAACAAATATCTGTTGAATGAGTGAGTGCTTGGTTTATTGATCACAGGTAAATATTAGTAATTAAAGTCCCTTACTGTCCTAATAAACAACAATTAAAGCATTCATAGATTTCTTAGCCCAGCAAAATATACTCTTCTGACCTCCTATACAAGAAACTGCTGTCATGATATCTCAGGAACATTTGTTGACATTTAGAGCAGTCTAGGAACACACAAATTTATCTGAGTAGAAGCTAAATGAATTTTGTAGATGATAAGACTCCAAGTTGATCTCAGAGACATGGTTAAGATAATTCAAGGTATCTCAAAAATGCATATATTGATCATAGAGTTGGAACTTAAAAAAGCAAAGGATTTCTACCATAAATACACTGTGAAGCAAAATATTTATCAAATGTAACACTTTTTTATATTCTGAAAAACAGGTATTCTGTTATTTAAAAATCTCAATTATTATGGTTATAACTAAAGAGGTCATTCCTCTATTGTGATAAAGCAATGCTGGGTTCAATTAAACCCCAATTATACATCAGTAGAACACAATTTAAAATATTTTGAATTTTCCTTCTGTAGAAGAGATATATTACCTTCTATTTAAATTCATTGTACACTACAGAAGCTACAAGAAAATAGAAAAATAAATAGAGGGACCAACTAGATTACTCTTGTCACAGAAGGCCTGTGCACTCAGATAAAGCAAAATTAGGTCAGATAACAGGGCTTTAAAGCCACAGCAATTTCTACCCTGAAACCTCTGAAGATATCATTCACTTTTTGTTTTTAACCTTTCAAATTAGATGGAAAGTTTCTGGGAGTATTCTTTCTTTTAAAATAAACTAAACTGTTCCTATATTGTTTTTAGAAGATGGATCATACAATCATAATAAACCAAGTAATCACTGTTAAATTTTTTTAATACCATCAGCCTAGTAACTAGTACTGGATACCCTTATATTCCATTAACGAATATATGAGGTTAAAGACACAGGACAAATTCAGTCATAAGTGAAATGAAAATACTTAATGTTTGCAATAGGGTATGTTGGGTATCTTGGTTGGGCAAGGGTCTAGTTTTAGATTATTGTATTTATAAGAGGAATTTTCCTGCCTCTTAATCCATGTATCTACTGGCATTAGGACCTGAATGATTTTAAGGACTTGAACTTGACAGAAACTTCCTTCCCAGACATCAAAATTTAAATCCTTAGATTTGCAAAGATGCTCCTGGCAATAAAAAGACTGGTTTTTCCCCGCTAGGATTTAGACACACAGAGACAGAACTGAGGGGCTGATGGACGGACAAAATGAAAAACAAGTCGTGCAGCTGCAACATCAGGTTGGAGAGAGAAATCCGACTGCAGAAGGTTTCGTTCGGATCATTCACCATAAGGAAAAATGGATTCTAGAATAGCAAGCCAGCGTCAGGGACCGAGGCTGAATACCATCAGGGAATGTTCTGTGCTTACAGAGAGGGAGAGGGGCTCATCTACAATTCCTAACATCAGTGCAAGAGTTGTGACACGAACTGCACTGGGAGCCACAGCCTGATCAAGACGGAGACTCTGTACATAGCCACCCGCTACCTGGGCCACCTGTCGGCCGCGCAGAGCCTCAGCCAGGAGAGCCGGCGACGCAGTGATGCTGCGCCCCCTGGCGGCTGCCAGCTCCGCCCCGACGGCAGCCCCGCGCAGGCGCAGAACCGGGCCTGGGCTCAGCCGCCAGTGTTGCGGCGTCCTGGGGGCCCGCGCCCGCCTGCCCTGGAGCCCTAGCGGCGCCCGAACGCAAGGTCCCCGACATGGGACCGTAAGTGACACTTCCTTACTGCCCTGGGATGCAGTCGCCCCCGCAGCTGTCGCGAGGGAAAGCCACTGCCCCAAGCCTGTCCCGGGACGCACACCAACCTTCTAACTCTCCATCATGTTAACTCTTTTGTATTAAAGGGCATATGACCCGGATACATAGAGTGGCTTCTGTTTTCCTGGTCGAACCCTTAATGATCTACCCAAAAGAAGTGTTAGCTAATTTTCATGATTACTATTACTTTTATATATTTATATCATATATTTTTCTATATTTATATGTTTATTACTACTATTATTACCATTTTATCCCATATTTTGTAGCAGACGTTTGTGATGCTATATATGCAAATTGCATCTTTTTATTGGCTTTATTTTTCTGATTATAAAACTAATAAGTTTATCTTAATATAGTGTATTATCGACTAGTTTTTAACTTCATGAATATACAGACAGAGAGAGACAGCCCTCTGCATTGATATCTGTTTCCTTTTTTGTTAATTATAATTTGTTACTGGTATGAATTAAAATACATATATATTTTTAAATATAAATACATATGAAGATAAAATTTTTAAAAATTTTGAAACACAATCTAGAGAACATAAATCGTTAAGTAATTACTGAGTGCAAATTTGTATTATATAACATGTAAGGACTACTGGAATTTAGGGCTATTATAACCAATAATAGACAACTTTCTACTATTTAGAACACTGGCACAATTAGTGAGCTGGAGAATGGTACCAACTAAATAGCGATGATGATTGTCACAAAATACATTTCAATTTTAATGTCCACTAGATAAAAGCAAAACCATGAGTGAATTGGTAGCTCATCATAGAGTCATTTATTATAAAACTGGAATTAGTAATCAGGCAACAGTAGAAATTATTTTAATAAAAGATCCATTTCATTTGATAAAAGCTATGGAATCCCTTGGTTAAGAAAAAAAATTAAAAAGCACATACGTACACACAAACAGCAAATATTACAGAACGTTTCTGGGTGTTGACCCAACCATGGGCTGACCCTGTAAGGTTTCACTGACTCCAGGTTAAGACCTCTTGCTGTATGCTGAGAGCATACAGACAGCATGGCATTTTGCCTAAAAATTTGTGAGTGGGAGTAAGTTACTTTTTGCCTTATTTCTCTGAGAGGTAAGTAGTACTTGTGTCCTTCCTAACCTCAGGAGAAAGTTATCTGGAAACAACATTAAAGCCCTTTCCAAAATCTCAGGACTTTGTTATTATATAGTTTTTTTGTTATATCAGTAAATATGCAGGAGACATTACACTCTATTAATAACGGAGGTGGTGTCAATCAGATATATTTTTTACTCAACATCTATAATTATCTTAAATATTAATTGTATATGGCACATAATCATCTGTTAGAATGTCATTTTGGTTCAAAACTGGCATTAAGATCTGATGACTGAATTAATTCATTCTAAATCTGCATATGTTTCAATTTTCTGATTTTAATTAGGTCTTATTAAAAATCTGCATCTGAGATCACAGCCTTCCAAACACCCGCCCCCACCATCACCACCCAACTGTATTTCATAAATGAGCAATGAATTGTCAACAAATAAATGAGAGAATGTCCGCTTGAAATTCAATTGTTCCCCAAACACCGTTTTTTCTTAAAAGGCTTATTTTAAATTGATGTCACCATTCCCAATTCATAGAATCCTCCTTGATTCACCCACACCAGAACCCATGCTTGCCTTCTCTCTCATTCCATTTTCCTGAATGGAAGTAGAATGGGGAAAATTTTTTTCTGCCTCATTACACCTCCAAGCTCTGTTATGAGTTTTAGCTTCGATAAGAAATGGGTTCCAATGCAGTATCTAGGTTTCCATGCACAAATGAGAAGGGGACAGACATCTGTTTGATGTTTTCCTGTCAGACCCTTCCATTCAGAGAACTCAAGACTGTCCTCTGTTTTTTCAACTTTCTTCCACCTCAGGACTATTCCCAGGCCTGCCCTAAACCCACTTCTCTTATTCCCAATCAAAACTGAAATTTCATTGGAAAGATGAGCTCAACAGGAAAGGAAGCAATGTGAACAGCAATGATTAAAAATATCAGTTATTGGGGCTGGCCTGGTGGCGTTGTGGTTAAGTTCGTGTGCTCCACTTTGGTGGCCAGAGTTCACGGGTTCAGATCCCGGGCACGGACCTATAGACTGCTTGCTAAGCCATGCTGTGGTGGCGTCCCATATACAAAATAGAGGAAGATTGGCATAGATGTTAGCTCAGGGACCATATCCCTCAAGCAAAAAGAGGAAGATTGGCAATAGATGTTAGCTCAGGGCCAATCTTCGTCAGCAAAAAAAATATATATATATATCAGTTATTTATTAAGCCCAATATGCCCAAGTGTCAAGTATTTTACATAGATTTAATCATTCACTATACATTAAAGGATTGCATACAAGATGCACAACGCAACTAGTATATATGCACATTTA